>NC_135174.1:17788877-18988877 GCF_041146795.1 Maylandia zebra | reverse complement strand
ACAGTCTCCTTCACAGACTGCATCAGGTTCTGAGCATTGTGGACCAACATCTCAGTAGCCTGAAAGGAGAAATGAAAATGGACACAAATGGAGATTCGAATGATACTTTTCTCAGAGGTTAATTCAGTGAAATGGCACCCTGATGTCAAACTCTGCTCACCTGCTCTGACTCCTCTTCGCTGATGTTGGTACGACCCAACATGGTGGCCTTGACTGTCGACAGGATTTTGAGCTGAGTGCTGATAGTGGGAATGCGCTCGCACACCTTAAAGGAGATTAGAAACATTACTTATAAAAATACGTCAAACTGTCTGTGCAAACTGGGAAAAAGAGGTAATGGTTGAACCACATGATGAAGACAACTTAAACTGACCTGCAGCAGGTTGGTCCGGATACGTTTGTCAGTGCACTGCTTGGCCACCTCCTTAGCCAGCCGTGTGACCTCATCAGAAGCCTTAGCGATGTCTTTGGCGCACTGGATGAGTGCACGCTTGTTTCCGCTGCCTCCACGCACCAGACGTGACATCTCCGCCATGAGAAGGGCCATTCGTTTGGCAGCGCCAATGATATCATTTCCCTACAAGGCACAGAAAGAACATAATCAAAGTTTAAAAAAAACAAACATCTCTGCAATGCATCTTATCACTTCCTCTTGTGGTAAATTATTGATAAGCTGGTATGTCGAACTGGCAGGGAAACCTGCTTTTAGTGTTTCAAAGAAAGATCTTTAGAACGCTCATAACAAACGAATGAAATTAGAGTCATTAGAACTCCTTAGAAATTATTTTCACAACACCAGAATGTGCTTGGGCTCAGGTTAGGCTCTTATTGACCTAAATGTAAAAGGAATCAGCAAACCTCTGGTATCGTCACATCTGCTGGGTTTATAGTGTTGACCTACTTTGCTGGACCATTTGCGGGCTTCATCGTGAAGCTGCCTCGCAGCCACCATCATGGGCTCATTAACCATGTCACCAGCCTTCTGCTCAGGGAACTCCTCATCTTTCTCCTCTGGGGGAGGAGGCCTTGGGGGAGGAACCTCACCCTCTGGGAGAGGAGGTTTGGGAGGTGCTGCCTCATCGTTAAGCTAGAAGGAAACAGTAAAACAATCGTGGTTAGGCGGTTATACAAATCATTGTGAACAATCAGAGGAGCTTTAATTTATTTTCCAAATCTAAAGTTGTACTTATATGAAAACTTACATTAAGCTGATCCAGTTCAGGAGGAGGTGGAGGGAAGTCTGGTTCTTGAGGTTGGAAGGCCTCCCTGACTTTTGCCACAGCACCAAGAATCTTATAACCAGAGTCCAAAAAGCCCTTCTGAAGACCTGGCAATTAAAACAAACACATGACCATTAATCAAAATGTGCCATATGAACATAAGACAAAACCTGTGAGAAACATAAACCTACTTGGATCCTGGATATTTCCAGCCACAGCCTTAGCATTCATCACCATAGGAGAGATAGTCTGGCTCAGTTCATCAGATGCAGCCTTCACCACCTCCCTGAATTTAGGATCCTCAGAATTTTCTACCTCTCGTTTAGCTACCAGGAGGATGCGGTTAGCTCTGCGGGCGATACTGGTAGCACCTGCGACCAGCATCTGAGGCTGGTGATTGGTCATCGCCACACGGCACTTATCCAGGTCCTTCTTTATGGCGTCCTCTGAGGCATCGAGCAGAGATTTGGTGTCGATGGCCTCGTCCACCAAACCTAGACATCCACAGGGAACCACAGGGAGTTATACCAGGACCAGGATATGAAATGATGTTCCAGCCGTTTTCAGGGTCTTTACGGCACCTTACCTGTCATTTTTTCTACATTGTCAATCCACTGGTTCTTCATGGTTTCAAAATGTTCATATGCTGCTTGGTTGCCGGGGTTTCTCAGCAAAATGCGAGCAGCAGATACCACCTAATAGGAAGGGGAAAAAAAAAACCATTAATTGGAAGTCTACTTACAACTGCTAAAAACTCATTTCAAGTGGTGAGAAACACTTAAGCTCTGTGGCTCACGGCGGAGTGGAGGGCAGACGCAAACACTCAACCATAACATACTTGTGGTGTTAAGTCTCTTGTCGACTTTACGGCAGCCTGGATTCCCTCCACCGTGCTCTTGTTAGCAGTGCCAACAGCAGCAGCCTTCTCGGCTGTGGTGCCAAGCTTATTGGCGTGATTCTCAAAGTTGGCAGCTCTTTCGTCAAAGACCTACACATGATCAAATAAAAACAATTATCCAAAATGATTTCTGGAAGCAACAGAACACCCTGCCAATAAATATAATACAAATGAAAAAGAATCACTGCAGTGAGATCATAGTTAGTAGTAGAGTGACTGTGCCGCTGACCTCATCTCTGTTGGGGGCGTCGAGCGGGGCGGTAGCGGCCACTGCCAGTAACTTGATGGGGGTAGTTGTGTCACTGAAGATGTCAGACACCTCCTGAGTCATCGCCTCTTGCATCTTTCCTTTCAGATCCTGAGATGAGGTCAGACAAATGTTACAACCAGCCAGCACTCACACAGAGTTTTGCTGAGATTATAGATACACATCTGTTTTTATTTAGCTTCAGCAGCTGCATGAAGTGCATATTACAATATGATCATGGCTACAACACTACGTTACACTGTTTTTTATTCAAGTTTACATTTAAGTAAGCTTTAGGGAAATAAAAAGCTTTTAGGGCATTAGTTTCCTCCACCCCTGGTAACCAGCAGAGGGGGTTGTTTGCCTGCATTCCTGAGTGAATCCTGTCAGAGAAGCTACAGACCTGGGTGGGAATGACTGAAGAATGTGAGCCGTCTTACCTTCAGGGCTGCTTGGAGCTGTTGAGCCACAGCACGTGCTTGAGGGGAGTCCCCTTCACCGCGGGCAGCCAGGTCAGCGAGTTGGGCCATGAGCTGCTCTACCTGCTCACACTTGCCTAGCAGCTCCTGCCTGTATGGGCCCGGCAGGGCATTGGCCAGCCTGTGGCCCTCTGCAACTAGGCCACGTATGGCTGCCTGGCCTAAAAAAAAAAAAAAAAAAAAAGTACAAATAACAACATATTTAATTTAGTTTGGCTTAGAAAAGTTATTTCTTTGTACACCTTTGTTAACAATTCCTTTTTATAAATCCACAAGCTCTATATTTAATTTAATAGTGTATCTACAGATAACAAAATGGCTATATAGATAAAAACATATCCCTGACATAGTTTATTAGATAATAAGATTCATTTTGGGTTAATTTTGGATGTTTTTTCCATTTTTCTTTTTCTAAAAATGCCCTGAAAATGTAAAAAAAAAAAAAAAAGTCCATCCTAATACACAAAGAAATATGCTCCAGTAGATGGTTTGGTTTGGCAAAGAATTGGAAGATTCATTTTACAATGAAAGAAGAAAAGCAAGTCAGCACATCTGAGAAGCTGGAACAAATGTGCTTTTCACATTTTCTTTTGATGAATAACAAAAGTGGTAAACCAAATATTTCACTTCCAGTTTCAGCACTAGGTAAGTGGATGCTGCTCATCGCAGCATTGAACTTTGTCATCTCATGCAACTAGCTGCAAAACAGCCCAGCTGCTAAAAAAATCAGATCAGTGTCTCTTTCTATTTCTCGTTTGCTTTTTCTCGGGAAACTACTGTAGATATTTGTGGAACAGGCACACTCCAACTTTGTTCAAAACCACGTAAGTTGTCCAGGTTTAAGTGGAGATGGGCCAAAACCAGGGAATAAGACAACAATGGAATGTCGAGTATGTGTATAATTTGTATACTCTGTAATTAAGCCATGGGAGCAGTGGAGTGAATATAAAATGTGTGAGAGATAGACAGACATGAGGAAGTCTGGAGAGGATGCAAGCCAGACTCACCCACACCGCTGTCATCCACGGTGGGATTGTCAATCCAGCGCTGTGCCTGCTCGATTTTTCCTTCCAAGTGAACAGCTGCCTTTGCAGGCCTGCTGTTGGCCACAGCCTTGTTAGTTTTGGACTGCAGGTTTTGCAGAGCTGTTGCAATTTGTTTAGCCAAAGCTCTGGCTTCAGGCGTGTCACCTTTGCCCCTAGAAGGAATTAAAAACAGCAACCTAATTTATCACAAAGTTATGGCTGGAATGAGGTCTGTATCGCTATTAAATCTGGAGTTCACCTACAAATATGGTCAAATGAGAACTTTTTACTTAAAAAAAAATCGCAGGTGCAGCCCATCATCCATATGTACAATGCTGCATATGAACAGCTCCAAACTGTCAAATTATAGTATGAAATTGGTAGCTGACAACCGTGACTGTACACATTTCTCATTTTTTCCTGCATACATAAAAAGAAACACCAATACCGTTTCCTCGCAACGAAAAGTAAACAGCAGGGATTTGATGATGATGACAGTAGCAAATGATTTAAGGGGTGAAAAAAGCATCTGAACAACTGTAGTAAAGTGTGAACGCACACCAGTTGGATTAGGGAGACACAGAGCCATCAATCTCACGCTTCACGTGTGGAAAAACAAACCAGCATAAAGCTGTCCCATTTTTCAGCCGGTCTTTAACTTACTGTCTTCTGAGATCAGACAGCTTGGCAGTCATGGCAGCGATCTCTCCAACAGAGCGCATGATGTCATCTCTTTCTTTGGGGTCTTCGCACATGTCAGCAATCTTTCTGGCCTCCATGAGCACCGCCTTGACATTCTCCTCTCCCTCTGTTCCACTGTTAGGGTCTGCAAGCCAATTCTGCAACAAGACAAAACACATGCACACAAAATAATCAAAACCATCAAATTGCACTGAACTGTCTGAAGCCATGTTTTCTGAGCTAACGACTCACCTGCGCAGCATCGATCCTTTTGGCGATGGCCTGCTTGGAGTTGGTCATGGCCTCCAGTTTCCGTGCAGCATTTTCCACCTTGCCTGTGAGCACATCGAGACCTTGGGAAACCTGCTGTGCCTTTTGCATGGCAACCGGGGATGCTCCATGACCTCTGAGATGGACAAAGAAAACACCCAGATTCCATTAAGTGCACATTTGCACTTCTTTTGATCTACTTGTTTGTTTTTTACTGCAGAGCTTAATCCATATGGCCCATTTGGTTAAGTAAAACTTCCACACTTAATGTCGTAATGTCTGATTTATAGACTCATCTCTGTTTTCGTAGAGGTAACAGCACCAGAGGTTAAAAGTGGATTATGGATTAATACCAGACAGCTGCTTTTAATCTAGTGTGACTCAGGGTCTCTGGTGACAATAACATTTCTTATCAGGTCTTATCACTCCCACTTCTGTACACTATAATCCCCTTTAATATGCTTACTGCATTACAACCTTTATCCTTTGAGGACTGAAAATGAAACAACTGTATCAAAGGAGCACATTGCTAAAACACCAAATCAACACATGAAATGCACAATAGCAGAAATCAAGACTACTTGAAGAAAGGTGCACAAGAGGAGGACAATTATTTTGCAACAGCTGCAACACAAAAATGCAAAGCAGTGTTGTTAATGTGCACTTTACCTGGCTCTCATCTCAGACACCTGGTCTGTCATTTGACTCAGTGTCTTCGCTGTGCCAACTATATCTCTGCGCTCCTTCCCTGCACAAAGCTCACCAACTTTTCCGGCCTCATCAAGAATCTGCCGGATGGCCTGCTCACCTGCGTCTCCTAGAAAAAGGAAAAACACAAATAAATGAACTCAGAAATACCAAATACGTCTCTGAATTCACTTAGGCCACGCATAAGGATAAGGATGTGATTAGCTACAGAATGAAGGGATTAACGTAGAGGAAACTAAGGATTATTACCTGGTTGAGCCTTTGGATCCCTCAGCCAGTTCTTAGCCTGAGCCATCTTTGAATCGATTAGCCCAAGAGCCCTCTTCATAGCCTCTGTGTCCTTTGAGTTTTGAAAGAAAGGAATATATCAATATGCTAAAAAGACTAAAATTACTGCCTCACTGTTATATGCTTGCAGCAACCAGTCAAGTTGGAGTTTACATCCATATCTGTGACATATCAACTGTTGAGAGTTTAAAAAAAAGATGCCGATTTTGTCAGAGCCATAAATATAGATGCTACAACAAAGAAACATCACATTTTGATGGATGAATGATACACACAAACACACATATATTCAAACCAGCAGCACAAATCATCATAGTTTCAAGGCATCTTCACTAGATCAGTGTCACCAAGTCACTAACCAACCAACTGTAAAACATGATGACAATCCTCCTTTCAGCTCCTGAGTTATGGAGATGAATAACAATAAACAATTGTGCTGTTTTTGCAGAACAACATGCTTAATCTTTGCCCTTTATGATATGAAACAACATCATTTCATTTTATTCTACAGACATTTTGTGGACTTTTGTACTACTGGCGGTCTGACTAATTATGTGAAAGACATAATGTCAACATATGACATCCAGTGATGACCAAAACTTTATCAGATTCTCTTGAGTCTCCAGTTCTCAATGCCGTGCCAACATATCGAACAGACCGAACAGCTGGACAACCAGAGAACATAATTCATTTGGTCGTGGCTGTCTCAGGCATTACAATCTGCACGAGGAGTTCATGAATCATTTTACTCTTATTGCAGAATCTCCATATAAAACATTACTGTCTAGAGTCACTTTATTTTAACAGTTAATCTATTTTTCTATAAATACTAATGTTTATGTGAATCAAATTGAATTCAGTTTCTACAAAAGCAGCTATCTCAAGGCAACCAAATGCAACTTCAGTTTAAAAATCAAGTGATCTGGAAGCTCGGACTTCTCACTGAGTCAGTGACTTCAGGGAAAATTTCCAGGCCCTGTCACCGTCATGATCAACTGTTAGTTATTTGAGTTAAATAAACATTTGGCATAATCCACATGCAGCATCGTTAAAATGTGTCACGCTCAGCCACGTAAAAACATGCCGTTTCCATTATTCTTTCCCTTTGTCGACAAAGGGTGTGCGTTTTTATAAAGCCGAGAGATTTTCCATTGTATCTCCGTCCGAGTGGATGGAAATACAACAATCTATCCAACAGCAACTGACTCAACAATGAGCCTTCTCTTTGCAGAACTCTGCAAATCAAAGCAGAGTCCTGCAGGAGCTTGAGCCAAGCGTGAGACCAGATCAGATGAGTGTTTGAGTTAACTTGTTTTTCAGGGTAAAATATCCTGCTGTATGAAGACTGACTACAGAGTTCAGTAAAGCGTTTCAAAGCAAATCAAACCACATAGGCAGAACCAACCTCCATGATTAAAAAAATAAATAAAATAAAATGTAATGTATGTTTAAGCTAGTCAAAACCAACTAGATGAAAACCATGCATGTGATTCAATGTGACTAGAAATGGAAAGAGAAAAAACAGGTACAGTCTACACAAGCAAAAAGGTGTGAAGTGATGATACCGGAGATGTGTGGGTGTATTACTTTATTGTTCAAATATGCTCAGCATGCAGCTGCTTTGGCATTAACTGACTATGTGTGTGTCTGTGCATGTGTATGAGTACAAAAAGCCAGTGAAGTAAAGTGAAAGAGATATGCTTTGCAAACATGCATTCATTTAAGCTTATATTTAGAAATTAGATGGGGTATGATTAACGCCATTGATTATGTTGATGATGTTAAATGACAACGGATATTTAGTGTTCATGAAAATAAAAAAAACATTGAGAAAATGTGGTTATGCATGTTGGATTAAACAAACAATTAGCCATTCATAAAACAAAATCCATATCAGAGTTTCTATGTGCTCTCCTCCATCAGGAGAAACCTGATGTTCATGGCAAGAAGAGATGAACACTCAGAGTCCTCCCTAATGATGCCAAAATCAATACTGCATGAGTCAGGTCAATCAATAACCCAAGCAGCTGAAGACAAGGCTATAGTGAGGTTTAAAGGACAGAGGAGGGGGGACACACAGATGTTGATACAAAGTCTTACTGCAAGGCAAACAAAATCCCAAAAAAGGCAGACATTTCTGCACTTCAACCTGCTTTACTCTTCATCAACAAAACTCCAGTCTATAGTAGATAATAGTAATTGAATTTATTAATTAATAGTCAATTTAACCTCCTAACAGTCTCGCTACTGAAAAGCACACAAAGGCACTACAAAGCACAAAAAGCCCACTCATCTCTCATAAGCATGCTGCTGTACAACCAAAGGGCGACACAGGCAAGCCTTACCTTCTACAGGGGGTGAAGGGAGAAAGAAATGGTAAAAAGAAAGGAAGAGGGACATAAATTCAAATGTTCAGCTAGACATACTGACTGAGAACCACAACAGAAAATAGACAGAAGTGACACAGGAAGGAGATTTTAGAGAGACCCTGGGATAGAAAAGGAGCTGCACATGCAGAGCTGAAAAACATAAAAGAACCTAACACATTAACCGACTATACAAGAAAGAGAGAGGAGAAGTTAAGGCATGTGTACTTTGTTTCTAATTGTAATGAAAAAATCTCATTCACACCTGTCAAAACTGATACAGTCTCATCGTGATGAAACAAAGCACTTGTTACTAAAAGGGGGGAAAAATACAGCTGAGAGTTACCATCACTTTATGAACTTTCTAGTTCATTGCTGATCTTCTATGAGTACATGGAAGCAATATGGGTGCTGTCTTTGTTTTCCCAAAGCACACAAAAAACCAGGTTTAAACACAGCAGCTCAAACAGCCACACAGACTGTAGCTACTCGTGTATATTTACTGTGTAAAAGCGACTCTGTGGAGTTTCATACTCATATAATTATACTGTACGAACCTTGTTTGCCCAAGCATCCTCGTCCCAGGAAGTCAGCTGCAGCACTCGGATGATCTCGTTTATCTCGGCACTCATCTTCTCAAAAGTGAAGTTACGATTCTTCAAGGCCTCCTCCACTCCGTGGCTTTCAGAGGTCTTGGTTGTCACATAAATTTTGATGCCTTAAATACAAAACGGAACTTGCGATAAGAAATCGGATAATCCAAATAAAAATGGCTTCCCTTTTAAAGAAACACTGACTTGTGTAACAGTTATAAAGAACAAGAGTACCTGAAATGAGGATGGGCAGCAGCTCTTTGACAGTGTTCATAGAGTTGACGAGCATCACGCGATGCTCCTGATGCGTGAGCTCCTGCTGCCGCTCATCTATCATCTTTGCCATCTTCGTCATACCTGGAAAAAGGCAACAAAACAGAGTTGGAAAAATAACTATTTTGCACTGGTATCACAACTGACACTTACACTAGAATGATTACACAGCAAAAACAACTTCTGAATCTGTCAACTAACACAGCAAAATGTTATTTTTACACGCTGTCTAGTTAAGACTTCGGCTAAGTAAGCTTGGAAAACCGACCTGGTCCCAGGTTCTTTGTATATGTGATCAGGTCCTCCATAGACTCCACCACCTCTGCCACAGCCAAATACTCCAGGATGCCTCTGCACACACGGATTATTCTGCGAACCTATGAGAACAGTAAGAAAAAAAAGAAAACAACTACTTAATCTAATTCAAAGACAAATAAAACAAGTGATCATGCAAACACACATTCACACACCCCTTTCACATTCCCTCCAATTACACTCTGATAACACGGCCAACTGACATTCCAACTTCTTTGTGCTGCTTCACTCCAGCTTTATGTGAACTGCTGGAGTCACCACTACACTATGCAGGGTGATCCCTGAGCTCTACCGGAAAACATGATTGCAGTGCTGAATGATGACTCCTGCTGACTGCTGCAGACAGGACTGGGATGCCTGATGTCTGCATCCAGAGTGCTGACCTGCAACTTTTTTCATTTCACTCTCTGTCCCTGAGAGGAAAAGATAGATGGGCATGACAGATGATATTCCCGTCTGATTTGAGATATAAGAAGTGTTTCTGTACACGTACAGTATATTTATCTACGTCTCTGCCTACAGTACCCAAGAGGAAGGCCGGAATAGATACTATCCTTACAGCAGAGAAGCCTGTGACAGCAATCCTCTGAACGTCTAAACAGTCAATTAATAAGTCGGTGAAGCCCTTCCAAATCAACCGCTGAGCACAAGAACGGGAGTAGAAGGTCACTAAACCACCATCAAAAGTATGAAATGAATCTGGTGCTGTAAAACTGATATCTAGCAGCGTCACCTTATCAGTATTTTGTTGCCGTAACAAAACTGATGTTCTGACCTCCAGCAGATTTATTTTGGTTAACAGGTTTTCCATGTAAAATGAAATAAATTAATGAATGAATACCTCAGCCTCATCAAAGGTGAGGAGCAGGTCAGAGGTCCCAGACAGGATGCCCCGAGAGCCATCGATCAGGTAATCCCGAGCAGGAACAGAGTATGGATCAGCTTTCAGCATGGATGCAGCCTGTACCAGTTTAGCACACGCATTCTCCACTCTGTGGAAAGAAGACAATCCATTTCAAGAGCCTGTAGAAAAATGCTTAACACGAGTCATGCTCATGGTACAAAGCCAAGTGACATTACAAGTAGAAACAACATAAAGCAAAGACAGATGGAAGCCTTAGCATGTAGCCATAACATATAGTAACTGCAATGTAAACATAACTTTGTTTCATTTCCTCTTTAGTATATGCTTTTTTTTTTTAAAAGAAAAAAAAAATCACACCTTGTGCAGTAAAGTTAATGAAGCGTGAATCCTTTTCACACCATCTTCCATAAAGTGCATATCAAGAACATCGCAGTTCTCGCTACAAGTGTGGCAAACCACAATTCTTCAGATATTCATTTACATATGGACTCAAATGAAGTGATCCTCATAAGATTTTACTCTAATTGTTGCTAGTTGCAATCAAATGTAACCAAAACACAAAACAAATACAGTCCTGTGCACAAGTCTCAAGCCATCAAGAAATAGGAAGTGTTCTTAAGAAATAGGAAAAGACCTGACACAGGAACTGACAAATGCATCTGACTGTTCAGTTAATCCATCTACTAATTACTGAATGTTCATCAGAAATGAACTCAATGGAAGGTTGGCAAATTATAGAAGAACTAAACTGAAAAATGGAATGAAGAATTCAAATTTGAAAATTTTGCTTCAAATCACTGTCAATTTGTACAGTTTAGGTCAGGAGAGAGGTACAGTGAATGTCTACAGCCATCTCGACGACACAATGGTGACACGTTGGAGGCGGTATCATGGTTTGAAGCTAGAATTCAGCCAGTGGTGTTGGGGACTTTGTCAAAACTATAGGAATTAAGAACAGGGAAAAGTACCATCAGATTTTCATCCATCGTGTGATACCATTTGGAAAGCATCTGTTTGGCAACAGCTTCATTTTGCAGCATGACAATGATCATAAACATACTGCCCTTACATGGGGTTTTTCCATTTGTGTTTGTGCATTTGAGTAAATAATTGTCAACCGTTTTAAATTTTTCCTAGCAAAATACAAAGAAATAATGGGTGGGTCAAGACGTCTGCAGAGTACTGTAAATATTTCCACTCAAACGAATTCTTAACTGAAAAATGTGATGGCAGAATTTCTCTGGTAAGGAGCCCACACAAACAGCTAATAACAGTATCGTCAGCTTCCTCTGTTTGCTCGCAGAAAATAGAAGTGTGTGAAGTTGGCAGTCTGTTAACCAAAAATGGTCACGTCATACTCTAGCTGAGCATACGCAGTCATTTCTTATTATATACCCTAACCAAACTTTGTTATTTAGTAAGGAAGTTATAAATACACAAACTAATTTCTTCAGAATAAAAAGTTTAAAGGTCCTTTCACTGTATCTTTTTAAAATGATCTGGGGGTTTTCTCTATTTTGAAAACTTCAATGATCTCAGAAATACATTTATGCGATTTTAAAATCTATTTTAAATCATTTAAAAGTTTCGTTTGGAAAATGTTAAAGCACAAAATTAAGGAGTTACTGTTTGCTGAATGTCCTTTTATTCCTCGAAGAAAGACTGTAAAAAAAAACTGCCTAATTAATTGACCTTGAGTGGTGGTCTTTAATGAAAAAACATAAAAGAAATGGGTAAAATTTGGTCTCATGAGCAGAGTCTAAGTAATCAAGTCTGAGCCTGGTTAAAAGCTAAAGCAATGTCATGTGTCGTACTGATTATGAGGCAAATCTGTGATAGTGGCTACATAAACAAAAATGGCCTGACTGAAATATTCATTCTGTAAACAATCTTTTGATACAGAAGTTATCTTGCTTTCACAGGACGTGATACGAGATCCAAGAGGTGGGGTTCCCCTCTGAACCCCACCTCTCGAGTCTGGCCTTGGTCCAATTTAACCCCTGCTTTACAGAAATGTAAAGATCAATAGCTGCCTCCTGGGTGTGGTGTACTCTGTGACTTGTAAAGCAGTAAAAAAAGAAAAAAAAATGCAGGCTCAGCCATTTGATTCATTGTCGTACATGCCAACTGCAAAATATCTCAGCCATTTTGCACATCGAAACAGGCAGTAAGCCAAGGAACAACACGTTTCAGTTCCCACGGTATACTGACTTCCTACATTTGCCTACAGGCTAAAGGGTTCACCGGTAACAAGGAAACATTACTGCTATAGACTAAAGGGGCCAAGCAAGAGACAGTCGGTTAATCAAGTCTTGTGTAAGATAAAGGCTAATATATGTGCATGGCATCAAGGTTGACATGAATGTGTGTGTCTTTGCAGAGCCAGCCAGCACTGTCCTTCAGCGTGCACCAGAAAGAAAAGAGACATGCATTAACTGGATCCCAGCAGACACTATATTTAGTGAAGGAGACACATTCCAGCGCATGTGCTGATGGATGACGACAAGGTGACGATGTGACTTTGAGGCGCCAAATGTGTTGAGCCTGACGACCTGTGCTTGCCAATGCTTTTCCCTGACCTTGGGGTGGCCCATAGGACGCCCTTTCCCCCCTCGCTGACTGCAGTTTCTCATATAATAAGGATCAGTCAAAAACTGTGATCGAGACCGGCAGCAGATAAGCACAAACTAATGACTTAAGCAATGTCAAGCAAGCCAGGGGAACAAATACACTGATTAAATGGGGACATCTCTTTTCTATGTCAATATCTACATTTTTTCTGTAAACAAAAAGCAGCAGCCAGCGACTCTCATGAGGCCCCACTTCTTAAAGGGTAAAGGAACTCCTCCCAGATCTAAAAAGTATTTTTGTTACACCATGGCAAGACTGAGGCACTTAACATGCCATGTCTGACCTTTGCCTGGGCACAACCGGCCATTACTGCAACAGATAAAGAGAGAAAGAGATCCAAAGGGAAGCTGATGGGTTCCACATACTGAAAGAGACATTTAATCCAAGAATTTGAGATGTTTGAGATGAATTTGAGGCATTTACTTACTTGATAAAAGCTGGTGGCATGTCCCTTTTCATGAGCTGGTCTTCTGTGGTTTGTACAGTCTCCTTTCCCACCTGGAAAACACAAATGAGTAAACATTAGACACGCATAATGTAAAGAAACATGACATTTAAAGTAAACACAGTGTGTGCAATAGCACACCAAGCTGACCGTGATGGGAAGTGTTTGGGAACATACTGGACATTTCTGGCATGTCCAACTTTAGAAACTGAAAAAAAAAAAAAATCCCAGCAATTTTTCACTAATCAATCAACTGCTGACAATAAAATAGATCCATCTGGGTTTTAGTGATATTAAAGGTCAGCACAATAAAATCAACAAAGTGCTATTTGATTGTTTATCCTACAATCAACTTAATTTCACTCCATATTTTACACCTTATCATCAGTGCACCTGCTGTGACTCTATGCCCCATAATTGGTCTTTACTTCGCTGGCATAGAAACTATAAGTGTGGCCAGGGACAGAGAGCACATGTGTACAAGTGCATGTTGGGAAAAGAGGTGTGCAAGCCTAAGTTACCTATTAAATAATGCATGCAGACTTTCTCCTCAGCAAATGTTTTACTTGCCAGGTACTCTGTGGCAAATAAATAATACAGGAATATATTCATCTGCCTTGTGCCTCAGTGTGGTGGCACATGTCTCAGTTTTCATGAGAGACAGATTTAGGAAAAGTGAAGTCAAAGTGTGGTTATTCTACTGGATTTTGTCCATGGGGTTCTCTGATTCCATCACACCTACTATTCTCACAAATTAGCACAATTCAAGAATAATAATCTAGATAATAACCATAAATAATAGCAAGGATACTACAAACCACTTAGTTACAAAAAAAAAAGGCAAATTGGTTTACTTGCCTAATAGATGATACATATACTCTTATCTTGCTTTTGTTATTTATGTGCCTGCTGTTCACAGGTCTTATTATTTATAGAAAGTCTTTCACCTCTTCACAATATTCCCACAGCTTTTAGCCTGTGCAAAAGTAGTCTGACTCAACAGATAAATACTGGCCAGTGATATCACCAGATGGCATTAAAAGCAACTGTGACACATTCACTGCAGCCGCAAACTTTTCTGGGGCCTACAGGTCATCGGCCAATCTTTAACCTGACAGCTCCTGTCAGATTGCGCCAAAGTGTGAATAGCGCAGTCCAGTACATTTAACACAAGTGAGTGGGCGTGTTCACTATCCATGCTGCTCCCTCATGAAGCGAAATGTTTCCAGGTTTGGAAAACCTGTCTGACACAGAGTATTTAGGCAGATATTTTATGATATGATGGTCCCAAAGCTCACAACCAAAAATCCCAATAACAATTTCCCATTTAACCAGAAGGTGTTATGTATTCTTTCTCTGTAATATTTAAAAGCCAGTTAGCCATTATATTTACAAACTGTTAAAGATAGCACCAGTAATAAAACAGCAGACACGAGACACACCCAACACCCAAGCTTCAACTCTGACTAGTTCATCAGTCATGAGGATTTCTGTGAGTCAAAGCTTAAAGCCCCTGTACAAAATTTAAACAGGGTGGACACAGTCTATTCCAAAGCTTTTATGCAATGTGACCACAGTACATAGATCAACTGAATGTTATATGCATGAGTAAAAACTTTGTAACCACAACTTTCCTCCTTAGAGAGTCTTGCTGTTAATCAGGCAGTTTTTCAGAATGACGTCCTGTTAGTTGTGTAGCGAAGCACTATTTCAACAAGGCAGCTGCTGGGGGATGCCAGGCCTTGGTACAGTTATAATGTGCAAAGCAGCTGAACGCCTCCTTGCAGCTGGCCATCCAATGCCAAAATGACTCACCTCCCCCAACCATGACCTCAGCTCTGCGGGGAGGCACAACTCACCCACGTTGAGCCGCCATGGGTGAGAGATCATAGGCATTCATCCTTACGGAGCATACTGACCAGTTTAAATGAGATGCGTTGCTGCACAAACCTTTCCTTTCACATTAATATTGCACTACAAATCAGCTGAATAGTAAAAGTGTTGCAGAGTGCTAGATTATGTGTGACGGTGTGATTTCCTGACTGTCACACAATTTACTCTTACAAAGCATTTCCAACGTGTTTCAATGTCCTGAACACTTTTGTACCCGCTAGGCAACACACCAGGAAGTTCTTCAGTTACGTTTGCGGAAATATATCTGAATTTTGGACAAGACAAAACAATTTAGAGATGTCTAATTAGGGCATGGGAAATAATGAATCCAAATCCTGGCACAACTTTCAAAGTGTTTTTTAATCTCTTGGAAGTTCCTTTAAAACAGTGACTTCTGCTTTTGCTTTTCTTATTCATGATGCATTCCTGATGCTACAGTAAGCAATCCCAGTGAGCTTGTCAGTATGTCTGTATACAGCCACTAGAAGAGCCATTCCAGATGGTTGACGTGGAGGCAGTAATGGAGCAGAGCACACATGCATCTCCTCGCGCTGTGCTCACTGGACCTGAGGGACTCTGAGTAACTGTGGGGTTATAAATTAGGAGCAAAGGTTGTGCCAAACCAAAACTAAAGCTCAGCCGGGGAGGCTGGAGTGGCAGGGAGCATACGCCACCCTGACATTCCTCCAAAGAGGCTCTGGGAAAAAAAGCCAGCAACAACTGATGTTGGGATATTTTTAGTATTTAAACTACTTACTCAGTGCATCCGAGTGCATTTCCTTTTTCCAGTCTTATCTTGCTTTAAAGCTTTGTCATACTTCTACTGATCCACCTGCAAAAAGTATTTTGCACAGTTGCAGTAAACTAGAATGATGAAAAAAAATGTAGCTTCCTTGTGGTTTCAGCAGCTACTTGATTAAATTATTTGCTCATCAGCCCTAACAGGAACAAAGCATATGAATGCTGAAGGTCTTTTATCAACAGCTATATGAGATTATTTGCATATATGGTCTACTATTTATAGATTACTTTCACTCCTTTATATCAGTGTGCTTCGAGTACTTGTTAGGTGGGTTAGGTAAATAAATCTATTATGTCAAGGGGGCTCAAGCAGCTCATGAACGACTTTCCAAGGTAAGGGTGATTGTGTAAGCTCTTCACAGAACTGTTAAAACAACACTGCTATTTATTGAAGCTCAAGTCAAGTTTAGACATGATCTGAAACTGAGCATTCATTTAACAAGAGCTGAGTCATATTGACCCCGAAGCGTCGCACAGGAGTCTCTGAAACTGAGCAAATTTAAATTTCTTGATACTGTCACTGTCTTCCTTTCCTTCCTCCCTTGTCGTGCCTCTTCCTGTTGTGTGAAGTTCAAAAATTGTTTTGCACCAGCGATCCAAACAATTTGATGTAAAAATAGAACTGTAACCAAAGTTTGCAACGCTTGTTGTCGAGCAGTTTGTGATGCCTGGCCTCTTTTACTATTTTGAGCCTCTGTCGTGATTTTGGACCACATTCCTGTGACGGCAGCAAAGCCCTAGTTTGACATTAGGGTTACAGCTTGTGATTATTTATCTCTTGATTTGTCTCCTGGGGTCTTTTGTTGGCCTAAGAGATTAATAGTTTCTTCTGTAAAACAATAGAAGATAATGTCCTTCACTAGTTACCAAAGCCAAGAATGGCCTGTAATTACAAGTCTTGTCCGACAGCAACAAAAGTTGAAATGCAAGGATATTTAATTTATAACAAATCAAACTTAATATAAAGAATAATACTGAACTGAGACCCCTGAAGCCTATACTTTGTATTTCTTTTTTCCAGATTACTTTTCTGTCAATTTTATGGTATTTTCCCCCCATTAAATTATTGATATCAAGACTTGGGGAAACAATGACATGAGGATGTCCGGTCACCAGTCATTAGTAATTAAAGCTATGACAGCCAACCCAAACCACAATAAAAATCCTCTATTTCTTGAATAGAATCTTGCAAAACAATTTAAAGAAGCACAGCTGTTCCCTCCCAGCATCTTTTTAAAGCCTTCCACAGATTTAGTGTCATCTTCTTCCAAGCTGCCATTACAACACTTTTAGCTGTGTGTCCCATTTGAGCCTAGAGTGGAAACACTGGCACTCCTGTGTTGTGAAGTAGCTTGATAAAGTGGCTGCTCCTTTAGCACAGACTCTGCATTGTTGACAGGAGCCCATCACTCTTTCTCGAGAAGAAAGGCGACTCTGAAAGCCTCCAGACTGCCAAGACACAGCCTGCCTTTCTCATGTCGGGCAGTTTTAACACAATACTGTGTTAGTCATGGGGACCTCAAAGATCTATGACTGCAAAATTCCTACAAGCAGTGCTACCGCTAACCCTTAACACCATATAAGAAAATAAACTACTACACTTGTATTTCTCAGAGAGAAAGACGCCGATTTCCACAGTAAGTGTCTCTGAACTGCAATCTGATGCCAAAGCACTCCATTAGCTACCTTTGATCAATAGTCTCAAACCAGGGAGTCCTGCTTTTTAACATATCAAATGGCTTTTGACTAATAATGATTCAGAAGGGCAGCAGAAACATTGTGCTTATGGCATTATCACACATCTTCCAAGCGGTGTCCAACATGTTTGTTTGTTTGTTCTTATTTGGATCAGTAAACACTTATGCACGGTGTGTCCAAATCCTATCATCTGCTTGAAAGTCACAAATCAATTGTTCTGCTAGGAGAGGCAAAACAGGCTCTGTGGCTAGAGAAATACATCACAACTACTATTTCACAATGCAGGAACTTTGCAGCTCACAGCCTTACTGGGGAACAGCATTTATACTCATTGTCCTTATCTTAAA
The DNA here is from genome assembly GCF_041146795.1 of Maylandia zebra. NCBI lineage: Eukaryota > Metazoa > Chordata > Actinopteri > Cichliformes > Cichlidae > Maylandia > Maylandia zebra. Next base: position 18,970,834 of record NC_135174.1, on the reverse strand, counting down.
AAGAAGAGTGAGTCAATAAAAAGCATGTTGCATGTGTTCACTTCCACAGAACACGGACAGCTAAAACAACACATTTAACAGATAACTTTTAAGTGCTAGAGAGGAAGCCTCAACTTCACATTTGGCCAACCAATGACGTGGTTCCATATAAAACCTATTTGTCACTATCTGATTGATATAACTATTTCCATGAAATGTAGGACTGTAACTTTACTTTATATTCCATTAAACTAGACTACAGCTCAGCTTGTTTAGCAGAAAATGAGGGGGAAACTATTCTAAAAAGACAGTCTAAAAAGGGAGCTGATGTTTTTGTTCACGTTTACATGAAAAGAATATTAATTTTCAGTTAAAATACAGACTACACTGGTGTAAAAACGCAAACTGTTGAGTTTGAAAGAGTCAAAGACTTTAAATATCCATGAATCTGTTAAAGGACACAAATTATTACTGCCTCTGTTCTCCTACAAAACATAACTACACAAGGTACATCACAGAAAGCTGAACATAGCAAAATAGCCTCGAGTAGCAGCTGATGGCTTAAAGGGGTTACTAGAACTTCATGTTTGTTCATTACTCTATCATAACTAGCATGAATGGTGTCCACAACAGAACTAATCATAAAAAGAAAGTGCCGGAAGTGTGCCGAAGAACATGGTTTGTCTGACAACGTGGAAAACAGCAGCTCAAAGGTGGAGTGGCTAAATGTTGAGGTTTCCTTGGGCAAAATACGGTATCTCCAAGTTCCTTCTGATATTCGATTACAACATGGACAGATGTGATCGCAGTGAATGTACGAAAGTTAAGTTAAAAGCTAAGAGCTCAAATAGGGTAAAAAAGAGGCAAGTACAAGTCCTTGTCTACACCTGACTTGGAAATGCATTTTATATTTCTACTACTCTCTCAATATTCTTTCATAAGTTTCAATTGAGCAATTTTAGAAAGCCACATCCGTGTTTTAAAATACATTTGGTAATACTGATTGCAGTGTTTTTGGGGAACACAAACTGCACAGGAAACAATTCCAACAAAATCTTGAATTTTTGTTTCTTGGGGAAAAACCCCCCCACAAAAAAGATCACCCCAGGTGCATTTTGTGATTTGTCATGGTGTGCTCTGGAGTCATAAACACCCTGCTGCTGAGGGACAAGGGTTTCCCTTTGCTTTCCTTTCATTTGTTCAGAGTGGGGCTGACAGCTGCTGGGTATTCCTGACTTGGCTTCCTGCATTTCCTTTTCAACTCAACGCTCTGCCGTATTCTCCTATCCCAGCTAATTTTCATCAGAAAAAGCTAAAAATACACAAACTTTGCATTATGAATTGATAATGCATGAGCATGAGGACTAGTAAGGTGTTCTTGTTTGACTATACAAACATTTCACAGTCCATAGTTCTCACATTGCTGCCAAGATAATAGAATCAAATGGAGAGCTGCATGAAATTGTTTCCCTTGACAAAATGCAGGAAGTTTGAGTACCAGGTAATAGGAAAGGGTTTCTTTTGTTGGCCTGTGAAGCAGTTTACTTAATGAGCTCATTTGTTTCCCATTTCTAAAGGGTTAGAGAAGTGGGTGATTGAAATTGCTATAAACAAAAATACTCAAATACTGATCACGTCACAATTAAGTATTTAAAAATTCCCCTAAAAGCGCCCTCGTGTTGCATCCTCTGTATTTCTTTCAAAGTTTAAGGACATTCGAGAAGATATTAAAGGCCTCCAAGAGTCTTGCAGATGTGTTGTGCAGATTGAGCAAAAAGCATGAGGCCAGATTTCTCACACAACCCACTAATCAGTGACTGCTGCCGAGCCCAGCTTCCAGTAACTGCATTTCATAAATCAGAGTGATATTTTGTAACCTCCAGAGTGTTGCAGAAGACAGTAGCTTCTTTATCCCAACAAAAACTCAGTGATCTACACAGAGAAGCATCTCCACAAGTCACGTGATCTCTGCAAACAGGAAGAAACTGGATTTTTTTTTTAACCTTACACCTATAAAAAGGAGCTATAAAAATAATGAGCTACAACAGGCCTGCACAGCCAACCTTAAAGGCTGGCTACTGACACAGACAAGTATGCTCTCCATTTATCCCATTAGGACATTATCAAAACTCTTAGAATCATTAAAAATATCAGTCTTTTTAACAGTGATATGTGCCTCAAAAATGATTTTACTTTGTCAGATTAAAATGACTGCTAAAATTGAAAGACATCAATAAAAAAACAAGCATCAAATTTTCATGACAGGATGCTTTCTTTTAAACATTTTCAGCTTTACAAACAACTTATTTCATTTTCTTGATGTTGCACAAATGAGTGTTGTAACGGTTTACAACACTCATTTGTGCAACAAAGGCAATCGTTCTCATTGCACAAGCATATTGGTTCGGCTAGAAATCGACCAGTCAGCCACAGCATAGCCACATCCTGCAGCTAAAGATATGTATCAGGCTAAAACTTGATATCACTGACAAAAAAGAAGCTCCTGACATGTGAAAACATGGTCAGGGAGTAAAGTTGTTCATTCAAAGGATCAGCCCAATCCCACCTCCCCCTCCAAAATGGGATAAATTCCTGCCTGTTGGGAATTCTTCGCATTCCTCACATTCATCTTTAATTGAGATCTCGCTCATTGTCTCAATGAGGAATAACTACAGGGAGTGCAGAATTATTAGGCAAATGAGTATTTTGTCCACATCATCCTCTTCATGCATGTTGTCTTACTCCAAGCTGTATAGGCCCGAAAGCCTACTACCAATTAAGCATATCAGGTGATGTGCAACTCTGTAATGAGAAGGGGTGTGGTCTAATGACATCAATACCCTATATCAGGTGTGCATAATTATTAGGCAACGTCCTTTCCTTTGGCAAAATGGGTCAAAAGAAGGACTTGACAGGCTCAGAAAAGTCAAAAATAGTGAGATATCTTGCAGAGGGATGCAGCAGTCTCAAAATTGCAAAGCTTCTGAAGCATGATCATCGAACAATCAAGCGTTTCATTCAAAATAGTCAACAGGGTCGCAAGAAGCGTGTGGAAAAACCAAGGTGCAAAATAACTGCCCATGAACTGAGAAAAGTCAAGCGTGCAGCTGCCAAGATGCCACTTGCCACCAGTTTGGCCATATTTCAGAGCTGCAACATCACTGGAGTGCCCGAAAGCACAAGGTGTGCAATATTCAGAGACATGGCCAAGGTAAGAAAGGCTGAAAGACGACCACCACTGAACAAGACAAGCTGAAACGTCAAGACTGGACCAAGAAATATCTCAAGACTGATTTTTCTAAGGTTTTATGGACTGATGAAATGAGAGTGAGTCTTGATGGGCCAGATGGATGGGCCCGTGGCTGGATTGGTAATGGGCAGAGAGCTCCAGTCCAACTCTGACGCCAGCAAGGTGGAGGTGGAGTACTGGTTTGGGCTGGTATCATCAAAGATGAGCTTGTGGGGCCTTTTCGAGTTGAGGATGGAGTCAAGCTCAACTCCCAGTCCTACTGCCAGTTTCTGGAAGACACCTTCTTCAAGCAGTGGTACAGGAAGAAGTCTGCATCCTTCAAGAAAAACATGATTTTCATGCAGGACAATGCTCCATCACACACGTCCAAGTACTCCACAGCGTGGCTGGCAAGAAAGGGTATAAAAGAAGAAAAACTAATGACATGGCCACCTTGTTCACCTGATCTGAACCCCATTGAGAACCTGTGGTCCATCATCAAATGTGAGATTTACAAGGAGGGAAAACAGTACACCTCTCTGAACAGTGTCTGGGAGGCTGTGGTTGCTGCTGCACGCAATGTTGATGGTGAACAGATCAAAACACTGACAGAATCCATGGATGGCAGGCTTTTGAGTGTCCTTGCAAAGAAAGGTGGCTATATTGGTCGCTGATTTGTTTTTGTTTTGTTTTTGAATGTCAGAAATGTATATTTGTGAATGTGGAGATGTTATATTGGTGTCACTGGTAAAAATAAATCATTGAAATGGGTATATATTTGTTTTTTGTTAAGTTGCCTAATAATTATGCACAGTAATAGTCACCTGCACACACAGATATCCCCCTAAAATAGCTAAAACTAAAAACTACTTCCAAAAACATTCAGCTTTGATATTAATGCGTTTTTTGGGTTCATTGAGAACATGGTTGTTGTTCAATAATAAAATTATTCCTCAAAAATACAACTTGCCTAATAATTCTGCACTCCCTGTAGTCATAGATATTAAATGAACACAGAGTATATGACAGTAGTTTGTGATGTTGCTAGAGTAACAATTATGGTTCGGGGCTGCACTTTTATCTCCATGCATCTGCTAGAATAAGTTAAAAATTAATCATTTGTACCTGATCTCTTCAGACAGGCTAAAGCATCCAAGACATCCTGGAATCTCACCTTCCTTTTTAGTCGGAAAACCTGGTGCAATCGTCTTAATAAGCAATTTAAAGGTATAATTACTTGCAACTTGCTCTCTGTTCGATTTCTAGGTCATCTCAGTTTTTTAACTTGATTACAGTACTTAAGCTTTTGCTCTGGAGATCTTGGACAGAGTTAATGGGGGAGGAAGTCTGTGCAACAGATGGTTTTCTAGGAAGCACAGACAATAAAGCAAATAAATGGCTTTTCTTTGAAACAACCCTATCCCGACAATGACTAAATAAAATCCAATTAGAAGGGTTCATCCTTTTCCCTAGATAGTAAAGATATACTTTCAAGTTAGACGCTTACATTTTTGTTTTCAAGCAGACTCACTTCAAGTAACTAGTACAAAACAGGTGCAAAAATGAAGAAGTTCAAAAGTCATTTTTAGGAAAACAATGAAATATGCAGGGAAAAGACACCAACAGCTAATGGACTAAAATAAACTTCTGTTTTCTCATTAGATAAAATCAAAGATAAGGGCTACACGGTGTATTTGATTACTTATGTAGGCTCTGCAATGTATGACTCATGGGACTGTGACCACAAGAAATTGCATCGGATCCTTAACTTCAGTGATCTCATAACGCTGTTCATGTTGTAATGTTGCCACAGCAACTGGAAATAATTACAGACTCGTGCAACCATTCATGCCACTGTTGGAAACATCTGATCACAATTCACAGTGTCCAGAAAGCCTGGATGATTTCATCCTAAGATAGCTGAGGATACACAGGACATTTTCATGTGCTACGACAAGCCCTGTTTTCATGTTAATTACTTGGCCGAAATAAAAGGTTTCTACACTAAAAACTTCATTCTGTACTTTTTTAACAACTGAGTGGCAGAACAACTTGACCGCTTAATATCTAAATATTAAAATGTATTACCGAGCCTTATTTAGCTCTGCTTTGGCTTTGTTTATTCAATGGTTTGTTGTAAGTGGACTGGTAATGAGCTCTTGTGCTAAATCCACCCTAATCATGGGGTTAAAGGGAGTCTAAATTTACTGCAGTCCACCCAAAATGGTCCAAAAACATGTACCATTTAGTTCTTAGACCTGTCAAAATAGAAGGTTTGCTCTTGAAAGACAGCAAAGCAGAATAGGCTCCAGCATGGGTGGAAAGGGGGTATTATAAAGGCCCTTAGAGGACAGAAGCCTGTAAACATATAAATAATGGACACAATGAGGTGCAGACCTGTTGTTTAAGAGTGGGCACTGAGGAAAAACAAAGCGTCAGAATGAAGTAAACCAGATTGAAATTCTTATAGGCCATGAACTGTAATAAATAAACTGCGAGGCAATGGTAGGCAATCCCCCTAAATGAAACATTCCTTTGCTGACGCCAGAGTAATTGTCCAAATTTATTGCCCGACAAGTGCCAGGGGTTCTGGGCTCGACCAGGCTGACAGACTGCACAACACACAGGAACCATGTCTGCCTCAATTTAGCCTGTATGCTTTTCTTTCCATATAAGCCACAGTATCTGACAGGGCCCTCGCTTCCTTTGTTACGAACTCAGCATGTGTTTCAGGATAAAATTGACAGTCATTTCCTAACTAGCTTCCATGATAGATACAATGTGGTTTTGAGACATGCCATTATAACTACATCACTGAGTCTAAATATAATTGAGGCAACAGCTGCATCTGGTGAAGGGGGTGTGTATAATTTAATGTTTTAAAAAGATAGGTTGGAAACACATAGTTAATAGGCCCATAGACAAGTTAATTACCATGTGGATAGAAAAAGATAACAGACACAAACTAGATCTGATAATGTAGCCAGATTCACTATAGTGCATCAAGATTATGTGTATGATGACAGGTTCTATTTTTAAAAAAAAAGTGTGGTTCTAGGTCATGGGGTCAATAGCAAGTGGTTTCTGTGTAACATGAGGACACACAGAGCAAATCGTGACTCGTGACTAAGGTATGAAACACACGCAACTCAAAATGAATTTTTGCAGGTGAATATTATACACACAATGTCATATTTATCAGTTACTACAAATATTATCAGTTTTTAAAATATAACATTAAGCTTAATACTGAAGGGTTGCAGTTTTTACATTAGTGCAAAACTTCCAAGCCACCCCTCATTTCTTCATATTTGATGAATGACTGAATGCATGAAGCATAAGAAAGGCAACCCACTCAAGTGATGAACCAAGGTTGTGTCCACTCCACACAAAACAACTTGGCAAAGAATCTATTTTAAACTTTGCAATCTGACAGGCATAAAATAGTATTTTCCACCACCAATGTGATTCCCGGAGAGTATTAGATGAAAAAACTGATCCGAAACATGGTCTTCAGCTGATCCATCTACTGTCCACTGAAGCCTCATTAGAAATGTTCTGAGTGGAAGGGTGGCTTTCAAGAAACCATTACGGGGAAGGGAAACAGGAACAAAACGCTGAGTTATGCCAAATTACACAAGACCTGGACTGAAAAATTAGTGGTAACAGGTCTTGTTGAAGTGATGAAATATTTGGTTCAATATTTAAAGAGGAGGTCAGGAAGCAAAAGGCAGCCATGTGAAACAAGGTGGAGGCTCCTTCATGGTTTGGGTCTGCATTTCAGCCAGCAGTCTTGGAGAGCTTGTCAAAACTGAATGAATTATGAAGGCAGAGAATTACCATTCAATTTCAATCCACCATCCAGTACCATCTGGAAGCATTTAATTGGCAACAGCTTTATTTTACAGCATGACAATGATCCTAAACATACTGCCATAGTACTCAAAGAAAAACACAGCGGCACACTATCTGTCATGGATTGGCCTCCCCAGAGCCCAAACTTCAAAATTATTAAATCAATGTGGGATCAGCTTTACAGAGAACAGAACAAAAGGCAGCCAACATCCAAAGAAGAGTTTTGAATGTCCTTGAAGAACCCTGGAAAACTATTCATGAAGACTACTTATAAGGAAAGCTTGAATAAGAGAGTTCAGGCTGTATTTAAGAATAAAGGTGATCATAGCACATATTGATTTTAAAGCTCATTAGAATTGTATAAAGTGTGCTTTTTAGCTTTATACACACTTTATTTCCACACATTTTGAACATGTTTCGATAAATTACTGCACCTACTTCTCATTTACACACTACAGCTGAGATTCCTAGTCTGGTCCTACAATCTTATGGACCAAATACACATGCACACGCTTCTTACTACTTACTATGCCCCTTTCATAACTGTTTTCACGCATTAGTAGTGCACTGATAGCTGAATATTCAAATGCATATGATATGTAGTGCAGTGATGTGATTTGCAGAACTATTCATAGATGATCACTACAGGTGCAGCTGTTCTGTGCAGCCGAGTGATTAAAGTAAAAAGTAATTCACTGTGGTCCTGTACCTGACTCACACATTACAGCAGTGCCTACGTCAAGCTATGGCAGTCATGTACAGAGGAGGAGGCAGGGCATATCTTCAAGGGGAAAAGGGCGTCACTGCCCTTTTGCCCCGAGTTAAATAACTCCAAAAAAGTTTCATGGCATTCCCTAATCCTGCCATTGAACACACATTTGGTAACCGCATTAACACTCTGCTGAGTGAAGTGTTGTGTCCAACTTCATTGGAAAGTAATGGGTGAATGGGACAATGCGACAGGTAGCCTACGACACTCGCCGAGCTCAGCCAAACTTTACCAATGTGATTTTATACAGAGAAGAAAGTTACTCACCCGAACAAGGTTACTAACGGCTGCCTGAACAGCAGCTACGGGCGCCGTCAGATCTGGGATACCTTTCCCATCAACTTCACCTTCTTCGTGCATTATCACCAGATGGGATATCTGCTGAGCCACCGGCTCCAGGATACTTTCTATCGTCTTCGTGTGAAAAACCGGCATGGTGACAACTTTAGAACACTATCTAAGTAAAAACTCTACCACCAAAGGCAGTTTTCTCCAAATCTCCCTCTACAGAAGCCTAAAACAATCCACGCACGATCTTTTCCCCCCCAGGATAGTCCTCCCGACTACAAGTACAATGAAAACATGAACGCGAAAAAACTCCCAGCCAGAGAGTGAGCGCGAGCAACCTAAACGTCAACCAACGGTTTCCGCCTTCTTCCCAATCAATGAACGAGAACGCACGCTTCCTAGATTGTGATTGGTTATTAGGGCTGCCGCTCTGTATCGGGACCGCCTTCTTCCATACTGACGAGTTTGCTAGAGATCCAAGTGCTCCCTAGATTACGTAATAGATCCTCATCATATGTCCTAAAAAGGGAAATATGTGTCTACTGTTTGAGAGGGGAGTGCGATTCCAGTAGCTGTGAATTAACTAGTCGGGCTTTCGGCCCCGCTGGCCCAGAAATCGGAGCTGTGGAGATCAGATTACAAACCCTTCCCAAAACAAACAGTATACTCCGCAGGGCACTCCGAAATTCTCCACAAAGTAAAGAAGCTGTAAATAAATGGTAACAAAGACACTATTTTCTAACCTACTTGTCAATGACTGACTGATATATAACAGCCTCTGTGAGTATACATCTCAGTTTAAATAAAGGACACCCTACACACTACTTTACCAATTTGAAGTGACCCATAGTATCTGGCTGAAAACTATTTTCCCTTATCAGAGATAACATCCGACATACTGAACTGTTTACAAACCCAGCTCTGTCAGTGGCTGGACATGGCACTTTTTTTAATTCCTTCTCACCCTCACCCTCACATCCTGAAATAACAATATTTGAGGACTGAAAACCAACTGCCAAGCAAACCAGCTAAGGAATTCCCACAGATTCCCCAGAGGGGCTACAAGGCAGCAGCCCATTGCCTAAAAAGGAAGAGTCCAAAAAGAAAGAATCAAGGAAGTTACTCTGTTTGAACCACTGTGTAAACATACAAGGGATTGACATGCTTTCCCCCTGTGTAAGGAGTTGTCATACCAAAGGTCAATAAAGAGATCCCAATTTGAACATTTGAACTTTATGTTTCGTGACACAACCTATTTTATTATTATTGTTATTATTATTCTATAATATAGTTGAATGTACAATTATTTAAAGAAATAATAATCAAAAGAGACCAAAAGGACCACCTCTGGAGGACTGCATCCTGAATATAGACTTCAAAGATGGCCTGCTGTTTCCTATGCTCTCCGATTACTAATAACGTCATCTTGTGCGTGCATGCTGGAATGTGCTCATGATGGGTGGTCTACCTTCTGCTGTCCTGCTACTCTATAGATACCTGAGCCCTGCTGCTGCATGGTGTTTAAGGGGATTGCAATCGTAAAGATCATAAATGTCCAGACTGCACATTGCAGGAAATATAGAGAGAGATCGTTTTACTATATATGGATGTTTTGTCAAAAATAACCCAAATAGTTGTAATTCTGATTTACTTTGACAATCCACTGGCTTCAGCATGGCTTTGCTGTTTGTTGTGGGATGCCTTTTTAATAATGCCTGGGCGCCATCTTCTGGCTCAGAGAATTAAATGCAGTCAGTGCATTGGAATTTATTATAACTCTTGAGCACTTAAACAGAATATAGCCATTGCAAAATACACCCGTATTACTATTTTATAGCAAGTCAAATGATCTCATTATGTATATTTTCAATAAACAATAAATAATGAAGGCATACTTTAGTGCCACTTAGCAGAAAGTCCAAGGAAAAGCAATCCTTATTTTGTCCATAATTCAAAAACTTGCTTTTTGACCTATGCAAAGGTGAACTGATATCAACAGCAGCATCAAGACACAAGTTAAGTCTAAGAACACCTTTTCCCAAAATGTGGATGAATGAGAGTGAATGTGATGAACTGGTTGATATCTACATGTGTGTTTCTCAGCATGGAAATGTGAACCAATGAACACATGTAACTGCTTAAATAAAAAATGCTTGATGATTCATATGTATGTCCTTGTATCAATGATCAATTTTGAATGCAATAAACTTCCAGACATTTCCTCCAAAACCACTATCATCTCCTTTTTTTCATCAGTGCTTCATGTTAAAAGCTGACCTTAAAGCATGAAGACAAACATGACCTGCTAAACATAAACATGTTAGGAATGTGGGAATGGATATGTGGAGGTAACACATGTTGTAATTTTTGAAAAGACCACACGAGGGCACTAAAGTCTGCAAATGAATGAGAAATCGTGAGGTAGTTGTTGGAGAAAACTGTACGATGTCAGAGGGCAGAAGTTTTGGTATTTATAAGAATGCATCCATTTTTAAAAAAAAGATTTTGATGATTTTTTTTAAGTGAATCCTGGTTGATTGTTTGTTGACTTCTTGTGCTATGTGCTCGCAACAACAATTTTTTTCTCATGCGATCTCCCTGGACCAAATTTCATATGAAGGATTTAAAAACACAAAATGTTATCAGTAAAACTGAGTTTGTGTTCATATTTCTGAGTTAATGGTCATCCCTCTGATTTAGTGTGTTGTGTCATGAGCTAGAGAGACTCAGCAAGAAAGCGCTGCTTGAGGTGTGTGACTCAGAGCCATTGTCATGTCCCGAGAAAACGGTGCCATCAAAATGCAGAGGGGACTCACAAAATGATTGTCTGCTTATATTACTCCAATGAAACTCAAGTCTCACTTTACAATTGTTCCATTTTCATACATGTTATAATTCAGCCACGTGTATGCAGTCACGTTTATGCAGCTCGCATCAATGTGACACGGTTTGTTTTGTAGTTAAATCAGGTGGTTAATTGGTAGCAGAATAGTTGATTTTCTGTGCATGTTGGATAGACTGTATCTAAAAAACACATGCATCGTGTTTGTGGGTTATTAAGATACGTGGAGCATTCTGGATGCTGTTCTTCATGCCACTGCTACATCTATTGCTAGATCTTTTGTCACATGTCATAATTTAGAACATTTGGAAATGTAGAAGCTTGACTAGATTTTAAAATAAACATTCTGGGTTTTTAAGCACTGCATTTCTAATACTTAAATGCAACACATTTACAAAGGATACACCATGCACAGCACAGCAAACAGCTTAACAGCTTAAACACCGAGCACCAAGGCTTATGACTGGCTATTATGTAAGCTACCATATGAACACAGCAGGTTTATGTGGTATGGAGGACTTGAACTTTAAAGCAAATGAGCCATACATACATTCTTTAGCAGACTGGGGAGGTCAGGTAATATCACCTCACAGTACAAAGAGACAGTGAACTGAAACCATATTGTTTCCATGTAATTAGAATAGCTGAGCTACTGTTTTAGTGTTTTAGGCTATTGTGGGCCAATATTTGAATATTTGAAGTGTCTTTTTTTAAATATACGCATAATAATGGATTACTTATATTCTTTTTATATATTCCAGTATTAGCCAGTAGTAGCTACACTTACAGTGTGACTGCACACACAGATATATTCAGGGATGAGCTTGCAGCCCCATGTAAGAAGGAAGAGACAGTGAAAAAGACATTTGACCCAGCTGCATTGAGACAGCAAATATACAGTCACTAAAGACATGAACCCATCAGAATGTGATTTCAGGGCAGTTCTCTGGGTATGTGACATTTGGCCTGAACAAATAAATGGAAACACCTACATCTGCTGCAGGATGGTTTCCCAAAACAGTATTTAGTGTTTAATTCAAAGGATGTAAACAGAGTTATCCACAAACTGAAAGAAACATAAACCTTCATGATATATAGAATTATAATATAGTGACATGTTGTGACTAAAACAGTTTGGAGTTTCTCATCATGTAAAGATAATATGTTGCAAACTATGTTAAAAATTAGTAACAGTAGTAACAGTGACAGTAACATTTTTTCTGTTAAATTTTACAAAATTATTTATAAACAAATGAAAAAAAAATTGCAAACATAAATATATGTAACATATATTATATTGTTACATATAACACATGTGAGGTAAAATAACATGAAATTAAAGCTGCAAGCAGCGTTATGAGGGCCCTCGCACCCCATCGCGTCGAGCCACGCCCAACACCTAAAACCAATACGTTCAATCTGATGTCACATTGATGGAATTCATGAATTTAACCACCAGCTAACATTTCATCTCATTCAATCGTGATTATAGTCCTCCCACTAGGTGGCGCTGTAACCATTACTGACAAATGGCATAACTAACATTTCCGAGCTTGAGTCTCATCATCCCTGCGACCTTTGGGCGAGATTGGACATTGTGTTTTTGAGTGACAGCAGATTACTGCTTTTTGGCGAGTGATTGAAACTCCACGTGCCGCCATGACCACCCCGTTTCCCTGAACGTAAAAAGCTTCGCAATTTAACATCACAAAGGTCTTTAGATTCCACACACTGGAGAATGCGTCAATCTGAGGAAATCCCTTGGAGGAGTTCGTCAAAGAATGAGGCTTGAAAAGAGGGGAAAATGTCACCAAAATTACACATTAATCTTAAAATGGCTGACTTCCTGTTGGATTTGGGATATTGCTCCAAGAGACTTTGTTGTACATCTTGACATCTTCTATAAGCTTACCAGGTTTCAGACTCATACATAAAACACAGAGCAGGGGCTGATGATTTGAAATATTGTAGGGGGCGCTGTGGAGCCATTTTGCGCTATTCAATGAAAATGATCACATAACAACAAAGCCTTCATCACATTGGAGGTGTGGGCCAAATTTCAAGACTTTATAAACTTTCCAAGCCCCTCAAAAGCCACTTCATTTTTCATGGTGAACCGCGTTGCCACCAGATTTAAAGTTCAGTTTAAAGTCACAATTTTTGCACTGAAGCATCATGAGGGACTGATGGTGATATTCACCGCTTTTGAGGTGGCCACGATGAACCTGTGAAAATCAGTACAACAAAGTGAAAGACATGATATTTCCTGTTGCCACTAGGTGGCGTTCTGTGTATTCCTGACAATGGGCACATCAATCTGTGCAGGGCAGGTCTGACATCATGCCTGTAAAGTCTGGTACTGATCAGACTGGATTTCATTGAGTTATACTAATTTGTTTCTTCATGGCGAGACATCAAAGTTCGCCATGCTGCTGAGGTCACACCCTTTCGTGAAAACTCACAGTTTTCACTGTAACGCAAGACCAACTCCTTAAGGCTTTCCTGGAGAAATTTGAGGCTGCAGATGTCACCCATCACAATACTGCACCCCAAAGTGTAAAACATGACATTTCCTGTTCCCACTAGGTGGCGCTGGCCCTTATGTCAAATATGGCAGTTGAAATATGTTCAGGGGTGGAGCCTTATCATATGTGTGTTCTTTGGTCCAGATCGGACAATGTATGACTGAATGAGAGGCAATAAGATCTTCATGGCGAGTCATCGAAATTCGCTGTGGCGCCACGGCCTCACCGTATCACGAAAACTCAAAAGCTCCGCAATTTAACATGGCCCAGGTGTGTAGTTGACACTGACCAAAGATGAAGCTTATACAACCAAATCTCAACGAGGAGTTCGAAAAAGTTCGAGGCATGAAAATGGCAAAATTAGAGCCAAAATGTCACCTTCACTTCTAAATTGCGGACTTCCTGTTGGGTTTGCGTCAATGGGCCCACAGACTCTTTTGTTCGACTCGGCAAGATACACATGTGTGCCAGATTTCATACATGTAGCTCAAACGATGTGGTCGTAGGGCTGCATTTAACAAGGCATAGGTGGCGCTCTAGAGCCATTTCCCAGTGCTCATATGTAAAACCATTAAAATACAAAATTTTTCACCAGACCTGGCATGTGTGCAAATTTCATGAGTTTTTGACGCATGTTTAGGCCCTCAAAAAGGCCCTTGTTTTGCCTGAATAATAATAATAATAATAATTAAAGCTGCAAGCAGCGTTATGAGGGCCCTCGCACCCCCGGCACGTCGAGCCACTGCCAACACCTCAAACCGGCACGTCCGATGTGATGTCACATTGATGGATTTCATGCTTTTAATCACCAGCTAACATTTCATCTTATTCAACCAGGATTATAGTCATGCCACTAGGTGGCGCTCTAACCATTATTGACAAATAGCATAACAAACATTTCCAAGCTCGAGTCTCATCACACCTGCGACCTTTGGGAGAGATTGGACATTGTGTTTTTTAGTGACAGCAGATTACTGCTTTTTGCGAGTGATTGAAACTCTACGTGCCGCCATGACCACCCCGTTTCCCTGAACGGAAAAAGCTTCGCAATTTAACATCACAAAGGTCTTTAGATTCTACACACTGAAGAATGCTTCAATATGATGAAATCCCTTGGAGGAGTTCGTCAAAGTATGAAGCCTGAAAAGAGGGGAAAATGTCATCAAAATTACACATTAATTTTAAAATGGCTGACTTCCTGTTGGATTTGGGATATTGCTCCAAGAGACGTTTTTGTACATCTTGATATCTTACACAAGCTTACCAAGTGTCAGACTCATAGATGAAACACAGAGCAGGGGCTGATGTTTTGAAATATTGTAGGGGGCGCTGTGGAGCCATTTTGCGCTATTCAAGGAAAATGGTTACATAACAACAATGCTTTCATCCATTTGGAGGTGTGTGCCAAATTTCAAGCCTCTATAAACTTTCCAAGCCCCTCAAAAGCCACTTCATCTTTCATGATGAACTGCGTTGCCACCAGGGTGCGCCGTTCAGTTTAAAGTCACAATTTTTGCACTGAAGCATCACGAGGGACTGATGGTGATATTCACCGCTTTTGAGGTGGCCACGATCAACCTGTGAAAATCAGTACAACAAAGTTAAAGCCATGACATTTCCTGTTGCCACTAGGTGGCGCTGTCCGTATTTCCGACAATGGGCACATCAATTTGTTCAGGGCGGGTCTGACATCATGCCTGTAAAGTCTGGTACTGATCAGACTGGATTTCATTGAGTTATACTAATTTGTTTCTTCATGGCGTGACATCAAAGTTCGCCATGCTGCTGGGGTCACACCCTTTCGCGAAAACTCACAGTTTTCACTGTAACCCAAGACCAACTCCTTAAGGCTTTCCTTGAGAAATTTGAGGCTGCAGATGTCACCCATCACAATACTGTACCCCAAAGTGTAAAACATGACATTTCCTGTTCCCACTAGGTGGCGCTGTCCCTGGTGTCAAATATGGCAGTTGAAATATGTTCAGGGGTGGAGCCTTATCATATGTGTTCACTTTGGTCAAGGTCAGAAAATGTATGACAAAATGAGAGGCAATAAGATTTTCATGGCGAGTCATCGAAATTCGCCATGGCGCCACGGCCTCACCGTATTGTGAAAACTCAAAAGCTCCGCAATTTAACATGGCACAAGGGTGTAGTTGACACTGACCAAATATGAAGGTTATGAAATCAAACCCCAAGGAGGAGTTCGCAAAAGTTCGAGGCATGGAAATGGCAAAATTAGAGCCAAAATGTCACCTTCTCTTCCAAATGGCGGACTTCCTGTTGGGTTTGCGTCAATGGGCCCACTGACTTTTTTGTTCGTCTTGGCATGATACACATGTGTGCCAAATTTCATACATGTAGCTCAAACGATGTGGTCGTAGGGCTGCATTTAACAAGGCATAGGTGGCGCTCTAGAGCCATTTCCCAGTGCTCATATGTAAAACCATTAAAATACAAAATTTTTCACCAGACCTGGCATGTGTGCAAAATTTCATGAGTTTTTGAGCATGTTTAGGCCCTCAAAAAGGCCCTTGTTTCGCCTGAATAATAATAATAATAATAATTAAAGCTGCAAGCAGCGTTATGAGGGCCCTCGCACCCCCAGCGCGTCGAGCCACGCCCAACACCTAAAACCAGCACGTCCGATCTGATGTCACATTGATGGAATTCATGCATTTAACCACCAGCTAACATTTCAACTCATTCATTCATGATTAGTTAGTCGTTCCACTAGGTGGCGCTCTAACAATTATGTACAAATGGCATAACAAACACTTCCAAGCTCGAGTCTCATCACACCTGAGACGTTTGGGAGAGATTGGACATTGTGTTTTTGAGTGACAGCATATTACTGCTTTTTGGCGAGTGATTGAAACTCCACGTGCCGCCATAACCACCCCGTTTCCCTGGACGTAAAACGCTTCGCAATTTAACATCACAAAGGTCTTTAGATTCCACAAACTGCAGATCGGTCCAATCTGATGAAATCCCTTGGAGGAGTTCGTCAAAGAACGATGCCTGAAAAGAGGGGAAAATGTTGCCAAAATTGCACATTAATTTTAAAATGGCTGACTTCCTGTTGGATTTGGGATATTGCTCCAAGAGACTTTTTTGTACATCTTGATATCTCCTATAAGCTTACCAGGTTTCAGACTCATACATAAAACACAGAGCAGGGGCTGTGATTTTGAAATTTTGTAGGGGGCGCTGTGGAGCCATTTTGGGATATTCAATGAAAATGATCACATAACAACAAAGCCTTAAGCACATTG
Source organism: Maylandia zebra (assembly GCF_041146795.1). Lineage (NCBI taxonomy): Eukaryota > Metazoa > Chordata > Actinopteri > Cichliformes > Cichlidae > Maylandia > Maylandia zebra. The sequence continues at coordinate 18,954,072 of NC_135174.1, read as the reverse complement.
GAGGTGTGCGCCAAATTTCAAGACTTTTTAAACTTTCCAAGCCCCTCAAAAGCCACTTCATCTTTCATGGTGAACCGCATTGCCACCAGGGTGCGCCGTTCAGTTTAAAGTCACAATTTTTGCACTGAAGCATCACAAGGGACTGATGGTGATATTCACCGCTTTTGAGGTGGCCACGATGAACCTGTGAAAATCAGTACAACAAAATTAAAGCCATGACATTTCCTGTTCCCACTAGGTGGCGCTGTCCGTATTCCCGACAATGGGCACATCAATCTGTTCAGGGCGGGTCTGTCATCATGCCTGTAAAGTCTGGTACTGATCAGACTGGATTTCATTGAGTTATACTAATTTGTTTCTTCATGGCGTGACATCAAAGTTCGCCATGCTGCTGGGGTCACACCCTTTGGCGAAAAGTCACAGTTTTCACTGTAACCCAAGACCAACTCCTTAAGGCTTTCCTGGAGAAATTTGAGGCTGCAGATGTCACCCATCACAATACTGTACCCCAAAGTGTAAAACATGACATTTCCTGTTCCCACTAGGTGGCGCTGTCCTTGATGTCAAATATGGCACTTAAAATATGTTCAGGGGTGGAGCCTTATCATATGTGTGCTCTTTGGTCCAGATCGGAACATGTATGACAGAATGAGAGGCAATAAGACTTTCATGGCGAGTCATCGAAATTCGCCATGGCGCCACGGCCTCATAGTATTGTGAAAACTCAAAAGCTCCGCAATTTAACATGGCACAAGGGTGTAGTTGACACTGTCCAAATTTGAAGTTTATAGGACCAAATCCCAAGGAGGAGTTCGTTAAAGTACAAGGCATGGAAACGGTAAAATCAGACCCAAAATGTCACCTTCAATCCAAAATGGCGGACTTCCTGTTGGGTTTAGGACATTGCCATAATAGACTTTTTTGTTCGACTCTGAACGTTATATAGGTGTACCGACTTTCAAACTTGTAGGCCATACCCATACCGGGGGCTCGCGTTTTTCATTTTTCTAGGTGGCGCTACTGAGCTAATTTTCCCTGGCCATGTCTGAGAACATTAAAATACGTAAATTTTCACCAGACCTGACGCGTGCGCAAAATTTCATGAGTTTTCGAGCATGTTTAGGCCCTCAAAAGGCCGATTCATTTGCCGGAATAATAATAATAATAATAATAATAAACAGAGCAATTACAATAGGGCCTTCGCACTGTCAGTGCTCGGGCCCTAATAATAAGAAACGGAGCAGATACAATAGGGCCTTCGCACTGTCAGTGCTCGGGCCCTAATGATAATAATAATAAGAAGAAGAAACGGATCAGATACAATAGGGCCTTCGCACTCTCAGTGCTCGGGCCCTAATAAAATGTAAATTACCTTTTTATTTAAGATTCCACAGCAGTGTTTATTTAGATAAAAACTATTACGTTTTGGTCAAAATACAGTTTTAATTATTGAATTATTGAAAACAGCTATAATTACTGTTCATTACTGTAATTTCACAGATTTTATTTTTAGTAGTTCTGTATCTTTTTTAAATTATTGACAAAAACGGGTAAAAGTAGAGAAAAGTAAAGCTAGAAATGCATATTCTGTACAGAATTTTTCTTAAGGTTTAAAAAAGAAAAAATATTACCAATAAAAGCAATTTTTTGATGTTTTTAAGCCTGATTATTTATATTACAGTAATGCTTGACCATAACATTTGGTAATTTAATTGTTCTTTCACGTGGAAATACTTTTAATTTACCATAAAACATCGAGTTCTCATGTAAATTAATGCTACAAACTCAAGTTAAAGTATGTAAAATGTAATTTTGCGGGATGATAAACTTACGTTATTGTGTGGGCTCAGAGTGATGGTGTCTCAGTCATTTAAATCTCAGCTAAAATAAAAGTGAATCAAATGGCAAACTGGAAAAAAATTTTTAAATTGGTGAAAACACAAAGAATGCACAAAGAAAACAGCATCAAATAACCAAACAAGTGTCTGAGTTAGGCCATCATGTGCCACCCGAGCTAGTTTAATGTGGCTTGGCACTGATTCTCCGTGACACTGAACCATACTGGAGGGATGAACATCAGATTCTTCCTAATTCTTCCCTCGTTTGTCAAGCTGTTGGAGAGCACTGTCTAACATACTGATCCAAAAATCCCCACACAGTATATGTGGCCATACATACAATTCAGATCACTTTCATTTGTGCCTGAAATGGCCAAAATCTGTTTTCCTGTAGGGTGACTGTGCTCAGCTTTAGAGAAGGAATGAGACATCTGGAGGGAGATTAGAGCAGAGCTGCTACTTTGCATTAAAGCAGCCAGCATTGATGGACTGAAGAGTCTTTGGAGTTTTTTAGGGTCCATTCAACTAGAAGAACATTACAGAGTATGATATAGTATTCAGAAATTGCATCCCTGCATAGCTACATCTCTACTCAGGGAACACCTCTGGATTGCCTCAGAGGAGGTGAAAAACAAAGCTGGTGGGAAAGACCTGTGGATTATTAGAAGAATCAGGAGAGTGCTGCTCAAATCACAAAGACATACACAGTAGGGGGGAAAGGATGATCTCCTTTTAATGTCAGAGCTGATGCAGACTTCAATGCAATGATTTTGCTGTCAAAGTACATATGTCATTTTTCTCTACTTATGTCTGTTGAAGCGATGCTGCCAAAGCTCTAGGCTTCAGTAATTACATTTAAGAGTCAAAACTCACTACAGCTAATAGAAATTTTAAGGCTAATCTTAAAACAGAACAAATTTATTTACTTACAAGATTCTGAACCTTATGTTTTAAAATTAGTCTGAAGGTCGACTGAATACAGGTACCTGGAATTAGTCCATTATGGAAGAGCTCCAACTGATTGCACTGGATTTAAAATGAGAAAAAACACCTGTGCACAAACTCTGTGCCAATAATTTGATATCACTTTCACACCTGGTGGATAGAAATGTCAGCGGTAACTCATAAATATCTTATTTTAATTTTTCAAGCAAAATGTATTTCTCTTTATGATGATATGTTCTTGTTCTGTATACATCCCACAGCTTTTTCCTGTCTTCTCTGGCTTTACACATCTGCCAGTTGGAAAGTGCCCTCCCCAGCCCCGACTCAAATGGTGGCTCACTCTCTCCACCCCTCTCTTCTCTTTTTTTCCCCTCTCAAGCTGTCTCACTCTCTCCCTCCGCCTCTCCTCTTACTCTCTCTCCTCACTCTCTCAGTCTCTCTCTTCACTTGAACACTTTGGTCCCTTGCTCCTCTCCCTCTCCCTTACTCCTACACAGCTCTGTCACACACTTATTCCGGCTCTCCCTGGGCACCATCTCCACTATCGGGGATCCTCATTGCATCTGCGTTTTGCCAGGTGGACGCACTCCCCGCAGTCACCATTTCCACCCCGGAGAGTTCCACGCTGGCAGCGCAGCCCCTTCCCAGGCTGAGCATCGGGCGGAAGACCCTGGTGGCAGCTGCTGTGGGGGTCATGCTGGTCCTGGTTCTGGTCGTCCTCATCCCTGTGTTGGTCAGCTCTGTTGGCACAGGTGGTATAGATGACAGCACGAGCCACTACGAGATGCTGGGCACCTGCCGCATGGTTTGTGACCCATTTCCCAGCACGGGCACCACGGGCCAAGGTGTGCACACAGGCACAGATACAGCACCTACAGTCTTACAGGTGGAAAACGAGGACGATCTGAGTGATCACAGCATCGGTCCACCGCTGCCCACGTACAGTGCTCACGGCCCACAAGGGAAACCAGGACGTCCCGGCAAGCCCGGACCCCCGGGTCCACCCGGAGAGCCAGGACCACCAGGACCTAAAGGACCACCCGGAGATGCTGTGGACATTGTACGGACAGGGATCCTAGGTTTAGGGGGTAAAGGGGCAGTTAGTACAACTACATACAATACCACTCCTCGGGTGGCATTTTATGCAGGACTACGAAACCCTCAAGAAGGTTATGATATACTGCGCTTTGACGACGTGGTGACTAACATTGGTGGTAACTATGAAGGCGCGACGGGCAAATTCACCTGTAAGATCCCTGGCACCTACTTTTTCATCTACAATGTGCTGATGAGGGGAGGAGACGGCACTAGCATGTGGGCTGACCTGATCAAAAATGGCCTGGTGGGTATGCCTTTGAATTTATCACCTTGTGTTTAAAGCCCCAACTAATAATTTAAAAATGTGTAAAGGTAAAATTTGTAAAAGAAAAGTATTATTACTGGGATGAACGCACATCAAAATACTCAAGGAAGAGTGTTACCAGTATGCTGGCAGACTAAATTGAGTAGTCGAGCATTCATGTGTATAGTGATTTAGCTCTGATTTAGTCTGGTGTTACAGTCCAGTATAATGACAACACATAGTGGCATGTTGCCAGATTGTGTATCTGTGATTATTACACATCCAATGATGTACAAGCTGAAGTGAGTGGAAGGAGGACAGCACTATCTCCACTCTGCACACTTCAAAACACAGCCCGGGGTAGTGGCTAGTTCAAAGCTGGTGCCCTTTGAAATACAACAAACTTCATGGATGCAATGATGTGCTGGTAAACGTTATCAGACAGCCCGTCAGGCGAATGCGTTTCAGTATCCAGTGATGATATTTGCTATATTCATGGCTAATTTTGTAATGTCTTTAAGGCCCCTGGGTGATGACACCTTGCACATCTGAACCTTAAAACTTTACTGCCAACACCACATCCAGACTGCAGCAGGCTGCACTTAAGGTGGATGCAATAACACAAGTACATCTACATCACAACATACTTCACCACAACATCAATTTTAGTATCGATTCTTTAAAAGAAGTGTAGATTCAGATTTGTTTCCATACTTTTGATGCAGGACATCAAATGCACTTTCAGATGAATACAAACTACACCACAATAAAAACCTTTTGTGGCTATAATGGTTTGTATTATAACCAGAAAAGGTGTTTTTTTCACAAGGAAAAAAGAACCCGAGACAACAAAACCACACCTGATGAACATACTGTAACCACAGTTTCAGTGCAAACAGATGCAAACAGATATTTTAAGTTTCACAAATACTGCAGTGAAGGGCTTCTACTCCTTCATATCTGCTTTCTTTAGTGGTGATTGGAAAAGAGACAGAAATTTAACATTTAACACATTTTATATACTCAGATAAACCCTAACCTGCTTATGTACATGAATTCTATAAATGTCTATGCTTATGGCTGCACCACGCTCACCACACAGCCAGTCAAAGTCTGTATGTGGTGTACTCTGTTTCAAGAGAACAACAGTAATCATATAAACATGGATTTGATTAAAGCAGCTGTAAAACAACCTATGTGAACCAGTTTGAAGACAGAGAAGCTATTCCTGCCATCAACGACACTAAAATATGATTGCTCATTGAGCTGGGGCTCAATAGAACATTTGGTATATCACTGTGGAATTAAAAAAAAAAAGTCAATGACAGAAATTAACAATTAACGAATTATTTAGTACTACCTGCTACTTATTAGGCAAAAAGGAGGCACTTTCTTTTATCCATTATATTTAACATGAGATATGGTAATAAGCTGCTGTAAAATAAAATGCCAGTCAGTTGTAGACACCGTGCTGCTGCTACAGTGTAGCAGAGGGTGGAAGCCAAGAGAATTTATGCTGCATTGCTCACATGTATCAGAAATCCATCATCATGCTGTCATGCTGTCGCTCAACATTTTTCAGAGTCCCACAGCCACAAGACATACAACTCTGGTTCCAAAAAAAGCATAAAAACATTTATCCTTGTTTGACCTTTGATATCAGAAACAGGTTTTTAAAAAGTTGGAGCAGGGGCATGTTTATCAGTCTGGGAAGGTTCTCAGTCGTCCAGGTCATCGTAGTTTAAGGAGCTTGGAAAGAAAAGCGTCTGGACTGCTTTAAATTTTCTTGAAGATGTTTCACTTCTCATCAGAGAAGCTTCTTCAGTTCTAAGAGCAGTTGGTGGAGAGTCCCAGATTTTAAGCCCTATGGGAGTGTCCCCAAGAGGGTCATGGACCCCCTATTTATCCTCTACCTCAGGGGTCTCCAACTCCAGGCCTCGAGGGCCGGTGTCCTGCAGGTTTTAGATGTGTCCTTGATCCAACACAGCTGATTCAAATGGCTAAATTACCTCCTGAACATGTCTTGTAGTTCTCCAGAGGCTGGTAATGAACTGTGTTGACCCAGGGTGATTCTTAAAACCTGCAAGAAGAAGCCTGGAGTTGGAGACCCCTACTCTACCTAATCACACAAGCCAAGGTGTGGGTCACAATCAGCCAAGGTTTCGGGTGAGCCCATTTTGAAACCTAGCCCCACCTTATCATGTGATTTACTGAAGTCAAAAGCCCCAGGATAGGAGTGGGTGTTAAGGTGTTTTGAAAGGGATCTCAAAACTGGATTATAGATGGCAGACAGATCTGTTGAAAGATGGTCATTCACAGTGGACATACTTTCTTTGACTCCTCTTTCAAACTATCTGTCTTCTCTTTCCAAAATGTGAACATTGGCATCCTCAAAAGAGTGACCGTTGTCCTTTAGATGTATCTAAAGCACCTTTTTTTAAAGCTAAGTGACAGAAGGCATTTATGCCCACTGTGAACGACTATTACTGTAAAAATACTTCAAAAATACAATATCACCAGTTTCATGTTCTTATGGCTTTAACTGAATTTAAAACTTTCTACCACAATCTGGTTGAAGCAAGAATTACACTTGTTTAGCTCGTCTGGTGAAGTTGGAGCGTAACAGCCAATCTGGCAACCCAGCTCATTACACATTAGCTAAAGCTTAGGAGGGATCTGTCCTTGAGGGGCTAAGTGTACAAGCAGTTTCTATTTTTTTTTTTAAAACCACAGACATGCAACGAGATTTGGGTGTGTTGCTCTATATCGCAGTAATTACCTCTCTTCACCCAGTGACACTTATGTTCGGGAAAACATGACATTTTCAGTGCACCACTCAGAAAAAGGTGGATGCAAGAGAAGAACTCGAGACAAAGGGATAGTACGCACTGCCATCCTTCCTCAGAGGCAGGCTGACTCAACCCTGACCCTCTCAGCTGAGTCATAAGAGAAGAACAAGATATTCACCACAGGGATAAAGCTTACACAAGTCAGTCTCAAAAAACCCCCTCTTCTATTAAAAAAAAGTCCACATATAAATATAAACATAATCAGAGCTGTAACATGCCAGGCTATAAAACAGGAAGTCATTTGATATTTAAAAAATAAAAGCATTTTTTTCAATACCTTCATCAACTTTAGTCATGTCATCTTAAGGGATTTTATTAGTTAGAACTTATGACATTCAATTAAAATTACTAAAACATTCTTAAGCATTTATATTTCTTCACTTCCTCTTTCCTCGGTTCTGTGCGTGTGTGTGTCATATTCCAGGTCAGGGCCAGCGCCATTGCCCAGGACCAGGACCAGAGTTATGACTATGCCGGCAACAGTGTCATACTTCATCTGGATGCAGGTGATGAAGTTTTCATAAAGCTGGATGGGGGAAAGGCTCATGGGGGCAACAGCAACAAGTACAGCACCTTCTCAGGGTTTATTCTCTATGCCGACTGAAGACTGGACGGGACGAGGGGTGAAAGGTCACAGCCAGCAGACGATCACTTTCTGATGTGGAGTAAGGTTAATGTTACCCACAGCCACTGATCCACAGCTAGATATTTAAGATCAGCATTAATACGGTAATAATAGCTGTGGATTTGTGGCTGTCGGTTAACTGTCATGCCCACATGCCATTGTATACAGGGTGCCTATGCTTCTATTCTGATGGACACGAGCAACGTAACGGTGTCAGTCACTGCCATGTGTCATATTGAGATACGGTAACAACTCTGACAGTGCAGAAGCTTTGCCATCATTTTTGAGCTGTCATTTAAAATTTAAGTCTGAAAATCCCACAGTCGTGGTGACTACAGTGTTTGTAAATGTGCTGTTTGGATTTATGTTGCGATTTTTTTTCTTTCTCATGCTCTTTGTATTATACAGTGTTGTGCATCAGTGACTGACGAATCATATGTTGTCACAAGAAATGATAATTTGTCATAAACTGGATGCCACAATGAGATTTTGGTGCTTGAAAGGCCGCCAGTGTCACAAAATGTATCGTGTCGCATATCATATCAGCTCATCATATTTAATGTTAGTGTATAAAATGTAAATTTGATATTGAATCTTAATGTCTGAACACAGGAAGAGTAGTTTCAGCACTGCACACACTGTATTTCCTATTGTGTGTCCTTAAAAACAGCTAAACTGTTAATAGATAGTTGTACAATTTTACCACGTAGCGGTTAAAGTGCTTGCTCGTAAAGCTTTATTTCATTAATTCATGCATGCAACGACTGCTAAAATGTTAAAAAATAGCGATTTTAAACAAATTTTAAATAGCTACATGTAGGAAGCATTTACCGCTGTTGCTTTTCATTTTAATGTCCATGGTTTTTCATTAAAAGTTCAATTTCTTTTGCATTTCCTCACATATTATGTGGTTAATATCAATCAGCTCATCTACTTTTTGATAAGCCGTTCTGATCTCTCCCTTTTCAGCGAAACCAGCCTTTATTCTTCCAAATGTTAGACACAAGAGAGCCACGCAAGCGCAGCGAGAGGCAATCAATGCAGAGACGATCACTGTGGGGGAAAGTAGGGGGAATCACAGCTGTGTTAAATGCCAAATGAAGCAGGAGATGATTGTGTTTCACAATCAAAGAAGGGATGCGTTTCTTCCTCTAATGGGTGTGGAGACGCTGAGATATGGCGGGAAAGAAAAAACAGACAGGGTGACGGGTGTTAGAACGTATCATGACAAAGCTTAGATCAGCGTCGCGAAGTAATCCAGGGCAAATTAGCCTCTGCTGTGACACAAGTGTCACGGACAAGAAAATAGCTTCGAGGCCCAAACTGTAAAAACCAATACCCTGTTTTCTTTTTGCTTTCTTTTCTGAAGAGCCACTTTGATATTACAAAAGTCGCCTTTGACACGGGCAACAAAACTGCCTCTAGGTTAAGAAGTTTCGAATTTAAGTTTATGGTTGCTTGAAGGAGCTTTACTTAGGAGGAGCTAATGAATGCCTAGCGAGCCAGTGGGTGCCGTGTTTCTCGGTTCCTACCCAGGCAGCACCATTTAGCCTAAACCAAAAGGTTCTACCTGGGACTATCACCCACTGTGATGATACGGTAAGGCTGTGATAGGCTTCTTTGCCTCCAGAATATCCTCTCTGATTGGTATGATAGCATGGCTTTGATTAAAATGATTGCCACACTGAGTTGTGTTTTCCTAAGCCAGGAAGCTCTCTGGGCTTAACTTAAGCGTGTCTTAAGACGAGAAAATTCCTCCAGACACAATTAGGACTGAAGGTCCATACATAAGCAGAGGTCACCCAAGCCATGGGGCAGTTGAGCACTAGCTCAGGCTGTTTTCTTCTTGCAGGGTGCATGAGCACGCAGTCAAATTAGAGACTTCATGTCACAATGTCAAAGACAAACGCCCCCGGTCTGCGAGAAACAGCTTTCACTGCTAAAACCATCAGAACTGAGCGCTGCAACATCTGTACTTTCCTGACATCCTCGGGGGAAAAGAACAAACTCACAGAAACCATTTTACATAGAAACGCTTAAGAGAGCACAAAAATGGCATTGAACTGAAGGTTCAGCAGCATTTGTTGCTTCAACATGAGCAAAGAGAGCAAAAGGGGGGGGGATGCACCTGAGAACGCTGGCAGGCGGTTTGTTTCTGCTCACTCTTTTGTTCCCAGAACCTAAGTGAAGGTATCATGTTGGCAAATAGAACAAAGTGTTGCGTCATACTGAATGGATATAAATGAATGTCTTGTTTGGCTAGACTCCCATGCTCTTTTAAGCCATTTATTGAGGTCACAGTCTCTCGCTGGCAACCAGAATCATCTGGAAACCTCCGCAGCGTCTCTACAGCATCCTCATCTTACAAATGAATGATCTTCTTTCCAGCTTCTGCGATTTTCCAAGAACCACAGATGTGCTCTTCAAGGGGTTTTTAATGGTGGTTTTACCTGAACAAGACACCGACATGTAAGAGAAGAATAGAACAAGGACACTCGGGGAGCCGGTGTTGTAATTCTGTAAATCTGGACTATACACACAGTTTAAATCTTAGACTCAAATTTCATCTCACGCTCTCCCGAACTTTCAGCAGGTCCGAGGTTTGAAAGATAAGCACTGCGCTGAGAAGTGCTTTAAGCTGCTTTTTTTTGACGCGAGCCTCGCCTCTTGGACTAGGCTGTGGGGATATTTTGAGAGTCTTTTATTATTTTTTTTACTGTGGCTGTTTAATCGCTAAGAAGTAGAAGGATTTTAAAGATTACGTTTCTGCTACAGACTTGTTTTAATTTAGGTAATCTTTAGCCTATGCAAACGTAACTGTAGGAAACGTTTGATTCATTTACTCAGCCCGACTCCCTATCAGTAAACTGACATGGCTTCAACGTGACATTTGCAGGGGCCAGTTGGTGAGGCATATCAGGCTGCTGCAGCGTGCGTGTGCATGTTTCTGGGATCATTTGTGTGTGTGTGTGTGTGTGTGTGTGTGTGTGTGTGTGTGTGTGTGTGTGTGTGTGTGTGTGTGTGTGTGTGTGTGTGTGTGTGTGTATCCTTGCATGTGTTTTTAAGTCTCCGTGAGACAGGACAATGCTAGGCTTGGAGAAAAGTGCCTCCTCTGAAATGTTTGAAGTGACATTAATGAGCCCTTGGTGTTGTTATCTTGAACATCCTCACTTATCTCACTGGGGGACAACCAAATTTAAATGTTGAGCTAAATTGCCTTTTATTCTCCTGTGCACTTCCTCCCACACCAATGTGCCCACACTGACGTGTTGTGCGAGTGGCACACAAAAAAAAATCTTAGGTATTTGTATTATTTGGGTTTAACAAAGTAGTTTTAAAAATCTACACTTCACCGAAAAGTTGCACACAATAAGGGTTCTCAAAAGAGAAAAAGACCATAATACGGGCTGTTATCTTACTTTTGCAGTATCTATACAAGTACAGAAGAAGTACGCTTTCTAACAATGTGTTACTTTTCATTTCCTTTCAGCTCAAAAAGCATTTTTCCTCAGAAAGCACCATTATAAACTATTCACAGGGCACCACCGACCGTAAACAAGGTTGCTTTTCGCTCTTTTTTTTTTCTTGTTTCATTTGCAGTGTGCTGCACAATGTGAAAGAAAGCCTGGACGATAGAAAGCTTTCTTGGCTTTGGCACCAGGAGGGTGGGTGCTATCGTTGTGTCCAAAATCCGGTTCTATTTTTTCTTGCAGAATGTTTTCAAGCTTTCAGTAACAACCCGATAGTTATCCGGTAAAAACGCTTTCTGTGTAAACCCTCTGAGTTTAGCACCACACAGGCCAGACACCGGTGGCAATTAAGACGTGTCACTAGGTAAGTAAACAGCGTGGGCTGTGCCACATGTCCATCCATGTAACAGCAATGGAGACACGCCATTAAAAACCAAAAATGTCAGCCTCCTGGTGCAGAAGAAGGAAATGTCATGGCCTCATCAATGTCAAGTTCGGCTTTACAGTCATGTGGGTAAGAAGTTCAATAAAATTTGCGTGATGGCACTTTTTGCCTTAAAACAAAGAGAATGCATCACAGGCCTAAAAAGAAAATGAGGATTATATTGCTCGATCAGCCTTGAAGTAACCTGACTGCATGTGGAGAGCAGCTGTCATTGAGAAGGGTGGCATGAGATGGTGCGAGTTGACAACAACAAAAGTGACATATTTCACGAACAGCGAAAAAACAGCAGTGTATAATCAGCACAAAAATTTACAAGATATAATTCTGGGAAAGATTAAAATCTGCCTGCAGCTGGGCTAAAAAATGGGTGTCTCTTCGATCCTGTCTCGCTGTCTGTCAATAACCACTGACACTGAACAGAGTCTCGCCAGCTGCTCTGCCATCCTCTCCAGATGTGTGAACTCAAGGGTCACCACAAGCTTGTACATATCACACTGGATACTATAAATAAACAGGAAAGGCTACTTGTACACTAGCTGCACTCCTCTCTTCGGGCTACAAGAAATACAGCAAAGTTCTTGCACATCTTTGGAATATAGCAAAAAGAGTTTGCAAACATGCCAGAATCATTGCTTCTTCATGCAGCTGCCTGCATGCTTATGGAGAAATAACATGACAACTCAGTAAAGAGAATGTCCTCAAAGACAAAAAAAAAAGAAAAAAGACAAAAGGCACGATTACAAGAAAGCAGATGACGGTGATTGAGCTTTGTGAGACCTTTAATTTTGCTTTTGTTGTGAAAAGAACAATGTCCTCATCAGTTCCTGCTACTCTTCCATCACTTTTCTCAGGTTTGTGGTAGAAACTGTCTGAGAGCAAACATGCAAACTCTCCCTCAGCAGTGTTTATGACATGCAAACAACTGAAAAAAATAAAATAACTAATATAAATTGTAATAAAAAATATGCAATAGAGGCTCAAAATGAGGAAAAAATACTTATTTTTGAACTGCATGGACACGGACGTTGCATATTTCTATGTATGGAATAGTCTGTATATAAAGGATGGACTTGGCTTTCATGTCTGAATAGTGAAACCACTTTTGAAGTGTCTTAACCTTCTGGGGTCGACGGACGCGCCGGCGCGTCAAAATCACATGACCAATTTAAGACGACACAGCTACAAGATGCAGCGACACAGAGTCTCCATTTCAAGCTGGGTCGAAAGTGCGGACTTCAAACTATATACCAGTTTTTGAATTGTGTCGATGGGCAATGTAAAACCAGAGTTATGATAAAAAATACACGCAATGTTTTTTTCTGAACAAAACAGTGGTGTTTACAACGGTAAAAACGGCGTTTTCTACAGACAGCGCTAGCAAACATTCTCCGCTTGTGAGTAGGGTTGCCAACCGTCCCTTAAAATACGGAATCGTCCCGTATTTCGAAACAAAAGTACACGTCCCGTATTGAGCTAATAAGGGACGCACTTTGTCCTGTAATACAGTGAGAATCAAAAGTAGTCTATAACTTTTAATGGAATTAACGCTTTGTTTGAAAACATAATTCCCAGCCCCTCTCCTGCTTTGTGACCAATGAGTTGACAGCACACTTATGACAATTCAGATTACCGCTCATCTCATTGGTCGAGGAAAGGTCGCTTACGGAGAAAATACCGGAAGACAACAGATGACCACAACAAGAAGCATGGCCAACAGGGAAACAAACGCCGACACGGCGGTGCAAGTCTCGGACGACAGTACACCTAAAGCTGGGCAAACACTGTGCGATTTTTTCAGTCACGTTATTCAGCTCCTGCTCAAACTGCAGGATTGACTCGCAGGGGTTAGAAGTTCGTATGTCACGATGTACTCTCACACTATACGGCCCGATGCTCTGATGCGACCTGAGAGCTCACACTGTGCCTCCATAACATGAAGGTTATAACAGAAAATCTGTCACTCTCTCTCTCTGTCTTTCACTCACACAGACACACCACCACCATCAACTTTGCTAAATTGCTAATGAAAAACATTGATCAGGCAGCTGTGATTGAGCAGCAGTGTAAATCCAACTGTTTTCACGGTTGTTGTGGTCGTGATAATTTTGTGATGCCACATCGAAAAGGCTCGGATGAGCTTTCCAAAGTTCTACAAGTTGTGCCTCCATCGCTTGTGTCCAGATCACACGCTGCACAGCCGTGCTGCAACGTCTTTTTCACCGACGTTTACGTGTTTGCGCGCGAGCAGTGTGAGCGGCTGTGGTGAGAACCTCACGAGCGATTGATGATCGGGAGCTGGTCGTGAGGTGTTAATCACTTCTCGTTACCCCACGTATACTACACGATGCACGATGAAGGCCAAAATCGGTCCGATCACTCAAAAATAGTCTCAAAATGGGCCTAAAACCGCACAGTGTAAGCCCAGCATTAGAGCAGCAATGTTTGTTCCCCTCAGAGAAAGGGAAGAATGGGAAAAGGAAAACACCTGGCTGGAAAAAGTTAATATGGGCATGTGCAATGAATATCAGCGCTATGTGGCCAGAAGTGTGATAATATAATTTATTTTGTGTAATAAACAACTGCAAGGATAGATGATTACAACAAATTGATGACTAATACATAAAAGTAATACATAGATGAATAATGATGATGAGTTAAGATGCGTAATCATGGGAACAAGCGGGTTTACAAACAGGAGCAGCTGATTAGCATTAGAAAAGCTGAAATAATATTTCAACTGAAGCCGATTGTACTAAATGCACTAAATGTGCACTGTTACAAGAATGTTTTTCTTTCTATTGTTTTCTATTATTTTAAGTTAAGCAGGACAGAGTGCTTTTAAAGAAAGATTTACTTATATTCTCAAAAGTTAAGCATGACAGGCTTCTGTTTAAGAAAGACCTGTTTTATTGTGTTAATGTTGTCATTTTGAGCTAAAAATAAATGGCTAAATGATCATTTGTTTCACATGTGTTCATATCACAAAGAATACACATCTACTTAAATCAAATTCAAGTCAAAGGGTTAAAAAAAATAATTTCACACACAAAAAAAGAGCTAGAAAATTCACCACACTGGGAAGGGTGAAGACAACTGGGTCGCCCGGCCCTGGCCACGAGGTGTCCCTTATTTATTTTTCAGGGAGTTGGCAACCCTACTTGTGAGTGAAAAAAGAAAAAGAAAAAACACTGCTTCCCTATTGGTGTTAAAGTTTACCATGTCAGCCAATCAAAAAACTGATATGGCAACATGTGGCACTTGGTTGTTTAGGGAGAAGGGGACGTTTTAAGGAGTGACACCCGTGACGGAAAACGGGCGAGCGAAAGAAAGAGAGAGAGAGAGTTTTCATATGTGAGACATTAGTGACGTTTAGCGTGTTTGGAGGCTGTAGTTAGTGTGTTGTGCAGTTATTGTTTTGTTTTGTGTGTCAGTTATACTGCTGAATGTCAAAAAAGCCGTCAAAGGCAGATTCCAGTGTAAACGCTGTTCCCACGTGGAAAACAGGACTGATCCACCTCCTGCTGTCAGACCTGCAGGGTTTAGGCCTTTGGTGTTCTCCTGTCTTATACTGAACAGAAACTATTTTTTTTGGACTGGCACAAATAATTTGTGTGCCTTCTTATTTGATGCAGAACACCTGATTGTTCTGTAATTTGATTTAAATGGTTATATAAAAAACCCCTGAGGCCTTGGCTGCATTTTTTAGGTAATAAATAGTACCATATAACTTTGTTGTTTGCAAAATTTGTGCAAAAGTTTTTGGAAATGTACCATTTCTATTTGCATTTCAAGTTATGAAAATGATTCATTAGACATGTTTGTGAGTTCTACGGTAAAAAAAACTTTTTTCTACTCAGATTTTGAATTTTTTGTCTGAATCTAGATCAATTGTTCTAATATAGTTTGCCAAAATGAACAAATAACTCAAATTTCAGATATTTGAGGTCGTGCTGAAAATAATGATACCAAACAAGGCAAGATAAACAGTTTTTAAAGGTTAAAGATAGAGGTAAAATCAAAAGTAGTCAAAAACGGCCAATTATACCCTGGATCCAAGAGGGATAAAGAACAGATGTATGGAAGTCTTTGAGAAAATAACCCTTCAGTACACTTCATCTAAAACATAAGATTTTCCTAATAAGATGGTTTCAAAGTTTCTTACTAAACACAGCATAATGTTCACTTTGCATATTATGGCCTCCATTAGTGTGCAGAACGACAGCAAATGAGGGTTCGCTTCACAGTGAATCCCCATTATTAACACACAAGCACGTGACACCTATAACTCTACTCTACTGCAGACTTGAGTCTTTAATAGAGGGTTGAGGGTTGCAGTCTGCCTGAGACTCCTTCATGTCTTTCCACTGTTCCATCTAACAAATATAATAAACACAAATACATTTTTAAAAAAAAGAAGCTGTGGCGGTAAAATGATCTGCTTGAGGCTTCAGAATTTGGACTCTGAAAACCAGTGGGTGGTTTTGGCAACGGCCACAACATCCTTTCCATGTCCAATGCTGAGAAAGTTGGGACGCTGTGTAAAATTTGTTACATAATTGTAAATTTAAATTCAAACAGGATGCAATGTTTTGCAAATGTCATATACTCATATTTTATTCACAATAGAACATATTGAACGTATATGAAAATAAATGTACCATTTAGAGTAAAATATGAGTTTATTTTGAATTTAATGGCAGCAACACAACTAAAAGAAAGATGGGAAACGGCAACAAAGGTCTGGAAAAACGAGTCTTCCTCACAAGAAACAGCTAGAGGGACACTTTGCAACTAATTAAGTCAACTGGCAACAGGTCAGAAACATGACTGGGTGTAAAAAAAGAAAACTGAAAAAATGGGGAAATTTTTTTGAATAGTCAAAATTCATAGTTTTTTCTCAAAATTAAGAATTTCACAAACACAGATGTGACTATAAAATAGCTTTTCAGAATCACAATATGGCTAGAATAAATAATAACAATGTGCAATGTTACTTAACTTATAAGAAAGTGGTAAGCGGGATAAAAAAGCATAACGCAGGATGGAGGACGGACAGAGAGTGCATGCACAGAATCATCATGTTGCATTATAGTAGATTTGTGGATGAAACCCCTCGTGCCAGTAATTCGTGGCGAGAACGTGACAACATGCAAAGCTTCCCCCGCTTCCCCCATCGTCATGCTTGATGTAAGGACTGTCCGCTGTGTCAGTGACTCAATACCAACGGCCTTGTTCCCTCATGGCCCTGACTGAGCCAGGCTAACGCGCAGGGACAGGTTGAGTCATGTGGCTGGAGACGCTCCGCTGGCGTGTTGCCTGTCTCTTCACCTCACCGCAATCTCGTGGATGCAGCCTGACAACAGGCTGCGTAAGCGCTGCGAGTGGGCCTTTCCTCAATATGATACTAGATGCCAGGGTTCAAGAACACTGCAGCCGTTACGGTTTCTCAGGCCAGTTCTTTCTACCCGTTGGTGTCGAACTACATTTGCGGCTTTTGCAGTTAAGCAAGAGTGGAAGCAGCACTGGCTTTGTGGGTTTCCCAGATTCACTTTTTTGTCACGCTGCATTTTATCATCATCAAATCATCAGTTGATTCTTGGTATAGTTTTAAAAGGAAAATCTATTTATGATGTTTGATGTCATGTTCCAAGGATATTTATTGCTGTTTTTGGTTTCTCCTGCTTTCAGTGTTAGCCCTTCTCGCTCTCTCTGTGTTAGTTATTTGCCTCCTGTTTTTCTTTGTGCATTTCTTTTCTCATATCTCACTTTGGTTTTACTTCCAGGTTTTGTTCTGTTCCCTCCTTTATGAAAATCTGACTTGATTAGTTTTTTCTGCGACTGATTGTTTCCACACCTTCTTCTCACCTGACCACCAATCACCCCTTTGTATGCGCACAAAATCCTTTGGCTTCTGCAGTTTTATTTCTTTTGAGATTTTATTTATTTAGCCTGCCTGAGTAGTCTGCTTTTAGCATTATTTTTCCAGAAGCCATATCACAGAGAGCTTGAAAGAAATTACAATATTTTTCCCTTGATTCATAACACCGCTAACAACAGTTTCCTTCTGCCTGGCAGCTCCGTATCCAACATGTTCTGTCCAGTATAGCCGCTACCTCTCCTCCGCACATGTCAACATCATCTCAGCCTTGCCTCTTTAACTTTGTCTCCAAACTGATCAACCTGAGCCGTCCCTTTGATACGTATTTATCTTCTCCATCCTTCACGCTTCCTGTCTTTTTATTAGTACCATTGCCTCCAAACCAAAAATCATAACAGGTCTTACTACCGCCTTGTAAAGCTCGTCTCCACCCACTCCACCCTGCGCTCTCTTGCAGACTCTCTGTTGCTTTGGATGATTGACTTCAGGTACTTACACTCATCCACCTTCACTACCTCATCTCTCGCAGCTTCACTGCTACACCCGTCTCTCTCTCATTCACACGCGTATTTTGTCTTGCTTCTAAAAATATAGATGAGCATATAACAGCATCATAACAATGACTGCCAAGGATGTTACTGAACCTGTTCTTCTGAAACCTGTCAGGTATTTAGTCCAAGAAATTCATTTAGTTTTTAAATTGCTTTCAGCTTTCAGTCCCAGTTTGGTGGGGGAAGCAAACTGCTTGGTTGGGTTTATGAAAAGATAATAGTTGGGGTTAAAATAAACCTTCTCAGCAGCATTAAACATGTCCTAGATAGCCTGTCTGGTAGAAAACACTCAAGCATCTTTATTAGGCTTTTTTCAAAAATTAGTTTAGACATTCAATTAACCAGAGTTTTAGTGCAAAGCTGTTTCTCTTGTTTGCCTTTGCCCGAGCTGTTCTGCCTCCCCTTGCGGCAATATGCGAGGAGAATGATGAAAAACCACTCAGACAGGAGATTTCAAAATGTCGACACACTATGGTGCCATGGGCCAACTCTCTGAACACGATGGTGAGATTTAAAAGTCTTTACCCCCTGCCATTAGAAAATTATTTGCTCTGCTCCTGGAAAGGACCCACAACATATATAAATAAAGCAGCAGGAAGTGCCTGGATCCATGCACTTTCACAAAGTGAATCAAAGCAACTTAAGACTTTCGCCCCGTAGCTTGACACTTTCAGAATTAAACCCAATTTATATTCACGCCACCCTTTTCCGCCTGGAGCATTCACACTCGCTGGTACAGATATAGTCTTCCCTCCACGCTCTACATCTGGCCTCTGTGTCGGAGAAAGGGACTGAGAAAAGACACACTTGGAAATCTCTGGTGAACAGCTGGCTGCCCAGTAAAGCATGTTACCCCCAACTGGATCATGACGAAGCCAAGTTTTTAAAAAATAAAGCATCCTAAAATAGACGTCGCTTCTTTGTCATGGCTCTGACTAATAGAGAACCTCAGCCTGACTAGGACACGGTCATTGTGTTTTATCGTATGAACAAAATGCAGGTGTGAGCGTGTGCATTGTGTACTTTGCACATCCGAATGTGTGGCCATGCAGCCTTTATTTCGCTGCCCCCGCGTGCTGCAGCCTGAGTCACTTTGCATTAATTCTGCAATGGCTTGACGAAAACAAAAAGCAGACCAGTACAGGCTTTGGATGGAGCCAAGTGAGCCATGCAGGCTTGTGGGACCTCATTGCCAGGATGATGTCACCACACCTGCCTGTGGGCCTGAATTATGTGAACAGCAGCAAGGACATCACGGCTGTCCAATAGGGTCATTATTTCTTCTCCTGAAGACCTGTCACCAACGCGTTTCCTGTGGGATTTCTTTTACATGAGGAATGCCAATGTCAAAGTGTCCGGCCAAAGAAATGCGATTAAACGATGATCAATTTAAGTACAGTCAATGGGATTTATATTCATTACTACAGAGGCTTGGGCAGCAAGGATTAGTCACTCAGTTTTGTACAATCATACAAATTTTGATTGGTTAAAAAGAAATTCCTGTTTCTGGTATCACATATCTGATTTAATGTTTTGATTTGATACACATGTTGATGGTCTTCGCCACACACACACATATTTAATTCTTTATGTGTGTGTGGAAAAACCCAGCTCATGAGGAAGTTTTCAAGGCTCTCCCTGATTCTGTCATAATGATGTCATCAGAGTTATCCCCCTGTCAGGCTTACGGGAAGTGTAGGGACATTTTTGATGTCACAGCTGTTTGCTTTTACATTGTTATGTCACGCCACTCAGGAACGCCTATTCTCTTGTGTTGCTTGGGCCTAATTGCTAATGAGGTGTGAATAAAGGCATGCCTGAGGCTGATTTTAAGGAGACAACACCTTTTGCCTTTATGCTCTTTTGGATACCAACGTTTTACCTTTGCTTAGTGAATAATTTAAAATAAAAACCACTTTTGAACCTAAATATTTCACAAACTACTGACCTACTGAGATTTCGCCACACAGAAGTAAGAGGAAAATGGTTGGACTGGAGAAGGACTACAGAAACATAACAATATCAGGTCCCACTCCTGTCAGCTAAGAACAAAAAACTGAGGCTACAGTTTGCACAGACTTGCTAAAATTGGACAATAGAGGGTTGGAAAAATATTGTCAGAATTTGGTGTGAACATAAAAAAAATAATCCATTGTGGAGATCAGGGAAATTATTTTACTGCTATTGTCCAGATTAATAATATAATCTACAGTATTGATATTGCATTCAGATGTTTAAACAGTGTGCGTCTTTCAGAAAGACTAAAGCCACAGGCTGACAGGAAATTGCAGGTTTGCAGAGTGTGCCTTTTGAAGAACTGAAACCGAAAGCAGAGTCTAAGTGCAGGTTATTCTGAGGATTACATGTAAGGATGAGCCTCTGTTCTGGTGAAAGGTCAGAAGTGCAACAGGTGAGATGAGAGAGCATTTGAGGACGACATATACAGTGGGGCAAAAAAGTATTTAGTCAGCCACCGATTGTGCAAGTTCCCCCACTTAAAATGATGAGAGAGGTCAGTAATTTGCACCAAAGGTACACTTCAACTGTGAGAGACAGAATGTGAAAAAAAAATCCATGAATCCACATGGTAGGATTTGTAAAGAATTTATTCGTAAATTAGGGTGGAAAATAAGTATTTGGTCACCTCAAACAAGGAAAATCTCTGGCTCTCACAGACCTGTAACGTCTTCTGTAAGAAGCCTTTCTGTCCCCCACTCGTTACCTGTATGAATGGCACCTGTTTGAACTCATCATCTGTATAAAAGACACCTGTCCACAGCCTCAAACAGTCAGACTCCAAACTCCGCCATGGCCAAGACCAAAGAGCTTTCGAAGGACACCAGGAAAAGTATTGTAGACCTGCACCAGACTGGGAAGAGTGAATCTACAATAGGCAAGCAGCTTGGTGTGAAAAAATCAACTGTGGAAGCAATCATCAGAAAATGGAAGACATACAAGACCACTGATAATCTCCCTCGATCTGGGGCTCCACGCAAGATCTCATCCCGTGGGGTCAAAATGATCATGAGAACGGTGAGCAAAGATCCCAGAACCACACGGGGGGACCTGGTGAATGACCTGCAGAGAGCTGGGACCAAAGTAACAAAGGTCACCATCAGTAACACACTACAACGGCAGGGAATCAAATCCCGCAGTGCCAGACGTGTTCCGCTGCTGAAGCCAGTGCATGTCCAGGCCCGTCTGAAGTTTGCCAGAGAGCACATGGATGATACAGCAGAGGATTGGGAGAATGTCATGTGGTCAGATGAAACCAAAGTAGAACTTTTTGGTATAAACTCAACTCGTCGTGTTTGGAGGAAGAAGAATACTGAGTTGCATCCCAAGAACACCATACCTACTGTGAAGCATGGGGGTGGAAACATCATGCTATGGAGCTGTTTTTCTGCCAAGGGGACAGGACGACTGATCCGTGTTAAGGACAGAATGAATGGGGCCATGTATCGTGAGATTTTGAGCCAAAACCTCCTTCCATCAGTGAGAACTTTGAAGATGAAAGGAGGCTGAGTCTTCCAACATGACAATGATCCAAAACACACCGCCCGGGCAACAAAGGAGTGGCTCCGTAAGAAGCATTTGAAAGTCCTGGAGTGGCCTAGCCAGTCTCCAGACCTCAACCCCATAGAAAATCTGTGGCGGGAGTTGAAAGTCCGTGTTGCTCGGCGACAGCCCCAAAACATCACTGCTCTCGAGAAGATCTGCATGGAGGAATGGGCCAAAATACCAGCTACTGTGTGTGCAAACCTGGTAAAGACCTATAGTAAACGTTTGACCTCTGTTATTGCCAACAAAGGTTATGTTACAAAGTATTGAGTTGTATTTTTGTTATTGACCAAATACTTATTTTCCACCCTGATTTACGAATAAATTCTTTACAAATCCTACCATGTGAATTCATGGATTTTTTTTTTTTCCACATTCTGTCTCTCACAGTTGAAGTGTACCTCTGGTGCAAATTAATGACCTCTGTCATCATTTTAGGTGGGGGAACTTGCACAATCGGTGGCTGACTAAATACTTTTTTGCCCCACTGTACACACACACACTCAGTTAGAGAGAATCATTTATAGGTGAGAGGTTAGTTATGTTTGCTCGCAACTGCAAAGAGGAACAGTTTCTTGTTGTCTCTGCAAAAACAGGAACAGTTTCTTGCAAGATGAGTGTCTGGTGTTCTAGACGAGAAGTGGAAGTCAGAAGGGACAGGAAGCACCTGGCGTGGAGACGGAGACAATGTTCTTTTTAACGGTGTTAAAAGTCATTGTGGTTTTGATCTGACCTATGTATGAAATAGATCTGACGTTGAGGGGGCCTCATTAAATTCAAGCCCTGATGGTATAAAATATCTGTTTATGCTTTGATTAAGTCGGAGATCAGCCCTGTCTGCGAACGGAGCTGGTCTTCCCACGCGTGTATTTCATTAAAATCAATTGTTTGACCAAGCTCTTGGACCATGGTTGTTTGTACTCTCCTTCCTCAATGTTTGAACCTTAACACCATCCTGCCCTGTATAAGTACTTCAGGCTGCTGCAGGCGATGTTATACTGTGAACAGTATGTCTTAGCACACTTTGGGCCTCTTGAAGCCAACTGAGCATTGTTTCAGTGCCTCAGCCTAATTATTGCTGCTGACCATTTCACCAGTTTATGACCACAGGGTACCCACCATTGAATTGAACTGAATCTGCTGCTATCAGGATAGCGAGTCAAGTTACAAAACTTCAAACTGGTTTCTTATTCACTGTACTCAAGTGGTCTCCACAGTCTCCAGAGCTCCTTTGGGATGTGGTGGAACAGTAGATTCACATCACAGATGTACAGCTGACAAACCTGCAGCAACTGTCTGATGCCATCATGGACCAAAATTTCTGAAGAATGCTTCCAGCAGCTTGTTGAATCTATGCTACAAAGAATTAAGGCAGTTCTGAAAGCAAGAGGGGGTCAAATCTAGTACTAGCAAGGCGTACCTAACAAAGTGACCAGTGAGTGTCTATTATTGGGGCCTAATTTAAAACATAATGAAGCAATGAAAACACAGTGACAGACAGCATCTGATACCAGCTACTTTAAAACAGAGGTGCTGGATCGTTTTTATTTAACTTAAGCATATTAGATTACAAATGTATTATTTTAGTTGAAAGGTGCAAAGAAAAAAAAATCCCACACTCCGTATGTACAGAGGAGAACTTCAAGTGTAAGAAAATACAGTGATAAATAGCAAATCTGTTACTGTTCCCATTAAAAATGGATTGTCAAAGACATTCTCTCATAAATCTTCATATCACAATCTTTACATATTCTGCGTCACATTATTCCGATTTAACCATTTATTTCTCTGACATGTATAATAGTTTAAAACATACCCAGCACTGGGGACAGAAGTAGAGAGAGGTGGCGTCCAATTAATATGCTTGCTTTAGGGACATTCACCATTGTTACTTGTTCCTTTGCTCTCTTAATGTCTCTACAGATTAAAAAGTAAAACAGTAAAACATTTCAAAAACTGGATAATCTAATATGGTGTAAAAGGTGTAACAAAATAAAATCTCTTAGTTTTCAATAATCTTTCTGGACTTCTTGTTTTTTTTAAGGTTAGTTATGTTTAGCATGCGCTGCTACACAAAAATGAAGATTTACCAGCAATTTAAGCTCCGCTCTTCCGTCACAGCTGAGAAAATCACTCTCGTAAATGAGCAAAGATGTAGGAGCTGTACAGCAAGTGAGGCTTGACTGTGTCGCCTTCATATAATTGTTTCTCTCTGAGTGAAACCAACACAAATTGCACAGAGAAGCCTTTCACACTAAACCACATTTGCCAGTGCAAGTTTTGTCAGTAATGTAAGTCCGTGTTAACTGTCAGCAGAGCACGCCATACGGCTGCGCTGTAGTGGTAGGTGCTGTGAAACTAATTTCACAGTAAATTGCATCGATACCGCCGACCTGCTTTTTGCCCGTTTCTATTCACACCCTCATATTTGACCACTTCTTGGACTAAAAACCTCCCGCCCTCACTCATCTTTCTTTCCTCTGTTAGGACAAAAGTATCTTTGCAGCATAGAGCAGCAGCCCACCCAAACCTGCAGTGGCAACAATGGCAATGACCCTGACTAGGAGGAAGTCCATAGAGTCCTCTAGCTTTGTGTGGAGCCGCAGGACCTGCCGGTGGGTGTCCTCCCGGCCGCCTGAATTCTCAATAACATGATTGGCCAAGCCACGCTTTTCATTGAGCGGCATTTGCGCGGCCACACGCTGCTCAGCCTGCTCCTGGGTCAGGCCGTCCCTCTGCATCAAGCGCGAAAGCTGAGTGGCAGGGTCACTGAAAGGGAACAGACGATGGAGGTTATTTATGGTGCATTCATTGTGCCTTGTTAAAAAAGGTCCACTGGCAGTGAATCACATCAATAGGAAGCAGAAAAAGCTGGTTTTAAAGGCCACTTACTGTCAAAACAAACAAAAATGCTTAACGACTTCAAAAATTAATACTGTTAACAGCCCCAAAACGAGACTCTAAGGTAACAGGAAAAAATGAGCAGTGTGCTTACCAGTAAACTACAACAGTGTGGTTCAGAAACCGAGTGAGCCGTCTGGTTTCAAAGAGAAGCGGCACATCCAGAACCACGTAGCGGTACCCTAGTGAGAGAGAAAGAAGTCAACATTACAGACTGTATGTAAAAGATGGACATAGCACTCTTAATACTAAGCTACTGTGTAGAAGGCAACAGTAGCTATTGAGTGTTTAACCTCTCCATATTTTTCCCATAGTATAGTTTTATCTTTGTTTTTAAAATCGGCCACTCTGCTGCCAGTACACTTAACCTTGTGTTAATCTGGCTCCATGTGACAACAGTGTTTACAACTATGACCCTTCAAGTAACAATAAGAGACAAAGAAAAGAACAAAAACCATGAGAGTATTGCTATAAACACAAAGTTTTATGGGTGCAAACAGCAACGTTAAGTAAAGGCGCCAACTTGTTTCTTTCTTGTTTTTTTATTACGAGCCGGACAAAAGTGAGAGTGAATTTCTTATGTTAGATAAATGCCTGCAGTGCAAGACATATGGACATGTGTTCATAAGTTCATGCATTTTAATCATAACCTCCATGTGCCCCAGTCTGCACAACATATAGGTGTGATGGCACTGCTTTAAGATCATATAACAAGTGATGTTTGTGAAGTTTATTTAAAGGCATGTGTGATGCCTTGAGACGCTAATAACTGAATGCACCGAGAGAGTGACATGGGTGTCTTACTGAATTCATTTTAATCATAATGTTCAAACATCTCATGCATTTGACTTGCAAATAGCAGAAAGTTTGGTCTCGCCTCTTGCGCCACCTACACTGCAAAACAGCCTTGGCTCAAATACAGCAGATAATCGTCCCTTTTTCCTTTTGTGCCAAACACGATTCCTCCCTCACCTCTGAGAAAGTAGAAGAGGATCTCTTTGAGCATTGCTTTATGAATCTCTGGGTGGGTGATGGAGTTTAGCAGCTTCCTCTTCTCCTCGCTGGCGAAGATGATTTGGCCCAGCTTCTGCCTGTCGATGTCGCCGTTCTCGAGCAGGATCCCTGGCCCAAAGTGGTGCACGATGCAGGAATAGGCACGTGTGCGCTGCTCAACAACTGCGGACAACAAAAGGAAGCTTGAATGAGTTAAACAATGTAACAGGTTCAAAATTAAAGTAAATTTATTTATGACCAGTAATCCAGCATAAAAAATAGAGGCTGAGATGATATTCGGAACAGACTTGTCACCGAGTGTAATGGAATAATTTGCCTAATGCCTTATAGTTCCCCTACATGCAGCTGTGCACTCTTCACCTAGTTCTGTGACCTTTCTATCTTCGCAGTCTAACTAAAACATCATCCCTGCAGTCAGCAGAGACATCCTTCATGATTCATGCTCTCTCTGCAAGCGCTCGTCCTAATAAGCCGGGGTTATCTGAGAGAGTGCCGCCTGAAGATGGCTTCAGCTCGATGACACCCCTGACCAGTATTTCATGTTGAATTTGTGTTCGCCGTGTCAACAGTTTGCAGGGGAGAGATAGCCACCTACCTTTCCTGGCCACGACATCGGCATCAATAATGGGGCATCCAAGCTCCCGCAGCATTGAAGACACTGTGCTTTTCCCAGAGGCAATGCCTCCTGTCAGTCCCACCAGGTACATCTTTAAGCAAACAAACACAAAAATGCATGAAGGCAAAGTAAGTAAAGTAATTACACTAGCGATACACTGATATGGCCCTGTTTACAGCTGTGGGCCTATCAGAGAATAAGATGACATTTACTAATAGCAGTGGACGATGTTTATCTGCCATGTCACATTAACGTTGCACTGACTTAATGTTCAAAGATAGTCTGATTAAGGCTTTAAAAAGCTACTTATTACAAACAGCACGAACTGGAGAATAAACACAAAGAATAAATAAAATAAATGAATAAATAAACATTGGTATTTACCCAGAGTCCCAAAATAACAAATTTACGGTCATCGTTTTTATGGCTTATGGAATAAAAGGGCCAGTTTGGGTATAACATAATTTCTGACACAGTAAGAAATTCTAGAAAGTCCATAAATGTTATGAGTAAACAAATAGTACTGTGCCACCCCTCACTTCTATTTTTTTTAGTAAAATGAAAGGTTTTTAGGCAATCTTTCTTCTAACTTCTTTAAGTAGTCTCCAGGGATAGTTCTCCAGGCCTCTTGAAGGACATTCAAAGCTCTACTTTACATGTGGGCTGCGTTTTGCTCCGTTTTCTATGAAAATGATCCTACACTGTTTCGATCATGTTGAAGGGGCTCCGGGGAGCCCAATACATGACTGATACTGTTCCTACTCTTGTGTGTTTTTTCTATCCAGTTATGCTTTCACTGTATTGACGGTGTTTGTGTGATCATTCTTCATGTTGAAAAATGAAGCCAATGCTAAACGAGAGGTGACTTTTGCACTCTACAGTAACTTTTACATGTTAATAAACATATAAAAATAGTTATTACAATCTTTATAACCAAATAACAGATATTTAATTACTGAAATATCTTTAGCTTCTCATTTTAAAGGTTTTGAAGTTTCACAACACGCCCCCTGCTGTGGAATTAGGTGAACTACACTCTCCATATAGTACCTGGCTATGCAAAGTCAAACTGGTTTGACTGGTTCGAAAGTCAGCTTTGAGGTTATTCTCTATTAAACACCGGTCAAAAATAAAACCTTTAAAGAAACGACTCGCTCACGATTTAACACGGCAGAGAGCGGCTTCTTGTTAGTATCAGGTTGGTTTGACACAGCGATTAAAACAAACTCATGTCAGGGGAATTTTAGCTTTACCTTGTCAGAGAGAGAGAGTCCTTAAACCGGCTGGATATACAGCGGGAGTCCGGGCAAAGCAGAAGCACTAGAGAGGGGGGGCTGTTGCGTTAAACAACAACCAGGGCTGCTAACAGGCTAACACAGGTGTTAAATCAGGTCAGAAGGAGCTCAAACAACAACGACGCCATTTTTACCGGGTCCAGCTCAACACGAAAGCCAATAAATGAGCTGGAGACAGCGGTGCTGCTGGAAACTGCCCTCCTTTACAGTTCACCTGTATTCTACTCACTGCTAACAACCTAGCTGCTAAGCCTGACAGGCGCTACCTCTTAATTAACCCGACATCTCATATTTCTATTAGCGTTGGTTCCGCCTCGCTTTAGTTCCCCGTCAAGCAAAACTCAGCGAGTCCATCTTTCTCCAAAATGTGTTTATTTTAAAGCAAAACACGCACCAGCATGAGTCAAAGATATCCGTGCGCTGTTTGTAGTAAATAAAAGGAAAATTAAACATTTATGGTTGAAAATTACTACAAAATACATCTTGCAAGTCCTTTCTTAAGTTTAAAGAAAATTAATCTTCTTTTGAATCCATATTTTGTTTTGGCGTCTCTGAAGAAATGTTTGAATGTTTAGATCTTTTTCCCCTGTGGATCATTTCGCCTCCATTCTCCCCTTCTTCGCGCTCCAGTCTGCCTCTTTTCACGAAATGATTTATCCTCGACTCGAGGCTCTCGCAGCACGGGCGCTCCAGGAGCGGCCGGTAATTTCTCTGCCTGCTGCCTTCTACCAGCCAGCAGTGGTTGGAGGACACAGCTCCTGTGGATGAAGAGCAGTGAGATAGTTTGTACAATGTTTTTTCACAGCAGGCATTTTGACTCATATCAAAGCAGATAACTGGCTGGCCCAACTAGGTGCATTCCTAGATCCTAAAAAAAAAAAAAAAATACTCTGACATCCTAGAAATACAGGTACATCCACTTCATTAGGTACAACTGGTTGTTAGCGCAAATATCTAATCGGCTAATCACAATGGAGCAAATAATTATATTTAGACAGATTCAAGACGCCCTGACGTTTAAACAGAGCATCAGAAGCGGGAACACTGTAGTTGGTGGCAGATGAGCTGGACTCAGTTTTTAAGAAACAATTACTTTACTGGGATTTTCCAGTAGAAGTAGTCAAACCTTGAAGCAGATGGGCTACAGCAGCAGAAGCCCACACCAAGTGCCACTCCTCTCAGATAAGAACAGGAAACTGAGGGTACATTTTACATGGTGTCACCAAAACTGTACAATAGAAGATTAGATTAATGTTGTCTGATCTGATGGGTCTCGATTTCTGCTGCAACATATGGATGTTTGGATAAGAATTTGGTGTAAACACATAAAAGCATGGATCCATCCTGCCTTCTATCAATGGTTCACACCGGTGACAGTGTCATAGTGTGGAGGATCTTTTCTAGGCACACTTTGGGACCCTTATTTAAACTCCACAGTCTTCCATGGTCACTCATCTTCTTCTGATGGTTACTTCCAGCAGGATAACACAAGAATTATGACAGTTGTGAAGGTAAAAGGAACAACATGTACCTAATAAAGAGGCCTGTAAGCTCATATCCACACACAAAACAACCGAAATGAGATGCAGAAATCATGTAAAACAAACACATGTAGACACAAAATATCCCAAACGTGACTTGATATTATCATTGTGACACTAAACAATCAGAACTGTATAAAACAGCAAAATTTAGGCAAAAAAAGAGAATAGAAATATGTACACAAATGACAAAATTTAAAAAAATACAGTAAATAACCACAAAACAACTAAAATTATGCAAAACATAACTTGAGAGAAACTATTTAAATGCCTTAAAAATCTTCACTTCTCTTATCCAGCTTCTCACCTCGGTCTTCCAAGCCCTGGATCATCCCCTGCAGGACGTGGGCCTTCACCGTGCTCTGGGTCCAGTGCTGCTGCAGTGCAGCCAGGACAAAGCCCCCCTCTTCACTCTCCTGCGTCCAGCTCAGGCCTTCAAAGTGGCAGTTGTACAGCACCAAAGGGTAGTCTACTGCCATGCTGAAGATGACACAGATTCATATAATAAATATATTTTTTTTATTTGAATATTTTAACCACTTCTACAGCAGTCAGTTCACCTGTACTGGGGCTTCCTGGGGTTATTCTCCACATCCAGGAGCTGATTGATTATATCCGCGGCTTCCAGCTTCTGTCCAATCAACAGAAGCACCGCCATCATGCACCGTACCTGCAGCACATAAAAGGAAATAACCAAAAATTCACTACATACCACCAAACCATTCAACCTTAAACTCCATCCTCTGATCCGGTTTCTCTAAATCTAAACTTTCACATTAAAAAATGTTTGCAAGAGATGAAGGGTAAAGGGAAAGCAGCGTAGAGTAACTCTCTCCTGGTACCTGGTGGTAAAGGAAGGCTAATCCTTTGATCTCAAATATGAAGAGGTCATACTGGTCTGTGCTGGAGGCATGCTGAGGCTGCGCAGGCTTGACTGTGGCTGATAAGATGGTCCTCTCGAACTGCAGGACACCGTTGCCCACGTCCATTTTACACAGGTTCCTGAAGTCATGAGTCCCCTCATATCTGCCGGAAGCAAGGAGGTTGTCAAATAAGGGCTAAGTTTTAAAGGTGTGTTTACCTTTTATGTGTTCTCCACCCACCTTTTAGCAGCTTCCGCCATCAGCACCACATCCAGAGATCCTCGGGGGAAGTAGTAGCGGTACGTGCGGGACTGACAGTCGAAGCGTGCGCTGAAACCCTCCACTACTGGTGCCCAGTCCAAGACCCTGATGTCCTGCGGCAGGACTCTGTTCAGCATCTTCACGTATGGAAGCTCAGAGGTGGCAGAAGAAGCGGCTTTGGTACTGACGTCAACATTTTCAGGCAGTGTGATGCCCAAACCGGCACAAAACTGCGTGGAGCGCAAGTCGATGGTTATGACCTGCGGGGGGAAAAATTAACCACATGAAAAACTATTAATAGTATTAAGGTACAGAGTCTTTTCAGGTTAAAATGGAGGTCGATGATAAGCTGTGGTAACTCATAAAGGGGGCATCCGACAGAAGGATTATATGAGTAAAAAATATGTATCTCTGCTAACTCACTTGGGAAAAAGCACTGACTCCTTTATCAGTGCGCCCACAGCGGTGGTAATTGGAAGTCTGGCGGTCCTGGATCAGCCGAGTCTTTAGCAGGGCTTCAAAGAGTCTGGCCTCCACAGTGTTGTCTGTGTTCTCCTGGACTGCAAACCCCTGATAGGCCCACCCCAGGTAAGCCAGCCGCAGAGCCACATGGCGCCGGGGGTGTGCAGAGAAGTCAAAAGGACGATCTTTTCCTGCTTTCTTTCTCTCCTTTTTGCTGCTGCCAGTGTTCCCATCAGATTTACAGTCTTCATTAAGGGATGGACTGGATGACATTTCAACATCTCCAGTTTCACTGCTCTCTTTCAGCTCGGACCTGAGCTTCTCCAGCTCAGCCTCCAGCTCCTTTATCCGCTGGATTAAAACATCTGACATGCTGCTTGGAAGAAAGAACAAAGGAAAGAACATTTATTTAAAAATTTACTTAAATAACTACAAATAATCAGCCCAGCTTATATTCAATGAAGCCTACGTAATCATCTCCTCTTAGTTTAATTCATGTCAAAGTTTCTTTAAGGGTTTTTTTGGTCAACTGTACTACAACTGGGATTATTTTTATAAAGCGAACTGAACGCTACACAGCCTGCTAGCTAGTGAACGAAGTTAGATACGAGGGATTTAGTGGGATTAACGAGGCCGTAAATTACATTACAGTTAATCTGTGTTTTTACCTGTATTTTCAGCCTCAATGTTTTCGATTATTCTGCTCCTCTGTTAGTTTTGCTTCTGGCTGTCGGGATCACGTATGCTACTCTCCCCGCTGATAAATTTATCGGGAGGCGGACGGATTTTGCCAACGGACACATTTCCCCCCTTCACGGGATTTCTGGGAAATGTAGTTTAGTTGCTTAAATTGTCGTCAGCCGATGACTGCCATACTTAGCAGTTATTTTTATACTCCCCATGAGCGAACATACCATAATATGGGTAAAAAAACAGGCCAGAGTTTATTTCTAAAAGCTTGTCTTACACTATTAACTGTATCTATTACAGAAAACTATTATATGTATTCAAGGTAATGGATTTTTACTTTTTCCATCCCTAGCCTTTTCTTAGCCTAAAGTGCCATGTCCTCAATCATCTTTGTTCAGCTTACGTTTAAGTTGTAAAAATGCAAATAATTTGACATTTTTCATTACTGTGGCATGGCTTTCTTTATATTATTATATACCAAATTTTGTTTTTGCTATTATTACATTTATAATGTTTAAGTCTTTGAAGTAGGTTGTGGCACTGAATTGCCTGTACCCAAACCTACTCTAAATAGGGCCCCGTTAGTCCTCGAGTCACCTGATATACAGCAGATTTTGTTTGTTTGTTTGTTTTGAAATTCAATTAATCTCAATTTTTATGAGTATAGAGCCAAATCACAACAACAGTCACCTTAAGGCGGTTTATAATTTAAGGTGAAGACCCTTAAATAATAAAGAAAAGACCCCAAACAATCAACAAAGGCTATGATGACCCCCTATGAACAATTACTTGGTAACAGTGGGAAGGAAAAACTCAGTTTTAACAAGATCAAGGCTCAGGGAGGGACAGCTATCTGCCTGCTAAATGGTTGAGTGTTTGAGGATGATAGGACAACCATTCGAGCTATTATAGTTTTGTATATTTTTTAATAGATTGTGTTAGTTTTAGTCTTTTTAATTAAAAGTGTATGGATCACACATGCCAGGTACGATTTAGTAAAATCAGTACAGGTATTACAATAAAAACACATAACTTTTTGAAAGCATTTGAATCACATTCTTGTAGACATCCGCACCTTGGAAATCATCTACCAGACTTGTATTAGCCTTTTTCACCCCATGTTTCAGATGAAAGATGACACAGTACTTTAATTCACAGTGACTGAGAAGCTCCTACAAAGGAACCATGCGAAATCTTCTATTTTCCTGTCCAATGCACCTTCCTCGTGATTCCTGGTTTTTTGTTTGTTTGTTTTTTGGCAGGTCAGGAGAGCAGGAGTTCAAACACCAGAGGGGCGGACATATGGCAGTTATGCCTATAAAGGGATCCACAGCACCAACACTTGTCTTTAGACATCACAAAGAGGTGAAAAAAGACACAAAAAACCCCTGAAACTGAGCTGAAAGTGTGTTTCTTTCCTCCAGCTGTTTGTGAGTGTCTTTTCATTTATTTTGTATAGCAGTAGCTTCACAGGGTAAGTGGCACCGCAGTGCTGTCAGGCACAACTGTTAATTATTCCAGATGCAGAGACAGAATTGGTCGAGCTCTTGCATTAAATCACAGTCTGCTCTTTTCTACATGTCCGATTACACATTAAATGGCATGTAATCACAGTTTGGTGTTTGTCTGCTGTGTCGCAAATAGTTTTTCAGGATGGCTACCAAACTAATCTGCCCTCTCTGCTCATTAAAGGGCCAATTCACCCAAAAACAAAACAAGCAAATAAAGACTGTCCATCCATAGAACTGGATCCAAAGTTTGGAAACGCTGATTCAGCTGTGAGTCATGGCCCTGGGTCAGTCGACCTTGTGTTTTGAATTCATGGTCTCTCATTTATTATTTATTATGCGATCCCAACATTGCGTAATATTTATATTATTTCTGGTAGTAATCCTCGTAGTGTGTTTAGTCTTGTTCTCTATTCTAAATTCCTTTAGAATTTATGTGTCTCTTATTTTTTTCTTCCTCCTGTGTCAAGTTTCTTGTGAAGTTCATTTATATGTCTGTGTCCACCCTGTGTAATTATCACTTCCTATTTTACTTACTTACTAGGTGTGTTCTGTTTGCTTTTCTTTTAATTTTGCATCCTTGTCTTGTCGACTGTGATTCGGTTCACCGTGTTTTGTTCTCACCAACTGTCTCCACTGACCCGAATCACTATCCTGTGTATATACTGTCTCAGTCTCCCTTTGTCAGAGTGTCAGTCATCTTCCTCTCTTGTCTCCCAGCTCCTGTATGCCCTAGCTCTAATTCCCAGTTTAGATTCCGGTAAGTTGAAGCTTTCAGTTTTCCTTTTGTATTTTATGCTTCATTTTGTATTTTGGTTCTTAGCCTGAATAAATGTTTCACTATTAGCTCACCACCATCTGCCTCTATGTTTTCTCCTCACAAACGTCGCAATTTATGACAAACTAGCGCACTTGATTCTCGTTTTTTTAAAGACATTAGACATATAGCCTGTAAAATCATTCAACCCTGGAAAAGAACAGTCAAAAATATAACTAAAAGCCTAAAATGAAAGAATTCATGCCCATGATGACTGTATGTAACCTTCTAATCACAACACACGTTTTTAATTGTTAAAAGCTAATTAAACAACACCACAAAACCCCAATGCGATCACATGTTTAATAATTATGTGCATAGCAAGCATGAATGTTAATTTAAAATAGATTTTTTTCACCACTATAGCAGGTCAATTTCTCTTCGTTAGATACTAGCTGCAATTATAGCAAGTATGTAGATACGATTTTTTTCTAGACACAGTCGAGCATCCAGAGATAATAGAGCAGTGATGATGCATTAGCTGATGTTTTCGTAGTTCTTTCGCTTAATGTCCAGACACAAGCACACCCCGACTAATACTCCAAAAACCTGCAACAGGGAAAAGGTCAGAAGTTACTGGCAGCAAATGAACTCAATGGCA
Source organism: Maylandia zebra (assembly GCF_041146795.1). Lineage (NCBI taxonomy): Eukaryota > Metazoa > Chordata > Actinopteri > Cichliformes > Cichlidae > Maylandia > Maylandia zebra. Next base: position 18,919,999 of record NC_135174.1, on the reverse strand, counting down.
CACCCAAAAGGTTATTTTCTTGTTCTGGAAAAAAGTAATTTTTTCTTCATTTCATCACCTGGGGCAGTCAGGATGAGACAGGCTTTATTATCATTCAAGTTATCCTCTGCTATTTAAATATTCTTTACAATGTCTGCTACTGCTGGAAACTAAATTACTAAATTAATCCAGTATACATGTTTTTATTTTTATGTAGAGACATTTGGGGTATCTTTAGATGTTTGACATTTCTGATTTTTCTTTGTCTTTTTTCCACCTAAAACAGATTAAAATTAACCTTTTGGGCTCACACTGGCTCCTGCACAGTTAATCAGTAGGTAAGTGTACTGGATTGGCATTTAAAATGATCATTTCTTACAGTAATATGACATTTACTCTTGCAATGTGAGCATTTTGCTTCACAGTTAAATGTGAGCAAGGGGAAATTGCAGAAGCTTACCTCCGTGACTCCAAGAGCAATGCAGACAGCGCCGACCCACACCAGATTTTTCAACAGGAAGACACTGATTGCCCAGAGGCAGCCCTGAGGAGGATCGCACGGTCATAAAATACAGTATTTGTTTGCAGAAAATAGATGAAAATTGCTTGAAATGATTTCCTGTCAGACCTTTTTATGTGCCTTCTCCTTGTCCTGTCCACAGCCCTCACTCTTCACCACGCAGCAGGAATCTGGCACGGCGTCGTGCTTTTCCCAGCCCGCGCTCTGGGACCAGTCGGCATAGCTGTCCGCACCACAACACTTGAACTGTAATGATAACGACACTGTGATAGTGAAGCACCAAAGCTGTATTAATCACTGGTTGTGACTATTTGTGGTTCACGATAAATATTCTTCAAGTGTTGCTTTGTAGAAAGTCAGTTTGTCTACTTAACTACTAATTTTCACACAGATGCTGAAGGCGTGTTATTTACACTTACTAGCCACTTTATTAGGTACACCTTGCTAGCATTAGGTTGGGCCTCCTTTTACCTTCAGAGTTGCCTTAATTCTTCATGGTACAGATTCATGCTGAGATGTAAGCCTTCAAACTTAAACTCCCTAAGTAATTCCAGCATTTTTCTCATTGCTGGTCTTTGTTAATTACCCTCTCACTCTTTTGTCTTCACACTCTTATATTAAAGTTAGTCATCTTAATTTGACTGTAAACAAGAGCACTCATATAGAGCAACTCCCCCCGAGTAGCAGGGGCAATACTAAACCTTTGATGTTTTATGTTTTTATTACAACATGCTGATGTCAGCCTGCTTTTATAACGACCATATAATATCCATAAAAGATTTGTGAGTAATATAAAATTTTTACTGATTTTCACATTTGGCGTGACCTCGGCCTTGACCTTTATCTATTTTTCACCTAAATTAAATCAGCTTTTGCTGTTAATGGCATCCAGCAATGCACAAAATATGAGCATGTCGTGTTGAAAACTGTGGACATTAGAAGGTGGGTACACTGTGGGTCACAATGACATGGAGATGTTCAGCAATGATACTCATTTGGTACTAAGAGGGTGAAGAAAGTATCTTCTGCTGCATTAAACCACCAATAGCTTGAATCATTGATACAATGCAGGATGGAGCCACGCTTTCATGTTTACACCAGATTCTGACCTTACCATCTGAATGTTGCAGCAGAAATTTAAAGCAGGCATCATTTTCCCATCAAGAGAGGAAATGAAGAGTCCCTATAAGGGGTTTTTGCACTTCCTCCAATCCATCAGGTGTTTCTCAAAAATACAGAACATTACAGTAGGCTCTGCGTGTCACCTTTTCCTGAATTTTGTCAATTGCATGTCTCCTCTCAGGGCTGTAGTCGTTAATCACTTCCTGTGCTTTGGCATTGACACCATTAGCCATCTGCAGAAGGGCGGCCTACAGAGAAAATCAGATAAAATAACCAGAACAGACACTGGAACTTAGATATATTTTAAGTAATGCTACTGATATTATGACTGGAGAACCGCTGCTAATGGCAAAATTTGACCTTGATCTCAAGTAGTTCCTTTCTGGTGCGATTTTAATGTCTTACCCTACTGCGAAATATGTAAAAGGCGGCTCCTGTGAGGACCTCCAAGAGGATGATCACTATCAGGATGCAGATGAACTATAGATAAAGAAAGTGAACGCTGTTAGAGATCTCCAGAACATCTCCAGTGCTCATTAAAAAAAGCTTTTGGAAAGAATCGCCACTTAATCACATTTAATTTCATTACAGTACTTACACAAGCAACCATAGATGAACTATTAAAGAATGCACCAATGTGGCCCAAGAGGGATACGAAGGCTATGATGACCCCCACTGCAATGAGGACTATAGCAATTTTAGACAAGTTGCTCCCTGTGAAGGTGCCGATATCTGAATACGTCGAGTACTGCAGCACTCCTATAGTGATGAGGGCAACCCCAGACAGCTGAAAAAAAGAAGTTTAACAGCAGGACAGCAATGTAGTGCTTTACATGGAAACAATAAATTAAAAGAGGGTGGTTTTGTTCATTCCTGTCAATACGACCTCATTTCAATATAAACTTACTGTCCCTATGTTAAAAAGTAAAAGCAATTTTGAGACTCCAGCAAATGAAGCAAACTTGGAACAGTGGTGAACTTTCCCAGGAGTGGCCGTCCTACCAAGATTACTCCAAGAGTTCATCGACGACTCATCCAGGAGGTCACAAAAGACCCCAGAACAACATTTAAAGACCTGTAGGCTTCACTTATATTAGCTGAGCTCAAGGTTCACGATTCAGTAATAACAAAGAGACTGGGTAAAAATGGCATTCATGGAAGAAAACCACAGCTGACCACAGAGAACAGAAGAAGCACAAAGGCTCGTCTAACATTTGGCAGAAAATCTGGGTAAATATTCGGTGGATGGAAAAGACATAAGCTAAACTTTCTGGAAGGTTTGAGTCCCATTACATCTGACATAAAAATAACACAACATTTTATTTAAAAAAAACATCACACAAGCAGTCAAACATGGTGGTGGTCTGTGATGGTCTGGGGCTTTGTTGCTACTTCAGGACCTGGACGAGAAAATCCTGAAGGAGAATTTCTGGCCATCAGTTTGTGCCCTGAAGCTCAAGAGCACTTGTGTTAGTATATGTTATTTTGTCCTTTATAATCATACGACTGTTGCCTGTTATTGGATTTTTGCTCTTTGACAGCTTTGTAATTGGATTGTGTGCTCTCACTGACTGCCTACCAGTGTGTGACATCCTCATCTTCAGCGTAACACGGCGTTATTTGCATTTCATAAAATTTGAATGTGTGTATTGCTGCCACAAAAAGTTATCAACCTTAATAATAGATCTCAAAAGTATGACATTTTTCTTGAAATATTTTTAAAATAGATATATTTCATAAAGGTTACTCTGTGTGGGTTACACGTCATGCACCAGTTAGTATTTAGGGCATAAAATTTCTGAAGCGTGCACAGGACACCGTGCAGGTTTATCTGGCGATGATACTGATTAGCTTCTAAATTTGTTAAAGTTCCCTTTGCTCAGCTCAGCTGCTACAACCCCACAAAACGGCTTAATATGAGTGTGTTTTGGAAATTTGGAAGGGCAAATCAAGTCTCTTGTTGCATGTGTATCTTCCCTTGGATAATCCGGCGTGCAGTCAAAGTTTCCTGGACTTCTAAAAAGATATGAGTGATTCAATTTTGGCTTTATTCTTTCGTTACCTCTACTACTCCTGCTCTTTATTGATTCTAATCTTTCCATGATATCACCAATCAGTGCTGTCAATCATCACTTCTCATCAAAATTAGATAGAATAGAATTGCTCTATTACTCACCAAGAAGAGCGTGTTGAAGAAAATGAAACAACACTTGATGCCGAAGACGCTGCACATTTTGAGGTGGTCTGAGCAAATAATAAATAAGTGAATCCAGAAGGTTGCAGACTTCCCTCAATCCAAATACGGGTCAAGTCAGGGTGAATAGAGTGCAATTCAGTGGCGAGTGTGTCATATGACCCTATGGAAATGAACCGGCAGCCCGATAGCTTTCAAGTTGATGTAGGTATCTTTTGAATGCATCAAGCCCGTCTTTGCATAGAGGCGTCACACATCAGTGAATACAAACTGCGCCGTAATATACGGTTATTTAAATACTGGGAATTTCACTCGACAAACATCTATAAATCTAAAAGGTCGCCCCCAAATATGAAGATGTTTTGTCTTTTTAAACATTTATGTGGCAGATGTTTGCAGATGTTCTGCCTCTCTTTGTAGGTGTTTTGGGACCTTCAGGTGAAGTGCAGGATCGTCTGTAACCAGTCTTCAGAGCTCTTTGATCTCTGTAGATTATTTAGATTTTATTGTGACTATTTTGTCTCATTTTGATCATTTTCTGTATGCGGTGTGTTTTGTAGTTCACAATCATAATCCATACATATCCCCTGCAGTGTAGACACTGTTGTGTGAATATTATTGAAGCAGATCAATTTTCATGACTAGTATGTTTAAAATAACATGCCATAACACTAAACACTAAACAAAAAGGTGCAATTTAAGTGTTTGTTTCTGTATTCTTATTAAAATCCCAATTAAAAGAAACAAACTTTTACCACAACAATTTTTCTAAATGCTGGAATATTTTTATTCAGTATTATTCTTTTAATTTTGTTAAAGTCCAGATACAGATAAATAAAATCTGCATTTTTGTCTCAAGAAATATATATAAGCAACTGTGATTATCTGATCTTGCTTCTTCAGGGCTCCTTCCTTCTGTTTGCGGACCAAGCTCTTTCTCACAGCTTCCCCACCAACACGTGGATCACAGGCCGCCTGGCTCGATTCACAGTGACCTCGAAATGAGAGGCAGAGATGCTTGTTGCACACTGCCAGAGTTCTCTTTGTTTCTCACATCTTTTTGTATTATTTTCCTTCTTCCTTCCTCTTTCGTTCTTCTTTGATGTTTGCTCTTTTCCCTCTCCTGCTTTCTCAGAGCTCAGGTCAGACTGCCTCGACCTGCGAAGAACAATGCTGCATCATATTTTTCTGTTTTTCCCTTTAACCACCAGATTGCAGGCTCTTTGAACGTCTGTCTAAAGGTTTCCTTCAAGAAGCAGTAATCATTAGAGAACTAACAGAGGGTTGGCTGTCAGTCAGGAGGCAGGTTTATCTGTTGCATCACAAGTCATTTGTGTTCACTCATGCCTGTGGTTTTGTCTGCCTTCTTCTCATCACCGAGTCTCTGTCCGTGGAGCCTTATCTGCTTGTTCTTATTTGCCTGCAGGATAAAGAAGAATATTTGAGATTACTTGAGTGAAGTCTGCTTCAGTGCTGATAGTTTAGCAAAGCAGTCAATTTTCATGACTTGAAAAAGTTAAACCCAGGACTTGGATGAACTTAAATATTCTCACAGATGGATCTTAAACACCAGCGAATTTAGTTTTTCAGCAAAGTAAACAATGGCAGATTTTATCACCTCTGCAGTGCGAGGCATATAGCCACAGGGGGGCTCCATTTCCAACCATTTAACTGTAATAACACTGACATTCACTAATATTTGGACTTCCATTGCTTCAATGTCACAGAGTGATGGAGAGATGGAGTCTGCATGTCTCTGAAGGAGTTTGTGGGAACAGGACGCAAAATGATTACAACATAGTCTGCATGTCTTTGAAGCACGTCATGAGAACAGGAAGAAAAATCATTACCATAGATGGAGTAGTCAGTCAGGGACGGAGAACATCGTCCTTCCTTCTCTTTGCTTTTCCTGTTTTGAATTCCAGGGCACTTCGTCAAAAGCTTATGTGACTTCCGCTTGATAAGAATCATTAGTCAGGAACGAGCTTGGACTCTAAGGCTGTGCTGTCTTGGATATTAATGAATATTAATGAAAAATTAATGAATATACATAAGTTGTTGGACAAAGACACACTTTCTTTTAGTTTTGCCTCTGTGTGGATAATAAAAGCTACACAAGACTTTTTCAAGATGAAGGACAATGTTGCAGCCCTATGAGTTGCTCAAGGCAACACCGTTCTTCAATGCCCAAGTCAGTCACCTGATCTCAACCCAGCAGAGCATGTGTTTCAGTTATTAAACACACAACTGAATGCATGAAGACTCACAACCAAGCAGCAGCTGAAGGTGGCTGCAGTAAAGGCCTAACTGAGCATCTCAAGGGAAATTCATGACATTCTAGACCACAGGTGTCGAACTCCAGGCCTCGAGGGCTGGTGTCCTGCAGATTTTAGATGTGTCCTTGATCCACCACAGCTGATTTAAATGGCTAAATTACCTCCTCAATAAGTCTTGAAGTTCTCCAGAGGCCTGGTAATGAACTGATCACTTGATTCAGGTGTGTTGACCTAGGGTGATATCTAAAACCTGCAGGACACCGACCCTCGAGGCCTGGAGTTCGACACCCCTGTTCTAGACAGTCATAGACTGCCTAAAGTCTAGTATTTAAGTTTTTTTTTTAGATCCGTAATATATTGATTTTGGGAGGGTTACATAAATCTGAAGTCTGCACTTCAGTTGCACATTGACTGCTTGAGTTAAAATCCACTGAGGTTAAATCACAAAATTGTGTGTTTTGTCCTGCAAATTATCAAGCTAACTGTATTTTGTACATTAATGATGTTATCCTATAGTAGATGGATTCATAAAGCGCATGTGCTGATTGCATTAAACAGTTTCTTTTCGATCACATATGGTTTATTTCTAAATAATATGAGATTCGATTAAGAAAGACAGAAACTTCTCTTCGTGCATGGTGTATTTTCTGTTTTTATCTTTAGATTTTAGAGAAAAGCACAGCATCTACATACATTTTAAGATATTGTAAGAATTGTAAAACTGATGCATTGCATTCCAGTACCTGCCCTTTGTCACCATCAGTACCCTGTTAATCATTCATGGGTCTGCTCCATCAATCTGTATGCTTTGAGCAGTGGAGATTTGTCCGCAGTCTGATGTAAACTGTGCGCCTCAGCCATATGGGAACACTTACAAATACCAGCCCATGTAATCGTTTCCTTACATTCTTGCACGGAGGAAGAAAAACACATTATAGGGGTTTGTTTGATGCATGTCGATAGGCTGTTGCTCAACCTGTTGTTGGTGTTGAATGCAAGGCAGAAGAAGAATTTGATTTGCTTGTTCTGATAATCATTCAGCCACAATTAGGTCAGCATCAACCGGTTTACATAACCGGTTTTATGTGAGCACATAACAGCTCTTGATGATGTACAGTAGAGGTCAGGTCCCTATAGCGCTATAAAATCTGCAGCAGTAGCAGCGCTGCACATGCACAATTATGTATCAGTATTTGGGTCGTCTAGATGGGTTCATAAGGTTTTTGCACTTACATAAGAATATTACTTTTTTATGGAAATTGTATTAACATCTACTATATTATGAATCATTTTTGGTCTCAGAATTTTAAATTAAACACAAGTATAGGTTAGTACCCTCAATAATAAGATACACTTTCAGAGTAGTATCAGAAAGAAAAGAAAGCCCTGAAGGCATTTAAACGAGCTTCACATGGCCGTAAGGTAGACCAGAGAAAACCAGTCTATAGCTGGCAACTGTTCAACAATAGAGAAATGAAAGCACACCTTGGAGACACACCCAACCAGCAGCTTTCCCATATAGAATTAAAGGTGTCTCATTTACCAGTGGTGCTCAGTTTGGTCACATGGTCTCTACTTTCTGTAAAAGAAAGTCAACCCCACAAACCCACAGTTACAGAGATTCACTTCAGTGACATGTTTCAATGTTGTGTGCTGCTCACCTGAGTGAATGCACAGTAGAAAAAGCTGTCCTACTGGCTCTTCTTGATTCCTGCGGGGGCTCTGGCGGTGTGGCTCCGCGGGGAAATATAAGAGAGTAAAATGGCTCAAGGAAGTTGATTGTGGGAACTATACTCATGGTTTGAGAAGAAATACTATTTATATTCATGCAGGTAAGTGTTTTTTTACTCTCCTTTGGTTTGTGTTGCTTTTAATCCTCACCTTATTGCGTTCTTTTTCTCTTCAGCTTGAGTGTTTTCTTCCTCCCACACATTTCCTAACCTCTCTTAGTGCCTCCTTTGTTTTCTGTCACATGTGTTTCTGTCTTTCCTTCTGTTCTCGGAGCAGAGGGTCAGTGGGGGCTGGACATGTGTGCTTCTAATTATCCGTCTGATAAAACTGACCTTTTTCCTGTGAACTTTGGGGCAGAGGGGGAGGCAGTGATTTCAGAGGAAAGCAGTGGCTCCTCCTGTTTGCATCTCAAAGGACGTGCGAATGCAGACAGGGTGAGCATGCAACACATCAGATTCACACAAGGATTCTAGATGGAGCGAGCCTAAACGCAACTAAGAGAAGAACAGGAGGCCTAGATGAGTGCCTGATCTACAGCTGCTGACTTGCTATCATCTGAAATCAAAGATGGACCAAGATGGGAAGGCACCAAAGACTTTTGTGTCCACCTTACGATTTGCCCTCAAGCCTCAACCGAACCAACAGAAAGAGAATGGACTGGGTAACATTAAGAGGAAGTTGGTGGGAAACAAACTGAGATTTTCATCTGTATCAGGTAAGGCCTTGAAAAAGATGTGAAATGTTAACTTTAGTGCATTTGAACTAAAAAATAGAACATGTCTCACCGGGTGCACCCCTTTTGTCTGTGTTTTAACTAAAACCGTCACAGAGCGCTGCAAAGGACAAGAAGAAGCTCTACTTTGTAAACTGTATAGACAGCCCGCCACCCCCTCCCCTCATCCCCCTAATGTACACAGTCTGATGGCAGTCCTCCATCCACTGGCAGCCACCCATTTCCCACTCTGCTGGACATTCCAACACCAAAATAAACAACTGCAAACACACATTTTAAAAAAAAACACGACATCAAATTCCCCACCGCTCACAGCTGTAACTTGTGTTTATTACTCAAACAGCAGATGAACTGAGACTCAGTGGAAGATAGTGATCTTCAAATACATTTTTGGCAACACACACACACACACACAAAACATGAGGCAGTGATTTAGGGTTTGATAAGATGCTCTGTTCTGATTGGGTCAGTGACAAGCAAAAATATGTGAAAACTAAACCCTTTGTCTTTCACCTTTTTCTTTGTAAAGATGCCAAACAGGCACAAGTTCAGAGTTTGGAAGCACCTCGCTTTGAAGAGCCACTCAGAGACTGTACTGTCTGTGCAGGAAGTGATGCTGCCTTTAAAGGTGTTATCACAGGGAGCCAACCGATGAGCATTTCCTGGCTATACAATGGTAAGTGACTGATTACATGTAGGAGATGTTGTACTTTATTCAAGTCCAGGTTATTGTAACTTTTACAGTAATCTACTATATAAATTACAGTTATTTACTGTAATCTGGAATGCAGGAATTTATTGTATTCTTATACAACTTTGGTACAAACATTGGAAACGCACAAAATACAGCATGATCAGCCTTTTGAATTGATTGCTGATTGATAATTATTGACAGAAATCCTTTATATACTGCTGTTCTGTGGAAAGTATTGAGCCACCCCTCAAAATAGGTGCAGTGATTTAGTGAAACATGCAAACATACAGTATACAGTATGTAAGGGGAAAGTTTTCACTTTTATTCTTTAACACAGCATTCTTGTTATAGCTTTAAGCAGTCTTCAGGAATAGTTCTCTGGGCTTCCTGAAGGACTTCTTTGGATGTTGGCTGCCTTTTGTTCTGTTCTCTGTTAAGATGATGCCACACTGCTACAATAATGTTGAGGTCCAGGCTCTGGGGAGACTGATAGACTGATGATCTATGATGAATAGTGTTCCATTGTGTGTTTTCTATTCAGATATGCTTTCACACAGCAAACCTTGGGGCCCTGTGTGGGCCATCATGGGCATGTTTGCTTGGCAGTGTGTTTGGGATCGTTGTCACGCCAAAAAATGAAGTTGTCACCAATCAGGTGCTTTCTAGACGATATTGCATGATGGATCAAAATCTGATGGTACATTTCTGCATACATTATTCCATCAATTATGACAGGATTTTCACCACTGCTGGCTGAAATGCAGCTTAAAACCACAGCAGAGCCTCAACCATGCTGTAGACACTCACAGTTGTATCTCTCTTCTTATCTCCATACATACTGACCATGCTTTGAACCAAACATTTCAAATTTGGATTCATCACTAGATAAGATTTCTTGATTTTGTGTCCATTTCTTGTGTAATTTGTGTAACTTCACAATTTGGCTTCTTGACAGCCACACTTCCACTGAGACCATGTCTGATGAGACATTAGTGAACACTAGGTGGATCATTTGAAAGGCGAGATGCCCTCTTCGGTCCTGTGCCGGGGCTTTGCTGGATTTTTTCCCCCCGAGAACTTGATTTGTAACATCCTTTTCATATGAGATGGATAGTTGTGTAGAATTGCCATTTCTTCTTTTCTATTCTTTTGAAAATGGTCAGGTGCAAGGACTTGACTGACTCAGTTGTGCAATGAGTCTCATGTCAGAAAAGCAAGTAAAAGATTTGAAAGACCTTCAGGAAGCCTGGAGAACTATTGCACAAGATCACTCTAGAAAACAATTTCAAAAAAACCCAGCTTCTTGGAAGCAAAATATAAAGAAACGAGGGGTGGCTTGACACTTTTTCGCAGTACTGTATGACTCATGTAACAGCCGTGCATTTCACTAGAGTGGTTTGTCTAGAATTTCTGGTAAATCCCCCCAAAATCTAAGAAAACACCAGCAGACATAAAAAGTGAAAGTGATTTAGGCCCTGAAGAAGAGTCTACAGACTGGCTAGAAATATTAAGAAAGGAAAATACAACACTTATTTCAAATATCACCCAAAACAGAGAGGGATGGTCAGATAGAAGAACGACAGAGTTAGACAGTGGTACATAAACATGTGGGGAGTGAATTGTGTGGAGAAGAAAACCATCTCTTGGCATAAGTAAAGGGTAATTTGGAGTCACCTGATCCAGCTCTAACTGTAAGTTTTATCAACACGGAAAGTTTTGTGTCTAATCTTAAAAGTAGAGTGGGAGTTTGTCTCCTAAATGTGTCTCTGGCTCCCATTCTACTTTTGGAAACTCTAAGACCCACATGGAAGCCAGTAGTCTGAAAGCAGAGAGGTCTGTTTGAGATAACATGATACTATGAGGTCTGTTAACTAAAGCAATTATATAATAATTAGTTCAAGCATTTCAGTACAACTGTAATAAAACCATACTTGTTCATGTTTAGGTGAGAAACTGCGTTCGAGTAACATTTCGAGTAACTTCGAAAACGGTGCTGCATGTCTGAGCCTGACCTGGTGCTCACCTAAAAATGCCGGGAGGTACACCTGCATAGCTGAGAATCCTGCAGGACAACAGTCGAGCGCTGCTCTGTTACATGTCAAAGGTAACATCAAGTCCAGAAAAGCCACTAATAATCAGCACAGCAGCATAGAAATGATCTGTTTACAGTGAGCCTGATTCACTCTGTTAACAATGAAACAGCAACAAAGGAAATTCCCGGAACAATCAACCGTGAGCTGCGCAGTGAGGTCACATTCAAGGCTGTGTCACATGAAAACGCTGAATTGTTCCCAGTTTCGGCAGGGGCAAGGCAAAGCAGAGAAGAAAGGGACAATGGTAGGCTCAATGATGACCACTTGTTTAACTTCCTTAAAATCTTTTTAATGTTACACACGCATTAAAATCCCCAATTGTTCTGCTTTTATTCCTGCCATGAATGCTATTAATCCTGTGAAAATAATGCAAATTTATAGCAAATATGCTCATGATAATAGAGGGCAGGGAAGAGGAAACATGCATGCCGACAAAACAAACAAAATGTTGTGTGTTTGGTTTTTAAATTTCAGTTTTAAGCAGGCTGTAAGTAAGAACTGTTGCAGTCTATCCCATTTCTGGCATGTGCTTATTTACAACTATACAAAAAATCTTGTTTGCCAGTTCAACCAAACTTGACTGCTTCACTGCCATTGGTTAGTTCCTTTTTAAATTCTCACATGATAGCACACCTGTGAATCCAATCTACTTCCTCAATCTCCACAGATTTTAGAGAAATCAGTCTTCAAAACCAGGTACCAACCAGTAAAGGTAGGAACCACATTATGTATTGAACAGCACTTAGCTCAGGCTTTATTATTATTTTTTTCTTGGACACAAACTAGCTCTGCTTTTCTTCAGGACCTCCTGTGGAGTTTGTAGACCCACCAGAGCAGGTGGAGGTTCGAGTAGCTGAGCAGGCCCTACTGTGCTGTGAGTTCAAGTCCAGCTCTCTCCCTGTAGCTTCCTGCTGGATTTACAACAGGGATAAGGTAAGAATGTTAGACTGGTTGGGCTTTTTTTAACATTTTATCCATAATTTTACCTTTGTCTTAACTTACACTTCTGGCCCTCTCTGACTCCAGGCTATATTCGGAGGACAGCGGATGTCAATCAGGACCACGCCAAATCATAGCAGTGTGCAGATCTTTCATGCTGATCCAAAGGACGCAGGCTCCTACACAGTCATTGTACGCAACAGAGCAGGTTCTGCTCAGCACACCATCTCCCTCAGTGTTGTAGGTGAGATAAATTCCTGACACGAATGCCCACAGAGAGACTTTGGATATTAGCAATTTCTCGAAAATGTTACATTTCTCCTCAGACCGACCCAATCCGCCAGCATCCCAGCCTGTTGTTTCCCAGCTATCCACTCAGTCCCTGGTTCTGTCCTGGTCTGGCCCCAACTACGACGGCGGCACGACAATTTTGGGGTACATCTTGGAGGTCTGTAAGGAGAGCTCGGACAAATCTGAGAGCTGGACTGAATTAAGTCGTTGTAAGAACACATCCTACCACGTCCAGTCAGGACTGGAGCCTCTGGGACGTTACCGCTTCCGAATCAGGGCTTATAACTCTGCAGGAATCAGTGAACCGAGTCAGGAGTCTGGTTGTGTCAAGATGGCAACTGCCAGTGAGTACAATATCTGCATGATTTTTAGCAAAATTTGATTTTGTTTTTATTTCCTAAGTAGTATTTTGGTGGTACCGGTTGCGAGATGTCTTTTTTGTCATTTCTTTTATTTGTGTTAAAAGAGCAAAGGAAAGCGGAGCCTGAGTCATATGTCATCGTGACCCCTGACACCCAAAATAAAGTCAGGGACCACTACAATGTGCATGAGAAGCTGGGAGTGTAAGCATCTCTAACTGTGCATCCATATCTAACACTTTCAGTCGTGAGGAATTAGAACCCTCCCTTAATGTTTTTGTTTTAAATGTTCACATTTCCAGAGGAAAATATGGTGAGGTGTACCGGATAACCCAAAAAGAGACGGGTCAGGAGTGTGCGGGGAAGTTCTACAGAGCTCGGACCATGAAAGAGAGGAAAGCGGCTCGCAAAGAGATTGAACTAATGAACAAGCTTCACCATCCAAAACTCGTGCAGTGTCTGGCTGCATATGATAGTCGTTCAGAGATGGTCATGGTCATGGAGTAGTAAGTCATCTTAGTTTAGTAAAAGCAAACCTCTCTATTGTAGTGGGTACACTCCACTTAAAGATATCATATGGGGATTTGTGGTGGTAGAAGGTATTTTACGAGAGGTTAAATGCATTACATCTATTAGAAGTTCAAATTTGATGGTCACATACCATTGCATGCCCCTGAATGGTTATTTGCCTGCCTAGCATCGCAGGTGGAGAGCTCTTTGAACGCATCGTGGATGAAAACTTTGAGCACACAGAGCCCACCAGTGCCCGCTACATGCAGCAGATCCTGGAGGGCATGCAGTATGTTCACAAACAGAATATCATTCATCTGGACCTCAAACCAGAGAACATCGTCTGTGTGGATACAACTGGTACCCGCATCAAAATCATCGACTTTGGTCTGGCTACTGAACTGGGTGAGTTTGATACTAGATTTTGAAATGTCCTACTAGGTACAGAAAAGAAAAAAAACTTGCATAACTGGTTGGTATATCATTATCAGTGCACAGTTCAAAAGGGGAAGGCCTTGTTTATACTCTTAAGACACATATTGCACATAGTGCTAAAGACCAGACCAGATGTTTCGATTTGGATGAAAGAATGCCACCGCTAAAGGTTTTTCATCATTCCTGACAGAGTTTTCTACTCATAAATGTATCTTCGTACGCTTTCAACCTCTTGAACTTTTCCATGTTTTAGTTTGAAAACGCAAGAAGAATAACACAGCATGCATGCATGAAGATAACACCAGGGAGTGTCTAAATTCCTAGAGATCTACAATGCATGTCACATCCCTACAGGTCTTTAAATAGATAATTGCCGAGCTGCTACTTTAACTCAGTAAAGGTATCAAGGCATGTGGAGCGAATTCATGCGGGAAATTTCAGCGTTTTTCTCCAGATGCAGCAGCTCCAGAGTGGGTGGTCTGTTTAGAGGTGATTAGAGCCTTCTGTAAATAAGTTAAAAGAAACAAATATCATCTGCAGCTCTGTCGATGTAGCTCAGGAGGTAGAGCAGGTCATCTTCTAATTGTAAGATAAGTTTGAGAGTGACATTCTGAAAAACTCTTGTTGTCTTCTTCAGAGGAGGGTAAGTCGCTGATGGTGATGCATGGCACGCCGGAGTTTGTGGCTCCTGAGGTTATCGGCTATGAGCCTGTGGGCCTGGAAACTGATATGTGGAGCATTGGAGTTATCTGCTTCATCTTGTAAGTAAAACTGCAGTGAACCAGTGTGTCAGTTAAATTTATTTCAAAGGGACAATGTACACATGTTCCTGGTGCCATTATACATTCTTCTACAATTGAGTCTAGTGGCATCAGTGAGCCATCTACTGTTGCTTCCTTGGTATGAGCCCTAACAAGAATGAATGGAAAAACGATATGAATGTATCTGCCTTGAAGCAGATGAGCTACAGTGGCAGAAAACAACACTGAGTACCATTCCTACCAGCTAAGTGCAAAAAAACTGAGGTACAATTTGCACAGTGTCACCAAAAAATTAGAAAAACATTGCCTGATGCGATCTTATTTTTTACTGCAACATTCATATGATAGTAAACCACATGAAAGTATTGATCCATCCCGTCTTGTATCAATACATCAGGCTGGTGCTGTGATAGTGTGGAGGGCGCCTTCATACCAACTGCACATCACAGTCTACCCATTACTTCAGATGTTCATCCTTCACACTCTGAATAAACCTTAAACTGGTTCCTTGAACAAGACGATGAGCTCATTGTACTCAAACGGCCTCCATAGCCACCAGATCTCAATTCAATAGAGCACCTTGTGTTGAAAGAGTTAAGTTACATCACGGATGTGCAGCCAACAAATCTACAGAAACTCTGTGATGCTGTCATGTCAATATGGACCAAAATCTGAGGAATATTTCCGGGACCTTGGTGAATGTATGCCTCAAAGAATTAGGGAAGCTCTGCAGGCAGAAGGGGTGCAACAATATAATACCATTTTTGGGTAATGGAGCTTCAAATGAGGATGTGTAATTTCTGTGGAAGCTTATTTGCTTTCATAATGTTTATCCTTGTCTAGACTCAGTGGAGAATCACCCTTCCAGGGAAACAGCGATGCTGAGACTCTTGCTCTCGTCACTGCTGCCAGCTACGAGTTTGACCCAGAGAGTTTTGAGGACATCTCTGACCAAGCTAAAGACTTTATCAGTTCCCTGCTGCAAAAGGACCGGAGGTTTGAATGCCTTTGCCTTTCCCCATCAGAAACATCCATTTGTAGTTCAATAAATTAAGTACTACTAAACCGTCTGACCAACTGTGAATATTAATATCACAGACATTTCAGCAACCACATACACTTGCTCCTTTATCTCCATCCACTTCGACTCTAGACGCAGGCTGTCATGTACCGAGGCGCTTGCCCATAGCTGGATGGCCTCTTTCACCCCTCTAAACCGCAGGCCCACCAAGTCCCTCAATAAGGAGAAGATGAGGCATTTTCTGGCCAAGCACAAGTGGAAGGTACCTGTTTTTTGTTTGTTTTTTTTGTTTTTGTTTTTTTTTGTTTTGTATTTTTTTAAGTACTCCTATCAGTCCTCAATAATCTCAATGCATTTTTTCAAAAGGTTTGGTCAACCAATTCTATTTTTCCTTTTAAACTTCTAGAAAACTGGCAAGGCTGTTTTGGCCCTAAAGCGAATGGCTAACCTCACCAGCAGCCCAGTCTCTGCTGGCAACTCCTCAGAGGGTAAGACGGATAAAGGGACACACATACACACAATAGCCTCCCATGTCCTAGATCTACATGGATGTGACAGATGAGTCGCTGTTTCAGACTGTCACTTCAAGTTTAGCCTCTTATGATCAGTAAAGCCTTGTTTCCATGTTATTCATCGTCATCATCCGCACTCTCATGTAGAGCCAAGCTGGAGCCAAGAGGCAGAGGAGGCCATCCAGTCGCTGGATAACCAGCTCCAGATTGAGCCTCATTTCCAACAGGCCCTGAAGGACGTTACCCTCCCTGTAGGAGCAGCTGCTCAGCTGACATGTGTTATCAATGGTAGAGTAACAGATTAACATATGTACAAAGAACAACGTAGGCCTACAATCAATATATGTAGTCATTTATTTTTAAACATGTACATTTCTCAATTATTAGAAAAATACCTCAGTCATCACAAGTCATTAGCACAAACAATAAATTAATCTGCTCTCTGTATTTGAGGATTTTTTTTGTCTTGTTTTGTATTCTTTTGGTGTAAATTTATATTTTTTCCAATCCTAGGGTATCCGCAGCCAGAGGTGAAATGGCTTCACAATGAGAAGCCGGTGCCTGAATCTCGCAGAGCGACCATAGAGCATCATGGAGAAGGGCTCTGTTCTCTGGTTCTGGCTGATTTGAAGTTTTCTGACTCTGGGGTGTATGTATGCAAGGCCAGAAACAAACTGGGGGAAGCAATGTGCTCTGCCAAACTGAAAGTGCGACCGTAACAACTTTTCTTCATTGCAAAAAGGACCAAGCTGAATTTTTGTCTTGTCGGTATATGAATGGACAGTCACAAACTCCTGATTTCACGTAATTTCAACGCAAATACACGTGTGTTACCTTGTCTGCTGGATAAGGTTAGTACAGATGCCAAAGTAGTTAGTAGTCCACTCAGAAAATCTGTATTTATGTGTTCAGCTACTAATGCACAAGGTGTTGTACTGATAGGTTGTTTATGTCTTTCTCCTGTGACTGTAATCACATTTAAAAAAAAAAAAGTGTACATTTAAACAATATTTAGCTGTGTAAGATGTATTAAACACTGAAGATTTTAAAAAGCTGACTTTCTCAAAAATAAATGTTCTAAAATAACTCATGAAAGTTTTTCACATTCAAAGGATGTATGCATTTATTATCCACCATTAAAGTGTTCGACGTCGATTATGTTACAAACCAATGTTCTGATAGGAAGATGTTGGTCTTGGCTTTCATGTAGCTACTTTTACTCATACCTACCCAAAATATTCTTGCAGACCAACACACCTTCCTCCTGGCACTCCCCAATGGCAGTGGTCTGCCCAAAACGACAATGTGCGCCACAATACCTCCCCTTACATTGGAAGCAAAAGCAACAATCATCAGGTAGTTACTGACCTACAGATGCCAAAACGTGCAACCAACAGTACACCCTGTAGATATCCTTTATCTATGCCAGATCTGCCAGAGGGAATCTGTACAGCATTCGGCAGCTAGCTTAAATGTTGTCTAATTGGTATTGATGCAAGTGTCTGTGTGTGACAAGAGCTTTAAAACCTACACCTTGAAAATTGAGAGATTTGTTATGGGTTGATAACATTTCATTTACTGTTTTATGCAAATTTATATAGCAGTCAAAAAAGTAAAGACATCTAAAACTAAATTAAAATATACATTTTCTCTGACATCACAGAACAAGCCATGTAATACGTAGTGTTCCTAAAACAGCAAAGTATTTATTTGTTATTTAAATGCACATTTACAGCCATTAGTTATTATTAAAATGTCAACTTTACTGCTTCCTGGAGGCTTAAGGGTGAAAAGAAATGGCTGAAACAAGCTTCTATAACCTTGCTTCCCCCACTGAGACCAAATGTGTAGTCCTATGCATTTCAGATGTCCTCCTTCACCAGTCTGCACAGCAATCCTTCAGGTTTACATCAGAAATGTTTATAGTGCCCATTGTATTTATTTCACTAAATATAATTGCTCTTCAGATTGACAAAAATTCCTAAATATACAAAACCTCAAAGATGAATAATTTAATAACATGGACAGAAAACAGTTACAGTTACATAGTATCATTAACTCATTTCCCCTTATGTTTCATTGTTCTTTAAAGAAAAAAAGGAAACAAAATAAAAATTAATAGAAAGTGGACAAATCCTGCAAAGTGTCAGCTGAAGTGCCCCAAATTTTTTGAATTTGCTGAGAAAGACTAATGCAAGATTGCAGTCGGTGTATCGGTAAACCATGCCGGTCAATTAAAACAAATAAAATTTGGGATGAAAAGAGGCCATCAGTTAAGATCACACCTAACAACAAGTGTTTGATAATAATTGATAGTAAACCACATGAAAGTATTGATCCATCCCGTTTTGTATCAATACATCAGGCTGGTGCTGTGATAGTGTGGAGGGCGCCTTCATACCATCTGCACATCACAGTCTAATAATAATCCCAAACAGGAATTTTAGACTAAAAATTCCAGAAGCCGTCTGTTAGTGTTTGTGGAGTCTTTACATCTTTAAAGTAAGCATCACTGAAATAAAACTAGAGTTTAAAAACCTGTGGATACTCAATCAGGCACTGAGTCTTGGTCAAAGAAGTGAGGGAGCTTCTTGGGTTTTCCCTGTGACCACCCACACTCCTTTCTAAGGCAGCGTATTCCTTACGAGGACCATTTGTCCACATGTCTCTGGCCTGGCACATGCTTACAAAGTCACAGCTGATGTGACGTAGAGACCTCGAATATGATTCTAATGTCCTTCATGCTTCTGCTGAATTCTCTTCTGAAGAAGATTCCAAGCTTTCAGCACCTTTTAAATGAGAAGAGGAGTAAAAATTAATGCAAAATCTGTTTTTCTCATAAAGCAGTCACGTGGACTTCATCCTGAAAGGATAAGGTGTGTTTAACCTGCTTCCGAGTGACCTCTGGCTCCCACAGTGTGCTGAGTACCACATTAGCATGCTCTACTTGTTTGCTGTTGGACCACTGGCTCTGCAGCCTGCGAAGGGCATCTTCTGTGGTGACCCCATCACGCTCTGTTATCCTCAACACCGCCTGAGAAAAGATGGGAATTAAGAGAAGGGGGGAGACGTGTTAGGTGGAGTTTTCAAATTATACTTTGGCACCCCCCAGTGGATATATTAAAGAAAACAGTATATCAGTTTTGTTTTTTAAAAAACAGGCCTTACACAATAAAAATATTTACCTTCAATTAAAAATTTGGCTTTAGGATTTGTAGGAGTTATAGAAACAAAACACAGATGTGACGAACTGCAAAGAAAACTTTGCAGAGGACAATTTCATTACCTCCTCCTCTGGGATGATGGTGACCCAGACCTCGTGGACCAAGTTTTGCCATTTGGCCTCCAGAAGAACTGCTGCATCCACCACACACACCTGCTTATCTGCAAAGAATCACATTAACTTTAGAAACTACAACAAAACAGGAAGGAGAAATATGCTTCCCCACTTTAAATGTTCACTACACTCAGCTATTTCAGCCATTTACCGAGTTTCAAAAATAAGTTTTTACTCGCTCACAAGTTCACTTGTTTAAGAATTTACAAAGCTTAAATATTTGAACAAGTACACAATCTTTCCACTAATCCTTACAGTGCAGATGTAACTTGTCAGGATTTACTGATTACTAAAAAGTCCAATTGTCACTCAGTTGAATTAATCACAACCCCTGTTAAAAATTAACAGATGAAAAAACAGCATCATATTTGCAAGGCCAATTAAATGATTATTGACATTCTGTAGGTATCTGATGAACTACCAAAAAAAGTAAAATGCCCCCTAAATGCATTTATATTTAAGAAATGAACGCACGGCAACAATGTTTAGTTGTCAGTTATTACATTTAATTTCATACTATACCTTCGTCTCTGGCTTGGTTGATTCTCTTTTGCACTAGAAGTGCAATTTCAGGCCACACAATGTCTGTTAGGGCTTTTAATCGCACCTGTTGGGGGGAAAAAAACAAAAAACAAAAACATCTCTGGTAAGTTTCTGAGAGAAACCTGACACGTTACCTGCAATTCTGCAAAGTGCTAAAATATTATCCAATAAATAAATATTATCCATACTACCTGATTTCCAAAGACTTTTCTTCCTAAAGCACGCCTGTTGATGGTTTTATCTTCACTTAGAATATCTAAAAGTGGAAAAGACACTCATTATTGCACAGTTTTACACAACATACAGTTTAACACTGACAGGAAAACATCTTGTTGAATGTCAGTATACTAAATTCTTGTGTTGTGCAGAGTCCATATTGACATGACAGCACTCTGGTCATTCTCCTCTGAATGCAAAACAAGTTAACATGACAAAATAAGTAACTTGCTGCCAGTTGTGTGACTCACTACATACCAGTGTTAACAAAAAACTGAACAGGATTCAAAACGCTCATCAATCAAAAAGTGATCGTGACAGAGAGCTCATCAGTGGTCAACGCAAGCCAAAAATAAAATAAATAAATAAATAAATAAATAAATGAATAAAAATCAGGAGTCAGCTTTCATCAAAATCAAATCAGTGACATCATGACCTTTGCTGACTACAGTGTGTGCATTATAGCAATCAGTATGAAAGCAAAAACACAAAGTCTTATTGTCTTTTTTTTTTCCCCAATCAAGAACAGATCAACTGTGTGAAGTATCACAAACATTACAGACTGACCCTTCCACTACGATACCCTCAAGTGAAGGTGTCCCTACCTGAACCAAATTCTTCGAGCACTCTGTGGTAGGCCGCTGCATCAGGTTGGTACACCTCATGGCCTAGTTTGTCGCAGTCAATCCAAACTGCACCAAAGGCCTCCAGCTGCTTAGCGATAGCGCTCTTTCCACTGCCGCTGCCCCCTGTCAGACCAATCACATATGGAAGAGGAGGAAGGTGGGAGTTGTCCTGGGATAGAGGAGACAGGAAATGAAGGGTTTAGAATGTGCAAATAAAATTAGAAAAATCAGCTCCTAAAACAAGTTATACTCACCACTGAAAAAAATAATCTATAATACCAGAGATGAATAAGACAAACCAAATGCACTCATTTGTGAGCTTGATGATACAATTTCCTGAACATAATATGTTTCACGGATGATCTGATATCCTCGTGTTGGTGTTGTTCCCAGACCATCATGAAAATGTTGTTCCAGGTTCAACGTTGCAAGTGACCAATCACATTGTTGTGACGTTATTCCTTTGCCATTCGTGCATTTACGAAATTCCAATGTTGCAAGGACAATATCAATTCTGCTTACTGTTTATTAAAGGGTTACGGTTAGGGTCAGGGTCCGTTGATGGGCGGACAGAGGCGGTTTCACGCAGTTTAAGTACAGTTTTTTGTTTTACGCCGGTTTTTCCCGAAGTCGCAAAAGTATGACGTCACAACATTCTGATTGGTCACTTGCAATGTTGATCCTGGAACAACATTTAGTATGATGATCTGGGAACAACACCAACACGAGGATATCAGATCAACCAATGTTTCACTGCTCATTTCTAACTGTCAATAAATGTGTGAACATGTCACCTTCAGTATAAAACATTAATGATACCCACAAAATACTTTGTGTAATATCCACAGATTTTCCCCCCACCCATATCACGCAATTCCTGCTACAACAGTTAAAAGGTCGACCCCGTCACACCCTTCACCAGCCAGTTGGGTTTATTTCTGCTTCTTTGAGTGATTAAAAAGACACTTCAGAGCACATTCTCACAACTTTTACTAGTCGTGACTGAAAAATGAACCTCTTTTAAAAGGAACTTCATGTAATAGGAATGAGCTCAACCAACACTGGTGGGCGTTGTCCAGCTATAACGCCTTTGGTTCACCAAATCAATAAAAGATTACGAGATGTTCTTTTATAGGCTTGCACTTCTGTGCACTGCAAAAAAACAAACAAAAACAAAACCTGAATCAAAGGTAGCATGCCTGTGATGCACCTTTGATAGGAGCAGGGCCCCATTAATGCCCTAGTTTGGAAAAAAATAAAATAAATATGGTGATAAGAGACAGTTTTATTATAACTGCAGCTAACTGGTCCTTCAATTATACTGAAGTTTTTTCAGTGTGTTTGGACTCGCTGTTTTTGCACCTAAATTCTAAAAATACACACTCCTAACAAACCTACCTTGGGTGGTGTAAGCAGCGTCCCCAGGAGACGAGCACGCAGACTGGAGGAGCTGATCTTCTCCTCCTCTATCTCTGTGTGGTGGGCATCCTTGAGCAACTGGATCTCATGAAGGACAAGAGCTGGAAGACCCTGATTTAGAAAGTGGAAAAAATAAAATATGAAATATCACATCCTGCAGTAGAAATGAGACAAAATCAGAAAATGGAAGCAAGTAAAAATCCCGTAGCCCTTAATATGTACTGTCCTACTTTGAGGTGAATTTACAAGAGTTGAGTAGTAAGCCTGTTAAGTGAGTTACATGACAAAGCCTCTATAATACAGTATAATACTCTATTGACGGCACTCATTGGACTGACCCATACTCTGAATAATGAAAGTTCAAAGAACTCAGTGAAGATCTATAAAGGAGATTTGTGGATGCAAGCTTGGAAAGTCTCTTGTTGCCCTTTCATCACATCAAAACTGGTCTTGGAATAGATAAAGCAGGCTAACATTAACCCTCTGAAATGTCATTGCCAAAGCCCAGACTTTAACCCTATTGTAAATTATTTTTTGACTACGCTTAGAAGCAGAGCCTGTGTCAGGAAACCAACCGATTTAAATGAACTGTATCGAATCTGCCAAGAGAACCGGTCAAATATTCAGCCTGAAGCTTGCTGATTGCTACCAAAAACATCTGGCTGAGATGGAACTTTTGACCAGAACTATTAAATTATATCATATCATATTATTAAATATGTCTGAATAATTTAGCAGTATCAAAAGGGCCTTTGTGGGCATTTTTTTTTTTTTTTAAATAGAAGGAATGGAGAGCTATCTGCTATTCTGAAAGTAGAAGAAAAAAAACAAATGCTACACACGCACACACACCTGTTTACAAAAAGAATATTCACGTTTCAACACAAAACAGTATTTACTGTCAATTTCCTGACTTACATTCTCAGTGCGTTTCTTGTTCACAGCCTCCCCACCCTTTCTAGTCTCCTCGCTGACCACAATGCACTCCAGCAGGGGGTCAACTACAGACACTCCAAAGGGGTCATCAAGAGGCACAACCTCCACCTGCAGTGAGGGCTTGACATCTTGGAGGAACTCCTGCAGTCTCTGGACCCGAACAGAGTAAGGCTCGATCAGCTCCTTTAGCACTTTTTCTGAAACCAGGAGGAAAACAATGTCAGGTGGATTTTAACATATGACTGAAATATGAGATGTCAGTCTCAGAAACACAACTACTCACTTTTAAGCATTGCATGGTCACACAAGCCAATCAGGAACCTTCTATTGGCCAGCAGGCAAGAGATACTAAGTAGAGTCTTGTGGGCCCCATGGAGTCGATCAAATGTCCCTCCTACCACCACGTCATTGTAAGTCTGCAGCGGCTCTGCCTTTTCTTGCTGTGCTTCTGGCACATCCTCCTCCTGCAATTTCATTAGCTCTGAGTGAAGCAGCACTGAAGGCAGCCCAGGTCTACAGGCATAGCAGTGGCCGGTGTAACTCTGCAAGCACTGAGTGACCTGATGGGTCTGACCGGGGTCCTGGGGAGCAAAGTCTGTTAGCACCACCTCTGGTGAGTTAGATAGAGCCTGTGGTGTGGGAAAGGGGCCGTTTGGGGTCGTGGCTCCGCTGCATGCGACTGACTGAGTGCGAACATTAGTCAGCAAAACGCAAACATCCAAGTGCCCGCACACATCAGCTGCATTACTGTACAGGCGGGTAATGAGATTAGACAGGTCCACTGCTGGTGGAATGAAAACTGGCCGAGGCTGGCTCCCACTTCCCAGATTCAACCCAGGATGGAGGTGGACATAGAGCGTACGCTCGACTCGCTGAGCAGCTGAGCTGAGCACCGGAGCAATGCGTAACGGAAGGGTGTGGAGAGGAGACGTCAGGACAAGGATGCCTGTGCTGAACATGGACATGTTACCTGCGGATGTCACAGAGATTCACAGTGCTAGGGAAGTCACTGGATTTTGGTTGGCTAAACACTGAAAGGGATGGAAAGAGAAAGACAGTTAAAAAAAAAATCTGTCTGAGACTGTAAAGTAAAAATGCCATGTTATAATTAAATTACAGCAAAAATAATAATAATAAAAAAATAAAAAATTCAAGCTATAGTACACTTACACCAATATATGATTAATCCTTGTTTCCTCATCAGTTGATACACTTATGGTATCAATTTAAAAATCCTACTTTGTGAAGAAAGTTGGGTGTCTAAGTCGTCCACTCACCAAGCAAGGTGACAACAAAAGCCTTTTAAGGCTGTGAGGTAACCATAATCGTCACTCTCTTCCAAATTGATGTTTTAAACATTGGTACTAGTGTAAGAGACAGGGCGCATTTAAAATCATAAAATAACTTATGGTTTTGTTCTCCGAAAAGTTGGGCATAACACTGACCACGACCTACATCAAAACATGAAATAAATAGAATACCTCAATTAAAATAAATATGCAAAGTCCAAATAGCTCAGTTAGGGAGTTAGCTTATACAAAAGCAGCAGCACAGTTAACCTTTTATCCATTGAAAGCTTAACTGGACAGCACAGTTTCTGTCATATTTCAGGCTGCTTATGGAACAAAAATGACTGGGTTTGCATCAGAAGTTGGCAAGGGTAGTTTCTGCCTATGCAGCTACCCTTAGAAAAACTTGGAAACCATTCTAATAGAAATCAAACCACGTTTTTATTGATATATACTGAGAAGCCAAAACTCATCATTAAGGGTTCAGAGGAGGTTGTCAAATGCCATCTTTATTGGGGAAAGATTTCAATTGAAAACAGGAGAAAAAAGTAAAAATAAAGTTAAAAAAAAAACCCCTCAAAGAATGCAAGTTTAAATGTAACAACAGATTCAATAAACCGATCCACAAGGCCTGTAACACTGTGGGTGTGGAGCTTGATTCTTTGACAGAGGTCTCAGAAAGGAAGCTACTGTCCAAGTTATGATCAGTACTGGACAATCCTTCACACCCTCTCCATCTAATGCTGTCACCACAGAAGCATGTTTTGCAAAAGACACCACAGAACATATCTACCTGTGACCATCAAACTTTACAACTCCCCCTTATGACCATCTTGTTTAAAGTGTACATTTTGCTTTTAATATTTCATAAATTTTATGAAAGTCAGCATTTACAACAAAACAATATAATCCTCTGATAATTAAGTAAAAATGTACCAGGCAAGGCTTCCTTTATATGGCCTTGTGTCAGATGTTAGAGAAAGACTGGTGCTGAGGGTGGTCCTCTTAGCAGTCCTTTACATATTTAGACAATGTTGACACTATTTGTGTCCCATTTGTTGTTGCTGTAAGCATGTTGGATGGCTTGGAATTACTGATACATGCTATGGCTAAAAATTGGGAGCAGTCAGACAGCGTTTCAACTGCAGATAACATTATCAACACCCGTGCTATGTCCTCGGTTGTGTTTACCTGATGCAATGAGTTGCAATAATGGAATGATTTACAAGCTTTGACAAGAGTTACTTAAAAACCCTCACTTCAGTTGAGGCTGCTTCTCAGCAGTTACTCTGTAACAGTTTAAAACAGAGACATTGTGTCTGTGCAACAAATCCCATTTGGGTCAACAGCCAAAGCTGCTGGTGATCATTGCACGCACAAGCGACATGACTAGACAGACAATGAACTAACTCCAGAAAGTGACCGATCACACAAGGCACTAATACACAGTTTCTAACACTCGTTTCTGGTTATAATCCTTCCACACAGGTACATTACACTTCCTACGCCGACTGCTGACTTTAAGATCTTCATCAGTTGGATCTGAAATCTTGTCTGCTTTTTTCCTGTGGCCTCAAACCTTCCTATTGCCTCAGTGATTGGGGTTTGCAGTTGGGGGGAACCTTTGAGTTGAATACGCATATGTGGTGTAGCAAGCTTCTTTAAGAGCTCAGTGAGAAAGACTGATGATTGATAATTCCGTTCTTGAATTCAGGGTGCTGAGCTGTGAAAAAGGTGTAGCCATTCAGGATGGTAATGTCAAGTTGTACCACACTTGCAGGTGTAGGTGCCAACCATCTGGTCCATGGTATCTATACTTCCTTTGGCTTGTTGTTGAATGTGATCAATTATATGTTTCCCCCTCCCCTTTCTGGTATTTTAATCCAACACTTTGTTACAATACATTGTGCTGAGGAGTACAACAGTCGCCCTTTTCTTTCTGACATAGCCAACTATGGTAAGGCTGCCATTGAATCCAACCTCTGTGTTGTAAACTTCCCAGGATGAGGAAGGATGGAAAGATGTCTGCCTTGTCCCATTGTAGTTCCCACAATTGTGTCTCCAGTAGACACTGTGCAAGAGGCACACTGGAGAAAAAGTCATCTGTAGTGAAGTTGTGTCTTGTGTTTATGAGTCTACTCCACAACCAGTGGACAATGTTTTCCCTCAGCTTTTTCTGCACTTCTTTCACCAAGTAAATTATTCCAAATATTATATTGCAGATGTCGGCATAACAAATGCAAAAGATTTTCAGGCCATACTTGACGGGCGTGTTTGGCATCTACTATGGAAATTTTGTCTCCCCCACAAGTTGACCATCTAGGGTGGCACAATCACTGGTGATGAACACTGTCTGAATGATGAATGAATACCATCTGTTAATTCTTGCTGTGAAAAATAATCTCCCTAAGTGGTAATACTCTAGCGGCCCACGAAAATATATATTCCTGACATTAACAGTTGATAAGAATCAAAAGATTCCATTGGAAATGAATGCAGATCATTTTTAATCACTTATGGAAGTTTGGTGTAGTAATACAACAATGACAATTTTGTAAAAATGTTTAAAAGGCCATTTAAAAATGTAAATGGCATGACATTAAAAACATGTTTTTGAGGAATAGCTGGAATATGGAATGCAAACAACTTGTCATTAATTAGATATTGCAAGAAAACATCCTGACCGGGTCATTTGTGACCCACTAATGCATCTAAGGCTTAAAGTTGTTCTATGTTAAGCCAATGTGACTGCAGCGAGCTGGCCACAGCAACTGTCTGAGCTTGTTTTCTATCTGTATATAGTTGGACTTGTGATTAACAGAAGTTAATCACAAGTCCAATCTGTGTTCGAAGCTAGCTAGCTAGATGCAACACTAAAGCAGCACTGGCTGCAAAAAGTGGCAGAAAAGCAGGATAAATATAAAATACCTACGCTTTCACCATATTAGTAATGGCAACCATACTCCGCACGATCCTAAGATATCGCAATAGCAACTATGTTTTTCCAGACGTTTGGTACGGCCTGTACATGCAGCCAGAGCCAAAAAAAAAAAACGTTCCCAACTGACAGTCTGGCTGACTGTCTTAACAGCAGCTTACCTATAGGTAGCAGATCTAAAGCGCTGTGAAGAGCGTCAGAGTCGAGCTGTACTGATGTGGAGCTGCACGCATATTTACTGGAGAGCTCGTTTATCTGTCACTTTTAAACGAAAAGCTGCCTATTCCCGTTCAGCCCTGTGCAAACTGCTAAGAACCCACTAGTGGAAGTCACTCGCACGTGAACGGGGTTTTGTAATCACGTGATAGTTCCTGGCCACTTGATTGGATGCAGAGCTACAGAGCCGTTGAAAAGAAGCCGCGGTCAAGTGACCAAGGTAACGATTTTTTTTTCAGCCGTGAACTCTAAAAAATGAAAGGTATTTCACTGCTTTAGGTATTTATTTATTTTAAATTTATTATAAAACATTTTTTATTTTAATTTTAAATTGTAATATTTATTTATTTAAATAATTAGTAAAACTTTTTTTTTTAATAAAAAATGCTTTTTTAAATGTTTTAATATTTTCAATTGATTTCCTCGTTTTAGTTTTTTTATTGGTTGGTTTTGTTTTTGTTCTGTTTTTGTTATCTCAAGTGTCACTTTTGATCTTTTTAAATTATTATTATAAAACCCTAAAATCAGGGTCAATATATAAGAATCTTAAAGTAAGTATAATAATACAAAGGCAACAGTTTGTGAAGGTGTCCTGTCTCACATGCTCAAATACAAAGGGAGGATTTGAATGCCAAATGTGACCAAAGTGAAAAAGACTTTATTTTATCTTAGTCTTGTAACTAGATTATATTATTGTTTGGGTTTCATTTGTCCCCCAGAAATTTAACTGTTCAACAGTCCTGGGTCTTCTTTGTCATATTTTTAGTTTCATGATATTCCAGATGTTTCTACTGGTCAAAGGTTTGGACTGCAGACAGGCCAGCAGCATGCCCTCTTCTAGTAAATACTACCAACTTTAATGTAATATTTATATGAAATGCTAAACAAAGAACATAAAAGTAAGATAAAGCACAACAGATACAGAAACAAGAATACAAATAATTAGACTGAAATTTGCCTGTTAATGAAGTGTGCCAATGCACCCATGTTCCACCTCTTATAGACCAATTTGTCATTCTTTAGTTTAACTTATGGCAAAACCAGTATTTTAAATTATTTTCATTGCTTAGTTTCCTTTGGTCACCTTAAAGAAAAAAATGAGGCAGATGTTGTCAATAAATTTAATATTATAATGAAAAATTAAACATTCAACTTATTCAATTATAAACTGCAGAACTAACTTTGATGTAAATTGTTTCTGTATTTGAAGTACTATTAAAGGAATTATACAAATGTTTGACTGAAGTGGCGGGTTTAATTATCTACAATTTATCAAATGTAAACGAAGCACTTTTTACAAGCTCAAGATGTCTTAAAAAAAATTAACAAACAAGAGAATCTATTACAAAGAATGAGACAAAACACTCTTGGGGGAGATCTTTCTTCATTTTTCAAATTATATTTTGAGGCCAACAATTTACTTTCACAAAAATAATTAATAAAAAGAAAAAAAGAAAATGAAATGTCTCTATAAGGTAGAAAGAGTTCCATGCCCTCAAGTTTGGTGGGCAGAGGCTTTGCATAAGTAGCAAAAAAGAAATACCAACACAAATGAAAAATAACAGGTTCAAGTAAAAAGTTTAGTCATAACAAAGTTACACCATAGTCTGGTGTACTCTTGGACATTAAGACGGTTGTTGAGTTTAATTTTTGGTCAGAGGAATCAAACTGAGCCTATGGGACCAGTTCCTCTAATGACTTCTCCACAAATAAAAAGTGCTCAGTAAGACTCAAAAAACTACTTAGAAATATAAGTTGGCACTGAAATGTGCAAGAAATGGAAAATTTGAAATTCTTGATGGTAAACCTGCAGGATCGGGCATGACATCTTCAGTGGATGCTTATAAACATTGAGAGTTTAACACACCAAGCCCGTTGACATGTATTAATTGACTTTTTTATCACTGGTGGTATCACTTGCTGCTGTGTCATAATGGCACTTCTCCACACATCGTCTTGGAAACCATCCTCTTACACGGTCTCCAGCTTAATGCCAAACAAAAAAAAATAGAAAGTTACACATTTGTTACAGTGACTTTACACGACACTTTGTTACAGTGGTTTTGAAAATTCAACGGGACAATAATTCCTTACCTCTCAGTTGCTCCTCACTTAAAACTTTATCTCCATACATCCACCATCTAAAGGAAAAAATTACAGTTTAAAAAAAAATGACTCATCAAATACCTATAAAGCTTATTAGCCTGTGGGGCCAGGTTCACCCCTTAAAGGCTGCACTAAGGTATGTGGTGTACCATGAATCAGCAGCTGGAGGTGAGGCATTTACAGGTCAAACACTGGTGTTGTTTGACTACTGTGTTAATCCCAGTTTTTCCATAATGCACTCGGAAAACCAAGGTGGGAAGTAGAATGAAATTAGCAACTGGCTATCTGGCTGACTGCTAGGATCTGCTTGGGACGAGTGACCGTAAATGATGTGGCCTACTTATGACCAAGCTGTGGAATCTGTCACTCAGACCCAAGTGGACCCCTAGACTCATGAAGTGGAAACTATGACATGCTAATTAGACTGCTGGTTGACCACACTCAAAATCAAACACCAAACAGGAAACAGTAGTTCTGTGCAGACAAACTTACTTGGTACCACGAGTAGCCAGAATGGTATCCCCCTTGCAGAGAGGGATCCTGGGTTCCTCGGTGCAGGGGGTTCTAAAAAAAGTTTGTAAACCCTTGCTGAGAGGGCAGCAAGCTCCATTATAATCCTCTACTGCCCGGTACTGGACCTGCTGGTCAAGGCAAATATGATACATGGTTATTCTACTGCTCTGAACATCAGTTAAAAGTTACTTATGTATGTGTAGAAAGTCTTTAATCTTAGTGCTTTGACAAATCTCACAGTACTGATTATAAGATCTACACTATAAGAAAGGTATCTGTTAATTTCATTCTCTATGGTGTATTGGATTGTTACAAGCTAAGATGTAGCTCATCAATTTCCTGACATGATATGATTATAAATATGATCCTCAGTGTTTATTTAGTATCAGTCCCAAGTACTTCAGCATGAAAATACACTCTTCTTGACCTGTATGTTTTGCTTGTTTCACACACTGCATAAGCCAAATTCATGCAATGCATAAATAAACCCCTGACAACACTTAACAGTTATGTGCATTGAAAACTACAGTCTTATCACAAGTATTTATTCTTTAACTTGGTTACTTACACTTCTCACTCGTTTATCAGCTTTCTGTTTCAGTTGCTCAATCTGTGTAAGGAGAAATAACAGGTACAAATTTTATTTATAAACTGAACTTTTATAAGAAATGTCTAATTAGTCATCACTGAATCTATGGAGTTAAACAAAAACATGTTTTTTTCTAATTTTAAGACAGAACAGTAACAAACAAAACACAATCAGTAATGTCTACATTACTCAACTCAACCTACAGTTAAGGTGTGCTGGTGACACTTGGGATGGACTGGCCATACAGTGCCATCGCCTCTGGGTGTCCCCGACCACGTGAAGACTTGTTTAAAATTCAGCCAGCGGCTGCCGAGGTCGTACGGGAAGATAAACTCTTCCCCTGTTTGGTAGTGCTGTATTCTGTCTTTGGCCTATTAAAAGAAAGACAAGCAAACCAAGAAAACACATTTTCTAGTACTGTCAGAGGGTACTATAACATGTGTGTCTCAGTCATTTTTAAATATGAAGTACTGCAATGATATGATATGGTATTGAGTGAATATAAAAATCACATCCCAGATTACCGTTTGTGAATCAAGAGAAAAAGACACTGATATCTCAAAATGTTATCAGGAATCAAAGTCACGGGAAATCAAGCAGAGACATTCTGACCTTTTCCTCTATCCACGACTCGATTGAAGTCTTATTTCGAAGGATGACTTTCATCTGAAAAGGACACACACTCATTATCAGAGTCAGCAATCTCTCGGCCTATATTTCCTTAAATAAACTGCTTTGTTATTGGAGTATTGAATGGAGCTGGATATATACTACACATGTCCAAGCTTTAAACTTATAAAATTGGTTTCACTCTTTCTTGCTTAAAAAAATTCAGTTACCATTTATTTATTACAGCTATGCAGTTTATCTTTTTTATGCTATGCACTGTCTTTCTTTGTCCCTTTATGTTATGTTAACCATTTTTGTTACATTACTTGCAAATAAATAGGTAGGAGTATGGATCCATGCATTTGCAGAATTCTAACACAGTTTTATTTCTGATATGCCTACATACGCCACAATATGCTCTCTGGTCAGATCTTCACCAGATGTTTTCCACACTGCTCTTGTCTTGAAGTGAAAACATGGCTTGCAAGATGTAATGTGGCTTTGTAGGATAATGAGTAAAATAATCAGACAAATGTCTCTCTCTTTTTTTTTTTTTTAACCAAAAGCTTGTTAAGTTTGCAAAACTTAGGAAAAACTCACCTGTATAACGAAAAGCATACCAACGGCAATAGTGGTGCCAAGTGCCAAACCTAAGGCAAAGAGTGTAGCAGCGAAGGCAGGCACACTGAAGGGCATGAGGGGCTGAAATTGACGCACAGCACTCATGTCAATCCTTACAGTACTCCAGCCGAATGATATCTGCAGTGAAGAAAGAGGAAACAGCTTTATTAGCCTGGTGGGGGTTCGGCCTAGAACTGTGATAACAGGACATCAAAAGCATGGTGGGGCCAGTGCAGGTGACAGCTCACCCTCTCATACAGCTGTGTGTACATAGTCATAATGAAGATAACGGCAGCGTGTGAGCAACCCAGTGGAGCCAGGAGCAGGAAGCTGGTGAAGTAGGCGTGATTCAAGTGGCCACAGCAGTTGTTGATCCAGGGGCAGTGGTGGTCCATTTTCATCACGCACCTGAAGGAATGGAGATGAGGAGGAGTAACAGGACATAAGAGTAATAATCTGCGGTCAAAGCTCATTTTTCAATCATCATACAACTGCAAAAACAGACATTTCACATCAATAGACAATCACTAATGATGTGCTCTAAGGTATGGAGCACTCTAATGGAGTGATACTTGCATGAGAGGAAATAACATGCACTTAAGGGATGTTTTCTTCTGAAATAGTAGTTTGGTGTGCTGCCAATAGCTCAGTAATTTTGCAGCTGTAATGCCCCGTTCCTGAACCAATTTCTTTGGTCACAAGTCAGTGTTTTTCCATCGCAAAGAATTTTTTTGCCACTCCCCAAAACCTTTTTAGTCAGCAACCAAAGGAGAAGCTCTCCTCTCATTCACTGCCACACTATTTTGTACAGGTGAACCGTTTTGACTGTGTTTAATAAATAAATTTAATAATAAATGTAAATACCTGTTACACTTTCGACAGTGGTGGGACCTGGGAGCCTTGTAGCCTTGACACCCTCTGCAGAACTGTAGGTACTGGGTATCCTGCTGATTTTCCTGTTTCAGCATAGACACATGTGTCAGATAATATATGGATTTATAACATTTAAATAAGTTCATGCTTGCTAATGTTTGTGTGCTAAAAAATTATATGAACTTATCCTTACTGGTTTCCAGCCAAGAGGAATGTATCCAGGTCCAACAAACATAGCATTGAAGTAGTTGTAAAGTATGAGGACAGTCCAGTTGATGAGCATGATGAAGTTAATGCTCCCCCCTGTAGTGTCTAGAGGCCAGTACCAGATAATGGAGTCTAGAATTGCCATTGTGGAGCATATAGCAATGACAGACAAGGCTATGATTGGACCCCAGTGGCACAATCTCCGAACCTCATGGAGGTTCTTAAAGGTCACAAAGGTTGACAGGAAGTTCATTTTTTCAGAGCTAGTTTAATTCTAGTATTTTGGCTGCTGGACTCCAGAAATTTCAAATGTCGATGTATTAGTGTTTTGCTCTGCTATCTCCCAAAGTCACGGGTAGAGGTGATACACATATTTTTTCTCGTCCTCTGAGTATCCAGGAACAGGCCCAGTCTTGAACTACTGACGCGTTCTGTGTCCCACGATTTCTTGTCCTGGCAGAGAGCAGCATCCTCTCTTGTCAATCCCTGAAGCACACGGTCTTTGTGATGGACTCAAGTTTCCCATCTGAAAGAGAGGGGGAAAGCAGTTTTAAATCATAAGCAGTGAAATTAATTAGTGACAGAGCCAGGAGTCACATCAAGCTAATGTTTTTTCAGTAGTTACATGTGTCACCTGTCCCAATATTTCTGTTATGGTAACAAACAACAGCTGATAACTAGGGACCTTTTTATTTGGGATCTATACATACTCAGTTAGATGACCTTTCTGAAATAATTAAAGAATTTTCAGAAGCTTATTAAGTCTGTTTAATTGGGATTGTTTTGCAAAAGTATTGTGAAAAAGTATTTGACTGATTTCTTAGTTGTTTTTTTTTTGCATCTTTATCACACGTGCATTTTCATTGTCTAATATTATATTTTGTTTTAAAAATTAAAAAAATGCCATCTTTAAAACAAACTGTCTAGAAATAGTTGCCTACCTTGTTAAATCATGAATTTTTTTTTCTTTTAACTGAGTTCATTTTCACCAACCTGATTACTGCCAGACCTGTTGAATCAAGAAATCATTTCAATAGAGACTATCTGACAAAAATTAACGTCGTCTAAAAGATGTCAAAAATATCAACATATCATGGCACAATAAAAAGAAACAAGTGAGAAACAAAGTCATAGCCATCTATCAGTCTGGAAAGGGTTACAGAGCTCATCTAAGGCTTTGGGACTCCAGTGAACCATTATCCACAAATGGAGAAAACTTAAGAGCAGTGGTGAACCTCCTAGTCTCCGGCCTACCAAAACACTCCAACATCAGTGTTCATTATTCAACAATAAGACAGGGATCAGGGAAAAAATCCATGGGAGCGTTCCTAGTCGAAACTGCTCAAAAAGAACACAAAGCCTCATCTCATATTTGACAAAAACCATCTTGAAGATCCAAAAGACTTATGGGAAAATTTTTCTGGGGACTGAGAAGACATAAGTCTAATTTTTTGGAAGGTTTTGTCCTGTTACAGGTGGCATAAAACTAGCACAGCATTTCATAAAAAGAACATTATAGAAACAGCTAAACATGGTAGTGGTCCTGCTGCTTCAGGACCAGAATGACTTACTGATGGAACCATGAATTTTAATATCTGAAAGAAATTCCTAGTAGAATGTCCAACCTTCAGTTTGAGTCCTGAAGCTCAAGCCCACCTAGGTTATGCAGCAGGACAATGACATGAGAAACACCTGCAAGTCTACCGTTGAATGGTTAAAAATAAACCAAAATAACATTTTTGGAGTTGCCAAGTCAAATTCTGGACTTTAATCCGATTGAGATGCTTTGGCATGATCTTAAACATGCTCAAAAAACCTTCAATTTGGCTGAATCAAAACAATTATGCAAAAAAAGAGTGGACGGAAATTGCTCCACATCAACGTGAAAGACGGATTGACAGCTATAACAAATGCTTGACTACAGTTCTTGCTGTCAAGGTTGACACAACCACTTATTAGTTTTAGAGGGCAATTACCTTTTCATACAGGGCTACGTAGGTTTGGATACCCCCTCCCCCCATTAATAAATGAAATTATCCTTTAAAAACTGCATTTTGCATTTACTCGTGTTACCTTTGTCTAATGTTAAAATTTGTTTGATTATCTGAAACATGTAAATGTGACAAATGTGCAAAATACTTTTTCACAACACAATTTATGTCATACTGCTAATGAAAAAGATGTTATTCGTGCTTTAAAAAAACAGAAACAACTCCTCGGTAGTTGCAATAAAAATACTGAACAATCATGACTAACATTTTTAGCTAATGACTTAAAAGCACGTACAGAAACGGCAATAAAACATACCACACTAATGTAGACAGTGCTGGATTTGTATTAATATTAAATTACCAAACTAAAAGCAGAACCACAGCATTTGCTTCATTGACTAATTAGCTTGTGTTACCAAGCTAGCTAATTCTCGCCAGAAAAAAAAAGATTAATAATTACGATTTATATGCAAGTCTTCTATCCATCACTGCACAGTAATGGACAGAAAACTATGCGTTAGACAACTCCGCTTTAAAAAAAATCAACAGACAGGTGATAAGTTTATGCCTTTAGCTCTAAAATTGTGTTTCCGTTAGCACCGTGGGTTCAGCAGTTATCGTTAGATAGCTAGCCTAGTCACCAACATAAACACTAATAACGTAGCACGCTGAACACTTACCACGAGGGGCAAACAGAAAACAAAGATAACCTAAATGACAAATGCTTTGTTTTTAATAAATAGAAACAAAAGGCTGTCACTTTAAATCACCAACCTGGTCACTTCCTTATTTTTTTCATAAAATTTTCCTGTGTACAGTGAGGAACCTTCCTCATGGTGTCTCAGAAACTAATACCCTCCACCACTTGTAGATACCTTTTAATCCAAGTAGCAGTCTATCACCGAAACGGCACAGAACTACAAGAGTTATTCATGTATTCAAATTCGGGCTGAAATTATTAGCATTTTCTGTCCATCTTTCGAACCTTTTTCAGTGTCGAAAACGTGAAAACAAAGTCAAGTTCCTTACCGAGCACATTATACTGTGACTCAAGGAAGAAGCTCCATTCGAGGCTTGTTGTTATTCTGAGCTAACTGTCAACCAGAAAGCTAGTTACCTGTTGTAAACTCGACTACCAGAATGTCTTCAGACTTTGAAGCATACGAGCAGGACTTTGGAACAATTACCGCAGAAATAACTAATAAAATTGGCCGAATTCCCAAACTAAGTGGAGGTAAGAGTTTCATTTATAAGCTGTTAAAGCTCATCTGGCTTGCTAGCTCCAGTCTCAGCTGACAAGGCAGCTAACGGTAGCGATAATGTGATTTCATCCAAATATTGGTCAAACTAGTGGTGAAACACAGCTATATAAAAATAGTTTTTGTTATATAAAAAGAATGTGACCTGTATTTGTGGCCGTCTTCTTATCTTGGTATGTCTTTGATAGGTTTAGCCGGTGTGAAAATAGTGTTAAAGAACATCCTAACTCTGTTTATGGTGTTCAGAAGAGGATAGAAGCTTCAAATCACTTTAATGAGTAGGTTAATATTAATTGAAACTATTCAACTGAAGTAATATTTTAGTGTTATCATAGTGATTTAGTGTATGACATTCTTGCCAATACTTACCATAAAGAAAAACCTATGGATGTTTTTGTGGACAATCATCGTTGGAAAAGTTAAGTTTTGGAATGGCACTGATATCACTGCAACTTTCAATGACACTTTTGGGGAGTGTTGTTTTTAGTTTTACTGTGGATTTCAGTTTTAGCCAGTTTAAAGATAATTCAGCCTTTTGATACCAGCAAGTTTGAAAGCATACGTTTCTTAATATGTTAGCAAGGGCCTAGTAACTAATATGATGGACTAATAACTTTATCCTGGTATTGACTTAAATATTTAAAAGCGTGTCTTTGGTTGACTATTTATTTAGCTCTTTACATTCCATTCACTTTTATTTATATAGCGTTAAATCATAACAGCAGTCACTGAAGGTACTTGGATTAGAGCAATGTAACCTTCAGTGGACGGCTTTTCCAGCAAAAGGTTAGCAGTTTCAGAAATTTTCTCATTGATCTTCAGAACACAGTCCTGGATGCAGCTGTAGATGGTGTACTCTGGTTCATCCGTGCATGCTGTCCAGCACAAAGGACAGTGTATCAGCGGTGAGGTCCACAGTAGAAGTTACAGAGGGGTTTGAGGTGGGATTACATCAAGCATCAGGCCTGAGTTCCTTCTTGTTTGCAGTGATAATGGACAGGTTGATAGATGAGGTCATCGAGGAGTCTCTGTGGACTTTCATGTTCGCAGATTACATTTTGATCTGCAGTTATAGTAGGGAGCAGGTTTAAGAGGTCCTGGAGGTAAGTTGAGGTATGGACTAGAAAGAATAGGAGTGAAAGTCAATAGACAAGACAGAATACATGTGTGTGAATAAGAGGGAGACAGATGTAACAGTTAAGATGGATGAGTTTAAATAAAAGTAATGCACAGTGCACAAGAAAAGTTAAGAAAGGAGTACAGGAGAGGTGGAATAGTGTCAGAGTTTATTTGTGACAGACGGACAACAGCAAAAGTAAAAGGAAAGGTTTTTCGAGACGGTATTGAGACCTGCTATGATGTATGATTTGGAGACAGATCATTAATAAAACCACACAAGACAGAAAGTTGTTAAGATGTTTTTGGGAAGTGGCCAGAATGGATTAGATTAGAACTGAGTACATCAGAGTTTCAGCTCGGATTGAGCAGTTTGCCTACAAAGGTGGAGAGAAAAGGCTGAGATGGTTTGGAACTGTGGAGAGCAGGGATAGTGAATGTATTGGACAAAAGGAGGAAAAGAGGAAGACCACAGAAAAGATTCATGCATGTAGTGAAGGAGCACATGATAGGATGAGGTGGAAGCAGATGGTCTGCTGTGACAACCCTTAAAGCGAGCAGCTGTAAGAAGAAGACATTGCTGGTTTCATCAGTTTGTTAAAGTGATAGCATTCTGTCATTCTATCAGACTTAATTCAGACATAACCAAAGCCACATGTAACACTTTTTGAATGATATATTTAGAATAGATTGTTATTAAATTGTAGCTCTTCAAGTGTGACTTTGTTGATTTTCTAAAATGAAAACACAGGTATCAGCTGGTAGCTTCTGGTCTAGTCTTCTTAGAGTTGTTTTGCCTCTTCATTTGTATGACCCGCAACTCCTTCACTTTTGAAACACTCATTGATAGATTCTGATGCTGTAGGAGTACAAATCTGACTCTGTCTTCATAAACTTTATCACAAAATTGTATTTAAAGATTTTATTCTGTGATATAATTAGAACTGAAAGCTCAACATACATGTGGTCCATGTGTGCTTCCAGCAATTAATGCCATGTTCACACCACTGATAAGAAGCTACAAACTGACGCCTGACACTTGTTGATGCTTTATGTGCATCAAATCAAAGTTGAGCTGACGTCCATTTTTTTTCTTCAACCTATCATATGCTTGATGCAATTAAACACTTGAGCGACACTTCCGTAGCAAACCAGTGACAGTGTCGCTTGTGATGTCTGTCTGTCTTTGTAACTTTGTCTGGTTGTGAGAATTTAACATTAAGGCATGCAAATTGTGTCTTCTAAGCTCTCTTTGATGTTTAAGGAGGATTATTATTCTGTTGAAATGTGGAAAGAGCATTATGTTCTAATTTTGTTTTGTACAATAGGAAGCCTCTTTAACATGTCTGACCACAATTTTGATAAAGGTGTAGCTTTGAAACTTTCTTGAGATAACTTTGGGCAGCTGGAGAACACCTTATCACTGTATAGGATATTCTCCTATATAGTCATGTCTTATTGAGCTGGGGAACTTAAGATGCTGGAGAGACATCTGCATAGTGGTAATCTTTTTATAGTTGGTTAGTTTTTTGTAAATTTTACTTGTTCAGACCTATTAAGACTGCTGTTTGTGGAACGACTTTGGGTATTTCTCCCCTCTTCTGCTCTGCATGTATCAGTTTTGGAGGAGAAGCAGAAGAGACATACACATGCTTGCATACACAGTGAAACAGACAGCACTTTTGAACTGAGCTAAAATAAAAAGTGTGCACAAATATTGATAGTATCAATAGCAATTCTGGTATTGATACTCAGAGCGATACTTTTTAAAAAAAAAATCCCCTTAAGTTCAGTATGTAGCCCTCTGAATTGTATTAAATTAATTAAATTTAATAATTTTTTTGGAAATGGAAAAAATATACCTCAAACATACACTATGAAAAATGTCAAACAACAGAAGTTGACATGACCTTTAGAGACGGGCACATTTACATTCTAGGTCTCAAAAAAACTCAGTTTGAAAAAAACATGAAAAGGTGTATTTTGTTTTGTTAACCAGTTATTAATGAAAGTAAAAATCAGAGTGTGTTAATAGTCACTATTTGAAAATTGATGATGAGCCATCTTTTAAGTCGTGAGTGACTGCTCTCCCCAGCATAAGCTGCCTATGTAGGTTTAAAGTATCAGTACTGGCAATTTTGGCCCTGTATTTACTTGGTATCAGATCAATACTAAAATCTGCAATATCGCACCGCACTACTTGACTACATTTTCAGATAGCAATGTGTTGTTAATGTTAGATAGACCTCTTTTCTCATCACCAGTTCTCATACTTGGTTCTGTAGGTTTCAGACATATGAAATCCTGACTGTCTGAGCCTGTTTTTGATACTGTAATTTATATTCTGCAGGATCTAGGCACGAATGCATGGCTTTGACTTTTTTCTTTGAAAGGAGTCTTTAAAATGTATTTATGTTTACATTTCTGTACTGTGAAGCCCTGCACTAAAAGAGGGTTTAGAGGTGGGTTAAAACCTACAGATGTTGTTAACCACCTGGCTCTGGGTCTTCCCATCTTGTTTTTCCTACATGTAGATTTACCAGATTGCTGCATTAGTGTTTTGGTGGCAGGCAGGCAGCTGAAAGACGGGCAGCTTGTGGATTTAGCTAAGCCTGGAAGGGAAACATGAGTTTGGATGACATGGAAAAGGCCAGAGCTAGTTGGCCAGTTGTGATTTAACTTTAAAATGTAATACTTTTACTTAACATACCCATAAATGAATGTAGACATATCAATGGGTAATACTTTCCTATTTAAAATGACTTAATACAAAGAATAGATAATAGAATGCATAATAGAAAGTTGAGCTTCAGTTGCTCCCTTATTTCACAAGGGATCACCACAGTAAATAGCTCCACTATTGACATTGCAGATTTTTTTAAAACCCCAGATTCCCTTCCTGATGGAACCCCACAGGGATTTATGTCTCCTCCTGGGATCGAACCGTATCGTTTGCTTGTTAGGCAGATGTATAAACAGCTACACTGTCATCTGACACCACTCAATACCAATCACAGTTATAAGCTGAGACAAAATAGTCATTGAGTTTGTATTTGTTTTCTCAGTGCAAGAGCCTTTCTGCACAGCACCTTCTTCCATTTTTACGGTCACTTTTCAAAATTAAATGGTATTTTGCAGTGTGAAATACACTGGGTGTTTTTAGTTTACAGCTACACTAAGCCAAAATGGTGGGAAATATATATCTAAAGGTGGATATGACAATTAATTTAAGGCTGAACTACTACATATTAAAATTTTGGTGTCCGCACCTAACTGAGTAGGAGCAACCGTTATTACTACTTACTTACAGTGAGTGTTAACTAGTAGTTTGTTTTAAGTTTTCAGATTTCATATGTGGAAGCTTTATCTCTTCCTCTCGGCTCACACTTGCTCATTGGGTTTTCAAAGGCGCTGCTCTCACAAAACCTCGCTTGACTGAATATTTCTGGTTTGG
Organism: Maylandia zebra; assembly: GCF_041146795.1. Lineage (NCBI taxonomy): Eukaryota > Metazoa > Chordata > Actinopteri > Cichliformes > Cichlidae > Maylandia > Maylandia zebra. The sequence goes on along the minus strand of NC_135174.1, from coordinate 18,878,971 downwards.
AATTGGCATGTCTGAAGACTCATGGCAGCCCATTCCGCAGAGTAATTTCTCATTGCTTCCTCTCACCATCTGTTGACTGTGTCAGAGGAAGCCTGTATGAATATGTACAAAGCTAGAAAATGCATTACAACCATAAGTAGTTGTTGTGTGTTTTCTGACACCAATGGAATAGTTTACAGTTGAATTTCAATTCCCTTCCTACTCATTAAGTTTTTCTTAAGTTCTTTTGGCTCTTCTTACCCAAGTGGATGCATTTTGCCCATGATATCCCCTCTGTTTAATATTTTAAAAAGGAGCCATAACATTGTTCTTGTAGTTTATTACTTTTACTTGGCATGTTATGTTGTTGATAATGGCCATGGCATGTGGAAAACATGACCTAGATGCTCACAAACAATTAATTTTTGTATATTATTTATTTGCAACATTGCTCCAAAACTCAACATCAAGAAGAAATTTGAATAAGAATACTATGAACAGAACAAGACTCAACATCCTTGTTCTATTAAACATGGCTCCAAGTTTTCACTTTTGAATGTTCATGGCAAGAGATTATTTGTCAATCACTGGCATTGAAATATGAAACATAAAAAGTAAAAGAAAAATACCAAGCCCTTTGTTTTCTTCATTTTTGCCTTACTTCTGTCTACAAAACTCCTCATCCGTCTGTCAGCAGGTTCTAGTCTTGGTAAATAGCCATACATATTTCACAGCCCTCTAGCTCGGGCCTGAGCCTGAGTACGAAAGCGTCATCTCATCTTTCACTGAATTGCCTCTGGCTGTTTACTATAGAGGTTGTAAGGTTGGACACAGGTTTTAAAAATGAATTTAAGGGCCATGTTGGCCTATGGCACCTGAGAAACGAAGATCTTGGCTTAGCTTTTTTTTTTTTATTGCAGTCCCACAGCTGGGTATTCTTGTGATTTACTTTTGTTTGTATTTTACCTAGAATGCTTTTCATACTTTGCTTTTAAACCTTTATTAGAATACATCTGTTGGGGTTTCAAAAGCAAATAACATTTTCAGAATTTCTTAATTACTGTAAAAAATGTAAGATTGGTTCGACTTTGTAGGCATCACCTCTTAACATTTACCATCTGTACTCAATACGGAGCTGGTGTTTAAGATGCTGCACTTTTTGTAATGATACATTTTATCTGTGAATTTATAATTATGTCACTTTTTGTTTTCTGGGAGTTAAAAAAAATGTAATAATTAACAGAATTTTTATTGTCAGTATATCAGGTCCACAGGTGTCCTCTTAAACTGTTAAACCAAATATACTACAAGATCAGCACTTTGACTGACTGTTGTGATATGCTGATGCACTGATAACATTAACACAACTTTGTGTTACAAATGTACTCTAAACTATTTAAAATTTAGTATGATATATCTCACACCATGGTTAGCAAAAGATTTCCACAACACCTCAAGTCTGGGATGGTTCTAACATTAGTTTGGCTTCGCTTTTGCATTACATTGATCGCTTTGTCTTTTTCCTCGAACTGTTGTGTGGTGGGTGCATTGTTCCACTTAAGGGAGGCTGCTGGTGCTGGGGAGTGCTGTTACCACAGGGGTGTGCAACAATGACATATGGTGGATGTGTGATAAAGTAACATGCACATAAATCTCTTAAACCAAAGTTTCTAAAGTAAAGGCTGCATGTTAAGATGACATTAAATGTTATTTTCTTTACCCTCTTTTATATTTTTTATGTTATTAATGGTATTTATGCATAAGAGAATTTCCTATATTTCCTAACTTCATTTTTTTGTTTTCTTTATTATTATTAAACTATATGTGTAAGTTGCTTATACTTTATGTCAAAGCCTTGGGCAATGGTCTTTTCTTTTTTTTTTTTCTTGTTTTAAGTTAACATAAATATGCTTGATTAGTAAACACCATACCGCATACCATGAACTAACAAAATCTTTGGCCAGGATCTAATTTCAGGACAAAGACTAGTTCATGTAGATGTAGGGAAAGTGATAATGCCGTTGCCTTAAATAACTGTTGGAAGCGCTGTAGTTTGCACGCTGCTCTGGAACTCTTAAGTCCTAATGAGTTTCAATGGGTAATGTGGTAGAGCAGCCATGGGGTGAGGTGTAGAACAGTGCGTTAGTCATTCTGAGTGGGACTCATACTTCTGGCAAGTGAGCAAAGCTGACACCTCCCTTCCCTTTGAGTTGGCATGAGGTGTCTCGCTGCTCCTCAACAGAAACCAACAAAGGCCTCATAGACGCCAATAACTAAGAGACATCAAATGTTGGCTCGTCGTGTGGAGAGAATGTGTAAATATATCTTCAAATGTGTCCTCGTGTGTTGTTTTCTCCCAGTCTCTTTCTTTCTCTCTCCCCCTCTCTTCCCCCGTTGCGGGGGAGTTAGGCTGTTGTCATGAAGCGCTGTTCCTCCGTCGGCTGATCAATATGTTGCTGGGTTTTTTTTCTCTTTCAGAGGAGAAGACACAGCTGGTTCTAAATGTCGACAAACAGCTTGAAGAAGTCAGAGAGTTGGTATGTCTTTGATCAGTAATTTTCTCCTCTTCCCATTTCCTAAATAATGAATTTGTGGAAAGAGGGAGGGGACAATTTTCACTGGCACCAGACAACAGCACCTGTATTATCCTGGTGGTGACATGACATGTAGACATAACACACATGCACACATACTTCACATGGCGGAAAGGAGGCTTCCTCCTCATATGATTACTTTCCCATAATCTGCTTTTAAGTGACACCCCTATGACACATTTCAAGCCATTATCTTGGGTGGGTGTCTTCATGTTGCTGTTTAAACATGAGCAAAGTCACCTGACAGAAACAAATTGTTGTTGCGGTTGTCTTGTTATGCCATAGTGATGAGTTTCCTCCAAATCTGCCACAGAGAGACCTGTCTACCCATGCATCAGATGTACTTTTGCTTCATTCACTCAGACATTGTTGGGCCCATGCGTGTCATGGCAATGAAGAAGCCCTCGTATTTGATTGTGTACTTACAGAACATACTTCCTCTGTTGTAACTTTTATCACAACTGAGTGACACCAGCAGAAGGCGTTTGATTTTACAATCGGCACTGGAGGATATTAAAGTTAATGCTGCTGAAGTTGAATCTGTTCAAAAGTGTTCAAAGGGAGCACACAACTGTAAAACTTGCCCTTAAAATTTTTTTCAGAAAGCTTGTGCAGGAAATATGATCATAAAAAAAACAAAACTTTTAAATGTAAAAATGTGCATATACAGTCTATTTTGTACTTTTTAATATTTTAATGTAAATCTGTATTATAATGAGCTCTAAATCTGTCACTCTGGCAGTGTTTTATATTCCAAGTATTTCTTTCGATTTTGAAATGACTCTTAAAATTTCTGTTAGGAATGTTTGACTTTAAATGAATTGGATGAATTGTGGGTTTTAGCTGGAGCAGATGGACCTGGAGGTGCGAGAGATCCCCATCCAAAGCAGAGCCATGTACAACAGCAGGCTGAAGAGCTATAAACAGGAGATGGAAAAGCTTGAGAAAGACTTTGTAAGTATTTCAATATGTCATGAAATGTTTTTTTTTAATTCTCATGCAAACGCAACAGTTGTAATAGTTGTAATGTTCTTACTGAGAGTGTAAATGATGCTCCATAATAAATAAGCGTCTATAAACTACTCATCATAAGACAAACACCCCAGCTTTTTTAAACTCAGAAATTAAATTATAAAATAAATGCATATTCAAAGAAATATCATTTGGAAAATTGGTTTGGAACCAGTCACTGCTGACACACACGTGTTGAATTTGTGGGTTACTTTTCTTCCACTCAGACGAGCTGGATGAAGTCCAGAGACTGTGATGGTTTTCCATCTTTTCAAGGCCACCGTGCGTGCAGTTCTGTTGTTCCAGTGTTTTGTGTCATTATCTTACCAAAAAGATGAACCCCTGACCAATCGATCTGCCTTCGTTTTTTTTGTTTTGTTTAGTTTTTTTGTCACATGTCCAATAGCGAAATACAGTACCGTTTTGTGCATGACCATATTCTGCTAATAATTCTTCAGAGGATGTAGTAACACTTTGTTCCATCACCGCCTTTGTTCAGACACATCGTTTTTGTAAGTAATCAGCAGAATTTGTGGCACGTGCATAAATCCCTTTCATGACATTTCAAGGCTTCACATACTTCCATCGCTCTGCAATAGCTGTAAATTAACCAAATAATTAAACATTAATCCTCGAAAAACACTTCTTTTCTCATGAAATTTGCATCATTATTTATTTATCTTTACTGTTAGAAAAACACCAAAAACTGCGGACTGTTTGCGTGTAACTCTCACTCTCGCAGTAATTCCTGCACTCACAAACAGACTTGCACTGAAGCTCAGCGGTGCATCCACAGAGGTTAATTCGGAGTTCATATCTGAACTTTCAAGCAATGCCTATCGAGAATGGGTTGTGTGTGTTTGTGTTGTTGCTGCAGAATCTGGCCTTGTTTAGTAATTCATAAATCACTGTATGTCTTGGCTTGATTTATCAAAGCTTAATGAACAGTCTGGTCTTTTGGGTCACTTGCTTTTAGTCTACATTTTGAGCTACCAATATTGCCCAAGGTACTTCACGTAATCAATAATACTCAGAAATACGCAATTATCCAGTGCAATTGAATCCAAAACTTTTTTAACCTCTTATTTTAATTATTATATCTTTAAATTGATCCTTGTGAAAGCATTTTAAATTGATTGTTGGCATTATAATGTTAAGAAAAATCGTAGTGGTAACGTATCTTTAACTATATCTTTTTTTCTGTGGTTGTTGTTGTTTTCTGTTGTCAGTTTTGTTTTGCTGGTGCTCATAACATGATAATAAACCCGTAGTGTAAGAGCCGTTGACCTTGAGCTTGAGAGCACGTGTCCCTCCACGAATCAAGTTTTATGTGCTTTAAATCCACAGCCTCAGAATGAGTTGGAAAAATATATACTGAATTGTTGAAGTCCTGTTGAGGAAATTCAGCAAAGGCTTCTCCTTAATGTGTTAAGTTTAGAGGTTGGCCAAAATAACGAACAAACTTTTCTCCAAACCTTGAAATGAATAAAGTGTGTACTTTTCCACACAAATCTGAACTTTTTCTTCGCTTGTAGAGGATTTATTGGAGGATATTTGGATAGCTCAAGTTTAATGGGAAGGTTTTCAGGAAGTAACGGGAAGCAGTGCAATGATCATCACAAAAATGCACAATGCATAGCCAATATAATCAGAATTCCAAGTGTTGAGTAATTTTGATTTGATACAAAATGTCAAAATAAAAGTAGCAGTTGGGAAACTCAAAATAGACTTATGCACATATGAAAAACTACATATTTATTTATGATATACTGCCCATCTATACCTCAGATGACTACTACAGTCCATGCTTTTCACCAACACTCATTATTTTTCTTAAATGTTTGTTTGGTATCTAATCATCATTAACCACAAAATACTTTTTATATTCCCCCACCTCACCACTCCAAACAAGTAAACATGCACAAACACCGCATTTAGATTCAAATAATATGTGCTAGTGATCTGTGAACACGCCACTGAGATGTGCTAACTGAGATCATAGAAGAGATCTCTGTGCCAAAACAGCTTGCTTTTCTCGCCATAGGCATTTAATTGGCTGACGATTAATCTTTAACTTTTCTTCTCCCCACTCTTACCATGCTTAATCATCAAGCAGTTAACACCTGCTGTGGCCGATATTGGTGCTAATTTTCGTTTCTAGCCTTTTTTTTTTTCCCTGTCTTACGAGCATGTGCTGGCGACGAAAATTGTTTCTTCACCCTGGCAAAACATGGCATTCCTCCATGCACTTTATAATGCAAAAATCCGGTGTGCACAGTCCTTAGAGAGTATGATGATGTCTAAATTCTTTTTTGCACATCGCTGCATACTTAAGTCGTGTCTGTAATTGCTTGTACTGAAATAAAAAGCAGAAGGTAGCCGTAGGATAATCCGGGTGTCCGGAAAATAAAAAAGCAGTGACTGGCTTCTAACTGTGAGTCTCCCTGTTTGACTGTAATTTCTCTTTTTTACACCTCTGCGTGTGGCGCGGTGAAATCAGCGCACATTTAAACCAGGATCACCCACCTCACAGAGTTACATCTAGTATATCTCGTCTCCCGTAAATCTGATGCAAGTGTTCAGAAGGCAAGAACTTCAGCCCCCTCAGATGTGTCTCAGATGTGCCAAATGCTATAGCTGAGCTCAGCTTCTCACTTCCTGCCGGCCTAGGGAGGACATGACACTCGGCTCGAAAAGGCATCGAGTGGAAAAAAGGGCAATCTCCTTTCTTTTTAATGTAAAAAGCTCCGGCTTTGTTGTGCTTTCTGTGGATATCAAGGCCTTTCCACTCCCTCACTACCAAATCTCCCCCATAACCTACCCCCTACTGGCCTCCCACGGGTGTCTCCCCCCTTAACCTGCTCTCTCATCCTCTCATTCACCTGTGGTTTGAAGTAATTCTACCACTGGTGTGCCAGCTTGAGACCTCATTCCTTCTCCTTTTCAGACAGAGGGCTGGAGTTGACCTCAGAAACCCAGCCATTTCATCCAGAAAGAAAACTTATCAAACAACCACCCCAAAAGGGGTGTGTGTGTGTGTGTGTATATATATATATATATATATATATATATATATATATATATATATATATATATATATATATATATATATATATATATATATGAGGTGTAGCTTTGTTGGCTTGTTGGGTGACAGCTTCATTGTGATAAAACCGGGGGCCATGGGGATCTCACAGGTGCTGAGCCACGACAAAACAGACATTGTAGTAGCCAAAGCAGACAGCAGCTTAAGCAAAATAAAAAGTAAGCCAAAGTGTACAATAAATAAATAAAAGGGAAATGAAAATCCTATTTGATGGGGTCAGCTTGCTCAAATCAGAGGGAGAAGAATGGCATGGCTCTTAGCAGTGGCTTTGATCAGGGAAAGAGAGCCTAACCTAAGTTTAATTTAATGAAATCTATTGGGCAAACAGAGCCACTGTTTTCAAAGTGCCAGGTTAGGTCTGTCCCAGTGGGCAAGATGAGGACTCGCAGGCATTGATTGCGTCACGCAAAACACAACTTTAAGTGTGTGAGTGAAACTGGACGCCATGAAATGTGTGATTCGTGTGACTTGTGTATAATGAGGCATCGTAAAGCAACATTGGCTGGAGGATTTAAAGATACATTTGTCAGTCCTGATAAATTTCTCTTATCAGAATATATTTTGAGTACAGAGACCCCTCCTTCCTTTCGCCTGACTATGACAAACTGTTCTTTATCATTGTCAGGTCTCTGATTTATTATGTAGACTCAATAAAAATGAAGAGTTTTCTTTTTTCATTTTAACAACAAAATTGACATTATTTAGATCAGGTCATCATTATTTGGTTAAATGACAAACAATCCTCAGGTATTATTGAAAATGAAGTAACTTTATCAATTTCAAGCAAATCGTTTCTAATTTCCTTGTAATTTTTAACACTTTTCTGCTTTTCCAATCATCAGTAAGTAATTAGCTGAATAAGATGCACCGGTGGCTGTAACTTGCAGCCCTAATATCATTGTTATCATTATGTAATTGGTATAAATTCACTGGAATAGCTTTGCCTCAATTATTTAATATAAAATTTCATGAGGAGTATTGATCTCTTTAAGAAAAAAAAAATCACAACTCTTGGTCATTACTTTGCAGTAGCTATGAAGTTTAGACAAGTGTCTTCATATTTTTTTTTTCCCATTTTAAATCCTGAACCCTTTTGAGAGATTATTCACTGCATGGCTTACTTGGACTATCAGCACACCTCCTGCTGGCAGCAGATGGCGGTGTTGATCTAAGAATTTTCTTTGAGTAAGCTTCAACATCAGGAAGATATTGGGCACATTCACCAATTACTTTGCCCTGCTGATATGTGGTTGGACTTGCTCTGATAAATTCTTCTTACCATTGCTATGCCTAACCTCTGCTTTATGTTTAATATGCAAGATTGAAAATGGTGTCCCTGTGGTGAAAACCTATCTGAGTTCTTGCTTATAAGCTTATAAGTTTATGCATTTTCTTTTCTTTTTCTTTGCTTAATTATGCTTTGAAAAATACTTAAGCAAACAAAACAGAATATAAATTAAATGCCAAGTCCTTGGGAAAGTGAAATGCCTTTTTTAAACATTTCATGCTTTAACTCACAACAATATTCTCATTTCTTCTCTCAACTAGTTCTCCGAATATGTTTCACCTCTTTAGATCATTTCTTTTTTATTATATCCAAATAAACACTACTGGTCTAAATGTTTGTTTGTTAAAAGGTTAATCAATAGTCTTTAAATCTCAAGCTTTGACAAGTTTTGTTGTTGAGACCTTACATCTTTTTGTCATTTATTAAAAAGGAGGTCCTATAATGGTCAAGGCAGTTTTGTTGATGGCACGAGATCCATTGTGTTATGCGTTTTGTTTCATCTTATTGAATTTTGAATAGAAAACTATTTTTGGTTTGTCATAATACGCCACACAATGTTCCATCAAGGACCCACTAACATGTTATCTACATGCCAGTATTTCTTTTGAAACTCATATCGTCACCCGGTCTTATGAGGTCGGAAAATATGTAGGCATAGTACAAATTATTAGTTATTGCAAGATTTGAAAAAATGCGATACAGTCAAAATTTTATTTGTCTGAAGTGCAGTACTTAAATTCAGAAGGAGCCCATTCAGTAAGATTGAGGTGATGATTTGTCTTTTCATTCCCAGCTTCATTTATTCCGACATGGACCCTGATGTTAAATCATGAGGCCAACTGTCACAGGAACTCAACTATCCCTTACTAATTTCCAGTTATCTGTTGGGGTATTGTTTGGAGCTTCAGTCATGGTCAAATAGGATGTGTGGATTGCCTTTTTCTTTAATAAAAGTATTTTCAGTGGAATGCCTCCCAGTGTCTGCCAAGGGAGATAATTAATGCATTTGGAAAAGAGTTGGTCAGCCTTGAGAAATTCAACAGTTTATCTGCTAGGTGCACTGAGGTGAATAGAATGAAAAAGCTAATGGTATTGAAGATTTTCACTCCATATATCAATTTCATAAGTGGTTTCACTGACCTTATAATGATATCTTGAGACTTGACATGTAGTTTTCAGTTGAGGCAATGACTGAAAATGGTTTTAATGAATTGGAGTACAGCACCTTTTAAGCTTTTTTTGATGTAGAAATGATTTAATTAAAGTGTGGATGCACAGATATAACAGATAATTTAATGCTCAAATTCGATCAAGACTGAGTTACTAATGAATGACTACTGACATTCCTACACGCGGCTCAAAAACATGTTTGAGAGTGTTATCTGAAGTTTTCCATGAGACTTTTTTTTTCTGGCCCTAAACTTAAAACTTTTTGTGTCCTCTTAATCTGATGGTCAACCACAAACTATTCATCAGTGGCAATGAATTAACATATTTCTGGATTTATATTTTAATTTTCAGGGTTTTGTCTTTGTGTGATTGGCTTCTGCACTAAGTTGGAGTTCAGTGTTTGAAATGTGAATTTTGAGTGATGGAACGGAGTCAAACACTTGAATATGAGGGTCATTTTCATGTTTTTCATTATCTTAAAAAACTAAATAAATGATCATGGACACTTGAAGATTGTAGAGACTATCCAGCTTTAACAAGAGTGGTCATAAACTCATTACTTTTGGCACAGTTACTAACCTTAGCAAAGAATGAAGAGTTTGCAAAGTCATTTAATGAAAAAGTTATTTGTTTTAAAGAGCTCTGGCATCTTAAATGCAGTTTTTTTGCACAACTTGATCGTAATTATGTTGAGATTTAAGTTTTGAAGTGAGATTTTTTTTTGGGCGACTGTACATTCCAAGCTAAACATACAACTAGCGATTATATATTAGCATTGTTGTAATCCCGCTTGAAGGCTTCTTTTTTTTTGCCCCTTGTCCTCATTAAAGTGACTTCTGCAAGCAACAACATGACAGACCAACATTAGTTGGATGTTAGACACTATAAATCGCATTAGGTTGCCTTGGCTTACTTGTTCATATTAAACACAGAGGAGTAAATGCAGATTGACTCTTTTCATGGTTTGTTGCTTAACAACCCATCAACAACACCAAAGTCTAATCACTCATCACCAGTCATAAAAGAGTTCCCTGAATTGACAGGGATTTTTTTCCCTCTCTCCCTATATTTCCTCTGCGCTGAGTGCAGATTTAGGATGTAAGCAAATAGATCTTCTTCTTCTACTTATGAATTCTGGCTTTCATTCGGAAATCGTTGCGAGCAGTACGTCTTGCACAAGCCCTTTGCGGATTTGTGGTATTGCAGGCTTTACCATGTCCCCTTTATGGACACCAAGATGGGATTCATTTGTGGATTAGCCTTTTGTCACTCATGTTGAAACCATTTTATTTATTTATTTACTTTTTTACATGTTTGATGGCGTAATGGCAATGGTAGGTCAAATCTGGGTTGAAGGACAGTGTCACAAGAAGGACAAAAAGTTGTGCTGTCCAAAAGTGCCGTGTTCGGTTTTTATTGAAAAACGGGAGACAATACTTTGGCAATACTTTGCTAATTCTGCTTAGTTTTTGTTTGTTTTTTTTTTTAAAAAACATGTATGTTTTACATGTGTAAATTGTGTTGGAAGCATTAAAAGAAGGGGATAATTGATAAATGTAATTTAACAGCCGGTTAAGTCTAAATGGAAGTATCGTTGAATGTTGATGGGTCTGCGTCTCAACTTAGAAATGTCCTTTTGGGCAAAATATAGGCGTTGACACCAGTTCAGGATTAATTAATTAATAGGGTGTTCTCAGTGGTTGTGAATGTAAAGTTGATTTTTAAGTTATATGAGTAATTTCTTTAGCATTGCTCAAAGAAACCAGACTGAAATTATGCTGTGTAATTTCCAGTAAGCCTGATGTTTAGGATAAAATTGGCACAACAGCAAAATTTACTTGCTAACGAGGTGTGTGCTCTTTAACAAAATGATTTGTCGTAGGGTTTGACTCTCAAATATCACACAGATAGGCCGTAATTTGTAAACACATCATCCCCTGCTTCTTCTGTGCCTCTTCATGTGAACTCTCTTCTGTATGGATGGGGTATCTGCATTATGCCTGGAGCACAGGATTTGTTTGGCAGTGTGCAAATTCGGCCGTTATCCTTCCACGCGATCGTTTCCTTTCTCGCTTATCTCTCCTGGCCCCTCCAAAGTCACCGTACTTTCACACTCACTGACAGCGATCAGTATAGCTTTCAGACGCTTGTCTGGCTGAGTCTGCCAAGAAGCGAAGGCCCTCCCAGGTCCCCTCACTGTCCTCAGGGCTTGTGTGATTGAGTGACTGGAGTGAGTGGGGGCCAAAGATAATAGGGGGAAAATATAAAGACATGGGGTGATGATATGATAGCACCCCCACGCTCCTCCTCCACCCTCCTCCCTCTCTTTACTCCCCTTTCCACCTCCCCTTCACTTTTCTTTTCCTTTCTGTTCTTCTTTCTGTCCTACCCCCGGTTCTCGTGCACCGAGCCTGTCCCACGCAGTAGTGTAAACCAGAAGTGACATGTGACACCCACTCCCCAGTGATGTGCTGACAAGCGGGTACTAGAATAGGTGACAATGTTTTCTTTTTTTGCCAGACTGGCTTAAGTATGGTGAAGGGATTCATGAAGTATTTATGAAATATATTATGAATCATTGGGTCTGTGTTTTTCCTCTGTATTTTAGGCAGTGGCATTTGCTTTTAATAAGTAAGGCTCAGAGACGCCAAGGCTGGGGAAAGGAGTAAATGGAGGGAAAACTCTGTATATTTCATCTTTAGTGGTGTTTCTTTAGAGTAAAACTTCTATGTTTACACATGTTTTAACCCTTGCTCACAGCCCCTTCACAGAAACATGCACACACATGCACACACACAATTAACTTGGTTTCTTCCTCTCATCCTAAGTGTTTCTAATGAGGGAGTGTGCCAGAAAGAAAGGGAAACCGTTTTTGCTCTCAGCGACCAACAATTTTGCCTTTTCTCGGGTGTTTTTGAAGCCTGCAGTGGAATCTGGCTGTGGCCTTGATCAGAATTACATTGTGGAAGATGAATTAAGGTTTTTTTTTTTTTCAATTATCCCAGAGGTTGGCCAGCATTAGAGCATCAGCTTACTCCTGCAGTGAGACTAAACTCTTTAGTTTTGTTCCCCTCATCACCATAGAGCACTTGTTTGTTCTCCGTTAAGCTTTTTTTCTTCTTCTTTTTTTGTATGTTTTTGTCTTGGTATTTTTATTCTGAAATTATTCATTTCACAAAAGACATTTGCAAACAATCAAATAGCTCATTAAATTAATGTTATTTTGTGGATATTCTAGCACTTTTTTGTTTAAAAAATAAATAAAGCATCATTTTTCTTTGTGTTAATGTTGAATATAAGACAATTTCCTTTAAATTGGCTTACGAGGTGCAAGAAAGTCTTGTCTGTACCAATCAGTTGACTGCTTTTTAAAAATTTTCTGCACCGTTGTTGTGAATTCCAGCACAGAACCTGCACACTCCCAGGAAACTCGTAAGTGTATTGGGAAGTTCAGGAGGGCACATGTTGGAAGGGCTTTGGAAGGGGGCCTTACTGGCCTCATCAGCATTTGAATGTGTTCTGGCTAGTGAAATAACAAAGTATACATAAATATATAGAGATAATGATCTGGCTAAGTCTCTATGTGTGCTGCTGTATTCTTATGCTAATGATCCAGCTATTCAATGCCAACAATGGTCACATTACAAGAAAAGGCAAAGCACTGAAGGAGATAGTCTTCTGTGTACGTGTCCACCGAGGGACGCGCAGATGCTCACCAGGCCCAACTTCTCTCCCTTTGTGTCTAGGTTTTTTTTTTTCCTCTTTTTTTTTTATTTTATTACATTTTTCAATTTTAGATAACACTCCAAGAATAGACATCAAACAAAAATGAATCATAAATCGAGGTCAGGAGTGAGCCTCTTTCCAAAGCAGAGAAAGGGTTAAAAGTGAAGGTATCTTTAAAAAAGATGGGAAGACTGATAGGAGAGGAGCTCTTCTCAGCAGAGGGTTCAGTGAACCATATGTAGGTGCCCACAGGCTAATGGGCCGGTTGGTCCCTGGCTTGCCAGGTATCCTGTATGCACATTTCCACCCCCCCACCCCCCCGAAACAAAACACACGCACACACACATAGATAGATAGACTCTCCCTCCTCGTCATCCTCCAGCACTCACCTCTCCAACCCCTCCCACCTTCACTCTGTGAAAATACCTCCTCCACTTTCCTCTAATCTCACCTTTTTCTCTGGTGCTGACCTGGGGAGGCTCTCTTTATTCCCCACTGCACGCCAGAAGCCAGCGTTGTGATCGGAGCCCGGGCCCCTGCGCTGGTTCCCCTCTCCTCTCCTCTATCCTTGCCCTGGCTGCCCGCCTCCCCGACGGCTCTGCTCTATTGATTTACTCCTCCAACCAATGCTGTCTGTCTCTGTTTTGCACCACCAGCACCTAGGTCCCTCATCTCTATAACCCTCCCTCTTTCCTCATTTTCTTTGCTGTCTTCTTTTTTGTCTTTTCATACTTTCTTTCCATCTTTCTTTCTGTCCCCTCCTACACAACCACGGGCTATGGAAGGAAGAAACTAATGGAACAAGAGCGAAGGAGTGAAAGAGACACGGAAAGACTGGTAGTGTGGGAGGGGAAATGGGGCCTTTGATTTTTCATTAGAAGCACCTTCATATTTTAATATTGGGTTTAATCGGGCCCGCGTGCCTTAAAGAAATAACCACTGAGAGATGATCCCTCGGCCTTCAAAAGCTATATGGCGTTTCTTCAATCAAAGCCCTTCTTGAATTTGCTCTTTTGTTTGGAGTTCACTTTCAACACCCCTCCTTCCACCGCCTTCTCTTGCTGTCTCCTGGCCTATCACTTTGTGGTTACAGTCGTTAGGCTTATTGACTGATCTCAGCAGTACTTAGCAATAGAAATGACTTTGACAGGGAACCCCCCTTCCATTCACACAGGTGCAAGAATGAAATAGCATGGTATCAGAGTGGTGTAAACCACTACTGGCAAATGATAAAACCTTGGTTGCTTGTGGGCTAATTGATTGATAGATTTTAAAAAAAGCAAACTAATAAAGAGAAGTTTTATCACAGTTGTGTCAGACAGTGTCAGGTTTTTATTAAGGGACATGATCTTTTTGAAGCTGATCCACTCTGTCTGCCTAAAATAAGTCTCCTCACCTCACACCTGCTCAGATATGTCGCTGGCTCATTTATTGCCTTGCCGTTGTTGATCATTCACCTCTATTTGTGTTTTTTTTGACAATTGTTTCTCTGAGACTCCTTGAGGTATTTCATCGAGGTGGAACACAATGCAGTGTGCGTCGAAGCCACCAAAGCACCAACCTGTGAGCTAATGAGAGGCCCCATGCTGTTATCTAAGGCTCCGGCTTCTCTACCACTGCTGCACTTCTATCAGGGGAGAGAACACACACCGGGCTACCGTTCACATATGTTGCACGCGTACGTTCTCTAAAGGAGGTTTACCGGGGATGCAAAAGCTCACAGAAGCCTCCATCTTACATACAGTAGCCCCCATGTATCCTTCTGCACTCACACAAGCGCACAACAGACAGAAGTAAAGGATTCGATGGCACCAAAGACCGCAATAAAACAAAGGCGCAAATGACACCCTCCTGCGACAGTCCCAACTGTAGCTGCTTCTCTTTGTCTGATAATATATCAGATGTATTAAAAAGGAGCACTTAATTGAACAACCTCTCCCAGTTTGTTTGTGTTAAAGGAGAGTAGAAGATGCTAGACAACAATTTGTGTGTGTGTGTGTGTGTTTCGCTTTGTGCTTTGCTGTGCATGTCTGTGTGTGTGTGTGTGTGTGTGTGTGTGTGCGCGCATGCGCGCGTGTTAAACCCCTGCCGAGCAGAGATGCATTATTTAAGATGCTGTTGTGATACTTGTGCCTGCTTAAAGGTCTCAGCTTCCTTTTAACGCCATGCCGCATCAGCCCACCTCTGCCCCCACTTGTGGGGGGAACCAGAGTGGGGCCTGCTGGCGCTGGTCCACACATCACCTGGGAAAATATCACAGCAGGGGAGGAGAGGAAGTGAAATAGATAACCTTTGAGTTTAGCACACATTTTTGTGAACACACATTTTACTGCTCCACTTCATTGTCACTTCTGTGCTGACTTTAGAAATATTTTTTTACTTATTTATTTATTTTTACAGGATGTTCATTTTAGATCATTTTATACTCACCTTAATTTTATTTGGATTTTCACATTTTGTGCATCCCTAGAGCAACCAGGAGAGGAAAATGAAAGGACTGGATGTCAGTTTGAGGCAATCACATGGCGTTAGACATGAGAGTTATTAAGTCTAACTTGCCCAGTTGCTCACCTGCTGGTGAAAAACCTTGTAATGGAGCCTAGTACTATAAATTGAATGTGGTTAATTACTCTTCATGCTATGCCACCAGCCGTGTGTGCAGGGTGAAAAGGAAAAGCTTGGGAAAGTAGAGGGAAAAAGCGTCTGCAGAGGAACTTCAGGGCCCCTCATTACACTCTGCCCCTGGGTATTTTTACGCCTTTTATTTCCCATCTAATGAACTGTTTACATTTTTTTTTTCTGCTTTCTAGGCGCCACAATTATTCGACTTGTCCTTGTGTCACTCGTTGCACCAGGCAAAAAGCAAGGAGGAGAGTTGGAGGGCATTGAAATGTGTATATGGATCTCAGTTTGTTTCATTTGAATTTTTCTGAGAAAGTTTTGTTTAATATTACAGAGACCTTAATTGGAGACTGATTTGAATTTATTTTGAAAGGTCATATTATTATTATCATCATTATTATTATTATTATTATTATTATTATTATTATTATTATTATTATTATTATTTCATTGTTTTATTATTTTTTTTACAATTAATAACGTGTTTTTCTGTGAGTGGTTTATGAAGGAATTAAGAGTCGTCATGTTTATTTAACAAAAGTATACCATTGCATGCTCATAGACTATAAAGGAATTGTACACAAATAAGATATCCATGTATTGGTTATAATTGAATTAATATCATTTGCTGCTCAGAGGATTATGCTGAACTGATTAGCATATCTGATATGAATTGTTATGCGTGCATATGTAATTATGTTTTGATGAGTAAAGAAGAATACTTTTTTTTTTTTTTCCTGCTATCCATGTCAACAGAGGTAAAACGTGTGTTTTTGACAGGACACCAGCACCTCCATCGCCTCATTTGACGGGATGCGTGGAGTTTTTAAAGGCAGGCCACTTTGCATAAAGTTAAGATGTACCTTTTGTACTTTTCTTGTGTGCTTCCGGGAATAGAAGCAAATTCTCACCCAAGATAAAAAAAAAAGTGACAAAAGACAGACCTTTCAAAAGGATTTAAAAAAAGCTCTTTCCCCCCCCCTTTTCTGAGCAATAAGGTATCTTCTGAAAGCACGTATTCTTTTTTAGATTACAAAGCCTGATTAGTTGGTTTTGTCTTAAGATGCGGAGCTCTGTCTCCATGTACTGTAAATAGATTGAGTTAGTTTTAGAGCTTTTTTTTTATTATTATTATTATTAATGGAAAATAAGGTTTTTACAATAGACCAGATATCTCCTTTCTGACCTCGAGACTGTGCCTGTTGTCACTAAACACCCAAACTCATAATCAAAATCTGTTACTGTATTAAGCAGTCAGTATTGCACCTGCTTATATTTTACATCAAATGGGAAGGCAGTAGTCACTTAGGAATCTGTTGTTTTCCAGAGGGGGAATCCAAAAGCTGGAGTGTGTACTGTAGGTACAGGGAAAATAGCGGCAACACTTTCATTTCAATGACATTTTCCATTCTTTATACTTTCTTTGTTATCTACTCTGTTCTCATTGCAGAAACCCTTCATACATTCATCCGTAACAAACAGCTATTTAGAAATACCAAAAAAGCCCTGCATATGGTTTGAAGGCGACGTAAGCCTGAACATTCAAATCAATGCTTCTCCCAGGCTTCCTCGTCTCAATTACTGGTGAAGTCGTCTTTCCCCCTAAGTTGCACTGAAGCTCTTTAAGATGAAACTCGACTTAAATGGAATATGTGGGTGTTTTTCCTGGCAAAAAAAAAAAGTGCGCGTGTGCCTGGTGTACAAGTGTACATGCTGTCGTTATATTGTCTTTATTGTCTTTCTGATTTTAACAAATCTGGAATTCCTTTTTCTTGTGCTTACACTTGCACTAACTGCAGCACAGTGACCATTCAGTTACCCTGGTGTAGAAGGTTTACAATGCTTTACAATGCTGGAATGGATGGGTTTTCTTTTTTTTTTTTTTTAAAGGTGACAAAATATGGTTTAAATTATGTTTCAAATACATAAACATATGCATTAGGCATTTAAATAAAGGATGACAAGCTTCAGATGACAGAAAATAAATCAGAAACGATCTCATTAATTATGCTTATGCTCTCATGACCATTTAAATAGTGCATGTTTCGCCAGTTTATCTTGAACTGGCTGTTCCAGTTCATTCAGCATTAGAGCAATTAAGGTAAAAGTTAAATAATACTCAAAAACCAACTTTAACAGCATCTTTTGACAGAGTGCTCCTTTATACCGGTGTGTGTCTGTGTTATTTCAGACTGTGCTGCCAGTCTTTTTCTTCAGTAGGCGTTTAGTGGTTAGGTTAGGTCCCCGTGGTTGGCTATTGTTTGGGTGCGCTCTTTATGGGTTTTGTGGTCTGGATTGTCTATCTAGTCAGTAATTACTCCAGAGAACTGTGGCCCTCACCATCACGATAATAACAAATCACATCAGCGAGGAGTTTCCACTCAGTGCTCCAGATTATGAGGAGAGACAAATAAATAAAATCAACCGGCTCAGTTTTGATTGGTTCCAAAGCTATTTCAATCAAGCAGCTTGATGTCATCACTCCTGACGTTCGAATTGGCATTTTCAAGTTTGGTTTGTGCTTTTTGTCATGGTAGGCACCATTAAAGTGCTTAGTGCTATAGCTTCTTTAAACTTTTACTGTTAAGAAAGAGAGGAGGAAAGGATAGTGCCTTTGAGGGGGGAAAAAATGTCCCCACCAGGTAATTGGTGTTCCTTTGCTTATTCCCCGACTTTTGTTTTATTTACTTAGTCAATTACAATATAAATATAGAAAAATTGAAAGAATTTGTGCTGAGGAAAAGTGATATTTTCATTCCTCTGCTGGTGTTTGTCTTTGATTTTGCCCACCTCCTGCAGCCCACCTAGAAACCCTGTCAAGGCGGTGACAGAAAGCGAAGGAGGCTTAGTAAACACTTTCTGTGTCTGCTGCTGGTGTGTATTTAGTTTAGAGGGCATGCCAAGAGGCTGTTTTTCCATGGGTCGGGTGTCTGTAAACAAGCAGTACAACGGCAGCCCACTCTTCCACAATCGGAGGTGGCACACTCTGAAGTGTGTATGAAATGTGTGTGTCTGAGTGTGTCTTTTTGGGTGTTTTTTTTCTTGGGTGGGGGGGACATGGATTCCCTCTTATTCTAGCCTATCTGGAAACAGAGAAAGAGAGAGCGTGAGAGAGAGTTTGTGTGTGTGCGTGTGTGTGAGGGAGAGAGGCAACCCCAAATCCGATGGGCCGCCAATGGGTGATGAATTATTCCCTGTCTGAGTCACAGCATTGGTGTTATCACAGAGCCTGCCACTGCACTGGGATGACAGCAGTGACAGCCCCTAGAAAAGATTTAGCGCTGACAAGTGATACTTCCTCATAATACATCTCCCTGGCCCTCTACCCTGTCCCTGGTTCCTCAGCCTCTCCCTGCACACAGGATGGGCTTTTTTTTATCCTTCAACTTGTATTTGTTTAAGTGGGCAAGGTGTATATGTGTGTGTGGTTGGGGCTCTTTGCCACCACCGCTGTGGCATAAGTGCATGAGGTAAAGTCGATCACCTTGGAAGGAGGCATAGGCACAAACCCCGAACACTGCTTTGTTGCTGGTACATGTGCTGTAAGGGCAAACACACACATATACACACCCTCCATGTTTGATTCGGTTTGTCACCGAGTTCCATTAGGGGGCTCTCGTGTTTAAGGAATGCCTGTTGTGTTTTTGCATCAACAACAGTACTAAGCCATATTTCCCCACTTGTTTTCTCTTTTTGCTCTCCTCTTTTTCTTCCTTCTTCTTTTTGTCCTTCTTCTTCTTCCTCCTCCTCTTCCTCCTCCTGCAGAAAAGGTCACGCATTGCCTACAGTGATGAGGTGCGCAACGAGCTCCTGGGGGATGATGCCAGTTCTTCGGAGAGCCAGGTAAGGTGTTAATCAGGGGCCCAAATGAGACCAGTGTGGGTGGCTGACTGGCCCCCAGGGTGGGGAGGTGGGCCCCATCGTAGCAGCCATCGAGAGCTGAAACCACACCATTGTCACTAAGCCATGCGGAAGTAACACTGTTTAATGCAAAGCTGGGCTAGCAGTGAGCGGGCTCGGGGCATGGGACCGGTGTCTGGACACAGCCAGATTGTGACCAACGCACACAAACACAAGCAGTGCACCTAAACACAAATACACACTTAAACACAGATTTCAATCCAAAACCCCAGCCTCCCTGCTCCAACCGTCCCACAGCTGTTCTCCAGCCGGGTACGGACTTAGGATCATAATAGATCCTCATGATCAAGACACACACAAAGACATACACACCCACACAAAAATGAACACACAGCCGCTAAATCTTACTCTCTTGTCTTTTTGTGAACTCCAGTGGTGAACAATGCGTTCCCTTACTGATGACTGAAAGAAATTGAAAAAGTACTCAATAAAAGTTATTTAGTCACTAAATAATTTGATCTAGTATATCATGTCAAGCTTCAAACAGAAATCTTTTTTTTTTTTAATGGCCCTTTTAATCGTTTTATCTGTTAGCTATCAGTGTATTCACAATTGTTTGGGTTTGTTTTTTTGTTTTTTTTATGTGCTATCAGTCCAGCCTGTTGAATCTGGGGATGTAAACAACATGAGCACATAAGCAATTTTCCTTTAACGTCAGCAATATTTACAAAAGATTTTTTTACACCAGTTTTGAGGGGGGTTTGTATTAAGAAGACATTGCAGTTTTAATTTGCTAAAAATATACCACACTCTTTAAACTTAATTTTAAATAAATTGTTTCCAGTCAAACAGTAATACATCAGCAGCACTGCTCACAGCTGTACTCAGCCACTCTCAACTATGACAAAATGTCTTTTGACTAATTATATATTGCCTTTAGAGTCAGCTGTCTTCTTGCAGAGGTTACTGTGTCTTAACGCGTACACACACACACACACACACACACACACACACACACACACACACACACACACACGCGCAAATAAATGCTTTCCACATACTAAAAAGAAGAAAGATGAATACATATGTGCACATTTAGTTTCACAGCGCTATGCGAGTATATTTAGATGATTCACACCCAGGCAAAGCTAAATAAAGTTGTCTGGTTTTTTTTCCTCGTTTTTTTGAACATTTCCCTATTACCATTTCAATGATGACCCATGAACCGCGCATCTTAGAAACATATGTATCACGAGCCTAGATGTGTAATTGATATGCATATTCTTGGCAAATTAGCGAGACACAAAAGTGGCTCCGACATTTTATGCAGAAGTTAGAAGGAGATTTGCTGTCAGAAATGCCACATTTGAGACTCTGATGGGTCCTATCAAAATCTTGTCAAGGAAAAGCTGAAAATCCAGATCCCATTTCATTTCAAATCTTATTTCCCCTTCATTAAAAATCTATCTGAAATATTTAAAATGAATATTTGTAAATCTGAAATGTATAAATCTGAGAGGAAAATAATAAAGAAAAAGTTTAGGATTAATATTGTGGCATAGTACTATAAATTTACATTATAGGATTTTGAAAGCTGATGTTGGAATTTAATTAATAAAAATATTCTTGCTTTTATATTATTTAATATAATTGTATTTCCAAGTTAAGATAAAATATGTGGCTTTAATCCATGCATGTACAAATAACAGTAGCAAAGCGTGACATTTAAATACATGAACAAATCCAGCCATTATTTTTCGATCCTATTTAATAATAACATAATCATATATATATTAAAAATCACAAATCCACATATATAAAATAAAATTTAGATTATTTATTAATTTTAAATTAAGAGGAAGACATTTTTAACTTGGGGAATTTAGGTCAAACATGATGCCCTTAAAAAATGAGCCAAAATATGTGATTTATTACTCTTCTTTCATTGTATATTCACAAAATGTATTTGTTGAATAGACTTCTGGGACTTAGAATGTTAAATTTTTTATTTAAAAAACTCTTTAATGAATGGTGATAATGTCTGTTCAACTTTAAAAATTCAAAACTAATCTAAAACTGTCACATACACACACCTACAAACGCGCGCACACGCACACACCCATACAAAGCCGAAGAAAGAGTTCATCTCGGGGGCAAAAGCAAAGTAAATAGATGATGTACATTTATCCTTTTTCTTCCAGGTGCCGTATTTGCCTCATTTTCATTTAAAAACTTGTGGAGATAATACTTGTCTTGGTCTTGCTGTGAGTGGAGTACTCGCAACTTCAGGGTTTTTTTTTATCTAACGAGACGGCGGTGATAGGAGAGGGGAAAAGATGGTGGGGGCCGGGGCAAGTCGGTCAATTTAATTCCTGACGATCTGAAAGAGGTCAGGATCATTTCATATAGCCCTGGCTGAGCAGATCATTACCAGTCACAAATCTGTTGGTTACATGGCAAGGATTTATAGCTAAGTAAATAGGGAACCGTCATAAGTTCTGAAAATGGCGTGTTGGCCCTGCGATAATGGCTAAAGGACGATTTAATAGAGTTCGGCATTTATTCGTTATCTGTATGCGGACAGAGACTGAATTGGCACTATCACTCATTTTTTTAATAATGTGGTAGGCTACCATTGCACATTTTTTTTCCCTTTCTGTTTCCTCTGCATGCAACACACGCACACACACACACACGCACACACACACACACACACACACACACACACACACACACACACACACACACACACACACACACTGTCAGCACACACAGACGCCACACACAAAGCAACAAATGCGCACACATTTTTCACACACGAACACTATACGGAATAGTTTCGATTTCAGTCACAGCAGAAGGCTTGGCCACAAGAGATTGTGCTGGTTTGAGCCGGCATGGACCAGATTTTACAGCCTACAAAGGAAGCAGATTACCACTTGTATCGAATTCCGTATTGGATAAAAAAAAAAAAAATCTTTTGTTTGAAAAAAAAAAATTGCTGATTATCATAACAGAAAAATTGCAGCAGTGCAATTTTGAATACTGGCTGGCATCACAAAAACACAAGGAGCTACGCTCATGCAGGAGTAATTATACCATTTACAATATTCTGTATTTACTGCTGTATATCTCTCGAGCAACACGAGCATCACTGGCCAGAATAAAGAATGGATGCCAAAGAAAAAATAAAGCTAAACAGGAAGAAACGAGAAAAACAGCTCACCATGCCCATCATATAGTTTTAACAAATCCTCCACAAGGACTTGCAATCAGTCAGGCAGCACAAATGAGCTAGAACAAGTTTTGTTTGGTATCCATTGACTGATGGCAGAGCTGTGGTGAGGGATCGCAGGATCTGATGGGGTTTTTTTCAAGCCCCAAATAACCACATTCACAGTGTCGTTTTAAACTTTGGCCTCTTCAATAATGCATTCTTAGCGGGAGTTGTTGCTTAAGTTAGAAAAGAGTGTTTCCTCACTAAGGTGCGCCTTGTTACTGCCGACATTTTCAAGGGTAAGAGCTCTTTATAAAAACATGGAGGTATACTTGTTTACCTCCCACATTACAGATATTGACAATATTTTTTTTTTTATTTGCACTACTCACTGAAATGTCACAGACATATACTTATGATAAGCAAAAATGATGCAAGAACTATTTTTGACATGCAAGATTATAATGTGTGAGTTTCTTTATTTTTCAGTCAGTTTTTGTCGAGCACAGACTCATCCTGAATTCATTATTTATGACAAATTTCTTTGACTGTGTTTACTAGTTTTGTTATAAATACAGGAGAGGGAAATTTAGGGAGTGCAGTATTGTTTGTTGTTGTTGTTTTGAATTTTGGTATAAGATAAATGTTAAGTCATAGTTTTAATTTAAATAGATTTTCCTCCTATATTGTTTACAATGATCCCAAATAAATAGTTTGAGTAATTGTGGCCCTAAGTCTCCTTTTTCAGCTACTACCTTTGTAATAGTGACCAATTAAATATTAGATTTAAATTAATTAAAATCACTTTAAAAGGCTAACACATCAAAAATGCGTCCTTCCTCTTTCTCTTCCAAATGTGCTGCATTCCTACGTGAAGCCTTCCTCCTCTGCAACCCTAACTTAAGGACAGGCCAGGGAACCAACCTTTTAATTGTGATTGGGCATAATTAATGGCAAATGGGATTACTGCCCTCCCTTACATGTCTGTTTCATTATCAGAGATGCAAGAATTTCCAGGACAGGGAATAGGAATAGCATTTCTTATTTACTTCACTTTAAATTTGTTATTCTCTTTCATGAAAAATGTATAGCTATGCTAAGATTCATTTTTCATGATCTATGGTTGTCCTCATAATAAGCAGTACTGTATGTATACACAATTGTAGCCTTACATGGCTTTCCATGCATACGCTGAACAATCTGCACCTTTAATGCGATTGATAACAGACATTAAATATTGACAGCTTACCAGCATTAATAAACAGCGATGCAAAATAATGTGCCTCAGCATTTTTATAACTCTGTTCCAAAAGGCACACAGTTTCCTTTTTTTTGTTCGTTTTGCAGAGAATTGCACAGTGACAGATGAGAAAATTTCGCTCAACATTTAATCTTACTATAAATGTGCAAACCAGATTTTACTCATTCTTTCTTTTCTCTCGCTATATCAATTTCTGTAATGTGACTTCCTTGATAATCTCGGTTGATTCTGCGAGTCGAACGATCCATTCCCTGTGCTTGTTTAATGTGACAGCAGCAGGACTTGATCTTTGTTTGTTCAAAAAAAGTCAGCCCAAGCGGCGTGTTTAGCTCCGTTTAATGTGTTTGTCTTGTGATTTCCAAATGCTAAACATGCAAACAGATAAATCGTCAAGGTTAATTCTCTATCCAGCCATATGACTGTTTCTGCTTTTTTTTAATCTATCTTTCACTTTCTCCATCCTTCTTTTCTTCTCCTTTTTGCTCTCACGATGCAGTTGGTAAAGTTGCGTGAAGAGGTAAGTGCTTTTCTGATCTAAGAATTTAAGTTCTGCTTTCCGTATGAAACTACCTATTTTGCCTCCTTTCTTTGTTAGAAAATTAGAACCACTCATTTGGACACTTTCTGGATGTCTGATTGAACAGTTTAGAGGCCGAACCGCAGATAATGAATTTACTTAGGGCCAATCCCTCAAGTTTCCCCTCCTATAAATATCAGGAAGCGAAGATGAGATACTATTTCTGATGCAATTGTTTAAGGGCAAATATTAGGGAATTAAACTCAGAGTTCCTTCAGTTATTGGGACCAACAACTTTCAAGAACTTGATCAGCTTTTGAGTTTTGATCAGGAATGGCAGCTTGAAACGTTTTACTGTTCTTTAAATATCTCAATATGAGGCCAAAAAAGCTGCTTGTGCAGTAAAAAAACACTGAGGTTATTTTTTAGTGATTTATGTTATGTGTTTAAGAGTGCACATTGTAGGCTAGTATTTGTTTTGTGCTTTTGATTACAAATGAAAGGAAAGAGATGCTTAGTAAGATGTTGGGCCACCACATGCCGCACCTTGGCTTTGATTGCACAAGTCCCTGGAAATCTCCTGGAGGGAAGGAACGCCATTCTTCCAAAAGATACTCACTCATTCATTTGGTCTTTTGATGATGATGTTGGAGAGGACTAACTAACACATCAATCCAAAATCTGCCAGAGGTGTTAATCTGGGCTGAAGGAATTCTGAAGACTATAGCATATGATTCACATCCTTTTAAAACTCATCAAGCCATCCACTGACCCTTGTTTCCATAGACTGTATGTAAAAGCCTTAAAGTTAAAGTGATATTAAATTGGTTGGATTTAGTACACACATGCCCCCATCTCACTTCCTTCTCTCATACACAGGAAACTTTTATTGTAGTGACCAATTCGATTTTGTACCAGATGATAATCATGTTTAGTTCTTCTGCAAAGTTTGATATTGAAGTACAATGACTTGATTTTGAAGCTGGCCTCAAGTGGCCATTTGAGGAACTGTAGTTTGAAACTTTTAGTAGAAAGGTTGTGGATTATCAGCCTTTATAGCATATCAATGTACAAAACAGCTAAACTGTTGTTTTGACTTAGCAGAAAAGAAAAGTTAGCTACAAGGATACAACTTAAAGTTTAGATAACAGGATAATTCAAAGGTCTTTTGAATCTTGAATCGTATTCAGCTTAATACATTCAAACAAAATGGCAGAGGAATGGACAATAATGTGGAGGTTTTAATAGAAATATAGCGTCTCAGAAATGGAGGGAGTGTGCTTGAAGAATTTGATCAGTTCTTTATTCCACTCTCTCAGAAATCTTGCTATAGTGCTGACCCCCCCCCCCCATCTGCTGGAGAAAATTTGGAAACCAAAATGCAAACCACAACATTTTTTTTTTTTTCTGGATTGTCAAGTTATTAAAGGGAGCTTTAGAGAGCTACATAGTGCCCTGCAAGATCATTTTAATTGTGAATTCTCCTAGAAACTAAGTTTGTCTGTATAGATCTGTTTTTATTTTCACAAATTTATATTTATGTTTATTCTTTCTTCCCTCCTTGCCTCCTTTGGTTCCTGAATATCCAAATATATTGTATATATAGGATTGTACGTTAATAATAGTAGCAATGATGATGATAAAAAATGAATAAAACATTAACTGCATGCAGAAACTAGCATCTTTGTTAACTTGTTGTTTAACTCATTAGCTTACCATTTGAAACTGTATGGTATTGATATATGTAATTATTATAATGATATTCTAAAGAGGTGACTTATCAATAAATACTATATTATTCATAACAATTGTTCAGCTTGGTTAGCAATAGTAGGTGTTAATATCACTGATGTTAGAATTATTTTAATAGTTTTGTTAATTGCGACGCAGATCCTGTAAATAAGTATAATTCTGAGTATAATTCTTATAGATTTGCTTTAGTTTTCTTTTTTGATTCATTTGATATGTAAAGTTCTACTGGGGTGTCTCAAACATCTATCACTGTGCTTGAATCATGTTATTGTTGTGTATATCGTCTTATTTACTGGAGTATCGATACTTCAGGTTAAATTGAAATGTCTTATAACTGTTTAATTACATGTCTAGCCTTTAGAGTTTGTTTTTTCTTGGACTGCCCAGTAATGCTACTAATGGTAGGTTCAACATCAGCTTACCTTAATTTGAATGTAGTCATTGTCTCATTGTTGATAAAAAGATATTATACACATATTTAGCTTTATATTGTGCATGTATTCTTAAGTCTATATAAATTGTATTTAGCGCTCAAAGAGGCAGGTTCTTTAGTTATTGTAGGTTACATTATATTGTTGTCCTGCCCTGAACTCGTCTTTGTAGCTATAGTTACAGTATGTTTTTAAATGTGCCTTCGAGTGAGACTTTATTCAAGAGGGATTCTGAAGACACAGAGTAATTCAGTTCCTATCAAAGCATCTCCATTCACACCTATCCATAATTTAAAGTGCCAGCTTGGCCCAGATGCCATGTTATTGTGCTTTTTTTCCTTTTATTTAGCTTTACTTTTGTTTCCCCTTCTTCTACCGACTTTTTTCAGCATTTCCTCTTAGCCCGAGGGTCAGAAGACATCTTGAGTTACCTCACCTGTCTACCCTATTTGGAATGGTCCAGTCTGTGTAATCGGGCTTGAATCTTTGCCCTCGTCGCCATTGCAGTCTTTTACCCTTTTGCTCTTCCTGCATTTGAATCAAAGGCTGGCGCAGCTTATACACACTTAAGCCTTGCTTTTAAAAAACTGCACTTTTTTCTTCAGCTGAAAAACATGTTTAAATATTTAGCACCCATATTCACAGCTGTTTGACACTTGTAATTCCTCGTCTTACAAGTCCCAAACAAACGGCAGAGAAGATCACACAGTCAGTCTGAATCACAGCTGTCATCATTATTCACTTTGACTCTCCCCCACCCTTATTGAAATAATAAGGAAATCATCTGAACTTTGGAAAATGGTGATAGTAACCGCCTGTGTTTGATATTGAAAGAAGGCAGGAGAAGGAAAGAAGAGGGGAGAGATTTCTTTTGAGCTACAGCTGCATTGTTCTGGGGCTCCCTGTTAATAACTTACAACTGAAGAGTGTTTCTTGACGCAAAAAAGCACAACAGAAAAACACCATTTTTGTGGTTCCTAAGAAGATCTTTGTTCAAAAATGTAGGTGTCAGATGAAAAGGCATACATACATAGGTAGGAATGGTGGTGGTGGTGGCGGGGCGCACTGGTGCACTCTCAGATGCACAATATTTATCATATATTATATTTTAATCTTTTGCTAGAAGGCTCCATGAGAGGATCAGGTATGATTTGTGCTCTGTGCATGTCTTTGCCTTGTTCTGAAGGTTTTTACAGTGGTTATATGAGAACCGCAAGGGTCAAGTCTTGAATTGGGACAGTGTAGCACACCAGCAGCAACTTTGCATTTCTCTCAGTAAAAATTGCTGACAAGGATTGCTTGCTTGCTGCAGAATAAAAACAAATGGTTGAAAACCTGAACAATTTCACTATTTTTGGTCCTGCAACATTGGAGCAATATTGCATGACTGTGAGAGATACTGCATTGTAATTTGTATCTCTTTATGTATAATCTCTTTATCTGTGTTGACTGACTGTGGCAATGCAGTGAACGATCTTTAGTTTAATTTGTACACGTTCCTTTTCATTATTTTCCCTGGTATCATCTTGTGTCCGTGGCTGGATTGTTCCATTATTAGGGCTATCATAGTCTGCCATTACTGGATTCTTAGTGGCTGAACTTTAACCCTTTCCTTCAGGTTCTGTCACTGTGAAACTCAGGATGCATTATTCTAATGATCACACACACACACACACGTATACTACCACTGCCACCACTACCAACCCCCCAGTGCCCCCCCCCCCCCCCCCCCCCCCCCCCCCTCCCCTCGCCTCCACCTCACACACCCAACCCTCCCCCCGGGCCTAAAAGAAGACAGAACGAGGGAGAGAAGAGACACAGAGAGAGAGAGAAATTCAGGAGGATAAAGCTTTGAAGTGGCTTTCCATCGCAGCGAGTCTGCCGGCCGTCTCCCCGAGACGTGTCACCTTTGCCGAGAGGGAATAGGAAAATCACGTTTCGAATGGTAATGATAACATACTAATCACTTGAGCTCTTTGAAGAACCCAGGGAGTGCGCTACTCTGTCAGTATCCCTGGCTGCCTCATGCTCCCAGGCACACACAGGCACTGCAGCCGTGGTCTAGGTGTATTAGCTTAAGCGTTGCATGTCAGTGCGTCCCCTGCATCGCAGCTGATCCATAGGGGCTCATTATAGCCCAAGCTTGGTATCCGTTTTCTCCCACATGTATACTGACACCATATCTGTTGGTGCCACTACCACTTCCACGCCACCTCCAAACCCCTTCTACCACAACCTTTACCAAAACCACACCACACCTTGCATCCAGCGCCGCTCGCCGTCTACTTATCAGTTTCCTACCGCAAGACCATTTTATCACTCAACCACCCAACCCGTTCTCCTATCGCGCCATCCCTCCCCTGCCCTCCCTTTAACTATTAAAAAGTATCTCTGCAATTTTAAATGACATCTGTCAGCGGCACAAAGAAAAAGGAAACGAGGGAAAGAAAAGAGTTCAGAGGGAGTTTTCTCCTCCCTGCTCTTTTCCCATCCCTCTTGTTGTCAAAGTTTGAAAAGTGTGTCGTTGACTTTTTTTTTTTCTTCCCCTCCACATTTTTCATTTCCTCTGAGTGATTAGCTGGTACACATTTTGACAGCCAAACCAAAACTAGAGATTTCACTTCTTTCCCTGTCCCCTTCACTCATGTGATGGGCGTGAAACCCTTGTCAGATGGGCGGCTGTCATTCATTGGGTTGTTTTCCTGTGTCAGATGTGTTAAATCTGATCAGTTTCTTAAGGTTGCGCATTAGAAAAGCCGTCACAACCAACAGCATTCAAGTAAACATTTAAGTCTTCCATGTTTATGCTGTTTGATTGCAGTGTGGGTTTAATGAAAGCTCGGTCTTATGTTGGTTTTGCACATGAAGTGTCTCAGTTCAGTGGATGATGAGGGGTTGTTTTTAGTATGTATGTAAGTGCATCTTTATATGTTATAGGTGGCTGGTCACTTTGGACTCAGCAGACATTTTGTATGTAAACAAATCCATAAGGTTAATAATTTTTAGAGCTTGGCAATTCAGTTTGTAAGGCCACTACAACAGGTTTTAAAAGGCAGCTCACAACAGTCACCAGTTACAGACTTTTTAACTAACTTTATCTAAGTTTAATTAACTGTTTCAGCCTTTCAGAGAAAGCTTTGAATAAGAGTCTAAAAAAACTGTAAATTTCGGCATTTTAAAACTACCACTATTTTAACTCCACCAAAGAAAGTGAGAGCCCGTAGTGGACGTCCAGTCAACGGATGAGCTCTTTTCTTGTCTTGCTTGTTATATAGGAGCTGTTTAGGAAGAGAAGAGGCCAACATCATTGGTTTGCTTGGTATCCTAGGAACTGCTATCAGTAGTTTGTACTCGTATACACGTGATATTTACAGCCTTAGCTTAGACCTTGATACTCACAAACACCCTCTTTGGAAAATAAAAAATCACATTGCAGTCTTAATAATTTATGAAACCCATCTTTTCTTGCTATGCTAGAGGTTGTGACTAGAGGTTCCTCCAGTTGGAAAACATTAGCTGGACCCGGTTTTGTTTTACCTGGACAGCTCTTTAAATAAATTTGTATTTCATCTTAAGGCAAGGAGCTAAAACAAATTAACTGTCCTGGGTTGTGAAACAATATGAGGAGGCAGCAAAGCTCCAAGTAGTGCCGCTTTTTATGTCCAAGATGAGGCAGCAGCCTTTTTTACATGCATTTGCTTGATATTCCATCAGGACACAACACATTGTCATCCATGAAGGTTATTGCCAATATGGTTGTATTATGTTGTCGCTGTGGATGTGGTCTGTCTGCTTAGGTGACAGGGTTGATGTGTTTCTTTGAAATGGGTCCCAGCCCTCTCAATCAATTTTTATTTTGTGTTTGTTTCTCCAGCTTGAGTTCTTTTTTTTTTCTATTTATTGCAGAGAGCACATCTGTTGGACAACACAGAGAAGCTGGAAAGGTCATCACGGAGACTGGAGGCCGGCTACCAGATAGCGGTAGAAACTGGTACGTATTCTGTTATGAATTGGAAAAGGAGTGGGGCGGTGTTGGGTGGGGGGGTTCAAGATAGTGCTGAGGATGAGTGAGCGACAGCAAATTGTCTTGCTCATATGCGAGGTGGGTGGATGTGTGTGTGTGTGTGTGCGTGTGTTTTTGGAGGGTGGAAGGAGGGGAGTCGGTGGGGAAAAAAAACCTCTTTCTTTGACGCCTGATGACATTTTCGGGAGCACATCAAAGGTGAGCCAGGGAGGGAGTGAGAGAAGTGTACAGGCGACAGATCGGGCGCTGCTTCTCCTTGCTCTGCTCCTGAAGAAAATTCAAGCATCACTATGGCTCAGTGTGTATGTGTTTGTGTGTGTGTGTGTGTGTGTTATGTATGCATGTGCATTTGGTGGGTGGTGCTGTGCTTTTTTTTTTTTTTTTTTTTTTCCCCTCCACAAACAGATAGGGGGTCTATGAAAATAAACAATGTCAGCATTCCTCCTGAAGTTCTTAATTCAGGAGCGTACAAGAAAGAAAATAAAAACATCACTTTCTAAATAAATCCTCTTAAAAACACACAAACCTTTTTTTTCCCTCATTATCAAGGATGGTTTTAATCTTAAAATAGGAAAAAATCTCATTGGGATCTTAAATAGATTTAACCAGTTAGCATATTTCTTTTCCCCCCCCCCTCCCTGTCTTCCTTCCTGACAGTCACCACATTATTGAGGCGCAGTGTATTCCTCAGAGATATATCAAAGCTCATTCTTGAAGTATCAACCAGCTTTCTGTGGCTTCCGTTGTAGTTTTGAAAAAGTTTGTCAATTTACACTATAATCGCAGGGCGGCTGGTGTGCGCGACATCGACAGATTTAATAATTCAAGTCAAGGCAGGTTTGCACGGAGACCACTGGCTTTTGATGTTCCCTGTAACTTGCATTCACAAATTCCTAAATACAATCTGCATTCTCTGCCTAAAAATGTTGATTCAAATTTCCGAGATGATTCTGACGTTATTAGAGTTTCTCGATGGTGTCGAATTCTGCAACAGCCGGCGGATTTTTGTTCCGCCCTGCCGCAGCTTTCACAGTGACTCGTTTTGATGTTTTGCCTCACAGCTTGGTTGTTGGTGAAGAAGTGTATGGTGACTTAGCAGTGTTGAGCACCTCCTGTGTCCAGCGGTTTCTTCCGCTGTAGTCAGCCACATGCCCCTTGACCCTGTGTCACCAGTGGCTGTCTCATCCACTGTGCGTGCAGCTAGCTAAGAACAATGCCCGTTTATCCTGCCTCGGTCCCACACACGTGGCTCGGTCCACACCAGCTGTGGGGTATGTTTGTGGTTTGGTGGGGAAGCTTCGCCCCATGTCTTTAATCCATGACCTCTTCCTTTACTCTGCTGTCGATACCAGCCCTCCGCTCAGATGCACAACCTGAAATGGCGATGTCTCCAGGTCAGCTAGAGAATACATCTAAATAAGGAACGTAGATCCACTCGGCATACGCAGCTCTCTACCAGACTAATCTGCCAAGCTCTCAAATTTAATAAAAAGTGTTGGCATGAACATTAGGAAGCCAGATTTATCTACTCGGTTAATATAGTTTGACAGAGTTCACCATCTGATCCAAAGTTCTTTTATTTCTTTTTTCTTTTGGATTGTTCGCCCGTTTCAAATGATATATTTTCTCTTGTTGTCCTACTGTGATGCATTACAACGCTTCCCAGACATCTTCATATTATCTTGCACTATTTAGTCCATACTCCTGCCAGATTAGTGAGTCACACAGTACACTAAGGAAACTGGATTTGTGTTGAACTTGGTTACTTTTACAGCCCACCAAAGATTTCGTTTATTGTTGTTTGTTCTTTTTTCACATCATCAAGTACAAAACAAAATAAATGTCCAAGTCCTGCAAGTACTAGGCTTTATTCATGAGCGTTATGAAATGCCATTGGCAGTTGTTGTGGAATAAGCTTTGTGTTTTCAAATGCAGGTGCGGCATCCATGGATATTTAACAAGAATAATTAGAGCATTAAGTGTTTCTCCAATCAGACATTCTCTAGTCATACTGTAAATGCTACTCTTGCCACACATCTCAACTCTTCTTAGACATCTAAGCCCTAGTTTTTTACCAAGAGCAGTTTAGCATCGTTATTTTGCAGTAATTCAAAGTTGCATTCTCCATCCACAATGACACAGTAGCCCTTAAGAACTACAATTGACCAATGGGGGAAGTGGAACTAAAAGACATTATATTTCAAAGAGATAGATCCTGAACAAAGAAATGGTGTAGAAACTCTTTGCCCCCTTTTCTCTTCACCGCCGACAATATCTCTCTTAATGACCAGGAACAAAAAAAAACAGGATGCTTCTAGGTCACATTTAAGGAGAAAAAAGAAGACTCTTAGTTCTAAGAAAAGATGAATCTTGACACAGTATCATTTTATCATAGATATTTTAGTTTTTTCTTCTTCTATTCTCAGTGTCTCTAGTGTATTTTGTGAAACAAAGGCTTGCCAAAAGCAGTGAGAGCCCTCAGAGGGATATAGAGGAGACTCTTTGGGCATGCAGAGCTATTTACCACACGCACCCTCAAGAAACAGGGTTCTCTGTTTGTCTCATAAATAAAGTATAGAACTTCATTAGTGAAGAGCACTGACTTGAAAGCCCAGGCATAGAGACATGCAGACATGGAGGCTAGCCCAGTTAAAGAGGGCAGTAAATAAAAAGGGAGGGCATGCAGTTAGCCAATTTAAAGACATTTGAGTCAGGGGCATTTGAAATGCCCAAACGTGGAGGCTTGTCAAATTTTGGAGATGTTGTTAAATCAAAGACATGCTGGATTTTAGTCCTTCCCGCCAAAGCTGAAGATATTTTGAATGATTCATGATGCTTGTTTAAGAATGAAAATAGCATGTTGTGCAACATATCCATGTTGCAATGATTTGTTGCCTTACCTTTCTATTCATTAAAGGTTAGAGACTGATTAGCAGTTTCTGAAAAGATATGACTCTATAAAACATATATATATGTATATTTAAAAATACATTCTGCTTTACATAGTAAAATTTTAACTCTTAATTTAAAAACTGAAATATTAAT
The DNA here is from genome assembly GCF_041146795.1 of Maylandia zebra. Taxonomy (NCBI): domain Eukaryota; kingdom Metazoa; phylum Chordata; class Actinopteri; order Cichliformes; family Cichlidae; genus Maylandia; species Maylandia zebra. The sequence continues at coordinate 18,845,367 of NC_135174.1, read as the reverse complement.
TAGTGTTATCTCAGCAATTAAAATTATTTGATGGCGCTTTATTGCACTTTTGTGAGGATGTAAATAGTTTAAGGTTGAAATGTAGCCTTGTCATAGCAGAATTCATTTTGTTAGCATGTTTGTGTGTTGCAAAGGACCGCTAAGGCGAGCGATCTAGCGTAATTCTAAAGGTAATTTTATAATAAATACAAGTTTACTGTAAAAACAAACCAGAGGCAGTATTTAAAGTGTCCAGTTCAGTAAATCATGCATTAAATATTAAGGAAACTTACTTTGAAAATTCATCCCCCCTTATGCTTTTCACAAATACTTTAGCAATGCCAACAAAATGAGCCGCTGAAACAAAGACGAGCACAGACAAAAGCATTGCTGCTCTGCATTCTAAAGGTGGCCAGCAAGAGGCTGAGACACTTCTTCTTAGGTGAGTGTTCTTGGTGTTAGGAGCCTGTAATCAATCCTGCAAATGAAAACAGCTCATTAGGGATTGATTTCAGCCCCGTTTAGATAAGCAGAGAGGGCTGGGGTACGGCCCCCAGGGGCCCCAGCCTAGCCCAAAGTTCACGCCATGCCAGGTAGAGAGCAGCACTGCAGGCTATCAACTTTATTAGGATGGAGATAAGCTGATTAGACCTTGTCAATCAAAGGTGCCAGTGACTCAATCATGATCCAGGGGATTTTTCTTTCTTTCTCTCCCTTTTTGTCTCGCTTCCCACTCTCACACTCTCCCTCTCTTTTTTGTGATAAATCATTGAAGCGACCAACAAAGTGGCAGCCATCGCTGGGCTAAGCTAAGCAGCCCTGCAGTTGTCACCAAGGCAGACGTGTGAGGACCCTGTGATGATGTGACGACTATATTAAAGAGTACATCAATTTGTTTTAGAGCAGTTTGATTTTCAACTGCAGTGGTATTAAAAGAGGGGTGGGGGGGGCAAAAGAGGGGAGGGTGAGCACGTCGGCGTCATCGAACAGGATTCCAGTGGCAGAGCAAGGGGTGCTGGGACAGCGAGAAATAAATAGATAAATGACGGAGTGACGAGAAATAAATAAATATGTTTTTGTAAACATTAAAAAAAAAATCTTCATGGCTCTCGTTTGAAGCAGAGTGTGGCTTTGAGTCTTGCTGAGAGTCCATGGGTGCTGGAGTGGCCCAGTAACACAACACACATTTGTCCCGACTCTCTATCTCTCCCTCTCCATCTTTGTCTCTTTCTCTGTGTCTCTCCCGCTCGCTTTATTTCTCCCTGTTCCCTGTAAAGATCAGACTCGATGATTCTTTTGGTGCTGGGCCACCAAAGCGTCGCCTCAAATCCATAAGCAAACACTTAACAAATGACTTAGCCGGTTACGTTTATGAGCACCAACTTTTATATTAAACAGAGGCTGTTGTTCTCCCTCAATACATTTTATTCAATTCTTTAACATTCAAAACATGCTGTTAATGTAGAATATTTTATTACATTTTTACTGATTTACACAAATAAAAATCCTACAAATAAATAGGTAATTAATCAGTATTTAAGTGGAATTAGTATTTTTGGAAATTGACAATTATTCTACAATTTTAATACATTTAAAGAGATTAGTTTGAAAATTTGGTTTGTTTGTTTTGCAAATGCAACCCAATTTTATACTTGATTTTTTTTGTATTAGTAAGTACTTTAATGATTTTTATATATATATTTTTTAAAAAGCATAGTATATACACACATTAAATGCAATGTAAATCTTTTTCTTATTAGCATGTTGCTGAATCTTTTCTTACTTCTTATTTTAGTTTATTCTCTCTGTTCTGCAATGTAGTTTTAATATTTTAAGCATCTCTTTTTCATTTCTCTTTTTAAAAGGACACTTTGCTAAAGTGGATTTCCTTGAGGTATAGCATAGTAGATCACTTTTTTTGTAGGCCGATACAATCGGCATGTTGTATTGTGTTCAAAAAGAATATGACGTTATTTGATAATTGTTTGATTAATAAAGCCGAGAGCCAGGACTTAAATATTTCACAGCTTGAATTTTCAGCTAAAGAGAAAGGAGGTCTTTTTAAAGAAATGTGCTTTAAAGTGGAAAACGTTTTTCTATAGCTATTTAAAAAGAAAACAGTCATTAAAAAAACACTGCCAAAATTTTAACTTGAAACCATATTTCCTAAATATATATGCTTCAACGCATAACATCTTGCTCTCAGAAAATCTAGCCGTGGGTGAGCTGTTTATCGGTAAACCCCCGGTGGATGAAAGGCGTAGCAATAATGATTTTTTCTCTCCTAATCGGACCTTGTCAGCAAGGTGTCTTATCGTGGAGAGGAAAATGACACCGATCCTATCGAAGAGCCTGGAGTCCGAATCGGCGGCGTGTGTCCCCCCCAATCATGGCCGGCCGTGGCCCAGTCATATCTAGCGCCGCCACAAACGGCGAGCGACGCTTTTTTATGTGGACTTCAAAAACGTCGCGAGTCATTAAAATTGCACCCACGTTTGGCAGCGGGGATCAGCCGCTCTGGAGCGAAAATGGGATGTGGGAAGAGGAGACTCACTAAATGTGTTAATTCCATCCTCACATGTTTACGGCTTAATTTTAATCTGTTTGAGGGAGGAGGAGGGGTGGAGGGACGATTGGAAATGGGGGGCGGGAGGGGCAATGAGAAAGCCTAGCACTGCAATAAATCGCCATTATCTTTGACACCCTAGGACTCAGCTGTTCCAGGGATTTAGGGGTCCACTGGCAACAGTGTATATATATCGTAGGGCATGAAAACACTGTTTACGCTTGAACTGCGGTAGCTAAGGTGCAATCACCAGTTTCAGGCTGCCCAGACAAAAGGCCTTACGTTCACAATGGCCAGCTAGCATACGGACCCTCAATGGAAGAGCTGAACCAACAGACTCAAGTATGTGTTTGTGTGCGCGCGCCTGTTTTCCTGAACGTGCGTGGGCAAGTCTCTGTTTCCCTGTGTATCGACAGGTGTTACTGCAAACATCCAAAAATTTGTTCGAGCTTTTGTGGGACTACAAAAATGGAAATAAGTGACATGTTTTTGCAAAGTTAAATGAACCTTCTCCAAAAATAGATCAAGAATTCTTGAACGAACAAAGATTGTTCCGTTAAGCTTACCGTCCACCAGCTACTACAGCTGCTCCTCGCCTCCTTGTGTTCCTCCATTAGGTCTCCACAGAGTGTGAGCTAGCATTAATAAAATTATGAGAAAATCTAATAATTAGACCTTTAGTCAGTTATTAGCTTCAACAAGGCTCTCAACATAATGAGACTCTTGGAAGTAATGATCTGACTAGAGAGCTCATTGGAGCTTTCCTGCTAAGTGTAAAAAATAAATAAATAAAAAAAATAGAGCGACAGACAACATTTTTAAGAGAAATGTTGGTTTTAAGCATTTAAGCTAGGCCCTAAAACTTAATCACTAGCGTTATACACATTTAGCGACTTTATGATGGATATGAGATGAGATTGACCAAGCAACATTGACTGAAATCTTTTATTAACTAAAGATTAAACCACCACAGTGATTGCAACTGAACACAGGCAGCCCAACTGCTTGATTAGCATTCCTCAATAGCAAACCATGAGTCCCCAATGTCCCCAACTACGGCAAATAGCATTTTTTTGTGTGCGTTTTACTAGTCTATTTAATCAGAAAACACAATTTCATTAAAGAACAATGTCCTTGAGACGATGAAAATTAAGTCATTTTGGGACACTTTGTAAATTGGTCTAGATTCCTGATCAAACCCCATCCAAATCATTTATTGATATAATCTTATCCTTATCTCAAGATACAAAACACCCTCCAAATGCTAGATTGTGGTAAGACACTATATCTTAAAAGAGACCATCGTCCCAACCTTAAATCATTTTTTTTTCTATTTTTAGGTTATAATAACTAAAAAGATACCCCCTGCCTTCTCGCATGCAGAAGAAAAAAGTGTAGCATTGACCTCTGGCTGACACAGAGAAAACTGAGGGAGGGTGGTGGGGGTGAGATGGAGAAAAAGAAAGCAGAAAGAGCGACGGAGAGGAGAGAGCTAAGACAACAACTGTGAAGAGCCACATAGGGTTAAAGAAAAACTGTTTCAGAAGGAAATGGGAGACAAAAGCGCGGACTCGGAGCCCCCATGGGTGCTTTAAAGAGCCGCTACATCTGAGGTGCTGAAATATTAAAAACAGAAAAGGAGAAAAAAAACCTGAAATAAAGTAAAGGAGTGGGAATGAGAGGGAATTGTGCTATTTTGTCAACTGAGGACCTTTTAACAGAAAAATTAATTGAGTGATGAGAATGACGCAGTGAATGACAAGATGATTGATGACATTTAAAACCCGAAAACGGGGTAAAAAAGAAAAGAGATTAGACATTTATCAGAGTGAGTGGATAGGTTGCTGTATAGAAGCAAGAAATAGAAATAATGGAAAGGAGATTACAAAGATCCATAAAATATTTGAATGTTTTTTACTTGTTTACCAGGTTTTTTGGTTTGTTTTTTTTTTTTTTTTTTAAATCCTCTTGGTTCTCTTTGACCAGTAAACCTCCCTTACACATGTTCTCATTGACAGTGCACTAAAGTGACAACCATTCCTTTTATATATATATTTATATATTTATATATATATATATATATATATATATATATATATATATATATATATATATATATTATTTAAAAAAGAAAGGCAAGAGGCATTATACTACAAAGCAGTGTTTCTTCACATTGAGTCTTCTGTCAAGCTGGCAGACATAAATGGGCAATTTTTTGATGCAGATTCAGCAGTGTTTTAAGGGTGAAAATTAAGGGGAAGATGGTGCCATTACCATAACATTTCCCTTATGCTTTGCACATAGTTATACAATAAAATCTGACGAATTGAGCCATGCACCTGTGATGGGTCCCTTGCAATATTCTGTTTGGGTCTTAAAACAATCGCACAGCATTTAAGACATTACTTCTTAATAATTGATTAAACCTTTTAATCATTTGAATTCACATGACAACATACAAATGGTTAAAAATCCTATTAGCAGCTTTAAAGCCTGACATGTATATGTGTAAGCCATGCATGACTGCCAGCCAGTAAAAACATTTTCAGAGCAGGAAGAATAATAAATAATGATACAAGATTGTAGTTTAGGTTTCAGACATGAAATTGAAAAAGTAAGCAGACGATAATGTAGAGTATAATAATGTAAGTATTTTGCTATCATTTATTTGCTGCATAATTGATATTATTTTTAGGCCTTTGTCTAAATTTTCTAATTAAAAAACACTTATACATTAAATTAATTAATACATATAAATAAGCCTTGCATAATTGTATTAAATGTAGAATACGTTTAATTTAAACATATTATGGTATCTTCTTCTACCTTATTCCATCACTTTTACCTTTACTACCCACTTTTTTTTTTTCTATAAATGTTTTTGTTTTTACAATGCTGCCAAATTTAATACAAATTTTGGGAAGACTTTTGTCAATTCATTTATATAAGTGTATTTATTTTTCCCCCTTGAAAACAGTCTCACACCACAGTTTGATATATAGACTTAAGAATAAATAAATTATTAATAGTCATATTAATTACTGCTGTCCTTTTCATATTACTTTCACACAGATACAGAATTGATAGATAAAAGTTTAACACTGTTACTCTCAGTGATGACACCAATAACAACAGTCATAATATTTTAATATAGCAAGTGTCCATATATTATAGGGTCATAAAATGACTGTTACTGTGTAATGTTTATTAGAATTTTAGAAGTTGTTTTTTTTTTAAAGAACCTTTTCCATGTGAGGAAGTCTAAAGAAACATCCGGACAACACTGACTTCTTTTAGCTTTAAATGGTGTAGCTGGTGCTTTGTTGTTAGTCAGTGATGACTGCACTGTGTCACTTCTCATATAGTCACACAGATGTTTTTTTTTATGTAGCCCACATGAAGACCCTGTGGTGTCATGTCTAGAATAGATACAATGTGCAATAGAATAAGCAATACCCATGCTATTAGATTTAAATTACTTGGTCTTTCTTAAAAAAGTATGACTGATTTTGATCTTTGAGACAGTAAAGTGGTGGCTCTAGCCTTAAGGAAACATTTTGATCTTTTGTTAGAAAACCATATGGACCTAAATGCCGTCATTAGCTTGTTATTAATGTGCATCTACTATAAACATTCCTGGCGCCCCCCCCCACACATCCAGTCCCCACCCTGCAAGGCACACAATTATACTGTACAAACAGAGTGGCGCATATTAGCCATCGCCGTCTGTCCTTGTTCCTTTTTCGCTCAATGGTTGCCACAAGAATCACACCTCCCCTCCTCTGTCAAAGGAGCTTCCTCCTTGGCTGTCCTGTGCCCATCAGACAGGGTGCCCGGCCGTTTAAGACACCCAGGGAACATGAAACGGAGCCGGGCTGAGATGTCAGCTGGTTGCCCCATCTGCCAGTCAGTGGGTTGGTAAAGCTTTTGTCCTGGGGGGTAACCTTAGGAGTGCAGTGTGTGCAGATAAAGTGTGTTTGTGTGTGCGTGCATGTGCATTTTGCTGAGGGACGTCAGACTCAGCATCACAGTTTTGAGCAAAGCGAGCCACATACAACATGGTGACCTTGTCCTTTTAATTTATATGCGAGATGACATTTCCACCAAAATTGACCAAATTTAAAAAAATAAAAAATCTGATCTCACATCAGGGAAAATTAGCTGCTGTGTTTACTGGTGAGGATTTTTTTTTTTTTTTAAATGAAGACATTTCAGGGGAATAAAATGTGCAGGTCTCACACAGTTGTCCAGGATCTTCAGCTGGATTGAAGTTAATTGGTCTCATTTCAGATCTGCTCACTTCTTATGGACCACAGTTGGTGGAGGAGTCGACAGAACTTTAAATTGCCTGAAACTTGTCTCTATTCTTTTCCTGTTCCCCTGCTAAATAACCTAACCTTGACAGTACAAACAGTTTGACTCTCATATAAATGAACCAAGGTACTGAGTGAACGCTGGCCGGCTGGTTGAATCGAAGCACATTTCCACTCATGCATTCTATCATTTGGTAGATAGGCCGCGCCCTTGAGCTGCTTTAGGAGGCAGGCACTGCTTGTTTTCACTCTAAGAAGGTGCTGAAAGGGGGCCTCTGTGTATGCACGAATGCACGCACATAATCCTTTGGACGGTTCTACGTGAGCCCAAGAGTTCCTAAAAAGAAAATGTATGCAGACAGCATGAACTTATTTATTTACCACTGGCTTATGCTTTTGTAGTTTCGCCTGTCAAGGATATCAGCACAAGTTAATATGTGCGCTTTTGTGTGTGCGTGTGAGTCTGCGTGTGTGTGTGTCTTTGCACCTCAGTTGTTTCACTCTCAGATAAAATCTGATTTATAACAACAAAGCCACCCTGTAATAATTTTTAGTCAACTTTGACTGTTGACTGCCACGTAGAAAGCTTCGCTTAAGTGGTCTACATATTCCCCATGTTCACATCAGTCAGTCTCACCACATGATGTATGTAGTGGTAGTCCTGAAGGGCTTATGCATGCACAGCTCTGCACCAGCAAGTCCTCCCTGAGCACATCTATGATCTTGGGTTGTTCAATCATCAATCAAGGCCAACTGCAGCGTACTGTACTGTCGCCCATCTTTTAAAGCGCAGTTGTGAAGGACTGGCTAAGATGGCCTAAGGGACACCTTCCTTGGTCAGGCCCATCTTAGGTTTGATGTGATTATGTGCGTGGTTATGACTACACATCGATGTAGACTTTTTAAAAATGTTTGGTGAATACTATCTGACAGGAGGGAAGTGCTTACTGGTATTTTTGTATTTGAATTTTTGGCTGTACTTTCTCCAGACATTTTTTTATTAATTTTCTTGTCATTTTGTTGCTATGATTCCCCATTAGCTTTCAGCTATTATAGAAAATAGACCAAGGTTCATCTCAAAACGGAGAAACTTAAGTTTTTATCAATCGTATTTTTTTTATTTTAGTTTTACATTTCTTTTGTAGGTTTTTGTGGTCACATCTTTCATGCTTTAGGCCATTTTTTTAAAATAACTCTTAGCTCATTATTAAGGCAAATGTCTTGTGAGATAAATAAACATGCATCGAGCAACTATAAAATTCACTAAATCAAGAAAACCTGGAAAAAAATTTTGCCTAAATTTTAGACGGTATGGGCAGAGAGAGCAGACAAAGAAGGCAGTGCAGTGAAAACACTGCCAGAAAATCAAAAAGAAATATACAGTACATTCACTTTCTCCACAAAGCTACTCTGAATTCATTATATTATCCAGAATGGACATTCAGAACCATATGATATTGCAGTGATAGAGTTGCTTGCCAATTTTCCTGTGTGCTTGAAGTGAGGTATTGTGCTATTTTAATGAGCTGTTTAGACTAGTGGACGGTTGCATTTGGGTTTTAACAACCGGCTCAATGAGTAATTGTTATTGCCTCTTAAAGGCCAGATGTATGGAATTCATGCAAATATAGAGCAAAGGGAAAATAAGTGTGTGTGTGTGTGTGTGTGTGTGTGTGTGTGTGTGTGTGAGAGTGTATGTGTGTGTGTGAGTGAGGGTGTCTTGGAATAATTGTTTTCCAGATGTCCTTCTTTCATGTAAACCACACACGTGCTCGTGCACACGCACACACTTAAAGGACTGAACAGATGATGGTGATGATGATTAAGCTCTTAAGCATATGGAGATATTGTCTTTTAGTGTGTGTGTGTGTGTGTCTGAGACTTTTTTTTTGAACATTTCTGTTCCCTCAGTCTTCCGTGACAGGTTCACCCATCTCTCCTGGGGAGACTTTCACTCCCAATTTAGACGCAACCGTCATCAAGTGACAGCAATGGCTCCGGCACCCTACCTTTGCAATGTGACTACAGTTAACTTAACAAGTCTCGATATGTGAGCTCCATCTTTGATGTAATTGATTTGAGTAGTCTGAGCATCTTTCTTGCCAGGAAGTTGAGATTTTTGGTGGATCTGTCAAGATGATCTTTGGAGGAATGCAGGTCACTTCTCTTACAGTTTTAAAAAAGTTATTATCTTTTATCATGTTGCATGTTTTGTATGCCTCCTTTGCTGCTCTAGATGTCAGATATGGTGCATCCTATCTGTAAACTCATCAGGAAGAACACGTGTGGCCACACTGTACTCAGGTCTCTACTCCGTATTGCAGTCCATCTGTCCAGTCCTGCTTGTTTTACAGTGATCATAAATATCAACAGCAGAAAAGAAATCAAAGATCCCTCTGATATAAAGCTGTTTAGAAGGTGGTCATTTTACAAGCGAATTGTGTATTGTTTCAATATGTTTTAAAGTTTACATTGGACCTTTCGTGGGCCGTGCTGTAGTGTGAGTGTGGACACTTTTGTTGGGTTTTTTCCCCCCCGCTGATGAGATTCAAGTACAGTGTATCTATTGTTTGTTCTTGTCTTTGATGTTTCTCCTGCCTCTGCAACACCTTACGCTTGGATGTTGCATCTGTTTTATAAAAAAAGAAATGAATATCCACTTTTGCTTAAGTAAAACTAACTTAAGTGAAATGTACTAAACAAAAGAAGTACATTAAACTAGTTTATATATTATGAAATAATAATTTAAATAGTACACTTATGACATTTGATGAATAAAATTGAATTTGTTTCATATGCTTCATCTGAAATTCCCTGAAGACCTTTTAATCGTCTACCTGATGTTGTTACGCGGTCAGCCGTGCTCGCCTTTTAAAAGTGTTCAAATTTCAGTGAACGCAGAGTACACAAGTGTCTTAAACTGTGTGCATTTCATCACATTGGTGTGATTGTGTGTCTGTGTCTGTATATTTGTGTGGGTTGAAGTTGTGTTGAGTGACAAGGGCATGCGTCTTGAGCCACCTGGATTTATTTGGGCCAAACAAGAGGGGCCCGTGTCTGTCTGGGCCCCTCTTCTGTCCGCACGGGGGCCTCAGAGCCATGAACAGAAGGTACCTCCTCACATCTCACACCTGAGCTCCTCCCAGACTGGGACCAACCTCTCTTTCTATCTCTCTCCCTCCATCCACACAGGCTTGTTTCTCTCTTTCTTTCACTACCCTCTGTGTCCTCTCCACTTCTCTCCCAGGCCATGGCCTGGCCTACTTTTACCTCTCCCACTCTGTACTCTTTGATCTCAACTGTGTTGGCACTTTCCATAGATCATGTGCATGTTTGAAAATGGCCCATTTGCTCAATCCTCAGTCTGTTTATGAATATACATTTCACAAACATTAACATGTAGTTAATAGTCTACAAAGAGAAGGATTCTCTCTCATGTATTAGCTGTGCTTATCGCAGTAAGTGATGCTAAGGTTTGCAGTAAAATCCCCTTTTCTGTTTGCTTGATGCGCTCCTTTCTTTTCCAGACATTGAAAGTTTGTTTCCCATTTTTTCCTCCTTTTTTTTTTTGCTAATGTTTTTTTTTCTCCTTTCATACAAATCTCTCAACTCGGTTCCTGGAAAAGAGGCTTTATTCAGGGAGGAAATGTGTTTGCTTGTCTGTTAGCATCGTTTTCATTTGTGCTTGAAGTGACAGGGTGTGAAGCTGGGTAGGCGTGTGCATCTCAGAAGTCAAAAGCACAAACACTAACAAGACATCAAGTCGGCTGCTTTATTTTTTTTAAGGTAAAATCAACTCAAACTCAATAGGAATTGCGTTCCTCTGGTCAGTCTGGCATTAAATTGGGGATTTTTCTCCACACTGTGAATGCATTTCACAGAATCTTGGGAACAAGCTGCTACTGATTGCATAATACTAACATTTAACTCTGGGTAGAAATATAGTTTTGAGCTATGAAAAGTTTTAGGGTTGAGTCATCAGATTTATATATATATATTATTTTAGTTTGCTTACTGTAATTTAATTCAGTATATTACCTTATGACAAGAAAACCATTGTATGGCATTGATAGATACACATTATGAGGCTATACTGAGTCACAACCCAAAATGTTTAATTTTCTGTTATAGCTGTGTTGACAAACATCCAAAAATTCATATCATAAGCCATTACTTACTTAAATATGGGCATCTTCATCACTCATTGTGAAGAAATGACACACCCTTAATAAACTTAACTCAGCTGTCATCTCACCACTTTGTACAAAAGTCTTAAATTCATGTCATGTGCATGAAGTAAACAGAACTAAATGTGCTTGTAATTGATCATAACTCTTATAAATTTTAGATTATTTGTAATAGCAGAACTGTTACGATATTGGATTAATGTAGCATATAGCAACAAAAGGAGTAGTAGCTCTGAGATGGGCTACCTGCTCAATATTTGTTGGAATACCCCTCGCCCCTGTGACACTTTAGAACTTTAGAACAGGGTTGTCAAACTTAAGGCCCAGGGGCCAGTATCGACCCAACAAAGACTCCAATGTGGCCCACTGGACAGCTATAGAAAATGTGACTGAATGCATAGATTTTAAACTGTATTTCCATAAGATTTATAGATTTTTTGTTTTTCTATAAAGATCCCCCCCCACCACCACCACCCATTGGCATCCATACTACATTAAAGTACAAGAAGATTTTCTTTGAATTAAAAACATTATATTCCAATTTTATAATTACAGAACGATCTGAGCAATCAACCTTTTTTGCAATGTTACATGTTTAATACACAAGATTATTACATGTGTATTTTCCCTAGTCTGGCCCACTTCACATCAAAGGGGGCTGCATGTCGCCCGCCATGTAAAATGAGTTTGACATCCCTGCTCTAGATGAGGGTTTCAACCTTAATGATAGCAGACTCTGAGCTATTACTAATATGGCCAGTTCCTAGTAGTATACATCGATAGTTAAACACTTTCAACCTTTAATTATGACCACTTTACTTGCTTGCAAATGACAGCTGTTGACCTTACAAGGAAAAATGCCTGAATCTGCCGTATACCGAAGTGTTAATTTGTGTTCCCTTCTTTGGGGTGGTTAAAGCTGGCTTGGTCTCATAAGTCATCAGCGGGGTTCAACTTAATTGAACCCCGCTGGTCTTGATGGGTGAAGCAGGATGTGGCGCAGCATCATAACCGGTGGCATGGGAAACCTGGCAATTAATTGGATGTGGTGGATGTGTCCGATTTAGTAGTATCAATTGAAAGTTAGCCCTTCACACTGCGGCATTGAGGTAATTGAGCCACTGGTCTCCTTGGACTCTTAGAGTTGTAGAGACCGAAATGTATCTCCAAAGGTTAAAATTGATTTGGCCGTATTGGGAAGGCCACTATTATGTATTGTCTAAAAAGTGGCAGCCATCAATCAATTATCTTCCACTCTTCACATTAAGGTTTGCTGTAATGATGATTCTGTACCAGCAGCACAAATATGTTTGCGAAACAGCCATAAAGTGTGCAGTCAAATGTAAGGCCTGTTACAATGCATCAATGTTTATGTGTCTGTGTTCACTGATATATGTGTGTGTGTGATGAAGAGGCTTCCTTTTCCCTATCAAACTAATGGTGTGACAGCCTATTCTTTAAGATGTCTGAGACTGTAATTAGTAGATTGCTTTGAGTCGGGCACGAACAGGGCACCGGGAGGGTCTGGGGGAGTAAAAGGAGCAACAACAAGCGAGAGACTAAAGAAGAAAAGGGCTTCCAATTTTATAGTCCTGATGGAGGTTATATTTTCTGTGACAACTGGACCAGAGTAATCAAAATGTGTTAATAATCCCTTCAAAGAGCCTAGCGGCACATCAGTAAAGAGCTTCACTGAACGCCAATCCCCCCACCAGACCCTGGTTCTGGCTGCCCCACCCTCACTGACCCTCCGTCTCTCTTTCTTTGCCCTTGCCCTGCTTTGTCTTCATCATCACTTGATCTAATCTGTCATGTTCATTCAGTGCTTCTTTTGGCTCTACCTTGACAAACTTGCAGCAGAGTTACAGTTCTGTATCTCCAGATAGCCCTGTCTATGTGTCATCATCTTTAGACTTGTTGATGCTACAGTTATTGCAGTGGAGTCCGGGCCAAGAAGAGGGTATCGGTCTGAGTTTTAGTCTGCTTTGGCACCCTCCTGCTTGAATCTGTCGCACTGGGATGACTCTAGGTCAGACTGTATAGGTTCCAATAAGTTATTCTCTTTTGTTTGAGGATTAACTCGAAGGTCAAAGTTCATAAAGCTGGCCAGATGAGGTCTCTAGTGCTAAACATCCATACCTTCTGCTTCTAAAAGGAGGTTGAGCGCCAGGATCAATGGACTCAATCGATGGGCATAGTGGTGGAAGTAATGCTGGCAAAAAGTTTGATTGCATGCATATTGATCAGAGTGAGGCTAAGAAGCTGTGAGGATATTGATTAAATTTTGTTTTTGCGCAGTGTAATCTACTTTTACTAGTGTAATCAGGCCTGCACAACTTTCAAGAGCCAAATATGACCACAGTGGTAATGTATGACACTTAAACCTAATGTGTTAATTATGATTTAATGAAAAGTGGTGATTAAACTTGCATCACCTGAATACAAATATGATGACTTTATATACTATATGTTTATACTAATATTCTATATGCAAGTTTTGCATTGTTGTCATTTATGGTAACTATTCTACATTACTAACATTAAAAGAAAGGATGCACTATGCTCTTCATGCTCATGATACTTCTCCCTCTCTTTTTTGTTTTGTTTTTATTTACAAAGCTTTTAAATCTCAGCAATGACTTTTAAGTTTTGAGAGACATAGTGATTTTATTGAAGCAACTTGTCTCTGCTATCACTGTAGGGAACTTTTATTGGCATCATTCGTTCTCTAAGCCCTTCAGACTCTCTCAGACCAGGAAGCAACAATTGAAGTGCTCTGCTCGGTGCCCAGAGGCTTGGCCGCCTACTCCAGCAACTAAACTACTACCAAAATCTCACTGAAGCAAACAGAAACTAGACGGTCCATTTACAGTTGTCTTATCCATCAGAAACTTAACCTGAGCATTTAACTTAAAAACCCTTGTTGGATCCCAAGGAGTTCTGTGCACCTCCTTAATATCAGTGGACCGACAGATTTGTGTCCTACAACAAAGAAAAAAAAACTTTTCTTGATAAATTTTTCTAAATTAACTTTAAAGGCTCTAAGTACTTTTATCATGATATTTAATTCTTCCCAAATATATTTACATATAAGTGCTGAAACACACACACACACACACACACACACACACACACACACACACACACACACACACACACACACACACACACACACACACACACACACACACACACACACAATCTTCAACCACAATCTTTCCTTTACTTTATAAACATTTGGATATGGACAATATCATTGTGAAGTATGAATGCCTCTTCATGTTAACTTTCCTTTAAATTAAGTCTCTGCCAATTAGAGAAACTCTGCCTTATTTAGTAGTCTAGTCTGAGACTGTGTGTCAGGATCAGTTTGAGCCATTAAAAAATGCATGGGGTCCAGGTGAGGTGCCCCAGCCCCAGTGTGAATTGGGAGCGGTTTGTGTGCCGTCTCAGGAGAGGCTGTGTCCAGTGTAGGGGCAGCGGAAGGGACAGCACTTAATAATAGAGCCACAACATCAAAGGCTGTAGACTATTGCTGACTGACATGGCATACATCATGAATTATTGTGTGTCTGTGTGGTTCAGTGTGTGTCGAGTTTTTTGTGGGTGCTCTGTATTTCTGGGAAATTTTATGCTCAGGTGTCTTGATGCATGCTCAATCATCCAGAGAAAAAAAATCCCAAAAAGTTGATTGTGTTTCGTCAGTCGTCCAAGTGACAACACATTTTTCCCACTCTTACTTTCTCTTCTCCTGATGTGCCGGGTTGATGCTCAGGTGTTTTCCACTAATCCATCACACGCGTGAGTTCAATAACGTGTACAAGCGTTATCTTTTTATCAAAACACGGCATTCCTAAATGGCATATATTGCTGTAGTCTGTGCTATGTTCACAATAGGGCCCCTACTAGGTGGTGTGGCTCCCTGGGAAGGCTAGCGTAGCTGCAAGCGCTAGAGGACTCATTGACTTTATAATGATTAGTGGTCAGGCCCCCAGCCCATGCTAGTACCAGGGGTTTGGCCTAGCCGCTGCTGCTAGCCTCTGGCCACAGCCGAGCACCACTATCGACTCACCCCTAGCCCCCGCTCTCTTTGGCCTGCTGGCGATGTGTCAAAACCCATTACCACAGAGTTCCGCAAGTACAGAGAAGGATCATTTTAGGTTTATCTTTCTTGCTCTTCTCTCACTTCTCCGTAGCCATCTCCTCTCTCTCTCCCTCTCATTTGTTCTTCCTCCATCTCCTCATCCTCCTCCGCCCTGCTAAAATGAAGAGAGAAGCACAGAGAAAAAGGAGTAACCTTTGACAAGAGTTGTTCCAGTTGTGGTATGTATGGCTGCGTATTGATCTGCATTGGCTTTAGGAACTATAGAGAGGAGAGTCAGCGAGTTGCTGCTGCTTTCAAGTCCCACTCATTTTTTTCTGGGGAAATACAAGGAAGTTTTAGATGCTTGTTGACCTCCTTAGGTCTCATAAGCTATGGAGATTTGCTTGGAGAAAGGGGTGGAGTGTTGTAACGCGTGTGCATGTGAAAAATAAGCTCAAGAGTGAATGGTCCAATATGTAATCCTCTGTCATGTTAATTTCTTGTGTTTGTGTTAGTGTGTGTGTCTTTGTATGCTTGAAAAGATACAAAGAAAGTGTGTTTTTGTACTCTGTTGTATTATATATTATGTGTAGTGTATCTTTCTGCTCTTCTTGTTGAGTTTGACCTCTTGACACACTTGTTGGTGTCTTTCAAGTTATTGACCAACACAGCCAGTTTATCCAGATAACTATTTTAGAGAGTGGAACTTCTTTATTTTTAAAAAGCCAAGCGATGGTTTGAATTAGAATAGATGCACTCAAACAGACACACCAGCTCACACGTACACACACACAGCTCAGCGAGACAGCATTCTTCCGACCCGGCACTTCTTTTTCTGATAAGCTCAATCTCCCCAGAGAAAAGTGCCTGTCAAAGACTTTGTCCAAACAACAAGAAATCAGTGCCAAAAAAAAAACACAACAACTAAAAAACACATACTTCTCCATCACTGTTCATCAATCCATCCAGTTGTGAATTCATTATTAATTTATGGAACTTTGGGGCGCGTTATTTGAATAATGCGGGGTATGACGAAGGGGGGAGCTGTGTGAAAACAACAAGATGACAACCACACCAAAACCACCCGAGGGCACATGCCAACACATCGCATCAGTGTCATCCTTTCTCGCTTTGCCCCTGTGGGCTTACTACTCTGCAGGTAGCCACAAACACACATATTAACATTTGGTATATTTTATTCTAAAGCATACATAAACATATGAAATTGCTTTTTTGCACAAACCTGCAAAAATACTCAATAGTTTTCTGATAGACAAATATAAAGCATAGATTCCACGACTCCCCCCCCCCCCATCTCTCTCTCTCTCTCTCTCTCTCTCTCTCTCTCTCTCTCTCTCTCTCATACACTCACACACACACACACTCATACACATACAAGAAAACAAACAAAAACACACACACACTCTCACGTTACGTACGCACCACGCCCTCAGGCTCTGGAGACGGCAGCAGTGGCATCAGCGGTCTGATAGATGGATCCTGTCTCCTTGTGATCTCCACTTGTCAGACAAGCGTCACACAAAGCCCAAACACAAATCAAAAACGCAGGTATGGGGCACATGACAGTTTGATAAGACCTTGCTGTTACCTCCCCGTCCATCAACAGCTAAGATGTTCATCCATCGACTTGGAATAAGGGTGTTAATGTGAGCCTGTCACATTGTTTGGGCTATTGATGTACCCGGTTTGCAAACTAATGGTTTGAGTAGTAGTGTTTGGTTTGTGCCGTTGGAGCTCTTATCGCAAGTTGACAGCGAGAAACCAACACGGTCGTTTCGGAGCGGCTGCTGTTCTGTGCTCTGGTCAATGTGGGGTGTTGCAAAACCTCAGTGAATCAGCACGTTAGCAGACTTATTAAACAACTAAGCACAGCCACGCTCCAGCACCAACACCTTCACTCTGATCCTGCAGTAACATCCGCCTCCGGTGTGGTTCTCACACCTTCCAGCTCTTGTTCGCTTAACACCCGAACGTCACAGGTAAACCACAAAGGCAGCCAACTTGTCCAACAACACAGCACACCACCTTACCTCTCCTCCACCTCCTCTTCCTCCTACTTGCCAGACAGGAACAACCCAAACTAGACCACTGCAAAAACGAGGCACAACCCACCTTTTGTTTACCGCTCTCAAAGGTGGATCACAGACCAGTCCTGGTAAGGGATTGTGACAGAGGTGATGTCTAAATTAATGATTCATGCTCTTTCACACGGGCTACAGTAACAGCCCTGAAATATTAATGACAGCTGCAGAATAAATTTGATTCCCTTTTCTCTCTGATTATAATCCACAGGCGCGCTCACACACACATGTTTATTTATGCCCTGGAGATGAGGTATGGGGTCACTATTAGGAGTTCGTCTGCACACGTAGACACACACGCGCTCTACTTCCCTCTCCCTTTTGCCACTTGCTCTTGTGTACCACCTCATTGTTTTGGAATATGTACATATTTTTCACATGTGGTGAGCGAGTGGGCTATATATTATACATTATATGCTTGTGCCGTCTAGGTATGATATACTGTATGAATTCTGCACATCTGCCAAGCAGAGTTTTTGTTTGTTATTGTAATTAGGCAAGGGGCCTTTTTCATACATTTTTTTTTTTTTTTTTTTGGAGAGCATGACCTGAGTGGAGCAAAGAGGATGCAGGATGTATTACAGCGCTGCTGCCTCTTCGTGGAATTTCTGTTTTGGGGTGATCTGACTTGCAAAGCAAGACGCCTCTGTTCAGGTCATGCCACTTTCGGATTTAGTAACTCCACTATTGGGGGCTTTTCTGGAACATTGTCAGTTTCACGGTGCTAAAACAACTTTCGGCAAATGCTTTTAGCAATTTCGGCTTTCTTGCCAAGTCATAGACAAGACTGGGTACTCACTATGTGACATAACTATAGAATAAAGTATGCTGCAAGTTTTCTTAGTATAGCTAAAAGTCAGCAGTCAAAATGACCCGTTATTTGGCTGTAGACTCTTGACAGCTCTGCGGCAGTGTGGCAGTTGTCTGTCATAAAATTTCCCAGATATCACTGCTGTAAGCCTAACTCACAGCAACATAAACTGGGCTTGGTGCACAGATAACTATCAGCTGTTTATGTCTCAACATGTCACCCGAGATCCCTGTCTTTTTCTGTCACCACTGTCCTTCCTTGTGTTTGCCCCTTACTTTTTCTTCTATAATGAGGAATGGAGAACAAACCAACAGGTTCTCTCTCAAAAGTTCCTCCCTACTGCTTACAAGAACAGAATGGATTTATTACAGTTCTTGCAAATCAGGCATTAGTTAAGTCACAGTGCCTCAGAAGGGGTTAGGTCGAGCAGAAGTACAGTGGTTTTACTGTTTTTTCGAGCATCACGCTCGTCTTAGCACTGATTTTGCAGAAGCATTTATGCTAAAATTACTTGCAAATTCACTTTTATTCCCAGTGTTTGTGTCCTCCAGCCTTTGTTTGTGCAATTAAACAAGCGATGTGCCTAATTACACATCATTCAGTTGTCATCTCCTCTCCGGGGACAGGCTCATGAGCAGAATTGTCAGCTCAGGTTTGCTCATTTAAATTCATCACGGTGAGCCAGTGCCGTCTTCTTGCTACTTGCCCGTGGATCAAAGATGAATTAACTGCTATTTTGAATTATCAAAAATAAAAAAAGAGAAGTGTAAGTCAAGATTTGATTTGATGTACATGGTAGCAGTCTCTCTGGGTTAATTTTTCATTTCTCTCTTTTGCAAGAGCCACCAAAGGTATCCGCTCTGATTTCAATTGGTTTCTATCCCACAGCAGGTGCTTCGTTTTATTGCGCCATATGGACATTTATTTATAACTTACAAGACTGTCAGGTAATTTCAGGCTAATCTATTTCAATAAAGTTTTATGGCAGTGATGTGTGTATTATATTATGTTACGGCCTGTGGACTTATGCTCAGTCATGTGTCGACGCTATTAAGGGTACGTATTACTACGATGTCGCATGTCATATAATCGGTTTTCCCTGTCTGTTTTGGTGGCGTTTAGCCTTGACTCGCTCAGCCATAGTGCGACATGACAGCGGCCACAGCGTCATGCTCTGTTTGAGGTAGAAAATATCAGTCAAGAGATGCTTTCTTTATTTTTTTTCTGTGCAGGCAAGCGTGCGCACAGTTTTTCATGTCTGATGGAGTGTATGCAAGTATTCCGTACATGAATATTTGCACGTTGATGTGTATATTTGTATATATGTGTGTGTGTGTGTGTGTGTGTGTGTGCACAATTCTAATGATGCCTTCCTCTGCTACTCTATTGGGCTGTCAGCACGGTGCTGGGGACTGTCACACACAGCACCCCCTCCTCTCCAAATCTTGCTGAGATAGGTCATTTTTCAGTGTCAGGACAGACGATTCGCATTGGCACCAGATAGATCCGGGACACATTGGACTCATTATTCTCTGTTTGCATATGTCTGTGTTGTACAGAAATGCAAGGTGACACGTACAGGAGACTTGAGCTGAAAACTCATAGAACTTTTTGCTGCTTTGTTTCCATTAGCCAAATGCAAGTGCTTTGCTGGGCATCTCAGACGTAGGACAAATATCCAGCTCATCACACAAATCAGAAATCTTATTAGTGGGATAACCGCATGTTAATTTCAGTATCACATCTGTATTTACTTATTTAGGCATTTAGTTCTTTCCCTGTATTCCTTTTTGAGCCTATTTCTGACCAGCATTCACATTGCTTTGTCCCACTTTCCCTAACGGTCCCCTTGCCCTCTTAGATTACCAGCCTTGCATTTTCCCATTTGACAAGGTAGGTGACTATGCGGGTAGATATTTGGCAATGTGGGGTAGATGGGGGTCAAGGCCTGTGCCCCAGCAGTGTGGTATTTTAATCTGGGCTATTTGTAATGACAGGCCTCCTACGAGGGAAGAGGAGTGGCAGGTTGAGAGGCTCTGACAGGTTCTAATCGCTGTCAGGAAAAGTAGCTGAAGAATGTGCCAGATATCCCCCCCCCCCAGTCTCTCTTCTTGTCCTCTCATATAGCTGCTGTTTTGTTGTCTCTCTGACTCCTTGGCTTTCTCTCTGTTTCTTTTGACCTGTGTCTTTTAAAGGTGAGTGAAAGATAGTTGTCTCCAACTATTTTGTTTTCGCTTCTCCTCTTTCTTTATTTTGGCTGCCATCCAGATGCCACTACCTGACAGAGTAATCCCTTCCTCCTCCTTCCTCCTCCCCATTCCTTGTCCACAGACCTCACCTTCTCTTTTCCACTGCTGTAATTCCGTGGGCTTAAATAACCAGACCAACCTTGTATAGCGCGAGTCTCATGGTCACTGGCAAGCTTGTCAGTTTATTGTCTCTGCCAGATAAAACAGGCCCATATGTCCTGCACGTATTTTTTTTTTATCTTAACTTTTATCTCAACTGCCTATTTGTTTATGCAAATAACTTATGTACGCTACACACTGTTCCAAAGTTGTCATGTAGTCTTGTAAAGCCCCCAAAATACCAGTAAATATGTTAAGAATTTTAACAAATGCTTTTTTTCCCCTTTTTTGGTTTTAGTAATAAAAAAGGGACATATCGCATCTTGGAAAGGCATATATTGACACAATAAATTAAACTTTTTCCTCATTTCCCATTCAGCAAAAAAAAAAAGTCAAAATAAAAAAATATAAAAGTGGTTCAGAGAAAAACAAGATGGCCAATAGAAGTTTTCAGGTTCAACACATACTTGCAGCTCTGCCTCTTTTCTCCTTTGGCACAGGACAAGGGCGGCCAAGCTTTGCCCAGGTGCCGTCTGTGCCATTGGCGCTAAAGCGAGGAGAAGCTGGCACACTTTGGGCATGGCTGCAGCCCCTTCTTCCTCAAAGGCTTGCCTCGTCTCCCTTCTTTCCCCTCATGGTCCCTGCTGCTCCGTAGCCCAGGGAGCTCATTAGGCCAGACTTCCTCTTCATTTAATCCATTTTTCATAGCCTAAAAAACAGTCCCTGATCTTAAAAATCCTGGCTAATTTAAGCCTGGATGTTGGGGAAAAGAGTGAAAATATCATGAAAAAAGCAACCGTGTGCATGCTTTTCATATATCTGATATCAAAATTAAATGTTTTTATAGTATTAGTGTGGCCAGAACAGGAAGATGCAGAAGCAGCACTAATATGAGCTGTTCTTGAGCAGAGTTTCAGACCTCAGTAGACGGTATCCTATTCCATCCACTTCCTTGACTTTTGTTTGTCGGTCTTGGGGGAGACCGATGTGTTAACTTGGCTTAATGAAAACATTGGTAATAACATGCTCCCTCTCCGTGTTCCTTTAATTATGTATCTCCAACTGGATACCAGAAGGCCCCTGTAGGATTCCAGCTCCACTTGTTGTAGAAGTGGAGTTTCATTTGTAACTAAGCTCCTGGTGGGGAAGATCTGTGTAGAGAAACTAACTCGTTCTCTCATGCTTGTTCTCTCCCCGAATCTCTGTCTCCCTCCAACCTTATGTAATTCCTATCTGTCTGACTTAGTTATTGATCAAGAGAAACTTAAATATATATTGCTTCTTTTGGAAAAACACATGATCAAGTATTGGTATTTCCATTGTAAGTGTACTGTTTTTACAGATTCTGTTGTACATGTGATCATTGAGATTCCTCACGCTTGTACAACTTTCACATTATATCCACATAAACACTGCCAAAGTTAACATCCTCAAAAGTTGTCCAAGGCTTTGTCCTTTATCTCGCTACGAGGACAAAGGTTTTTTTTTTCTTCCCTCTTCCCAGGCAACCATCACAGCATTAATATACCTCCCAGGTATAAAGTGTTGATGAGTGCCTGTCTCCTCAGGCTGACACTTATTTCACCAAAGGTCTCAGAGCAGGGGGAGAGGAACACTGACAGTAGGGATGAAAAAAAAGAGAGCTGCTTGCATACCCAGCCAACGGATGTGGTGGAATTGTTAAGCAGTCTCGGCTGCCCTCTCATTAGCCTCCGAGATGCCTGGTGACAGAGGTGAGGCAGCAAAAGTTGCGGTAGGTTGAGAGTGGGAGGGTCAGTGCCCCTAAGGGTACCATGCCATGGCCGTGCCAGGCCAGGACCCTGTGCCACTGTCTCCAGTGCCTCCGCTGTCAGCATGCCCTATGCCCCAGGCCACTTCGGAGAGGGCACGTGGGGGGCTGTCACGCGTCGGCCTCAATTACAATCACAGGATGAAGCATAGGAATAAGGCCCATTGTCACGGCTCATACAGCAGGTGTAATGGCTGTAATGTATCATAAAGTATCGCCAACGTAAGGATGCTTGCAAGAGATTTAGTGGCCATAGATTTTCTTTCTTAACCAAATCTGCATAACCCTAAAGAAATCTACCAATATTTCAATTCACGTTCAGTTTTTTGCTTAAACTGTTACTAATCTTTTTAGCAAGACCTACATTAAAAACATACTTAGCCTTTGACAGCACTGACAGCACTCTAACATAAAATCTTACACATTTAAAAAAAAAAAAAACCCACAAGCATCTTGGGATAGTTTTCTTCTTCTTACACATTTAGTGATCTTGAATTTTACTTCCATTTTCAGTGCATTTTTTCTTGGTTTTGTTAAAGTTGTCAGAGAAAGTTATCAAATCGCTTGGGTTTGCCTTTATGAATCTATTGTGTTTCACATAAAACCTTGAGATATAACCTTCAAGGTGTTGAGCATAGTGTGGTATTTTTCCTGTGTGTACCTAAAACTATTCAAACTAAAAAAGAAAAATAGTGGGCTCATGTGGTATAGCTGTAGGTGCACTTTCAAAAAGAAACGATTAGTTACTCTGATTTTATACATTTAACTTATCAAGTGAAGCGTGTCCTTTGCCGTTTTCATGTGACAAAGCAAAAGTTACATTTATAATCAGTGTTTGTCACCAAAATGCATTGTGTGTATATTTCATGGCTGATAGAAATGTTAAGTGTATTTTTGTTCCTGAGAATCATTATTTATATATTTAAAAACTGTATTGAAAAAAATATACCCATGCACACAACAAAGAACACATGTTAGGGTAAAAACAGTTCACATAAAAATAAAACAATCTGACCATTTTACCCCTCCCCCCCATTTCATATTTTAATATTTATATTGTTTACGTCCATCTTTGCAAACTTGAGGATTGATGTATGTTAGTCAGATGCTGTAAATGTTTACGCTTAGGTAAATATAAATATCACAGCAGCATCTATTAGCCGCTAATGAGGTCTGCTAATTCAATTCAGTTTTATTTATATATTGCCAAATCACAACAACTGTAGCCTCATAGCGCTTTGTATTGTAAGGCGAAGACGTTGCAATACAAATACAGAGAAAACACCAACAATCACACAACTCCACCTGAGCAAGCACTTGGCGACAGTGGGAAGGAAAAAAACTCCCTTTTAACAGGAAGAAACCACTTTTAACAGGAGGGGCGAGGGTGAGGGGGAGGAAGACGGGAATAAAGACAATGTAAACTTCTAAAATGCACTGTAAAGCTGTGTTTGTGACGCTAGTTAGTTGAAATACTTCCAGCTCTTCTGGTCTGATAAATATACTCATGAGTAAAATCGCAGGTATTACAAGTGTCTGCTGCATCACCAGTGCCATTTTTTGCTTGTGCTGAATTGCTCTGTCTCAGTAAATGCAATGAAAGTATTTGGGTTCTTGGTTATTTTCTCCTTTTTCTACCACATGCTGATCTCCACACAGGATCACCACACTTGTATAAGAATTCAGCATATTCGTATTAGATTCTTACTAGAGAGTGCAGTGGTCATACCAAGCTGCGGCTGTTCCTGTCAATCATGGAGGGTTGCATGCCATCATCGTTCCCCTGAAGAGAAACGACACTTGGCTAAAAGAACCACAGTGTGTAAAAGTAATTTTTGTCCCACCTCCTGGTGACCAACCTGTCTAAACAACATTATGGCAAGATTAGCTTTGTCAGATGGCATACATTATTCATAAGGGGAAAATGAAAGGTATCTAAGGTTGTATTATTACAGACTTGATGACTTTTCAGTGGGTCTTTCTTTTTTCTCCTCAGTAAATCTCACCCTTATACTGTAAAACCCACAGGGAGCTGCCACAATTGTAGAAATTCTCCTCAATCTCTTTGTCTACCCTATTCATCAGCAACCTTTTAAAAGAAGAAAGCAAATTATTTTGCTCAGCAGATACGATTACAATGTGTATTACTCTGTTATAGATTAAAAGCGAAGGACTTTCTTTAAAAGAAAGAGTCTGAGACAAAAGAGAGTGACAGGCTGGGGAGGATTTAAAAAAAAAAGAGCTGCAGAGTTTGACAATTGAGTTATAATATCATGTCCTTTATGAATAATTAATTTGATGGCACTAAGGCCCCTCAGAAGGTAGATTAAATTCGTTCTGCCATGTCTTAAAACTTAGATATGCTTCATTAGTGTGGAAAATGGTGGCAGGCATGTTGGGTTTTCACTTAGGCTGTTTTAGTTAATGATGTGGAGCAGGAGACACTTGTCACCCTAGCGCTGATGCACATAGTCATCGATTACATTTGTTTTGGTTACGTTACAGTGGTTTGGTTTAGGAGCATGTTTTTCCATCAATTTCTGCTTGTTGTGTTTGTACTGACACAATTTTCCTGATTTTGCAAACAACGGTGAATTTAAAATGAAAGCAGTTGATATGTGATTCAACTGTGTATTCTCATCTCCAATTCAAATGAGGTGTTTAACAGAAATTGTATTGGCTATAAAATGCTGCTACAGTTTAATTACAGCATTTCTCAGTTTAATTCAAATTTTTGGTCTCTGTGCTATTTTTAATTAAATATAGAGTTTAAAAGGTTTGAAAACTACTAAGTTCTGCTTTCATACGCTTTGTTTTTCACTTATCAAAAAACAATGTTGAAACGTTACCAGACATCCTTGCAACAATACAATTTGATTAGATTTAGGAAACAACAATACTTTGCTCCTAAAGTTGATTTAAAAGTGAAATGCCTCTTCAAATGTGTCAGATGACCAACAGATTTTAACCAAGACCGCTTACAGCTACACCACTGTGGTCCCCTCACTATAGAGAATATAAAAAAAGATGGCTGCCACATTTTTGTTTTGTTTTTTTAAATTGCCACCAGGGGGCGATCTGTGTGGTTGCAAAAAAGACTTCAGTGTTGTCGATGAGAAAACGACTTTCTGTCTTCTTGACCTTTGGAAACACTTTCCTGAAGACCCCATAGGCTCAGTTGCACATCCCGCTCATATTGAATACAAAAAAAATGAATTCCATTTTATAACTTTTTTTGTGCTGTTGTTTTATAAATTAGGAGGAGTCTGGGCTACACTCAATTACACTTGATTGTCAGTTACAAGTTGTTAACCAGTGAGTCTGCAGTTTCATACTCGGATCTACCCTTTCACGTCACATACAGTTTCAAAACACGATAACACTTTAAAAAAGGACTTCGGAAACGAGTGGGTGACGTCACGGTAGCGACATCCATCTTTCATACTGTCTATGGCCCTAACATCTGGGGACCAGTAAGTATTAATTGTCCAGAGGCCTGTACAAATAGACTCAAGGGCTCAACCCCCATGGGAAATATAATTCACATGTAGATGTGTTTAAATGGCTCTTTTATGTTGAGCACTTGTTGGCTGGTAGTGCTCGTCTGTTTCGCTACTGTAAGCATTTTTTACAGCCAAGCCACTGAACTTTTACTTTTGAACTATTTGTAACATAATTTTATAACACTTTATGCCATTTCTTAGCGAAACATGAATTCATGGTTGACACTGGTTAAAAATCAAGTCTTTCCTGAAAAATCAACCTTTCCACTATATTTATACATAAACTACTTACCAACCAGATTGAACCTGTTAAGCAATGTCCATGAATGTCTTGTGCTTCGTTCGAAACAGGTTTGTATTACCTCACGAGATCCTTGCAATTACTAAAAGCATATCTATTGTGCGACACTCACATTTAAAGTAAACACTGGAGAATTTTCACGAGCTTTCATTGGGAGAGGATTTGATTCTTCAACACTAGTGGAAAAGTCTAAAGGTAGCAAAGTAAGTTTGAATGAACAATGTACCCTGTGCTCAAGAACCTTGACAAGCCATCACATGCCATGTATTCACAGCGGCAGCTGACAATAATCTGTCTTCAACTCTGTGGCCTCGGTCATTGTTAAATGAGGCGCATGATGTGTGTCTCTTTTGTAAGTCCCCTCTGTGCCTCATTCCCCTATAATAGCAGTATTATTTTCCTTTTACCAGAGCAAGGAAGTGTGATGGTATTACCCCAAAGTAAAACACAAACTTCTGTTGTGCTGTCGGTCAGAGCAGCCATTATGACGTCCTGCTCTGATAACAGGCTCCAGTGTTGCTGCCTCAAATGAGATTTTCAGAGCATGTTCGATTTGCTAAAGACAAGTCTATGTATCATGCGCACATAAAAGAGCAACTATTCCCGTGGCATTATGTAATTTAAGCAGATTACTTCTATCAGATTGGACAGAAAATTTTACAGCTAAATAAATTCGGTCTTCTGATACACATCCTACTGAAGAAGAGTATTTCATTTTAATGCTTTTGGCACCAAGAAAGTCAAACCTTCTTCAGGCAAATATTTGAAAAAGAGTTGTAAGACTTTTTTTCTAGAAGGTGTTTTTAGAAGCAGCCGGCACGGTTAAACGATATCTCTCCAATAGTTGTTTGCCAAGTGCTTCAGCATTGCGTTTACTATTTCATTAAAAGTGCCCCTTTCAGTGTAACTGATATGAGGATAAAATCTTATATATGCAAATGTTAGAATTATAATGTAATGTTTGTAATGTTATGATGTAAGATCAAAATGTCAGTTCAATTTCTATTATCTTGAAAATCACCAGCTTTTAGCGTGTATAAAATTCTTTAGTGTAACCTCCACAGCTCAGGCATCAGTTTTGGTTTGTTTTTTTCTGCTCTTGCGGACGTCCTTCATCCGCTCATGAGTACTAATGAATTCAACATTTGTACAAAATAATCTTGGTGCTTCTAACTGTCAGATCCCATCAGTGCATCCACTTCTAATGGGCTGTGCTTTCCATTCAGGCTAATGTTTGATGCCTCCGACAGTCCCATCTCTCTACAGATTGTTTACTTTCAGCTGTGTTTGTTTTACTTAGCATTAATGTAATGAGTATTCATTACGTAAAGTGATCAAGTCGAGATGGGAGGGTGTGGTCTATTGGCTTTGTTATATTCATAAAGAGAAAGCGATCACTAGTCAGGTAGCAGTCTGTCAGAGACTAATCTGTTCAGCAACGAGCAGCATTATCGAGATCATCCAAAGCGATGGCAAATCTTTTCTAAAGGTACTGCAGCTTTTTCACGGCTAAATCACTTGACAGGGAACAGCTGGGCAGTCGAGCCGCAGAAGGCATCCAATCGTCATCAGTTTGAACAGGAGTTGTGATCAAAACAGTCTAGAGGCTCCTTTTGTCTGTACTTCACTCGGTGTTTACATCGGTTGCACGATGATGCCAATCCAGTAAAGCATCTTTAACAAGTTATTTCGTTCATTCAGGAACAAAAACCTATAATCAGTAGGTGTTGAAAAGTGTTAAATACTCATAGCATGCTGTAGAAAAATAGATGGAGGCTCCCAACAGACCTTGTCAAAACATGCAAATGAGCCTGACGCCACGTCCATCTTTGACAAGCATAATTAAGTTGCTCCAATTCAGGACATGTTAATAAAGAAGACTGTAGGCCTCCCCCAGGTCTTCACTAATCATAAAGCCTTAAAGCTTTTGTTTGCACACGCATGTGTGTGTATGAGTTTGTGTGTTGTATTTTCCCTCACCCCCCCCCCCCCCCCCCCCCCCCCCCCTCCTAATCTCCCATTTTATTGGATAATGAACTGTTGTAGAGTGTTAGATCTCCTTTCGCAGTCTTTCACTGAGTTTGAGGAGATAGGCAGGCACGAGCTGCTCGAGGTGCGGTGTTGTACAGATAATTAAAAGGCAAGAAATTTGTGTTGCGCTCTTTGATCTGCCTGTCAACTTTCTGATTAGAGACGTTAAAGCCTTTAATCAACAGTAATGCGATGATTAACGCTCCTAAACTGTTGAAAACGAACCAGAGGAACGTCAAGTTTTCCCTTTATTCTTCCCCTGCCTCCATATATCTTTCCCCGAGTCCATTTCCGAGAAACTGGCAAACTTTTCACTCCAGTAGAGGTTGTTAAATAAGATGTTGTATTTGATTAGGACCAACTGACAAGTCGTGTTCCCCCTTCATGCGGTTTTGGCATAACTGTAGAGCTCAGATGAACTCTGTGTATTTGTCTTCCAAATCCAACAGAATGCGCTTCTATTGATTTTGTCCTGCACTACCGTCTTTATTTACTTTAGCCCCGACTAGATATGGTCATAATGGTATTATAGTGCTTATATGCTGCTGTGCCTTCATGTATAGAGCTACTTCGCTCATTATAAAATCTAATTATTTAAATAGTAGCACTTAAACTCTGTATTTATTATTTAGCTCGGCTGTTGCTGAATAAAGTTTAATATAGTAGTGTTTGTTTGTTTTTCCATGTACTATTTTTTTTAAATCATAGTTGCAGTGCGGCCACCACAATTGTGTGACACAAATGTCAGTGCTATGAATAATGCATACACAAATTAGCTTGTTCGGGTATGAGTTTTTAATTCTATACTTCATACATTTTTTACAATTTCGACCAAGTTTAATCAACACATAAAAAAACCCTTTCTCAGTGATGGAAACAGAATTAATAAGTCAGCTGTGTTTGAGCTTCACAATTGACCAATCAGGATATGAGTTGTGGTGGAATAGGTGTACAGGCTGACCAGCCGTCTGTAGAAATTCCCAGTTTTTTAATTGAAGACCTCAGAAAGCGCTGCTCCTGCCTACACATTGTTGCATGTGGGGCAATCACAGCAAGCACCCAAGTCCATTAGTTTTCATTTGGATGGTTCAGTGAGACTGGTTGATTAAGTCCAGGCAAATTGCTTGTTTCAACCCTCAATCTCCACTCACTCCTCCCGCTTCTCAGCCCTTTGCCACCAGCAGGGTTGTCGTTCAGGTTAATTTAATCTGGTTTGTTATACATTTAAAACACAATAGCTTTGTGGCTGTCTAGATGCCTTGGCGCAGCAGTTTGCTGTTGTTTATTATTGTAGAACTTTGCATATGAATGCTCTAACTGTATTGTTAATTACACTTACAGTAAATATTCAGATTCTATTGTTACTAACCCATGGTAAGAAACGTAATACATGACTGGTCAAAGTTTGTGCAGCTGCGTCCACAGGGACGTGTAGGTATGGGTAATTTCATAAATGTAAAACAAGCTGTTCTTTTCCAAGACTCATCAATTTTCATTGAATGAGGGTGAAGGGGACTTTTGCTGTTTTTCCTTTTTTGTTTTTTTTAAAATGTAAATCTGGCGATCTGAGAATTTGACTTTGAGGCTGAGGTGAAGGGAAAAGAGGAGGGGGAAGCTCAAATGGAAAGAAAATGTAGCTTTCAGTCCTCTCCACCCCAGTTCAGCCTTAAACAAATGGTTCTATTACCAGCTGCTCTCCTACAGGCCCGGTCATTTATACCCATTAAACTTGCGTCTTATCACCCATAAGACGGTCTTGCGTCTCTCCATCCACCAATTGTCTATAATCAGCCATTTAAAACAGCAGCGGAAATTTCTTTTGTGCCTTGCTTCGGTCTGACGGACAGGCAAACGAGCTGGGAGGAGGGGGGGACGGGGGAGTAGAGAGGAATATTTTCTGTAGAATGATGAATAAGCCAAGTTGAGTGGCTGACTAACAGAGATCTGTCTTAATCAGAAGTGATTTGTCAGAACAGGAGCTCTGCGGGGTCAGGGCGCAGGCGATGAATAAAACAGAGCCTGGCGGAGTGAAGAAAGGCCCCAGAAATCCACCCTGACTGCCCACCACCACTCAAACACATGCAAGGGGAAGGGCCGATGCATGGGCAAGTCAAGATAGACTGGGATGGTCCAGCTTCACCCTACACAGAATATTCCTTGTTTTAGACTTTTAAGTATCTAATGCTCTATAAGTTCACTATCCCAAAGCTGTTAAAAGATATTGACGTTAAAACCCAAAAAATGTCACTTAGATGACCTCCTTCTTCTAATGAACCACCACAGCTGTCTTTGACTCTTGTTAAATCATAAATTGCTCTCATTGCGATAAAGAAAGTTCCTCATTAACATTCGGTAGAGTTTATTATTATTATAAGTAATCTGTCATAACATCACTGAGCCCCCAGATGCTACATGCCCCTCCTGTGACCTAGCAGTTGGCACCTCTTTATTTTGAGCTATCGCTCAGTGCGAAGGCGCTAGCCTCATGGCCTGTGGGCTCAGCATTACAAATACATCCCATTGTGGGTACAACTTTGATGGGGGTGATGAAAGTGTGTCACCCGGCAGCTGTAGACTTGAAAAGTCCTTAAAAAAAGCTCCTCTGAAAGTGTACAAAGACAGGTAACTTTATTCACCTGGGAGTCACAGGCATACAAGTTGACTGCCGCACTGTGTGTGTGAAAGTGTGTTTGTGTGACTGATGGAGTTTGAGAGAGAGAAAATGCATGGTCTTACATTTTTTAGGCCCCTCCTTACTTCCCCCTCAGCCCTCCCATAGGTTTCCATGGGTTTGTTGGAGTGTATGGATTGTGTCTGGATATAAGTGTGTGTGGTAACCTTCAAAAAGTGGTCTCAACTGCTTAATGAAAAGGAGCTGTGCTGAGCCTCAGAGCCTCAGAGCACACCACTGTCAGGTCTTGTCCCCTTTTGGCTCAGGGGAGAAGGAGAGCAAGCAAAAAAATAAAATAAAATAAAAAAATGCACCACAGAAAAAGAGACAGGGGCCCTCACACAGTGTATACGCTATGAAGCACATTGTGTGAAATAGATGATGGCTCCAATTAAATGTGTCCATGGACTGGAGTAAAAAGTTGAAGGCTATAGAGGTTTGGACTTTATCCAAATTGTTAGTTGTTTGAGCCGTGTTGTCCTAAGCAATGTGTGCAGATAAGGGCAGGTTATGATTTTTATTTACATAGACATGTTTTTTTTCTTCATAACACGAGATGGTGAGATGGTAAAGCAGACCTTTTCTGTTGTCATCAAGTAACTGACAATTCTTCTTTATTTCGGTTTGTTGTGAAATGCCAAAAATGTTTGACCTAATTCCCTAAAGCCTAAGATGTCATCAAAATGCTTAATTGGTTATCGGTCCAACTTTCCAACATTCAGAGATATAAAGTTTAATATTGCATATGACTTTAGGCAAGGTGCTCACACTCTACAAAAATTCAGTGTCTCAGCCAGTCTGAACACACAAATTTAAACTGAATATTATTACTATTACTACTAATATTAAAATGATAAACGCTACAAGACAAAAATGCTCATAGTTACAGCTAAATATATAAAACAAGGTATTAAATACTAACAGAATTTTTTTTTAATATATTTATAAACATATTCTAAAAAGGATTCTCTTATGATGTCAGTAATTAAAACTGTCTTCCATTCTTACTGGATGCCATCACTTACAGTTGGTACTATCCCACTGATGCTGGAGACTATGGGCATTTACTTCTTTGCTTATAATCTATGAGTCTTTCTTTACTTATCAAATTAAATATTCCACACTGCCATTATTTCACCCCAAACCTCCTCCTTCCTCAGTGTTGACTTCCCTGGCTTCCTCCTTGGACACTTATTATTTCATTTTCTTCATTTGATCTTTGTCATTTGTTTTGTTGCAGACAAACCTGCACGTTTCATAAAGCTGACAGTAATTGTGCCTGTGAACTTGCGAATGGTTGCCTAATATATACATATATGCTATAAATAAATGTGCCTATCCAGTACTCAGTCCCTTCTTATATGAATATATTAATCGTTATCTATAATAATTTAACCACACCATTCTAAAAGCATTGCTTTTTATAATAGATAATTGTATAGAATGACGTGTTTCCAATTGCAGTCCTTTCAGAGTTGTTTTTCATGGTGTTGTAATGGTTTTGTTTCTTGGTGGTAAAGTGTAGTGGAAACAATATATGCGGGTTGGTTGAGGTTTTTTTAATACATTTGGAGCTGACAAAATATCCTACTCCAGCTATGTTCGGCTTGTTCAAGCTTTATAGATTACATTACATTGCACCTCATACTCTAGTAAAGCTAATTACCCAGTAAAATAGCCTTCCACCCCCCCCACCCCTCCCACTGCCATGTAATTCTTAACAAAAGGTTGTGATAAAATACAGCAGGGCTCTGCTATGTCAATAGTCTTTCCGTGTATTTAAGGGAGAGAAAAAAATCGTAACACAGACATTATTTTCCCCTCAATCTAATTTGTGCCTTCAACTTTTCTATACTAATTATTTTCTACAGTTACATTACAGGAGCAAGTTAAATTAAGGCTCTCTGGTGCTGATGTAAATGCAATGTAATGGAATAATGGGCTTGTTAAATGGACCTTTGGGGGACGGAGATCTTTAACAAGAGAGTCAGAGCAAGGCCTCTGGGCCAGGGTTATTTAAATTGTTAATAGCTGTTTAAACAGGAGGGGAATATTTTATACACTAACGAGCATTAAGTCAGGAGCATTAACAGTGAATTATTTTGCCTCTCGGTTTTGTTTTTATCAACTGTACTTTTTTCAGTTTTGTTTTTTTTACATAGCCTCCATATTTGTCGTGGTCATAAATTGTGTGTTTATTTAGATTTTATGCAGTTAAACATCCTATGCAAACTTGAATATGTAATATGTCAGCATTGCAAAGGGCAGAAAAAACTACCAAGCAATTTAAGGTAATTTCATCATGAGTTTATAGCTTGGATAATAGGGACTAGTTTGCTGTATTTCTTTCCACGAGTGGCGATAGCTTTGGGTGAAAGTATATGATTAAGATGCAGTACAGGTCACAAAATGGGAGTCTTATTTTTTTTTTCCTAAAGTTGTTTTTTTTTCCCAGTAACTAATGAAGATTTACACAGAACTAGTCAGCAGGAATGAAATTAGATGAATGCAAGTGCAGATGCATGCCAGAGAATGAGTAAGGAAAGGGTGGATGCTTGAGATCCAATCAACACAATACGTCCTTTGGGGAGATGATGTGTATACCTCTGAAGTCAGTGTAGGGGAAGAAAGTCATAAAGGAATGATGGGAAATTTTTTTTGGAGGACTGGAGAGAGACCTGACAGTGAACAAAATGTTAATCATAACAAGCCAACTCAAAATACTATTCTGGTGACTGCAAATGATTTGACGCAGCTGTGCTCATGGCTATCCATCAAAGATGCCATGATTGAGCTTATGCAGTGTCTTCAATGTCATTTTCTTGTAATAACATATTGATTTCTTTTAATAGAGGAACATCTTGGGTAATGACAGAAAAATAGAAAGGCAAGGTTGTGCATTCTTGCTCCCTCACAGTAAGGTTACAAAAATGGACACAACTTAAACAAGACTTGTATTGTGATTTCCTTTTTTTTTTCTTTCGAGCAGCTGTTAGATTTGTCAAGGACGGTCATTCACTTGTGGGTAGTGTATACAGTCAGCATGGAAAATGCATCCACAACAGACTCGGTTGTAGGTCCAAACCATAATCGCAAAACACGCCTTCGTGCACAGTGCAGGGTCTGTAACGATTGCTTAAGTACCTGGAGCACAATGTCTTAGGAGGTCTTTTCTTCCTCTACCTCATCCATCTTTTTACACACTGCAAACCTCTCCAATAATGCACTTGCCATCAAAAAAGAAACCCTCTGCTGCTGCAGTGCTTGTCACACTCATTCATTTTAAAAAAAAAAGAGCCACAGCCCTGACAGAGATGGATAGATGTGCTTATTTGTCTCTTTAACAGAAGATTTCCGCTTCAACTCCTTCCCTGTTTATCCCTTGTTCTTCTCCGTTCGGGACGGGGGAGGGCTTGTATTTTTATGGTTATTAATACCTGCGCTCAGTCTTTTAATCTGCCCTATTTGTCACATGTGACTGTCTGACTGCACTGTTTAATCTGGGTATCCTTCAATCTGTCTCGTCCCAGATTAGAAATTAATGAAGGCAGGAAGAGACACATTTGAGTCAGTTACAGTGCGAAGGGGGTAAAAGGGATGGGATGAATGGGAGACGAATGTCGTTCATTTGACAATGCTTTCTCTTTTTTTCCCTGCGTCTCCCTGATCCCCGTTCTATGCCGCTCTCTCTCTCTTTCTCTCCCCTCTTGTTTAGCTGCCAGATGTAGCCCATTTTTGCACTGCTCCCCCCAAACAGGCGCTCAGCACGTGGGCCCTTTGGTGTGCGGCACCTGTGTAGTGTAATACAGTCAGCAACTGTGTTGTTTATTCCGGATTTGTTTGGTGCGCTTGAAAGCCTGTCTTTGATCCATGCAAAGATTCTTCACTCTTTTTTTTCTCCCCTTTTTCTCCTGATTCATCCTCTGCCTTATTTTTAAACACTAATGCTCTAGCAGTATGGTTACATTGATGGCACCGGTGGGTTTTTCTGGTGGTGGTGGGGGGCATCTTATTTGGTTTATCTTTTTTTTCTTTCCCCCCGCCTTTCTTTTCTCATTCCCAAGGGACAGGAAAATGACAGTGACCACTGACAAGCTTGTCAGGTGCCTTGTCGGGGATGTTTTATAACTGTGCGTTAATGTGTTTACAACTACAACTGACGAGAGCCGTTTAAAAAAAGGGAAGAAAAAAAAGAAAGGAGTAATGAATATTGCATCGGCAGAGTGGACCCCACTGGCAGGCTGGATGCTGGGATGTTGTTGTCTAGAACTTCATGTCTATTTACTCCAGCATCTTAAGAAAGTTCAACACTTCCCTCAGATGCAGTATTCTTCTGTCTGTCTGTCTGACACTCCTAGACAGCAATGTCTGTGTACACACTGCACAAATATTACACATACCCAAGTAGGTCCAGATGTGGAAAAAACAAAAAACAAATTATTTCTACATTAATCATGATGGTGAGAATGATTGACAAATAAGAGATTACAGCTAAAGTGAGTGCAAGCCAGGCTTTCGCAATCACCTAATCGTTCATTTGTTTTATTTTATTTTATTCATTTCATCACATGGCGGAACTTTTTGGACCTGCCATCTTATGCTGGATGCTCTTTTCTTGCAGAACAAGTGGGGCAGGAGATTCTTGCCAACCTGCACAGTGACCGTGAGAAGATCCAGAGAGCTAGAGAAAGGGTGAGTGCATACCTGACACCTGCGCACACTCACGCATCTGTTCTAACAAGTGTTCGTGAAACGGTAAGCCGTTACGGCCAACATTTGCCACTTTTGTACGGCTTCTCACGTAAACACACAAACGAAAGCTGCCTCACACAACTGTGAGATACACCCTCCTCGGCACGCACTAAGTCAGCAGATTTATATAACGAGAAGCAGCTCAGTGTGCCTGTTTATGGATGGCTGTGTTTGGCATTTGAGTAGGTGTTGCTGTCAGCTCACATTTTTTTGTTTTTTGCTTTATTAGTGACGTCAGCTCCTTTAAACACAACTGTCTGAAAGATATCAAAGCATGCAAATGTTTTAAATTTCAGTGAAAGTAAGATTGAGGTAATTGCGTTCAGACTCAGTAGTGTGTGTGCTGCTCTTCTCTTGGACCTGGGCCCCTGCAGCCACATGTTAAATGAGCAGTGACTAACATTGGTGTTTTTAACAAAGCACCTAAAATGCTGCAGCTCATCTTTTAACCAGAACCCATAAACGTGAGCACATTTCCCCTTGCACATTCTTGCTCCTTTTAAGATGTATTTTAAGATTTCATTATGTGCTTTTAAAAGCCTTAATTGATCAGCACCGCAATACATATCTGAGCTACTAGCTCCATATGTTCCCCTCAAGATGAATTGTACAGCACTTTGTCAAACTTGTGTTTTTCAAAAGTGTTTTATAACTAAAATTGGATTGGATAAAATGTTGAAATATGGCTTTCTTCCCCCCTTTGCTTCCTTTCACTTAAAAGGGGTTAACTTTGCCACCTGCCGTCCTTCCTCGCCCACCCTCCTGCACTTTTCCTGCACCCCTCTGCCGTTTCGCTCCATCCTTCCAACTTTTCCTCAGAGAGCCCTCCCAATCCTTAGTGCTTCCCCTCCTTACGTACAGTCAGCCAAACAGACAGGTAGGCAGAGACAGAAAAGACCAAACACAGGAAGGGGGCCCAGCCCTGTTGGCCCCCTCAACGCAGAATGCTTAAAGATCACAACATGGCATTGGGCCTCGCACAGCAGATTTCAAAGGAAATCAAACATCTCCTTTCAAAACGGTCCACAGCGTCTACTGAGAGTACCTGCTCTCTCTTTCTTTTGCTCTCTCTCTCTCTCTCCCTTCTTCCCATGAGTCTCCTCTGCTGAACCACCTCACCATATGTACACAAATGCACACGCACGCACGCACGCACACACACACACACACACACACACACACTGAGCCTTTAAAGGCAGTTTGTGGGGCAAAAGTTAAGTAAAAAGAAACCGAGATGTAAAGACACGAGGATAGAAGGGTCGGTTAGCAGCTCTTTTTGCATTAAAGAGATGGAATTTAAAATTGTTTCGGCAATGAATAAACCCACAAACATACAAACACAAAATTTACACAAGCCCCAGCGCTCGGCAGGAGGTGTGGCCTTTTGTTTTGCTTTTATGGTACAAATAGGAGTCAATAGAACACTTCAACACAGGGTCAGAGCAGTACACTGCCGACTCAGAACCACCTGAACGGGTTGAAGAATTTCTTTTAACCGATCTCAAGGCTACCTCAGGGTGTGAAACGTAGCAGGGGGGCATTTTTTTTAATGGTTGTTGCCTAAATGTGGTAATTCGTGTCTTTTAAATGCATATAATACAAGAGCGGGAATGAGTGTAAGAATTTGAGGAAATAAAGTAAAAGTATTAGACAGCCTTAAAAGTAAAACCTGCTTCTTTTAACACTTTGATTACGACTGTGCAGAGTTATCACAGCAAGCTGTAACTTCAGTTTCAACAGTTATTTATTAATTAACTGAAAATAAATGAAATAAACTCATGCACTTTGACAGTATCGCCTCAGTCATTTGTAAGCACAGTTTATTTAACCTGAGGAGGATTAATTATGCAGACAAATGAATGGTCGTACTCAGTGAGCTAACAAACTTTAATGCTCTAAAAGGAATTAAATGTTCAGTTTGGACTTTTCATCCTTGAAGCTGAAACCTTACCTTTTATTTCCCTTAATGCCCCTTTATTTGCACTTTAAATGATATGGATCAGAGTTTGTTTAGAATTTTGTATGCAAATTAGCTTTCATTTGTGTTAATAGTAACAACACGTGTATGCATTTTAATCCTCGAAGCTGGCTAAAGATGTCTTTAGAAATTGTTCTACTTTAGTGCTGGAAAAAAATATGAGTTTCAAGGAACAAGGTCTTCTCACTCTCTCTTTATAGGCAGCCACGATTAATTTTAGACACTCGACTACCCTAAAACTTCAGTGGGTTTCCATTTCAGGTTATGGAGGAAGGCGTACGATTTGGTGAGAGGCTGTGGAGGGAGAGGGAGAGAGGTGGAAAAGGAAAGAAGGAATGATTCAGAGAGAGATGTATTTTGGGAGAAAGTGCAAAGTGTCTAGGGGACAGATCTGTGGGTAGAAGCAGACATCAGGCAACTGCTGGACTTGTTGTCTTTGCCAGAGGGCCCAAACCCCAGGTCCCCCACCTCCCACCCTGCACCACATGTATCTTTGGCTCTGGCAGCCTGCATCACACCAGCCCAGGCTGCCAGAGGGTAAGAAGGAAAGATGGAAGAAGAGGAAGAAAGGAGCAGTAAAGCAGGGCTGGGAAGGGAGGATGAATTGCAGGGAAGAGCGATGACTGCAGGATGAGCCAGAACAAACATGAAAAAAAGAGAGCGTGGCTCCGATCGTTGTAGAGGAAAGGGGAGTTTTGGTAGAAAAGATGTGAAACTGAAGAATTAAAAACAAATAGAATATAGTGTGATTCACTGATGAAAACATACAGAGAAGGGGTGACTTTATTGGGAAAGCAGTATTATTTCAGAGAAAGACGAAGATAAATCACTCCCTGCTGACTGTTTAGAGAAAAACTCTGCAATCACTATTCCCCGTGCTCCCCTGTCATCCTCGAGAAATGCGACTACAGGTAGATGTTAGTGGCAGCTCACTCAGTGCAGTGTCAGCATTTTTTTTCACTTTCACACTCACACTTTGCTGGCAACATCTTTGCCAAATCCTCCTCCCTGTGAAAAGTCCCTACGCCTGACAAGAGAGTAGCTTGAAAACATTCCTATGACCCCTGAAGGGAAAAAAGGCAGAGAGGAAGAAAAAGGGAAAGAAATGGAGCAAGAAAAGGGAAATATCCAGGCAATTAGTCCTCAATAGCCATGATCATCATTTCAAGGGTGCCTTCAAGGACTCCCACTGCTTGGTACCTACTTTAAAAGTAAAGGCATCTTTCACTCCATTTCCTTATATTCATCTAGCTCTGTAGTAAGATGAATATAAGACCATCAAGTGGCATGTCGTACTAAGGTTATGGAGGTTTTTTCAAAAGTTTTCTGTCATTGAACAGCTC
The DNA here is from genome assembly GCF_041146795.1 of Maylandia zebra. Classification (NCBI taxonomy): domain Eukaryota; kingdom Metazoa; phylum Chordata; class Actinopteri; order Cichliformes; family Cichlidae; genus Maylandia; species Maylandia zebra. The sequence goes on along the minus strand of NC_135174.1, from coordinate 18,806,609 downwards.
ACAATGCTGCTAGTTTATAGACATAGAGATGCATCAAATGAAGTAAACATTGATCTTATGTGTAGCCTAGCTGTTCATGCTTTGGTAAATAAGTTGCTTTTAAAGCAGCTCTAAAATTGTCGTGTATTTTTTTCCCCCCACTGGTTTTGTCTAAAAGTGGGGGGTTTTGCCGAGGGTGGTCTCTTGACAGGTAAGCCAGTACCTTTAAGGTAAGAAGGCAAGCTCTAATCAAAGGATCTCCCATTCATCTCTCTGGGTCGCAAGAAACTTTAGTGAAAAGTGTGTCAAACTGTAGAGATGTCTTTCTGCCCTAAGGCCAGTAGTACAGTGCAATAGTACCTTGCACAACAATACTGTAATAATCAAATGACATTATTGCCGTGGTACTTATTTATACTCGTTACATGCTTCTTTTTTGTTTTCAAGTGTGGATGAAATAGTATCCACATATTATATGTTAAGCTCCAGCCGACAGCGTCGTGTGTGAAAGCAACGTCAGTTCTTATGATACAGAAGCCTTTAACTTGCAAACTTGCAACAAATTCCTAGGACAAAGTCCACCTCGATGTCAGATTTCACAACATGTGCAGCTAATACTGCAGCGCATTTAACAGTAGCGAGTGGTCATTATGTGCGCTGCCACCACCCACCATTGCCTAAACCCATTTACATATTTCCAGTTGTGCAAACACATCAGAAGGACTATTTCCTGGTGTGTGCTTCACCAGAGGGATTTTTTTTTTTTAAAAAACAGCTTTAGTTTGTTGACAGAGTGTGTTAAACTGAAATTGCTCAAGTGTTTGTTCAGAATTAAAACTAAAAGCTGTCCTTCACTGGTTCTGTCTCCCCTACAACTCCAGCTGAGAGAAACAGACGCCAACCTGGGCAAGAGTTCCCGCATCCTTACCGGCATGCTGAGAAGGTAAGAGGCAGGTAGGAACACTGTTTCTGCACCTCTTTGTATGCAAAGTGCTTTAACAGTGCTGTGAGGTTGTAAATAAAGACTTTCATAAGATTTAAAAGTGAATATTATAGTTTATAACTTGCTGCAGTCAGTCACCTGTGGCTATTAGCAAGTGCTTTTGTTCATGTTTCAAGCAGGTTAAGCTCATTTGTAAAGGATCTGTGATCTTTTAGTCAAATTCTTATTAGTCAGAACTATATAGCTGAGAAAACTAAGTAAACAAATCGTGTGAGTGGCTGTTTGGTTAAATGTGGTGCTGTGTGCCCGAGAAACAAGTAGCCCAGTACAGCATCCTGCTGGAAGAGACAAGTGCACACTGTACATGTCTCCATTCTTTTCTTCTCTTTGCCTTTGTTTATTTTCTCTTTTCATTTTTTTCCCACAAAATGCACTTACCACCCATATCCATCTTGCACTCTTTGTCTCCCTGGCGTGCTAGTTCACTCACAAGGCAGTCACACAGGCACAGGCATTCAAACGCAAATATTTCAATAGGCCTTGCATTATCTGGTGCCTCCGCTTCCTAACACACACACACACACACACACACACACACACACACACACACACACACACACACACACACACACACACCGTAATGTCTTGTCACATCTCCATTTCATAAAGTGTCTGTGTGCTTACCCCTGAACCGTGACGCCACGGTTTTGTTTCTTGCTCTCTCTTGTTGTTTTTTTTTTTCCCCCTCCTTGTCACCCGCTGTGGATTTTGATTAAGAGTAATATGTAAATGACACAGACTAAATGTAAAATCCTGGGGGCAGGAAGGAAGTGCCAATTGAAATAGATGCTTCAGTGCCCATAGACAATTTGGAGGGTGGCTCGCAGGGCGGGCGGCAGATACTGGAGAGGAAAGGCCTGAGAAGGGCTGTGACGCCGACTGTAACCAATATTTCTGCATATGTCTCCATTTTGTCAAGCCTGATTATGGCAAGAGGAGGGCCGGGTGGGGGGGGGGTCACTTCGCCTGGCATGTCACCCAGAGCTGTCCAGAAATCATTCATCATTCCCTCCTCCTCCTCTTCTTCCCTCCACCCCTGCTGGTGCTGAAGTAAATAACATGCACTTATTTCAATATTATCATATTAATGTTAAAGTTCAGCTGTCACCTAATGGGAAGACTTAATCAGACGTAGCATTTTAAGAGGCATGCTGCCACCCACTTACTCTTCAGCCCCCCCTCCCTCCTCTCTTGATGCCTTAGCTCCTCTGGTTAGTGCCCGTCTCAAATCAGGATTTATGAGGGCTTTCCAAAGTGGGGCCCGGCTGCAAACCTATTCGACTACTGCCTGCCTTTATGCTTGACGGGAACACCACAACGTACACAGTTTTATTTTATTTTTTGTCACTATTTGATAAAATAATTTGTTTTGGGTTTTTTTTTTTTTCAGTTTAAAAGCTTATAATATATTTATAATCAGACCAAAAATTCAGTTAAGGTTAGTTAAATGCCCTCCTTTCTGGAAATTGTTCCTAATTTCCTCACTCATTTCATTACCTCCACCCTCACCCACCCCCTTTCTTGCTTTTTGATTAATAGTGTATTTGTTTTTGATGCCGGTTGCTTTGTCATACTCCACTTGTTTGAGGCAGCAGAAGAAGTAGTGTGGCGTGTAAAGGCTTACACAGATGAGTGTAGTGAAACCGTTTCTGGTACATGTTAGGAACCTGGATCACTTGTGACACAAACCAGAGGTGGACACAAATACTCATGCAGGTTGATGAATATTCCAGCTTTTGTTTGTTTAGTTAAGTATATATATTTTTTGTTTTCTTCTGTTTGAATGCAGATGTTTGATTAATTGGATGCACGAATACATTTTTTTTCCAGATATATAAACACAGCAGCAGTTTTAAGTTGATTATAAGCATCGAAAAAACTTTGGCCCCGATAGAGCCGAGTGTGTAGGTGCAACAACGGAGGGATTTATTGTGATCTACGAGATGAAGGGTGTCCTTTTTAGAGTCGCACCTCTTCTTGAAGTGTCTTTCTGGTCTGGTGTGCTATCACCCCAGCTGAGAAACAATTAGACACTCATTAAGCTAGCTGTCATGGTTCAAGAAAGCCAATTAACTTAAAGACTGTGTGAATATCACTTATTGTAGGAAACATTCAGAAAGACACACATCTCAAATAGCTGTGGCTTTGTTTGAAAATAAATTGTTACATTTTCTGACTGTGAAACTCTAACTAATTACCCTCGGTGGCAGGAACATAGGTGCTGTTAATTGGTTGTGTCACGGGCTTATAACAAGTGTCACAAGTGAAAACGCAGTCTTGTGTCATCTACTCATGCTTAGTTACTCTAAGCTTTAAATGAGTTGTATACATGTGGGCTCGGCACCTACAGGTTTGAGAGGTTCACAGCTCACAGTGCGCCTCTCTGTCCCTGATTACAAAGGCCACAGACCTTTTGATAAAGCCTTTGTTGTTTCCATGCTGCATTGACACTGTGGCCTTTCATTAATACAAAATGTTCCCATCACTGCATGAAGATGCGTCCTGTTGCTATACTGAGCATCTCAAACATCTCACTCGCCCTGGTCAGAAGAAATGGCGGGGGGGGGGGGGAAATGGGATGCAGCTCCAGACCCAGTTAGGACCACTGGGGGCTCCTGGCAGCTTCACGGAAGGAGGGGGCACAGCGAAGGGCAATGAAGCAGTGAAGGGAGAGCGAAGGGGGTGCGTGTGTATATTTTGAAGCAGAGGGGTTGTCTGCTCTAGCTGGCAGCTGATCCCACATGCAGGTGGTCGACTCAGTCGCCAGGCAGATCAAAAAGTCAAGGCCCCGGGTGGACCTCCCTTTGAAATGGGAATGGGGCCTAGATATCAGACAGAAAACATAAGCAAGCTCCCAGCCACAGAACAGCTCCATATTCATGGCTGGGACTGGCGGTAGCGACGGGCAGGCAGGATGGACAGAGCTTCAGCCTTCAGACTCGCGCACTCTCTGGACACTGATTTAGAGATCAGCCTATCAGCCTGGGCGTAGATGATGCACTAGCTCACAGGTTAATACTGCCTTCACAAGATGCCTTAATGTGTGACTGCAATCGTCTCTCTGATTTTAGCTACATGTGGCAAATTCAGTACAAAATACAGTGCGGCTTATTGCGGCTAACCCTCAGAGTCTTGTTATAGTGAAGTTCTTCTGAACCTGGTGTAAACCTATTCATATGACTAATTGGCAGGAGAATAGTATTTACAGCTCATCCTTGCCTCTAGGATAATCAAAAGTTTTCTGCCTCTAATGGAAAGTAGTTTTTTTTCCTTGTTTGCTCGACCTAATAAAACAACAGTATTTGGAGTCAACAGACTAAAGTGCATGCCCTCAGAAAAGCGTCTGGAGAGCAGGATTTTTTTTAATTTTATTTTGTAAGATCTCTTAAGGCTCTGGTGCTTTTGTTTATTATTAGCAGATATGTGATCTCTTCCTGTATCTATCTGCGTAGAAGACCGACCTGTTAGTATATGTAGGTCGTGTAATTAATGGAGTTTAATTCAGTGAGTGAGTTGTGTTGAGATCTTGTCATTAAGTTGCAAAAGAACAGCTTCACGTTTTAATTGTCGCTGAAACAGATCACATATGTTTTCCCTTCACTTTTCCATTTATTATTCTTTATATTATTATTATATTTATTTGTGTTTGGGGGAAAAACAGAGGGAAAACTTCTAGGCATTCAAATTCTGCACACTGAATTTTCAGCAGAGTATTGGAAGACATGTTTGTCCTATTTTACTTTGTATTACAGCTGAACTCATCACCGTAGCCGAGCTTTATGTTTGTCCCGAGAGTTGCAGATCGCTCCCAGTGGATCCCAACCTCTCTGATCTTCCCTCTGTGTTGCATTCACGATAATTTCATGTACTACATTTAAAACGCACTCCCTTTGCTTTGCAATTTGTTCAGCTTGGCATCATTACTACCCCCCTGCATCCACTCCCCCTTTAGTACTACATCCCCGTGGGTCACCTCTATCTTTGGCCTTTTCCACTACCTCCAGGGAAGCAATCCGAGTGTGTGTGAATGCATGTTTTCTTTTTAATGTCCAGTCTCTTTTCATTCTGGCAAATGAGCAAAGAATGAACGGTATGTGCCTCCACCTCATCCCCTAGATGAACTTTACACATATCAAAGTAAATGCATCTGCTGTTGACAGTGTTAAGTAGATCAGAGCTAGCATGTTAGCTTTCTGCAGGAAGATATTTGGTGTTAATGGCTTCTTTCAACATCACCTTGCAATGAAAAGGGCCTTGCTTGGTTATGTGAGCCATTGCAGTACTACTGCCAAACAGGTTTCTCAAGGTAGACATAAACATTGCGCATCTGCATACACATTTGCAGAGCTAAATTCAGCTCTGCACCCGTGGTGTTGTTTTCTGCATCCATGAACTTGGACTTTTTACCTTCACCTTATACCCATGCTTCGGAGAAGTGATGCAACATCTTAATAATCCAGAGTCACCCAGCAGCAGAGACGGAGAAAACGATGAATAGAATTCGTGAGAGACCATACGGAGTGTTTTAAACAAGCACCTCTTATGAATCCATCTAACAAAACAAGACCAAATGGTCTTAAATACATTTTGAAATTAAACTACTTTGTTTAGTTTCATCAGGTACTTCACAGTGTAGATGCTGAATGTCAGACAAAGTCTTGTTTTTAGATGCTTTTTTTTTTCATCTGTGTGTATTTGTGTGTCTGTATGTGTGTCTGTGGCTGCAGGCTGCTGCTGGGACAATGACAGGGTGCGCCTCAGCCTCATTACTCACTGCTCCTCAGCCACAAAAGCACCACTGCCACCTCGCTCTCTCTCTCTCTGTCTTCTTTCTGCTTCATCTCTGTCTTTTTCTCTCTTCCTACACCTTGCCCATTAGAGAGTGCTGATGGGACGTTTTTTGCAGAAAGAAAAAGGCACACACAAGCCTGGGCTGTAGAGGGAGACGTTGTTGACAAGGGCAAAGACGTGTTGTTGTTTTATAAGGGATGCAGTTGTCTGTTGAGGATTGACTCGCTTAACTGGCTGCCAAAGCCCTCTTTTTCTCCATACATATCTCCCTCTTTCTATTATACAGCCCATAGTGGGTTTCTGTTTTATGGCGTGTCAGGCCATAGCTGAATTCTAGTTATTCTGCTTGTGATAGGGAAGAAATTTTTCTTTTTTTCCTTTTTTTCCAAATCATGCAAAAATACCAAAGTGTGAGGCTGACAGCTAGCTTAAAATCTGGTAAATGCTGCATGCCATCTGATAGATTCTGAGGTAGATGGCATTTGTAATCAAAGCACGACAATCTTGAACTAATCGTGTATCATCGTATTGTTTTGTGCGTACAATTAGTTCTAACCTCTACCTAAAACTAGTGCTAATCTTCAGCATCCCAACAAAAAAGATGTCTTCTGCAGTATCACTTCTCCAAATGCTCTAGGGTCAGGCATCCGTGACATTGAGGTGATTCTTCGTTCGACCTCACTCGTACCATCCTCGCTGATAGAGCTTCTTTTTTCCCCCTTCTTTAACCCTGACAGACTGTCGTTCTGACGAGATGACTGGAGATCAGTGGCGCTCTCATCCCTTGAAGTGGCTCCAGGTGTCACTCCAAGGGTACCCGCCCTGTTTGATCTGCCGTCGAGCGCCTGTCGGGCCACGGCACCCTCTGATTTCCCCGTCAGAGGGGAAAGAGGCTCTCCTGTCCAAAAGTTCCACTTCTACTTTTGAGTGATAGCAAGGGAGAGGAGTTGACTGTTGTAGAGCACATAGTCTCCATAATCGTTGGGAATGGGCCATTTCTTGTTGTCATTTACCTTTATGGCTTCCATTTAGTAGCTATAGGGAATCAAAAGGTAATCTTGATTCAGTATGCCAAGCCCCAGCAGTCCAGACAACAAAATACAGATCTGATGAAACCAAAACACTTTCAGTGATCATGCTGCGGGCCTTGTCTACAGAACAAAAAAGACCCATCCTCTTAGACATCTTCTGATGCTGTCCAAAGGAGGTCCCTGTCTTTATTGAGGAGCTGCACAAACAGAAAGGACAGATGAAACAAAATGAAGGAACGCAGTTATACATCTTTTCAGCAAACATAGATGCCTTTATCCTTCCTGCCTTTTTATTTTACTGTATCCCTTGTGTTTTTCCTCCACCTACTGAGAGCTTCTGTAGAAATTACAGGTGAGATTTCAGTCTGTGGCAGGCCCTGCCTTTCGTCTAGAGGGAGCAGGGGGAAGGGTGATGGGTTTGAGGGAGAAAAAACTGAGAAGGAGAGGAAAAAGAGATTCATGCTTTGCAGTAGTGCTGTGTTGTTTGTGTAGCGCACTCTTTCCTTTGTGTGTCTGGCGATAACTTATTCAGCACAGGGCCATTCATCCAGGGGTTGAGCGCGGGCGTCCGTCAAGACGGAAAATAATGAGGCGACAGCAGCGCAGAGGATAGCTTTCACCCTCTGCCTAGCGCCCCCCCCCCCCCCCCCAATCCCCATCCACCTCCCCCGTCTCCATCTCCTCCTCCTAGCCTCCCATTATTAGCCGATTTAAATAGATAATAGGGGGCCTTCTTCAGGACATTTTGAAGCAATTAGAAGCTATCACATTGTCTCTACTTTGACTCCTGTTACCTCCCAGCAAGCTATTGTGGATACTTCTCTGCATCCTATGCAACAACTTCCAGGAATTTTGTGGAATGCCACTGCATCACTAGATGCCAGTTTTTGTGTCAAGGACGTAAACGGGCTGTCCTGTTTGCTATAGCTTTGCAACACACTCGCTCGTGTAGTTCACTATTCCGTCTCGATCCGTGCCAGGACATGCAGTCCCTTTGCCGTCATGAGTAACTCTTGGGCTCCATTACTTGCCAGGATAAAGTGTTTCCTGTCCAAACACTTGCACTGTTCATTCATTTCCTGCACTCTCATTCAGCTCTCATTTAACTCTTCCTCTCATCATCTTTGCATAGTCCTTTCTTTTGGCTAAAAATGCAGTCTAATCGCCAGGAAAAGGGATTTTAGCTCCTTTTTATTTAACTAATTAAATCACTATTATTTGAACTGTCAAAGCAGAACCATTGGCCCTTAAAGTTTATGATTGCTGGATACATTGTTATCCTCTGATTTAATCATATTTATTTGTAAGTAATCTCAAGGAACCATTCAACACGCACCAGGCAACAGTAGTTCTTGCAAACAGCAATAATTCCAGCAGTAACACCCGCCTGTGTCATGTTTGCGTCAGGATAGATGGTTAAGTAGAGTTTTTCTGTTATTGTGTTGCCCCTCAGATCTCTCTTTGTTGGAGTGCAAGAGCTTGAAATATTTACAAATGTTGAATTTGGACTCCTTCTTTCTGTTTAATATTTTCTTCTAACCCATCAATCATTTACTGTGCCTCTGTATGTCTGTGTCTCATCCTAACCGCCCCCCCAGGATGGCTCAACGAAACAAAGGCAGTACATTGTTGCCATGTTGTTGATGGCATAAAAGATCCCCTTTATCACAATGGGCAAAACAATAAAAACAGGGCCACTTTTTTTTTCAAGGAAGTGAAAAGGTTGCAAGACAAGGCGTTCGCAGGAATCAGGAGCTCCTGTCAAAATACTTCAACAGCAAATTGGTCCCCTTTTTAAGCAAAATACATCTAACCTTCAGTGCTTTTATACAAAATACAAAAATAGACTTCATGCTGTATTATACTTTCCAGTCCCAAAGGCTGGAAGGCCAAAGGACAGACCCCACCTACCAATCCCTTACTTTGGTTTGGTTTTGCTTGCTGTGAAGGGCATTCAGTGGTGTGTACAACAGTTTTGACAAGTACCTTTGAAAATATCTTATTTGCCAAATCCAGTCTCCCGGTGTGGTTTACCACTGCACAAAAGTTCAGGCTGAATCTCTTTTAAATTCCCTCTATTGCCTCGTGAAAATTTGTGCAATTTGTTTGCTGACACAATACAGGTGTCTCAGAATTTAAAAGAAATAAAACAAAAGGAATAGATAACAAAGTGCAAAATGAATTTTTACCTTGTTGTTCAAGTCATCTAGCACCACGTCTCTTTAATGGTTATTAGAGGCACTGAAATAACAACACAAAGACTAAATTATCCCCAATTCTGCAGTGTTTTGTCAGCTTTTGTAACGTGAGAAGAGTAAATCACCTAAAATGGTTATTGGCCAATTCTGACCCAATTTAGCGATGTCTGCTTTGCCTCTTGGGAAATAAGAATATATAAATATATATCTCTGATATTGAAGCAAATAGTTTGCATCATGCTGTTGACTGAATGTCAGTCTTATAATGCCAGATCTCAAAATCATTGTGAAAGTAATTTAGGTCAAGGTCAAAGACAAATATGCAGCTTTCCATGCCCATCCATCCATCCATCCTCCCTCCCTCCATCCATCCATCCATCCCTCCCTCCCTCCCTCTTAACAGTTTATCCACTGGGTGTGGTTGTGTTGAAATCTATTGTTTTGTTTAGGTATTTGCCTAAAGAGATCTTACGGAGAAAGGTTTTCAACTTAGGCAAATGCACTTCCATGCGGTCCTCCAGGAACCCAACAGCGTGTAGCTCAGCTAATTGCTTTTGTTTTGAATACTGCATGGTTGACAAATGGGTCAAGACAAGGATTGGAGTGACATACTTCTCCTGTGCCGGAGTTCACCGGGAAACAAGGGAAGCACAAAAAAACTTCAAAGATTAAAAAAATAAATAAAAACCACACAACAAAAACATGACACTAGCTGCAGTGGAGAGTTTTTGTTTTTAACATGTTTCACTTAAGATTTTTGTATGTTGGTCTATCAGCCAGCAAACCTCTAAGAACAACAACAAAGTAAAGCTCGATTTACACTTCTGCGGGAAATATACATCCTAACTTGCATAGTAACCGGAAGTTCCTTTTATCCCTACATAATTTCCTTAATTAATTTAATAAAATATTCTTATACAGATGCAGGTTCCCTACACTGCAGTCTTCCACGAGGTGCATGTCAGGTTTACGTAAAAGTTTGCGGGGTAGGGTTAAAATGTTGTTATGGTTATGGCTTAAGTTACGGCGTAGATCTGAGGCGGAAGCATAGTTCACACGTAAGAGTAAATTCACAGACTGGTTGCACCACATACTTTGGACAGTGCCCCCATCTGGCAGTAGATGCTCTCTGCAGGTAGAGGAGTTTTCCATAGCTCCTTGGGGGGCCTATTATATCCTTAGCATTGGTTTCTTTACACACTGCCAGTAACGTCATCACACAGCCACAGCTATTTATGCTCGCTGTTATATCCTAATGTACCCACGGTAGCATTTTCTTCGACAATGGGTACTGCCACTCAGACAAGAACTCCACAGTTTTGTTTGTTTTTTCTTTTTCCATGAAGTCTCATTTATTCAAACTATTGTAACATCTCCTATATAATCTGTGAATCTCTGAGGATATGTAGTGATATATTACTTTAAATGAAGTAAAAACCAACATGATCATACACTTAAACCGACTGCAGTTGCACAACGCAACAGGTTGCAAAAATCTACAATTACAGAACCAGCAGACACAGCCCCTTCTAATAGCAGATGTGACATCAATTTGATGTTAACTTTGCCATATGGTGCCGTTCGCCAGGCACTGGACAGCAGATATAATGGGGCCCTTACAGTCTGCCATTACATTGCTAACAGAGAACTACATTCAGCCCATATCCCAGCCATCATAGGGCGAGAGGTAGGGTACACCTTAAACAGGTCACCACTCTGTCTCCCAGCTAACACAATATATATATGTGTATATATAGAATATATAAAAATATTGTTTTGTTTTATTGTCGATGGCATGAAAGAAAAAGAAAGGGACAAATTCACCGATATTTTAATTAGTAGGTTTTGACGCTGACTCGGGCATGGTCACTGAGATCTGTTGTGTGGTTTTGTGTTGCGGTAGTACATTGAGTTATTGTTCCACACTCTCTGAAACACAATTTGTCTCAGTGTGGAGCACATGACAAAGTTACTTTGTGACGCAGGTTGTTTTGTTCATTACTCTTGTCCCTGTGGTGCATTCCAGTGAAAGGAGCGCTTGACATATTCTTATTTTGTGATGTTGAAACTGCATTTTTTCATGATAGATGCCTCAAAAATGCCAAAATGCCAGAAAATCATGATCGCTGGAGAAAATCCAACTGAGGCACAAATGCCCACACAGTCCAATTTTAGCCTTGGGACTGCAGAAAGTTTTCTAGATGTTTTGTTAATTAGATGGTAAGCAGTTAATCCCAGGGACTGTTGTAAGTTTTTCACTTGTATGTAACAAACTCGAACTTGTCATTCATGGACTTCATAATATTTTTATTCCTTCAGAAAGTTTTCAAAAAATCAAAATGATGTTTAGGTGGTAATTGTATATGCATTGTTTAATATGCTGATAATATAGCATGATTTTGAAAAGGGATTCTCTCATGACAAATCCTGGCTGAGAAATTTGCTGAAGTCAAGTGCAGTACACGTTCAAGCCTGGCTCGGGTTTTGGGGAGTGAACCAGCAATGCACGGCTGGTAATGACAGGTTCCATGTTGCCCGTGGCTTGTGGCCCATTGCACTGTTTGTTTGGAGAGTGGTGCTCGGCCGTGAAGTGCTGGCCCAGCTGGCAGCAGTTCCATTACCCCTTTGGCCCGATGGCTGGGTCTTGTTTGGACCACACCAGCCAGGCAGACTGGCATCCAGGCGGCTGTAGAGGAAGAGGTGGAGGAAGGGGGGATGTGACAGAGGAGAGGAGCTGTTGGCTGAGCACCTTGGTGCTAGGCCAGGCCTGCTGCCAGCTGTAGAGAAGACTTCCCCGCTTACACCACAATCTTCACGTCTCTGTGGCGACAGGGATCTTAGTTTGCACCTCCACGGTCAACATCATCCCATCACGATCTGTCTGAGCATGAATGGCCATGCTCACAAAATATCATTTTTTCCCCCTCCCCTATTCCTTTTTTTTGGCAGCAGATATGCTTCTGGTATGATTATTATTACTGCAACCCTCAGTGTGATTTAACACAATAGTATGTGCAGCCACACATTTGCACATTTGCTCCACAATCTAAAACTTCAGTTACTCACTTTGTTTTTGGGTCTCTTCTTTCAGGGATCTGATAATGAGAAACAAAGAGTTATTAAAGTTGCCAGCCTAATTCTGTTGACTGTTGCTTGTTAAGATAATTGCAAAAGAAAATCTTTAAAAAGATTGAAGCACAAGAAGTTCATCTGATTAATATTAGCTGAAAATCAAGAGAATATCTTGTGATTATTAATTTGATTGATTATAATGTATATGCAGTTTATGCTGACCTTTTGTGATCCTGTGTAGTCAGAAGTATATTTTCAACATGCTTTGGGGCTCTACATCTCGTTAAAGATCCTCTGTCCAAAAATAGATTCTTTCAAAATAACAACTAAGCCTTTGCCTTCCTTGAAAAACATCTGAATAAATGAAGATATAAATAGTGTTCATTTCAAATGTTTAACTGCTACACAAAGGTCCCAACTACAGCACTAAAGTGTCCTCATGACACTGGTGTAACTTGCCTTTTGGGCCAGAAATCACTCCCAGACCAGTAAGGCTGTTAGAAATGCTCAGAGGAACGCCTCTTGCACTCAAATTTTAAGTAAACAGTCCTGTAGTGTCAGACTCTGCACATACATAGTAAAAGCTAAGAAAAGTAACAATGACAAAAAGAGTTTAGTTGATTTGACAAATAAGCCTCTCAAATGGAACCTTTTTTTTCCATGACCTCTTCACAAATATCCACTTCTTTCTACATTGTCACTTAAAGCCATGAAAACCATCGCATTTCAAAATTTAGAGCCACTTTGTTTATTTTCTGTTTGCTGGGTTACATGCGTACATCCTGTCAGCCATCATGTAAACTTTAACCCCCGCCCTGTATCCGATGGCGCCAGGGCTAACATTGCTTCACTGTTAAAGGGAAGTTGTGAGGACATTGATGTCTTGGCCTAGCATCCTGGTGTCACTTTCCCAGCCTGTTTGTGGAGCCCGCCAATCCCCTCATTCTCCCCAGCTGACCTGAATGCATCACTCAGTATCACACACATGCGAGGAGCCTGATTTTCCAGCCAACAACAAATGTTTTCCTACCGTTACCATTGCATTATTATCGTACACCGCCTTCGTCTTGTGACTTGGCTTATATTAAGGCTCTGTTGGTTAGATTTTTTTTTTATCTTTAGCCTTTGGGCCAAGACTCTACTTTAACAGGACGTTGATGCACACCCATCCCATCTAAAAGTTCCCCTGTGGTATAACATTTGAGAACAGACTTGACATAAACCATTTCTAAACACTGGTTTCATTTCACCAATCTTTAATTACATCGTTTGGTAGCAACTGAGGTACAGAGCTGAAGCAAAGCACCATGTTAGCAAAGCGTATAATAGTGAGGGATACCACAGCCAGAGGACAGTGGGTCGCTAAGAGGGGAAAATGTCATACACAAACAAATATGGAAAAGAACGCTGAGGTGTTATGGCCGTAGAAACATTTAAGAATGATTTTGATTGATTTTCTAGTTGCTAGTAGTTGTTCATTTTCATTTGTATGTGGTGTGAAAATCTGGAACAGTCTGAGTTTACAACTGAAACAATGCAAAAATATTCATAGATTTAAATTTCTCTACAGACAGTTGGTCTGGTCACAGTATACTCAATAATGGTTTTTAGTGTGCTCTGTAATGTCTGTTCTCTTACCATTGCTGGTATGGATTCCAAAATAAAAAAAAATAAAAAAAGTGTGCATATGTATGTACATATATGTACTTGTGTGTGTAGATATATATGTATGTATATGTATGTGTGTTTGTTACTTGTAGTTATTACTGCCTGTTACCTGTGGTAATGCAATTTATAATTTATATATTCTGTATTCAGTTATGAAGGCTCTAATTGTTGGTTGCGAGCTGCCGCTTAGATGCTTGTATGTGCCCGGGGCTGTTGATGGGTCTGTATGCAATGATGGGCGTAGCTGCGGGAAGTTTATTGGTTTTTTTTGTTGATGAGTGAGTATAGGGGTGGGATTTAATAAGTTTTCTTCGTCCCACTCCTTTTTCAGGCAATTTTTGTTTTTTGTTTTGTGTATTTTATGTTTAATATAGGTATTTGTTGTGCCTGAAAATGAACAAATAAATGAATGAATGAATGAATTTAATTGTTCTAATTATGAGCAAGATTTGACAAAATATGTATTTAAGATACCATAAACAACACAATAAGGAGCACATCAAAAATACAATAAAATAAGCAAGGTACTGTAAGACAGATTGAACAAGTCATTGCCTACATTTTAAAATTGATGATGCGATTATATCAGATTGTGTAATTTTTTTATTTTTTGAAATAGCACCCTCACAGCTTTTTTTTTTTTTTTTTTTTTCCTCAAGCCTGAAATCTCTCCAGTTCGTCTGCTCTGTTCCAGATTTCCCTCTCTAGTTCAGCAGTGACGTTTTTAGACATTTTGTTTCCTTTAGGCTAAAAGCAAAAGAGGAAAAATCATGCAGTGGTTTGTGACATTTAATTGAAAATTTTGTAGTCATTTTGAAAATATGTTTTGCCCTCAAGACCACCTAATATAAAGATCATAGCTCAGAGTCCCCCAGTATTAGCATTGGGGCATGATTTATTATTGATGCCAGCTTTATTTTAAATTAAATTTGTACAGGAATATTGTGTTTATTTCTCAGTGTCTTTCTTGCTCAACATATATTAACTTTAGCCTCAACCACAGCCAGTCAATTAATTGTAGGTATACAAAGCACTGGGTTGCATTCCAGTTGCTCAGTGTTTCAGTGTATTATTGTGCCATGAAGAGTATCATTGTAGCCCAGAGCGATGGGCAAGCCTTCCTCCAGCTCAGTGACAAAGGCAGCTGTGAGGTCATGGTCGAGGCCAGGACTATCAGAGCTATTAGTCCAGCACAGAACGACCATAACAACAAGCCCTGTCAAATAATGGTGTCAACGGTGGGATTGTGTAGCTTCATTTATGGACAGAATGTCCACGGTTTAATGGTGATGTGTCGCTTTCAATTGACTCAGTAGGTCGGATTTTACCCCTTTCTCTCTCTTTCTGAGTTGGGTGTGCTGTAAATATTTCTATATGGCATACGCTGATTTAAAAATTTTGCTTTTCTCAAACTTCAAAATGTCAGAAAGGTCAGTTGTCTAGGATAGTTGGCCTAGAGACATAGATGTGGGAGGTTGTCATGATAACTCATGTTTCACTGAAGCTTTTCTTGCCTCCCACTGAGACCTGTATTGTATAAGCCTGATCAGAAATCCCCAGAGTTGTTGTTTTTTTCTTCTTCTTCTTGTTCTTTATTAAGTTTGGCTGCAGCACAGTCATCGATATTTAGAAGTTGGCATAATGCTAAAAGTCTTAGTGTCAGTTGATGGGCATTTGTGTAGGATTTATTGTCCTTGAGCTGAACTTATAATAAATTTACTTTTATATTGTTTTGCAGTGATTTGGTGTTTGTCGTTTTGATGGGCAGACACCGCAGAAGCTGTGAAAACCCTTTTTCTTATTAAATGCGGCTTTTTTTCAGGTACACGTTTCATAGTTTCGAGCAAAAAGGTCTGAGCTTTTGGTGGTTTGTGTAGCCGTACTGTTGCGAACACTGTTGTGAGTCTTTCCAGGGTTCCGGATGCTGGTTGCCTTCTGAACTGTCAGAATATCCGTTAATATTGAGCCCCCTCTGCCTTGCCTTACCCTCTGAGTTTCAGCACTCCCTTTACCTGACTTACTGAATAAAATGATTTCTTTGCTCGTCTCTTGTTTTCTAGTCAGAATATTGCTTTCCCCCCTCTGCCACGCCACATCCTCCTTCCTCTCTCCTAACAGTAAACGTTAAGATCCAGGAGTGGATCAATGGCTGTTATCCTTTGATGTGCCAGGACGCATTACGAGTGGTGAGTTCTAATTGGAGCAGAAAGCAAAGGATCAATGTTGGCTGTAATTGCCTGACACAGGGATGGGTGTGAGACTTTATTATCATTAATATTTAGACATGATGTGGGAGGACCCGGCCGAGGCTAAATGTACAACAGTGGTGCAAACCTTTGATCTCAGGAGAAAAGCAGATCGATTGAGGGTTGGTGAAGAGTGGCTAAAGGAAGAGAGGTCGTGGAAGTGGGGCTAGCAGGAAGCACGAGTTATCGTGACCCACACCCTGGATTCTATCGGATTTCTCGGAAGTTTCCCTTGGCTCGGAAAAGGCCACGCTAGGCCTCAGTCCAGAGCGGGTGCCATTAGGCATTCATTAAAACTGCAGTTACTGAAAGAGCAACAACTCCGCGGTTTAGTTTCCTTCATTAATCCCACTAGTTTAGCTTTGGATTTAGTTTTAATAGTGAGAAGAAGCAAAGATGACGAGATAATAGTCTTTGTTTTGTTGACAGAGTCCATTGTCAGGGAGATGTAACAAAATATGATGGAGGAGGAGGCCCTGTGGGGCTCAGGGCTGCTACCTCGGTGTCAGCAAACACGACATAATGTTACTTAATCTTATAGGTAAAGAAGGGGTCTACTTTGTGTGATGGAACACACCCAGCCTTAAAGCATGACTACAGGGGGCTGGGGCTGTCCCCTGTGTCCACAGAGGAGGCTAAGAGCACGCTGAAACCATGAAGCGGTGATTTATACTCTCAGGGCTGTCTCCTCTGTTTTTCACCTGGTTCCCCAAGGACTGATACCTTAATCATTGTACTTAGCAAGACAAAGAAGGGTAACGGGTTGCACAAGTGTGTTAGTTTTCATGTCTGTGACCTGCTGCCTGATATTAGACAGACGAGTGGGAAACCGATCAGGATCCAGGTCAGCCGGGATAATGATCCTAGAAAGGGACTAAATCAGAGAGTGATGTGTTATAAAATGACAGAGAACAAAAGATAATAAAGTTTTATTATTATTTAATTTAAAAATATGTCAAAACATATCCACTTGGTACTGTGATCATATTTGTTGACGGTTTGAAAATAGAGCACCGTAGATCCCATTAATTGCCTTGTCCACTGCTACGTCCCCTTAATAAAATTATACTGTTAATTATTTAATTAATAATGTGTTTTGAAGCTAATCTCTAGCTATAAGGTTGTAAGTATTATAGAGATGCTGACTAACTCTGTTTCTCTATGCATTTCCTCATTCTTAAAAAGAACAAGAGGTGATGTTGGGGTTTTGTGTTCAGTGTTGCCTCTTTGTCTCTGCATTCATCCTTTTTATGCTTGTGTGCATCGCTAACAGTACATCGTGCAGACACTAGCGCCATTGTAGAAAACCCCTTGTGCAACAAATGGCCCATTATGTAACTTTTTGATCATTATTCCAGCTTCAGCAGTGTTATCGCAAAGAAATGTGACTGCTGTGTTCCTTCTGCGAATGTGTGCGAAGCATGAATTGTCCAAAGTCCTAAAACAGTAACCAAAAGTCTCACTGAGAATTTATATTATTATAAATCGCACATGAAAATCAGTAAACAAGCCAGCTTTTTGTGCTTTGACCCTCAAGTCTTGGTGATTTCTGTGGCTCACATTTTCAACATTTCTGTTTTGCCACTTGTAACAGGGTCTCTGTTATGGCAGTTAATGTTAAAAGTTAGCTCAGTGTGTTTTTCCTGTGTGCCCAAATGTGTGTGCATTTCTGTTGAGCGTTTGTGTATTTGTCTGTGTGCGTGTGTGACTATGTGCAAGCGGATGAGAGAGCGAGATAAGAAGGAGATGAAGAGTCGTTCAGAAGAGCTTTCTCACTCAGAGGCGTCCCCATCTGTTCGTCTGGGCCTAATTGTTCCTGGGTGCGAAGACACACACACACACACACACACACACACACATTAAAAAAAAAAGGAGGGAAAGCAACTGTACTCGTCCCCCTGTCCCAGAGTTATTTCTGTAACATTAAAAGAGTGCCACCAGCATGCTCCAGATTATTGCCATGTAAATAATGGCACTTGGCTCGATTCCCCGCTAATGAATGTCATTTACTTTTTTAAACGAGGATTAATTATCGACAGAGGACCTCTCTCTCTCCTCCCACAGGGGAGCTCTTTGCAATTAGCTGCCAAAAGATGGCCGCTAATATTTATGTTTTTTTAAATACATCTATACGTACGCACATGTGCATATGTTCCTGTGGCATGGTGAATAACCTCCTAATTAGCGGCCTGCTTAATTCTGTGAGAGACTGCTGAGAGAGACCACTGATGAGGAAGAGGTAAAGTGACCCATGTCGGCTTAATGTCCTTTCCTCAGTTGCGTATGTGGGTTTTTGTTGGACGCTGGTGCTGGACATTGTTGTGAAACTAGGGTAAAAGAGAGAGTGGTGCTGCTTTGGAGCCAGCCTCCCGGTTGCAAAATAACGCAGGGAAAACAAACACGGCCCTCAAATTAGATTTCCCAAAACATAGCATTCCCTCTCATTTTACACACCACAGTGGCCAGCGGACGAGAATAGACTAACCCGTGAAATCCGCTTCAGTTTCAGAATGGCACAGTCGCTGGAACACTTGATAAACGAAGGCCCTCTGGATCTATCGAATAGCGCTGCTTTCTTCAAAATACAAGATCTTAATTCTTACCTAATTTGCCAGGTTTGCATACATAGTGGAACTGCAAAGGCAATGTCAATGTGCTATCATGGCTGGGTATAGTTAAAAAACTTTTTCCCCTTACTCTCTCTGTCTTTAACTCTTCTGTCAAATCCACCTCTTCGTTCCTCACTGCTTCCTGCCCATACGCTCCCACACTTCTTTTTCCCCCCGTACACCAAGCTGCCTCTCTGTGCGTGGGCTGCTAGAGCTAATGCACTTAACCTAACTGAAGGAGAAGATGAGACTGATGGGTAGGTCTGTCAGCAGTGACACTGCATGAGGTGTAGGCCGCCTTCTGAGCACAGACATTAAAATGCCACACAGCTAAAAGGGTTAAATTTCTTTATAATGTTTGGTTTTATACTTCTAACTTGTGAATTGTTTTTTTTACCATCAGACCACGTAAGACTGTTTGTGTCAAGGCAAACTTTTTTGCCAGTCTCTAACTCTTAACTTTTCAGCCATTTTGGCAGTTATTTAAAGCCCCTATCTAAATGAGCAGGGAGAAAGCTATAACTTCAGTGTCAAAGGTCAGTGGCACCAAGAAAAAGTGTTTCAGCTCAATACAAACTCCATGCTAATTCATATTATGGACACAGGCAACTAAAGTAAAGTTTTTGTAAAAAGTACTTTTATTTACATGTTTACTGACAAAGCAAATAGGTCTGGCTGCCACTACACAGCTGAAATACTCCTGAACCTCAATTATGTACATGCATGATTGGCTAATATGTCTTTGTGTATGCCTAATATTCCAGGTAAGTGGACAGTTGGTTTTTTTTTGTGAGTTGGAGAAATGTCTCATCACTCATCCAAGTGTCAGCTAACGGCAGGTTTCCACTGCCTTATAAACTGTACAGTTGCATAACGACTGAAACTAGTGCCATTGCCTAACAACGTCATTCAAATGAGTGATGAAACGCTTGTTCCACTGAAAACACCACATCCAGATGAACAGAATCAATTTCTGGAAGTGGGTAATGTGTTTCCTTACTCTCATAGATTCTGAATTTTTTTGAGTGTAGCATCCCTTCCTTGTATAAGTTATCTGGCTTTTCCAGATCAGCTCAAAACAAACCTTGCAATTGCACCACATGCACCACAGTGTTTTTCAGGAGTGGATCTGTGCTCCACATTACTTAAAGTACTGCCTGTATATCTAAAATAGGGCTTGTATGTCTAGTTTGTACCGAGGTCACGTCAAGTGTGCATAAGGAAAGAAGGAAGTGAGACACAGTAACGGTCTAGAGGTTTGTCATGTCAAGACTTGTCAATTGGATGTGATACAACCAGTATTAACTACTAGCTGACAAGTGGTAAGACTTAAAAACATGCAATGGAAACCAGAGATGATGAATGTTCGCCTTCAAAACAAAAATTTTTGTGTCACTCTTTAGTAAGTGTTTGCAGTGTCTTCCATGCAAATTACAGGAAACAGCAGCAATCTGGCATCAACCTCCTTTGGAGTGCTGGTAAACAGTCAGGGAATTTCCCTAATGATTGGAGGTTACCTGGAGGTCACTGAACTGTTTGCTTGAAGCCTACGTCCACACGTACCCGGGTAATTTTGAAAACACGGGTACGTGTGGACGTAGCCTTAATCACTTGACCCTGCACTGTCACACATCCAAAATAGCAGACAAGTTAACAAGGGTAGCGGTCACATGACTACAAAACCAGGATAGAGAATTTTTAAAAGACCCCGTTTAGACGAAGTGCTCCCCAAGCCTGGACCTAAGCTGCGTCTGCGACGCGACGTCAGAGGCACGCACCTGATATATTTTAGGGGTGAGTCAGCACGAGGCCAGTCGAAGTGAGAGCTGCCACGCTAAAGGGGGTTTATGTGTCAGACTTGCCCACTGAGACAGAGGTTATGATAATAGATAACTGTGAGAAAGCCTTGGATGGATGGAGTCTAGCAGAGGTGGCAGTTACTATACCGTGGGCTATAGTCATCCCCCCCATTCGGCTCCGTGTTTTATAGCTAGATTCTGTTGCTGCTCTCTGGCTCACCTCTCAGTGTGAAATGAGCAAGTCTCGACTATCGTCCTCAGTCCGCCAGTCGAGCTCACAGTTACACACGAGCACTGCCAAGAATGGTGTTTCTGCCTGTGTCTAAACATGTGGAGCTGTATGATCTGCTGAGTGGGTCATTTGACATGTGTGCTCGGGGAAATGTTTGTGTGTACATTTAAGTGTCTGCTCATGAACTTTAAAATGGATGGGCTTTTGGTTCGTACATGTTTACACTTACAGTAACATTAGGAGAGAGAGCGCTCCTAAATAATAAAATTAAGAAGTACGACATTCTTGCATCGGCACTGTTTTTCCTCCTCCTTCTCTGTCGTTTCATTGGCCCCTCTCCTCACTTTCTTTCTATCTTTCTGTCAGCAGGAGGGTGAGGGGCTTGCTCCAGGCTGCAGCAGGTTTAGCTGATTCTGAGGAGTGCGAGAATAATTTGGGATCTGCTCTGTTTCATCATCTGCTGCTGTCAGAAGTTTGTTTCTGAAGCAGGAGCCTGAACATTTGCTTCCTCGGATGATGTGTCACAAGTGGCACTTTGTTGAGCAGTTGTGTTTGTCTTTGGCAGGTTTTACATGGTGGAGCACGAGTGCAGATTGTGCAGCGACCAATCGTGCTTTCTGTTCAACATAAATCAGGGCTTTGTCAGAACTTGTGTTCTTGTTGTACAGTGTTTGATTTACATTTGCATTTATAAGTTCGTACAGCTCCACCAAAGATAAACGCCTACATAAATTTCCCCTTTTATTCCCCTTTTATTTTTTGTTATAGGATATATTCAGAAAAAAACAGGCTCAATATTGTTGCAGTGTTGTTCTCAATGTTGTCAAAATACAGACATACAGGAAGCGTTATCAGGTGAGTCAGGCTTATGGAAGGTTAAATGAAGTATTTTTCTTAGGA
Organism: Maylandia zebra; assembly: GCF_041146795.1. Classification (NCBI taxonomy): domain Eukaryota; kingdom Metazoa; phylum Chordata; class Actinopteri; order Cichliformes; family Cichlidae; genus Maylandia; species Maylandia zebra. The sequence goes on along the minus strand of NC_135174.1, from coordinate 18,785,081 downwards.
TGCAGTAAAGATCAGTGGTATGATTTCACCTGCTAGTCATTCAGTAAATCTTCTATCCAGGTTTTCTTTGGATTTGAAACACATTTGGCATAAAACTGATTGTTGCTGCTGTGAGTTGAACAGGCTTTTATCCTGTGTACCTGTGTAGTTCAAAGGAGAATCTGTGGAAGTGGATGTTAAGCAGTCTGAAATGTTTTTAAAGTGCACATGTGCATGAAGTGTAAGTGAATAAATAGATAAACAACCACAAGACTTTGCAGACCGAGTCCCCCTGGCTGTTGGCCAAACAGGTAATTCCTGCGGCATAGTTTTGGAAGGGCCACAGCAAGCCAAGCCTGCCTCAGCAGTCAGACTGTCTGCACATTTCTGTTGCTGATGGCATACCAGGGGCGCCATTTTCCTCTCTGAGACAGACAAGCCAGAGGATCTGATTGGCCTTCCGCCAATGCACACTCACAAAGACCCCTTTGACAGCAGGTCAGTCGGTTAACCAACCAGTAGGCAGAGGGATAAGACAAAAAAAAATCCTCACCCTCTTCACTCCTAAGCTTCATGATTAAAGGGTTCTTAAAGCTAAAAAAGGGGGTGCATCCTAGTCTTCTCAAAAATGCACAAGTAGTGCATATTTTCAGGTTTATTTGTGGTTTTGTATACCTTTACATTTCATCGTGGCAAGTGTTTGCTGCCGCCACAGACGTGGATCTGAGTGTGTGCTTAGAATTCATGCGTAAATATTGACGTGTGCTTGTATGTTTTGTGTGCGGGCTTAAATCCTTGTGGCCACCCATATGGAAAAGATATATATAAATCTTATAAAGTTTGTATCTGTCTTGTGTGAAACTTGTATGAAAAGCATATAAGTGTGAAAACAGATATAAGATCCCTTGAAAAATTATATAATGAAACTTGTATGTTTTGGATACTTACTAAAACAATGTATGAAAGTAATGCGAAAGTGGCCACTTTCATGAGTAAATCATGTAAGCCTTATATGATTTACTCATGAAAGTGGCCACTTTCATGAGTAATCACATATAAGTTTTTACTATTTCTTTTCCGTATGGGCAGGCTGGCATGAGCATACCATAAATACGCTGAACAAACATCTGCTGTTATTCTTCCCCCTTAGCCACCTGATATTAGCTAATAAAGGCAACGATATCAAATCCAGTTCACGATCATGCAACAGTATTTTTTGTAAACGAAATATTTCTGAGATGGTAAATATTAGAAATGTTTAAGGCCAAACTTCATTATAAATTAGCGCTAAGCCTGTGCTCCATGATTAGCTCGTCGTGGTTATGATGTCAGCGGAGCCTCACATCTTATATTTTCATCATAAAGCTGTGTAGGAGCTGACGCACTACCTTAAATAGCTGTTGATGTTCTCCTGTGCGCTCATTATCTCTCCAGTCCAGGCTTTGCTTCTCCGCTTTCTCCTGCCGCCCATCTCCTCCCCTGTGTATCGGCCGCTTTGCATACGACTGATGTTTAAATGCTGCATTGTTAACTGACGTGGGGTAGCCCTTTGCTGACCCGGGAGGTATTTGCTCGTTTGATCATGGGGCAGCAGTTTTAATGTATCGAAGCAGCGCCGCTCCGTAAAGCCCCTAGTATAAGTAGAGACAGAGGGCGAAGGCAGGGCGAGGGATCCGTTGGTTGCAGGCCTGACAGTACAGAAGGAAGGTGATTATTAGAATATCTGTTGGTCAGCAAGGCCAAAGGGAACGCTGCTGACCCTGCATTTCCTGGTTATGCTGTGCTGGTGGGTGTTGGTATTTCGAGGGGTTTTTTGGGGGGGAGGGGGGGGGGGGCATTGCGAGTTTTGTGGCAAAGATGGAGAACAGGACTCCATTGATGAACAGATTCAATATTTCCATCATAGTGTGTGTGTGTGGTTTTTTTCTTTATAACACTTTAAATATTTGCATACAAGGCCTTCTTCTGATGTTTATTTCTTATGCTCTATCTGTACGAGATGCTACACTCTTTACACTTTTTTTTTATTTCCACACTATTTATTTTGTGCAGAACTGTGGTTGCCTTTAACATCCAGCCATTGATTTACTTCCCACAGTTATTTCTGCTCTTAGTTTGTCATAAAGACTAGACAAAGATAACTGAAAGGCCTCAGTGTCAGTGAAAACCACGTTGCCTTTTACATATGGGTCTCTGGATACAGAACTCTCACTTCACCAGCTGACAACACAAGAGAAAGAAGTGTTGAGAAAGAGGGAAAAAACAATGACACAAACAGAGTACAAGTTTGTGTTTGCACCCTGGGACCTGTGTATCAAGACCCTGGCTGCACTGAAGCTAACCGGAGGCTGGCCCCTCAAAGGAAAATATTGAACACCCATACACCCTTCTTGCCTTTTTCTTACCATTCTTTGCCCTCCCTCCCCCCCTGCTTTCATTCTCTGCTTTTCTTTTGGGCTTATTTCTTGTAGGGTGTCTTTCAGAGTGGCAGTGACCATAGATACCAGGAGGGGAAAAAAACCTGTGGAGAGGAAAAAAAGAGAAAGAAAGACACTTTGTTCAACTTGATGATTAATATTTGATGGACAGTTCCCTCATGAATTTCCCATAGCATTCCATAGTGGACTTGTGATGTGCAGAAGGCTGCGAATGGAGATTGTTTGACTCGATGCACAGCTCATCATCAGCATTAAGTGGCCTTTCCACTTTTCCATAAACAAACAAGAAATACAAAAACTAAACGAAAATGTATCTCCGAGTGTTGGAAAATCAGCTAATTTTTTTGTCCCCAAGATTGAGCATGCGATTGTGTTTCTAAGCTCGTTTGACACCGTTTTCTAAAAAAAGAGTTCCCTTTAAATTCCCTTCAGAAATATAATGTTAAAAAGCTTCAGATTACCTCCCTCCCTCTATATCTGTGTCAAGCAGTGTGTATCCTCATGAGATCTCACAACTGGATTCAGTAAATATGGATTGCCTCTTTTATTTCCAAACGTCCCAAAGCAACCCAGATGCCCCTTGACTTTTGAACCGCGGTTCACAGAAAAGCAGAGGTGAAGCAGCAATCTGCATCTCTCATGGTGCCTCACGCCCACATTGTTTCTGAGACTGAGAGCGATACCACACGAGTTTACCTCCAACGGTGAAAAAAACCAGAAAAATAAAGAATTTGAAGGAGAATTCTTAGTCGATTAACTCGGGCTGTCATCATCCGCCCCTAAAAGTTCGTCTTCTCTTTCTGTTTCCCCCTATCATTTCCCAGTTTCTTCTCTTTTTTTTTTTTTTTATAGAAGATTGACCCTGCATGGCTGCAAGTAGCAGGGCTTCAGAGCCCAGAGTCTATTGATTGGGCCTCCAAAGCACTAAGCAAATGTAGCAAGAGAAACAAGTCAATAATGCTGTTACTGCAACAATCCCCGTCACACTAGTGGCTTCCCCCGCACACTCCAAATAGTTATTTTTCATGGGTTGGTGGTGAAGCACGCAATTATGAGAAAATCAGTGTCACTAAAAATTCTGGTTGTCCGCACTTTCTCGTCTTCTCCTTCTGTCTCCGTTTGAGTCTCTCTATAAACTTTTGTCTGTTCTGTCCGTTCGGGATATCGCTTTGCTTTTGTCTGTGACTTCATTCATGTAAAGACTGCTACACGAGTTTATTTTAATCCATTACTTGACTTCCCTTTCTCACATCTCCCAGGTCACTACCACCTCTATGTCTCTCTCAGCTTAGACATGGAGACCAGGGAAGCTAGTTTGCAAATTTAATGGAGCAGCATGGATTATTTAGACTGACTAAAGCCTCCCTTGTAGTGTCAAATAGGGGGTTGTGGGATGACATTAAACCCCTACTTTCTCTGTCTCCTTTTCTTTCTGGCTGCTGCCTTCTGGTTAAAGTGATCTGTACCTGCATGTCCAAACAACTCAAACCTGATGGTTCACATATTCTTTAATTGTTGTGTGTTATTTTACAGCAGTTTTCCAGACGCCCTCCTGTAGTTTTCAGATGTTTTACTCAACACTGCCTTGATGGGCAAGCATGTGCAACATTACTGTTGGCGGAGGGTTTTTGCACGCATGCATGTAGAGTCTGACACTGCAAACCTCTGCTTGCTCAGTTCTTTCATACCTGCAGGGTAGAGAAGGAGCCAGAGTGGCCTTAGGGTCAAAAGGTCAAGTTCAAGAAATGGCTCTTTCTCTCGTTGATCCGTGACTCTGAAATGAAATCCAGGCTTTGGCAGTCTGCTTTCGGCCCAAACTCACATGAAAACGTGACCTCTGACATTAAGATGCTAAGAGAAGTCACAGGTTCTTGTTGCTTTCTTTGCAATCAGGCTTGCTGCCGTCCTTAATAACTGGGATAGGTTGAAATAACTAAAAGTTCACTTTTCACTTTATTTACTAATTTCAGCCCAGTTCTTTAATCTATTCTCATAGAATGTGAATTTATTCTAGTATCCTTTAGTATAAGCCACTGCAAAGATATGTAGCTGCTTTAGCATGTGGACCACTCGTCACATTTTTATGCTTATAACTTGAGACAAGGAGACATAATAATAGAGATAATGATCCAAGCTGCATGTATAGAAACGAGCAGGCAGTACATGATTGCGACTTGGTCAGCCTTGGGTTTTTGTTTAGTGTTTTTTTACATTTGTATTAGAAAAAGCCAGCCCGTGTGGGTGTGTGTACTTGTATGCTGTTTGTGTGCGTGCTAGTGGGCAGTATCACACCATCATCTGAATCAGCAGAGAGACAGGATGCAAAGCTAAACCACACGGGACTTGAAGCAAATATTTGGAGAGTTGATTTGAAACGGCAAACAAACAACATGCGGAGGAGCTTCCTCACCAGTTAATAAAAAAGACTCAGACATAAACACTAATATCCTCATAGTTTCTTTGGTTGGGAATCCTAAACAGACTTTTAGGTTGTATTTTGAGTGAAATGCAGTTGACGGCACCTCACGACTTGAAGCTGTCGGGACAAGTTCTTGTAAAGATAAGAGCCCTGATTTTGATATGTTTAAAAAAAAATGCAGAGATAAGGAGATACTGGTTTTTGTTTTTTTTTTCTTCCGCAAGTTATCATAGCTCTGAATTACTGCTATAAACTCTGAAAATAGTTAGGTAGTAGGTCGGATTTCTCAGCATCAGCGTTGGTGTTACGTGTCAGGCCGTGGATGTATTACTCAGCTTCAGTGTTTTTTTTTTTCTGCAAAAGTAACAGGTTACGCTGGGAAAAAAATGAAAGTGAGCAGTTGTTCTCAAATGATTTATGTGCTTTAATGACATTTCAATACTGAACAAACAATAAAAATTTATGGACACCATAGTTTTGGAGGCCTGCAGCTCTAATGGCTAATGTTATGCCCTTTTTCATAGGGGCCAGTAATCGGATCTGCAGCTGGCCCCTGGCCTTCACAGAATGTATACAAGGGGGATTTTTGTGTTTTGGGAAATCTTAGCAGAAAGAAGAAATAGTGAGAAATGTGGGGCTATCACATCCATATCTTCTGCAATCTCCAAAAATACTTGCTGAATAAATAAAATATTTATTTTTTCATAATTAAAATGCAGACACGCGTTACTCTGCAAAGGTTTCAGCCACTGGACGTAGTCTGTGGAGGCTTCTAAAGCAGTGAGAAGATTCCTTTATTTAAAGCCTGAACCATGAAATTATTGACATTAAATTCTAATTTTGAGAAACTGGAGTTGATTGAACCGTATTAACCTTATTGAACCTTCTGACAAATTACCAAAAAAAGGAGATAGATATAAATTTGCATTTATGAGTTTTAATTTGTATATTTTTTGTTACAAGCAGCAGGAAATGTAAACCTCTCAAAAACTCATGTATCACATATGATCTACTTGTATTACATTTACACAAGAAATCATTTATTTTTATTACTTTTCTGTTCTTCCTGGGCAAATTTCACTTTCATTTGAGAACTCAAATTACAGTTTAGTAGTTTTCTTCTTTTATTGTTTTAAATGCCATTTATTGCTACCATGATGTTTATATCTCAGTCTTTTTCTTTTCGCTTCTAAGGCTATGTTCAGACCGAACCTAAAGTGACGTTTTTGCACGGTGAAATTGCGTTAGTAGTTTACGCAAAGACTGGTAATAACGCAAATACACACCCACGCGAGTTGGAAATGTCTCAACCTGGAGGCAAAATTTGCTCCACTTTGAAAGCTCGATTTGACTTCACTTCTGCAGAAAAAGATTGCTCGCAGAAAAGTGAGTAGAATAGTTTGACTTCCTGCTAAGTTCTAAAAATATGTTATTAATCGATTCCAGCTGTCGGGTTTACTTTAGAAGCAAGTATTTCTCTCGTTGGTTATTTGGGGTAAATATGCAGCATGTGGGCTACGAAATGGTCCAAAAACACTCCAGCGATTGAACACATACAAAAACCAAATTTGCCACTATGCTGCTCTGACAACCAGCTAGTTAAGATGAGCCATTTTCCATATTAATCAAGTAATAAAAATACAGTTGTATGAGTCAGAAAACAAATGGCTCTGATTACGGCAGCCGTGTGGAGTATACATACACAGTTTGGAAATGTGGGCTGTCGGCGTCGTCCTGTTGACTATAAACCAGCGACTTCACAAACACACGGGGCAAAAGAAAAACAACTTGGACTTGGAAATTTGAGTTAAGAAAAAGTAGGTGAGGGGAAAATAAGCAATATAAGAACTGAATATGAGCAAGGGGACAAAAAAAAGAGGACACAGCGATAGAACAAAATAGAAGGAGGGGGAGGATGGAGATGAGAGCGGTAAGACAGAGGAGGGTGAGGGTTCGCGCAAGGGAATGATCTGTGTATGTTTGGAGCTCAGAAAAGCCACCTGTACATCACAACCGGATGAGGAGAAGCTGTAGCAGCTACCCGAGATTGCTGCCGGCAAAAGAAGTTCTTAAAAATTCCAGACACAGTTGCAATATACTCTCTCTTCCTCTTCTCACCCACTCTGTGTCTTTCCCATTTCCCTCTCCATCTCCCTCATTTCTCTCGATCCTCTTTTTCATCTTCCCCACACTCACATACTCTTGCATACTCGCCTCCCACTCTAAATTTACTCCTTCTTTCTCCCTCCCTCCTCTTTTCTTCCTCCTTCTCTCTCCTTCAGTCGTTTTCTGCCCTCCCTTTCTTCCATCTTGCACCATTTTTTTTCAGGAGAGAACTGGGTCCCAGTGTAGGCTGCTGCTGGCCAGGGTTGTTAGCCACCAAATAAAAAATGGATGAACTTCTAGGGCCCCGGTGCTGTTCTCCTGCATCTAGTTGGTGGAAAGAGAGGGAGTAAATTGGAGACGGAGAAAGGGAGAGAGAGAGAGAATCAGGCTGACATGAAATACCTTGCTCAGAAGACGTCTTCCAGAAACCTGACCGTCTTTAATGTCAGTTTTTTCTCAGTTGAGGGGAAAAAAAATTGTTTTTGTTAGTACAGGTCAAAAAAAGGTCTGCAGCTCTTTCGGGGATCGATGATCTCAACAAATAAATATATTTATATAAACTGTGAAACTTGTTACATTATAAGTGAAAATCTCTCAGTTTGTGAATTATATGCTGTTTTCCTTTGATTTAGATTTAAATTACATTGAACGTCTCTCAGGTTTGGATGGCTGACTGGATGAAATGAGGCATTTGAAGACATAATTTTTTTAAATCTAGGCTGTTCATGCTAATGCGCTTATCTTTACAGTTCAGTGAGCATTTGAGTGTTAAGGTGTGGAGCAAGTTCCTAAATATTGTTTCTGTTTTTAAGTAATGTCAGTAAACAGCTTCCAGTTAGGAGCAAACTCCAGCTGTGCGTGCTTATTTCTAATAATCAGCATGTCTCTCAGACACCCCCGTGGGGGTGATAGGCTAAACATACGTGGTGGGATCAGATCTCTCCAACAAGCAGGTCAGCTTATTATCCCCGCACAGCAACGTGAACCTGATCCAGGTGTTCTGACTTGTTCCTCCTCATCTCATTTGCGATTGAAACATTGCACGTTTTTCCCGCCTTCTCTCAACCTATATTGTTTGCAGGCCAGGCTCAACCTTTTGTTTTTGTCGTGTGTGTGTGTGTGTGTGTGTGTGTGTGTGTGTGTGTGTGTGTGTGTGTGTGTGTGTGTGTGTGTGTGTGTGTGTGATGTGGCCGGTTTAAGTTTGAGCCCCAGACCGAGAGCAGCTGTGTGTATGTGTGTGTGAGCAAGCGTGTGTGCCTCCACAATGAAACATTTATTCGTATTAGTTTGTGATAACAAGTCGAGGCATTACTTAGGACTTACCCCCACCAGCATTTCACCTCCGTGTCCATCACTCAAACCATTTGTGAGCACATTGATCCTTCGCCCCCCCCCCCCCCAATCCCCTCCTCCTCTCCCATGCTGTATATTCCCAGGGTTTGTTGGAAGGAGAGCCAGAATGGCTCAGACAGCAATTGATTTTTATTTTATTGGTCTACTAGTGGAAAGAGGTGGGATAGGGGAGGGCCTGAGAGATGCAACTCCGCAGCTAAGTTTGCTCTTAGTGGGCTGTGTGTGTGTGTGTGTGTGTGTGTGTGTGTCTCCAGGTGGGATGGGCCTATCCGCTTATGTCTGTCTCACAGAGAATGTTTTTGTTTTGGGGTAGGGGCTGTTGTCTTTCCGTCTGTCTGAAGGTTGTGTGTGTGTGTGTGTGTGTGTGTGTGTGTGTGTGTGTGTGTGTGTGTGTGTGTGTGTGTTCATGTCCAGCCACCTCTGTGAGCCATCAAAAGCTGCATGTCTGTGTTCACATGTGTCAGACACACACACACATGCGTGTGTCATTTAAGGTATTGGGGGAATCTGAGGTGCTGATGGAGCTGGCACTAGGGACTTGGACCTCAACACACACACACATAGCTGAGGTGTATCCCGGTGCTCATTAAAGCTGGTAATAAGGCTGTGCTGCTGGAAAAGGAGGGGAAAAAACAGGGAAAGGAAGAGAGGGAGGGAGGAAGAGGGTGGGAAGGGAGAAAAAGGAAAAAAAAAAAAGGGAGATTTTAAATTTTAATAACACTGGTACGATTTTGTAAATCTTTCCTGACAGAAAAGTCCTCATTATTTTCATCTGTCTCCGAGGAGCCTCTCCAGCTTTGCCTCCCCGGGTAAACGGACCTTTCGCGCTCTCCCTCTTTCTCCTCTTTCTCTCCACCTCTCTATTGCTTTTTCCACACTTTCTGTCTTTCAGCTGCTTTGTTGTCTGTTTCCGATCTTTGTGACTCTCTCTCTCTCTCTCTCTGAATATTTCAGCCTCTCTTAGATTAGTGCTGTAAATCTGTTTATTTCCTTTTAGTAAGGTGTTAGCTGACTGGCTGTCTGCGATGAAGGAACATAAGGAGCCAATAGCATTTCCAGTACTATGTGCTGTGATTGGCTGACATTTTAGTTAGAGTTACTGTTGGTCTGTTTTCGTGAGAGTGTTTCTTTTTTCCCCCCCACCGTACCGGGGCACCGACACAGGAAAATACTTGAGGATCATAGTATCAGGTATCAAACTCACTGTGTGTAGGAGTGTGCATATGTGGGTCAGCAGATACACCCTTGTACCTGCGGTCTTTGCGTCACTCACACATCCCCAAATCCTTCCCTCCACTTACACGCACACACACACACACACACTCCTAGCCCCCCTCCACCTCTATGTCAAGTGTCAAAACTGGAAGATGGATCCGGTTTGATAAGTTCTGTTCTGTCTGGCCACGTGTCAGGGCGGGATCAACTATATAGCAGAGGAAAACCATGTTCTTCACTCTCCTACCTCCCAGTTTTGGGGATTTTTTTTTTTACTTCTCTTTTTTGGGAGTATTGGGGTGTGGATATTTTTAGGGTAGGTTTTATTGTAGTTGTTTCTGGTAGCTTTAGTACCTTATTTGACTTGTTAGCTTATTATAAAAGGAAAAAAAAACAAAGAAAAAAATAGGTTGACGTATGAAATTTCATCAGTTTGTGTGTTTTTGTTTCAAATGGATGAAGAATAATTTCCCCATCCTCTGTAAAATGTAACCAAGTAGTCATTTTCCAGCCTTCTTAGGTCTGCAGTGGTTAAAAGAGTGTGATGGCTGACTTTCATGTCCCACTGCTCATATGTCAGTGGGGAAAACTGTGGCTCTTTACAGTGTCACAGACACTATTTTTCAAACAGTTTTCAACATCAGTGAAGTGATTTATGACGGCACCTCCACACACTAATTCCTCCAATCTGTCTAGCTAGATCTGTGTGTATGTGTGTGTGTGTGCGGCCCCCCTTCAGGTCATCTGGTCTAAATTGACCTTTGGTCGTAAGCTTTGCAGGATCTTCTCGGTCTGTGTGAACTATTGCAAGCATTAAAGTAAAGATGTACTGTTTATGGCTCCCCCTCCAAGTTTCTGATTGGCTGCCTCTTGCAAACAGAAGCACCTGAGGTTAAAATATTGGGAATATCCCTGCTCTATGACATCAGAAAGATTTGAGTGGGAAAAAACTTGCCTAAAACCAAATATTGAGAGCAGTGTGATGCCCGAGCTTTTAGCTTTCACATGTGCTGACCTAATTATTTGAAACTTTGACCATGTTTCATATAAGCGTGCACTATTTCATTAGTGTGTGTGTGTGTGTGTGTGTGTGTGTGTGTGTGTGTGTGTGTGTGTGTGTGTCAGAAAAAGAGGAAAAAGCATTAACATTTTTGGACGGGCCACTCCTAAAATTTATATCCATCTTCTCTTTAAAGGTTGGAGTTGCCATATGTGCTGCTTTACATTTATACTTCCAAGACACGTTTTGTTAGATTGGTGCACAGAGGATCAGTTAAGGTCAAAATAATGCATTTTTAAAAAAAAGATGTGTCCCCAGAGGGGGGAGGGAAAAAAACTTCTTAAACCGCAGCACTGTCATATTCCTTACTGCTTTGAACATTTAAGTGTTTGAAGTTATTCCACGTTGTTTGCTACCAAATCAGACTCCTTTAATAAATGCCGTTTTAACAGAATTGAACCCCCCTCCACGAGGCTAAAACTAACTTTATGTTCATTTCTCCACTGCAAGCCTCTACTAGCCCCCCCCCCCCCCCCCCCCTCCCTTTTTTTTTCTTCTTTTCACCCCAGCTGAAAAATTAGCACAACACAAAGCGAGCTGGCTTCTTCTAACACACTGCCACAGATACACACACACACACACACACACACACACATACAAGCGCCTCCTCTGGGTATTTGACTGGGATAAATAATCATTGTAAATAATGAATGTCAATTAATAGGGGGAGACGTGTCCTTGCTAAGCATGCTCTGATTAGTGTTTCACTGGGATCTCTTCCCCCAGCTGGCTTCAGCCAATCATGTCAGCCTCATCCAAAACACCAGAATAAAACTGGCCTATCACAACATATGATATCATCTAATACTGCCTCAGCTTATAGGCATATGGCAAATATAGTATTATCTGTCACTATTCTTTTTACAATTTTTTTTACCTCAGCAGTGAGGTAAAAAATGCCACGTGTGGGTGTGTGTGGGGTGGGGGAGGGATACCATAGCTGTTGCTTATGTTGTTCGGGACATGGTTTGCTATAAACAATATGACAGTGTCATAATAATGTATGCATTTATTCAAGGATAAACTGTCTACTTATAAAGCAGTGCTGCTTACACACAGTAGTTGTAATGAGCTCTCTGGTGTTAGCGAGAGCATTACAGCATGTCAGAGAAGTGTCCTATTACTGGAAAGAAGTTCATGGCGATTGGTTATATATTGTTTTTAGTTTGTAACAGTATCCTCTGAATCTCATATAAAGCAGTTGATAAAATTTGTTGTTATGCGGCCGAGAGTCTTTTTGCAAAAGGAAATACAAAGATGTAAAGCATCAAAGCTTGTCTGTGGGATTTTTGTCATCCTTCCCTTCAATAGCTTCATCAGTTCTGCGCTTTAAGCTAAGCAAACGGTCGAGACTTTTGCCAGGCGGGCTGGTGGACCAGAGGGAGGCCGCGAGCTCGACTGGTGTGTCAGCTCAGACGTGGAGTTTAGAGGGTAGCTGGGTGACTGAGCAACCAGCCAGCGCCCTCCCCTCCCTCGGTGATAAATGGCCACAGCATGGGCTATTCATCTCCTGCTTAGAGAAGTGGACAGTGCCCCCCTGCTCGGCCTCTCCTCCACCCCTCCACATGTCAGCAAATGTGATAATTCTCTCATTTGTCAGGAGCAGTGGAGGGTTTGGAATCCGTGTGTGTGTGTCTGAGTGAGTGCATGTGTGCTGATGCAAACTCTGGAGAATTTGGGGGACACATGCTAGATAAGTTGCTCACTTACCAGATGCCTTGCTCTGCACATCTTCACTCCATTCCTCATCTGGTACTTTTGTGATTTTTTTATTTATTTATTTATTTATTTATTTTTGGGGGGGGGGGGGGTTTCAAAGCCCCCACTCCCCCACACCAACTTTACTTCGGTCACAGTGGGAAAATTTAAATGAGCAAATGAGTGAGTCGTTTTATGGCAAATTCCATCAGTAATTCAGCGATTTTTTTTTTTTTTTATTACCTTCAGGAAACTACTGAGCCACTTTTTCCACTTTATTGTGCAAATAAAGTTTAAGAGCCTGTCAGCTATTTGTGTGCGTGTGTGTATATGTTTGCATGTCATGCTTGTTTATAAGTGTGTTGGTCTCTTTTGCATTTGTATGTTCATGTCTGTACACAAATCAGCGTTGTTGTTTTTTACAGAGGGTACACATATGTAAGCAAATCACTCTTATCACGATTGTTTTATCCAGTCACGCTGTGGTTTTATGACGTGTGCCAGCGAGTGTATAGCGATTTAAAAACCAAGCGTTCAGACCTCATGGTAACAATTAAACAGTATCAGGCTCCAGTTGACTTTTCTCCGTAGACCCGCGAACCTTTTCCTAATCCTTCTCTGTTCTTTCTCTCTGCAGGATCATCCAGAATCGGGTCCTGGTCTTCATCCTCGGAGCCATCATCCTCCTCACCATCATCCTGGCCATCTATTTTAATGTGCGAGGCCACTGATCTCCCCTGTACGCACATGCATATATACACACACACACACTCCCTCCCCCTAAACGCAAATACACACACACTCTCTTGTGATTAATAGCGACAAAAGCGTTGTTCTGCTGTAATTAGGACAAATGGTCCCCATGAATCACTATTTCCAAAGCCTGACAGCAAGCTTTTTTTTTTTTTTTTACCATTTCTCACTCCTTTTTTTTGTTTGCAGTTTCTTTCCCTTTTTTCTCCCATTCTCCTTCTTCCCTTTTACTCTCTTTTTCTCTTTCACTTTCTTCTCCTTCCCCCCTCCTCCTCTGCCTGTCAGGCTCGTTCTTACATCTCCAGGGACTAGAACTGGGTGAGATGTTTTTATAATAGTTAATATTTTTCATGGTGTCGTCCTCAGCGTGGTTTGCAACCTGGTCATTTTTTTTCTTGTGTAACTTAATGGAGGGCTTTTTCTGTAGTGTAGGTGGGTTTGGTGTTATTCAGGGTGTGGGGATGCATGAAAGGCAGAGAGAAACCGAAGTTCTACACACATCTGTGGGTTTGCACATGTGCATGCATGAGTGACAGTCATGGATGGGGGCCCGCACTGCGTTTCTTATTGACACCAACAGTAGGCACACATACTGTATTAGCTTCTGTAACTAAATGATTCAGCTGTTCTTCTCCCCACCAATCACCCTACCCCTGCACAGCTCAGAGGACAGTGCCTTCAGTTTAGATATGCTGTTCACACTCCTGCTTTAAAAGGCTCAGCAGAGCCCAAAATAGACAAGTGGCGCTGCCTTGAAAAGAGAGGATGCACGCAAAAAGGTTGAGGTTAGTTCAGCTTGTGTTCATTGAATCAAGGTGAAAGTATTTTGGGTTGTTTGTTTTTTTTTCATTATTAGGAGGAAACTGGTTGCAGTTTTTGTTTTCAGGAGCAAAAAAGTGGTTATTTTAGAGAATTTAGAGATTGAAGAATATTAAATAAAAATTGCTCTTTTAATGGATTTTAATGCAAAAGAGACCTGACCTCAGCCTCCGTGAGTACAGCACAGAAACAAAGAGAAATGCTTCAAATGACATTGTAACCACATCTGGGACATCAACCCTTCCCAAATACATACTACATTAACTGATTCCCAAATATAAGCGTCATACTGTATGTACTAACATTGAAATGGACATCATGTATAGTGTTTTTGCTCTTACTAAGTGACTCTCTTGCTATTTATTTATAAATGTAGAGTTTCCATTCAGATTTCTGTGTTGGAAGTGTATATTTTTGTGATGTTGAAATTATTCAGAATTAACATTAATCACATGTTTGTTTCTTCTTGATTTGTGGTGGTTCTCTGATGCAGACTGTACACCAGGACCAACTGAAATATGTGTATTTCTAGTCTTTCATCTTAAAGGCTTTTTTTTTTTTCTTGATTTCTTTCTTCTATAAATGGATCTAGCTTGTTTAAAAATTTGTACTTTTTGTTCTTTATTTTCTATGTAATCTTCGGAGGTGTGAGATGGGACCCTTGTTTCTGTGTTTGTGATGATGTGATGCATCTGCAGGTGTTTGAAAAAAAGGCGTGCTTGAGTTTACCGGCGTTTAATTCTTCGGGGGGAAAGCCATTCTTTGGGGACGGCGTTTGAAAAATCTAAATTTAAGAGCATATTTGGATCATTTTTAATTTTATTTTTGTTTGGAGGGGGGGGGGGGGCTAATGCTAATGCAAGCCACAAGCTCGCACACGCATGGAAACACACACTGGTGCGCGCGCGTATGTCTCTTGTGGTTGGTGTTCCCAGTGAGGGCATTTGCTATTCTGTTTCAGGGTCATAGTCTTCATTTTTGAAGATGCGGGGGAGTCCCCATCCCACCATCCCACCCCACCCTCCCCCACCCCGTGCTATCGTCCACCATTTCACAGGCCCTCACCAGCCGCGGCGCCGTGGTCTGCTTCAAAGCCTCAAATTAATGGCCAACAAAATAGTGTGTCTCTGACCGTCCCATGCGGGGCCGACCCACTAAGAGTTATCATTAAAGTGAAGCAATAATGAAAAAAACGAAGGAAGGAAGGAAAAAAGAAGAAGAAGAGCCGGGGAAGGAAGCGAACGAGGAAGCGCGGAGGTAGGGGGTGCTGAGGGGGGGGTTAAATCCCAGGCAGTTTGACAACAAACCTCATCTGGTAATGACCCTCAGTGATTGTGGTTTTACCCAGTCAGCGTGCACAGTGTGTGTCTGTGCGTGTCTGCATGTTCAGCCTACCTATGTGCTGATGTGCTCTCTCTGTCTCTCCTGCCCCCCTCCCTCCTTCTCTCTACCTCTCCTGCCACCTTTTCCTCCTCCTCCCTGTCCTCCCCTCCCTTCCCTCCCCTCCCAGCCTGTCAGATGAGCGGAGCGGTAGCTAGCGAGTGAGCGGTGGAAGGCAGCGTGGCGGCGGCTTCTATTTGAAGTTGTAATGGTGTCAAAAAGTCAGGGCTGACTGACAGACGTCAGTCCCACAGGGCCTCATTAAAAACAGACCCACTTGACAAGGAAATAATTGAGCGCCGGCGACAACTCGGGGGCCCCTCCGCGTTTTTAGATGTTTTTATTTTCTTTTCATTATTAGCGCCGAGCTATTATGTTCATTAAGAAATGGCATTAAAACAAGTTTTTTTCTTCTTCTTTTTTTTTTTAAAATACGGGCGAGGGAGGGAGCAGGGAAGGAAGACAGGATGCATGGAGGTGGGAGATAACGATTTGTTTAGAGCCCCGGTTCTGTTTTATTATTTAAACAGGAGCGCTGTCATGTGATACCTTGGCAGACGTTGGCTATCATCTCTCCCTTCTTTCTCCTTTCCTCCCTCTCTTTCTTTCCCCCCCTCCTTCTCTCCTCTGTACTCATCCCTTACTTTTCCCCAAGCTTTTATCTTCCCCTCCTCGGTCCGTCTCCATCTCTTTCTCCACCTGCTCTCTCTATCCCCTTTTCTTTCTCTCCCCGTTGAGCGGCGGGTGTCATTGGAATATGAACTAGATTATTCATCAGTGCCCCCACCACCCACTACCACCCCACGCCCCACTACCACTCCCTCCAATCGCTGATTTGGTTTTCGACAAGCGTCTCACCGCAGAAGGCTGAGGATGAAAACTTGTCAAAAATAGGTTATATCTTATTCCAAGGGGCAACAATAGCAGCAGGTACAGACACCATTTAATATTTAATTTAGGCGGGTGGTAACCCTCCTTAAGTGACTGGAGCTGCGTCTTCCATACAAACGCCAGGAGAAAAGGAGGGGTGGGTGAGCAAGAGGGGAGAGCAATTAATTATTTGATGTCTGAAAAGTGATTTTTGAAGCTCTCGCTGCCTTCTCCTGTTTGCCAGGGGGGGAAAAAAGGGATCGAGTCTTTGGGTGTCCCGGTTCGCTTTCCACACACGTTCCTTATCTTGGTCGCCCCCCCGAGAGCCGAAACATTTCCACTCGTATCACGTTACATCCACATGATAATTGTTCATATAGTAAAAGGTTTTCAGTCTCTTTATGTTATCAGTGGAAATTATGAAATCTTCTACCACCACCATCTTTGCGACATCTCGCTAACGTTCCCAGTCATTCCTATCTTCACCGGTCCTCTCTATCCTCTCTACGTGGTTTTACATAGAAATTATAAAAGGAAGGTTCCTCAACAAGGAACCTGTGTGATGCACCAACCATTGCAAAAGCCCGATGTTTGTCAGCCATTTAAGACGACAAGGGATTGTGACAAGCGTCGTTTGAGCTGCCTGTCCCCCCAGCGGAGGGCGGGCCTTAAACGGCACAAACAGCGCCAGTGGTGGGATCGCAACAGGAGGGTGGGCGCTTCGTCTTCAGGAGTGTCCACGATGCTGTCACCCACTGCACACGCAGACACAGACACACACAAACACACATTCATGTACATTGAGAGAGGCCCAGCAATAACAGCTAGCCAAGAAAAAGAAGAATGGGGGGGGGGAATCACAATGGCACTGTTTGAGGAGTACAATGAATATTCTTCTGTTTGATTCAGCAGACGTGGACGCATATGCGCACGCACACACACTGCTGCACGTATGATCCCAATAAAGACAGGCACACACGCTCTAGTGTGGAGCTGTTAGAAGAGGAGCCATGGTCTCCATTTGTACATGCCACCAGTTCCAGCAGAATGGCTTTCTTTCTCTCATCAGCCCATTATCTATCTGTTTTTTCGCCCCATCAGCGCTGTCAACCGTTTTATTAGTGTTTGTGCTCACAATGAAATGACAAAGGCCCCCATTATTTGAGGAAGTCGCAGGGGCCGCAGCCATACATGCATGCACGGATGTCCGTGTGCTCGTGGCCAGTGTTAAGAGGTGATGCCGAATCGTCCACATGCGCATGTATCCGTCTCGAGTTATCGCGTTCCCTTCAGTTCAGCCAATTGAGACTCCGGGCTGATCCTGACTTGTGAAGCTGACTTTTTTTTTGTGATCTCTGTCAGTGTCTGTGTTTGACATCTGTGATTAAAGCGGCTCTGGATCTTTGTAACCTAGATGCTGTGTCGTAACTTGCACACAAACACTTGGTGGGGTCTCCGACTGACTCCGCGGGAACGAGTAAGGAGGTACGAGAAAAACAAGAGCTGACATTTACAAACCGAATGTGGCGCTGTGTGCTTCCTTTCGTATTTTAAAGGTGAAGCAAGCCGTGTGCTGAAAATCCTCTTAAGACATTGTGTCGTGGAGGAAACAGAGATGCAGAGCCAGACCAGCTTTCCCCCACCACCACCAGACCCTATCCCTGCCTCCTTACTCTTCCTTCCCTCTATCTCCATCACATCTTTCCCGGTAGAAACACAACCTTTGAACTGAAATTAACACTTTCCACTACAAAGACAGCGGTAATCTTCAACGTCATTTGCATGACAATGAGGTTATGTAGATAATAGAGCTGTCAGTGGATCTTTTTCCCCCCACTTTTTATTCTTTTGGTCCCTTTAACTGCCTCATCAGTATGCTACAATGTGTCCAAGCAGATATTTTATGACATGCTGGAGATTTTTCTATTTATATTTTTTGTTAAATGGATTTCTATCATTGCAATTGAGCAGTGAGAATGAGCGCATTCTGTGACTGCTGCGCGTTTGTCTTGTATGGTTTCTCCTGTGTTGCCGTCCATTTTAAAAAGACAAATGATAGAAAGAGAAAGAACATAAAAGGAGAAAAGTGGGAATGAGTGCAAAGCAGCCCAGGTTGCCTGGGAGGCACTCAGTGGCCTGGACGTTCTGAAAGAGGAGGGTTTAGTTGAGCTCGCCCTTGTACAGTAATTTACTTTGCATATGGTGTCTTAGCAGACACGATTCTAAATTTCCAACTGGGAGGCATCAGTGGAGGAATCACTGTCTTCAAAAGACGGCCTGCCAGTCACGCTCCTCCCGTAGCTAGAGATCTGAGCGTGCGGTGATAACCCGCGACATCTTTCTGGAAAAACGAGGAGTCGATCAGCTTTGATGGAGCACATCCGCCATGACAGGCTACTGAGGAGCTCGCTAATGAACTGGGGAAGGGGGGTGGGCATCGCTTAGGGTAAGAGCACAGAGGAGAAGGGTAGTTGAGTGGGGAATGGATGGATTGATGGATGGAGAAGGTGTACTTGATAGTTATGAGGTAGCCTCTGCTTTAAGATATTCAGGTAGATGGAAGAGTGCCCAGGTTAGAGAAAAACAGCTATGTGTTTGTTGAGGAGAAACAACCCCCACTCCACTACTTACATCAGCTCGTTACCCCTCCAGCACCAAAGGGTGGGGAGGTTTTTGTGGTTGTTTTGGGGTAAATATTCATGAGAAGGTACCCAATCCCAGATCTCTCCAGCCAGTTTTTTCCATCTATTCCAGAAAGTTTGAGTCTTTTGAATGGGGGCTACCACCTATTTGTGTGCTGGGGATCAAGTGCAATAATCCTCAACCTCTACACAGGTAAGGGTCATTGGGCATGGCAGATATGCACAATGCGTGGCCATTTTTAGTCGGTGAATGAAAAACATTTAGATTTTACGCAAAAGTTCTTCACGTACTTTTAATCAGTAGTATAAGTAAATAAGCTAGAACTATTTTATAATAAGTGTTACAGTACTGAGCAAAAGTCTGGAGCCACGCCTTATTTCTTTATACTTGACTTTTAAATGGCCAGACTTTCTTGTAGTTTTTAAAGGGGTCATGAATAACAGTGGAATAATCATAAGCATAAAAAGGAAGTTAACTCAAGGGATAAACCAGACAACTTAGCAAAGACCAATGTTAAAGTGTATCTTTAGGCACTTTGTTAGTAGCAGCCTATCTCAAAGCACGTAATTTGTTTCCAATTGACAAAAAATACAGGAGACAAAATAGTAGTTTTGTACTAACAAGGTGATTCCTAAAGAGCTATTAGCTGAAAACCTGGCATAGCTCAGCATGGTGTGCAGTGTGTCAGTAATACAATTTGAGATAACTGGAGAAGTGGTGGACAATAGAAGAAATGGTAGGTGTGGGGAAAAAAACTCTACAGCTGATGGACAGAATCTGAAAGTCATGTCCTTGAGAAATAGGAATAAATCCAGCAAAGACCTCACACAGGACCAGAAGATGCATCTGACCAGTTGATCCATCTACTGTTTGCTGAAGCCTCACCAGAAATGGTCTCAGTGGAAGGGTCACTTTCAAGAAGCTGTTCCTAAGAAAGGTAAATGGGGAGAAAGGGCTGAGTTATGCCAAATTACACAAGAACTGGATTGAAAATGAGTGGCAAGAGGTCTTATGGAGTCATTAATCTATATTATAAATTACTAATTCAAATCATTGTTAATACTATCAAAGACTCACCCTATGGGCATTTGTTTGTTAGTTTTTTGGAGATCAGCTACTACACATAATCTATGTAATTATTATTTATTTGAGTGTTATTTAAATCATTCTCAAAAACTATATAGATGTTGAGAATACTGGTAGCCTAGGCAGTTTTTATAGTAAGTTTTGTCAAGATTGATTAACTTCTCTGAGAAAAAATGGGGGACTCATCTAAATGCTACAATAATTATAAGATGTTTTGAAGACGTCAAGAGAACTACAACAGTAAGTCTACAGCCATCTGTAGAACACTGTGGAGGCTCTGTCATGGTTTGGAGCTGCATTTCAGCCAGAAGTGTTGGGGATGATGTCAAAGTTGATAAAGTACCAACACATTTTGATTTACCATGAAATACTAACTAGAAAGCATCTGTAGTTTTCTCTGGTCCCCTCCCCAATCAGACCAGGAGTGACATGTTTAGCCGCATGTTCTCCTTAAATTGCTGGCTGTCTGAGTGGTGTCCCAGAAACGATGTGGGCTTCATAGATAATTGGCAAACCTTCTGGAGGAAACCTGGTCTTGTTAGGAGAGACGGCATCCATCCCACTTTGGATGGAGCAGCTCTCATTTCTAGAAATATGGACAAATTTATTAAACCCCCCAAAATATGACTATCCAGAGTTGGGACCAGGAAGCAGAGTTGCAGTCTTACACGCTTCTCTCCTCCTGCTACCCCCCCAAAAACCCATCTCCATAGAGACTGTGTCAGCTTCCAAAAAGACAAAAAACAAACTAAAAACCAGCAACAAACAACTTAAACATAAACAATCACAAAGAAAGAACAATACAGTATCCACATCTGAACCAAAGAGTAAAACAGTGAAATGTGGATTATTAAATATTAGGTCTCTCTCCTCCAAGTCTCTGTTAGTACATGACTTAATAATTGATCAACAAATTGATTTACTCTGCCTTACAGAAACCTGGTTGCAGCAGGATGATTATGTTAGTTTAAATGAATCAACACCCCCGAGTCATTCTAACTACCAGAAATCTCGAAGCACAGGCCGAGGGGGCGGTGTGGCAGCAATTTTTCACACCAGCCTATTAATTAATGAAAGACCAAGACAGACTTTTAATTCATTTGAAAGCCTGATGCTTAACATTTCCACCCCAGCTGTGAAACTCAGAAACCAGTCTTACTTGTTATCATCTATCGTCCACCTGGGCCTTACACAGAGTTTCTGTCTGATTTCTCAGACTTTATATCTAATTTAGTTCTGAGCTCAGATAAAATAATTATTGTGGGTGATTTTAACATCCATGTAGATGCTAAAAATGACAGCCTCAACATGTCATTTAATCTGTTATTTGACTCAATTGGCTTCTCTCAAAATGTAAAAGAACCCACCCACCACTTTAATCACACTCTAGATCTTGTTTTAACATATGGCATCGAACCTGAACATTTAACAGTGTTTCCTGAAAACCCTCTCCTGTCTGATCATTTCCTGATAACATTTACTTTTACAATAATTGATTACACAGCGGTGAAGAGTAGACTTTATCAAAGTAGATGTCTTTCTGAAAGCGCTGTAACTAAGTTTAAGAATATAATCCACCCACTGTTATCATCTTCAATGCCCTGTACCAACACAGAGCAGAGCAGCTATCTGAACGCTACCCCAACAGAGGTCGATTATCTTGTTAATAATTTCACCTCCTCACTACGTACGACTCTGGATACTGTAGCTCCTGTGAAAACTAAGGCCTCAAATCAGAAGTACCTGACTCCGTGGTATAATTCTGAAACACGTACCCTAAAGCAGATGACTCGTAATCTGGAGAGGAAATGGCGTGTCACAAATCTAGAGGATCATCATTTAGCCTGGAGAAATAGTTTGCTGCTTTATAAGAAAGCCCTCCGCAAAGCCAGAACATCTTACTATTCATCACTGATTGAAGAAAATAAGAACAACCCCAGGTTTCTCTTCAGCACTGTAGCCAGGCTGACAAAAAGTCAGAGCTCTTTTGAGCCAACCATCCCTTTAACGTTAACTAGTAATGACTTCATGAACTTCTTCACAAATAAAATGTTTATCATTAGAGAAAAAATTACCAGTAATCATCCCACAGATGTAATATTATCTACAGCTACTCTTAGTATCATTGATGTTAAGTTAGACTCTTTGTCTCTAATTGATCTTTCTGAGTTAACTTCAATAATTACTTCCTCCAAGCCATCAACGTGTCTTTTAGACTCCATTCCTACAAAACTGCTCAAAGAAGTCCTGCCATTAATTAATTCTTCGATCTTAAATATGATCAACCTATCTCTAATAATCGGCTATGTACCACAGGCCTTCAAGCTGGCTGTAGTTAAACCTTTACTCAAAAAGCCATCTCTAGACCCAGCAGTCTTAGCTAATTATAGGCCAATCTCCAACCTTCCTTTCATATCAAAAATCCTTGAAAGAGTAGTTGTCAAACAGCTAACAGATCATCTGCAGAGGAATGGTTTATTTGAAGAGTTTCAGTCAGGTTTCAGAGCTCAGCACAGCACAGAAACAGCTTTAGTGAAGGTTACAAATGATCTTCTTATGGCCTCTGACAGTGGACTCATCTCTGTGCTTGTCCTGCTAGACCTCAGTGCAGCGTTCGATACTGTTGATCATAATATCCTATTAGAGCGATTAGAACATGCTGTAGGTATTACAGGTACTGCACTGCAGTGGTTTGTATCATATCTATCTAATAGACTCCAATTCGTGCATGTAAATGGAGAGTCCTCTTCACACACTGAGGTTAATTATGGAGTTCCACAGGGTTCAGTGCTAGGACCAATTCTGTTTACATTATACATGCTTCCCTTAGGCAGTATCATTAGAAGACATAGCATACATTTTCACTGCTATGCAGATGACACCCAGCTCTATCTGTCCATGAAGCCAGATAACACACCCCAATTAGTTAAACTGCAGGAATGTCTTAAAGACATAAAGACCTGGATGGCCGCTAACTTTCTGCTTCTTAATTCAGATAAAACTGAGGTTATTGTACTCGGCCCTGAAAATCTTAGAAATATGGTATCTAATCAGATTCTTACTCTGGATGGCATTACCTTGGCCTCCAGTAACGCGGTGAGGAACCTTGGAGTCATTTTTGACCAGGACATGTCCTTCAACGCACATATTAAACAAATATGTAAGACTGTGTTCTTCCGTTTGCGCAACATCTCTAAAATTAGAAATATCCTGTCTCAGAGTGACGCTGAAAAACTAGTTCATGCATTTATTACTTCCAGGCTGGACTACTGTAATTCATTATTATCAGGATGTCCAAAAAACTCACTGAAAAGCCTTCAGCTAATCCAAAATGCTGCAGCAAGAGTCCTGACAGGGACTAGAAAGAGAGAGCATATTTCTCCTGTTTTGGCTTCCCTTCATTGGCTTCCTGTTAAATCCAGAATTGAATTCAAAATCCTGCTCCTCACATACAAGGTCTTAAATAATCAGGCCCCATCTTATCTTAATGACCTTGTAGTACCATATCACCCTATTAGAGCGCTCCGCTCTCGCTCTGCAGGCTTACTTGTTGTTCCTAGAGTATTTAAAAGTAGAATGGGAGGGAGAGCCTTCAGTTTTCAGGCCCCTCTTCTGTGGAACCAGCTTCCAGTTTGGATTCGGGAGACAGACACTATCTCTACTTTTAAGATTAGGCTTAAAACTTTCCTTTTTTCTAAAGCATATAGTTAGGGCTGGACCAGGTGACCCTGAATCCTCCCTTTGTTATGCTGCAATAGATGTAGGCTGCCAGGGGATTCCCATGATGCATTGAGTTTTTCCTTTCCAGTCACCTTTCTCACTCACTATGTATTAACAGACCTCTCTGCATTGAATCATATCTGTTATTAACCTCTGTCTCTCTTCCACAGCATGTCTTTATCCTGTCTTCCTTCTCTCACCCCAACCGGTCGCAGCAGATGGCCGCCCCTCCCTGAGCCTGGTTCTCCCGGAGGTTTCTTCCTGTTAAAAGGGAGTTTTTCCTTCCCACTGTCGCCAAAGTGCTTGCTCATAGGGGGTCATATGATTGTTGGGTTTTTCTCTGTATCTATGAAGCGCCTTGAGGCGACTTTTGTTGTGATTTGGCGCTATATAAATAAAATTGAATTGAATTGAATTGATTGGCAACAGCTTAATTTTTCAGCATGACAATTATCCCAAACTTACTGATAATGTAGTTAAAGCATACCTGGATTGAACCCCCACCACCCCACCACACAAACACACACCCTGAACTTTAACATTATTGAAGCAGTGTGGGATCATTTAGCAGCGAACAGAACAAAAGGAAGCCAACATCCAGAGTGGACAAAGTAGTCAAACCAAATATTGACTTCCAAGCTTGTTAGAGTTAAACAAACTTTGTCTTTGCCTTATATACACTTTATTTACACGTACGTTTCAATAAATCACCTCACCTATTTCCCATTTTCCTAGCAAAATATGCAAAAATGAAAGATGGCTCAAGACTTTTGCACAGCACTGCAAGTGATAACACTGTTTATAGGCATTTACCACTCACCCTGCACAATATGAACCAGGCCTTCCTTCACCTTTATGCTGTTCTCAACACAAACAGCCTTGCAGACAGGCTTACTCTTCACACACACACACACACACACACACACACACACACACACACACACACACACACACACACACACACTCTCGCTTAGTTTTACACACAAACACACACCGCTCTATTGAGACATATGGATGTGGCAACAAAATGCACAACTTTTTGTTCATCTCAAGGACTTGTGAGGGCCCAAGTGAACTGAGAGGCCATATTGATTTTCCCTCTTTTCATGCTGTGACTCGGGGATTACCCATTTTCTCATTCATTTTTAAAGACAACTCGTGAGAGTCTTCCTTCCCTTTTTCCTCTCTGTTTTTTTCCTTTTTCCCCCCACTTCCCCTTCCCCTTCTCGCCATCGTACATACGCACACACCCACCTGCGCAGCCGGTCGTACCCACCCCTTTTCCACAACCACAAGTCCCTCCTTGACCCTGAAAATTGTAATTCAGCCATAGATCACAGCTGCTGATTATTAGGGCTTACAAAAGCAGTTAAATAAAATATGTCGAAATCATCCAATCCCAGAGGCCACGGCAGAAATTCTAATCAGGTGAGAGAAAGGGGAAGGAGTCAGCAGGGGGATTATGGGTAAAGAAAATCGTCTGGATCTACCAAAGAGCAGACGGAGAGCTGGGTTTGAGCTAAAAATCATAGCAATCATAACGTCGTGTCATGAAAGGTTTTTGGAGGCATGTGAGCTCTTACCTCAAAAACACAGAAATGCAGTCATACACTCCTAAAATGTAACAATCTGTGTTACAGTTTTAGGTTTGATTTCCTTCTTTTTGTGATTCTTGGAACTAAAATTTAAAACAAAAAAACCATCAAAACACAAAGTACATAAATCAATAAATTTGCATATAATTCACTCCTCCTGTGTGTTATGTTACCCCAAAGACAGTTTAAAAAGCATTTTGAATGCACACGTAACTTCCAGTCATCCATGCCATAGTGTTGTCCATAATTAGTGCCAAAGCCAGCACTGCCTCTAGCTAAAGGTCTTCAAAGTTGGCAGATTCTCATAACCTACAGTGTCAACCAAACTATTTGTAAAATAATTGAGTCTCCCGGTATTAATGCACTCATTTTATGCTAAACAGGCCAACAGCACTTTTGGCCTATAGGCCTTCCTTTGACCAGGCGTAGGAGGGGGTCAAAACATATTAATGATTCTGTTGGCATGCTTGTTACAATGAACCACAAAGGTTGATCCAGCTGAGAGCAATGCATGGGACAGTGCAGCTTGAGATGGTCAGATTTTAGAGCAATTTCAGTGCAAAACATTCTTCCGTAAACTGCTTGCTGTTTTATTTGTTTTTGTTTGGGGTTTTTTAAGGTGCACATATAATACATTTCCCTTTAAGTGAAGGTAAATTTCGTAGCACGCTGGCTGTGATGAGAAAGTCATAAACCAGCCTCAAACACAAGCTCGTCGCGAGAATGAAAACTTTTCTTCCAGGCCCGGACTCAGCCACATGTAAAATGGCCGGACAGTCCAGAGAGCGAGGGAGGTCTGATGGATGGTGCTTCAATCCCTCGGTGGTTCTCCAAACAAGGAGACGCTCGATTACACTGCAGGATCAAAAATGCTGAATGCACACACTCCCCTCCAGAGTGAGGGAGAAACAAAACATCCACAGACCTTCGAGAGGTAGATTCTGTTTCTCAGGACTTTGTGCTTTGTCTTTGGTGACCAAGTAATTTCACTGATTTGGTACAAAACAGCAGGAAGGCATAGCTGGCTCTTATATTGCCAGCAAAACAAACGCAAATGAGCATTTACTTTCCTCAACACCCACGGCTTTGGTGCATTTGCATAGATAAAAGTGGACTGTAAGCACTTCCATCTGTCTAGGAGGCAGTTGACCACTCTCAAATGAGCCCAGTCGTGGTAGAAGAAGCTGCACACTGCAAAACACCTTTTCTTCTTCTTCTTCTACTACTGAAAATTTGGTGTACAGAAAGACCGACAGCAATCAGTTTTCTTCAGTAACACCTTCACAGACTTGCATCAAGATAAGAAGATAACTACTGTATGGTATGCCTCAATTAAAGGGTTGATGTAAAACGGAGTTAAATGTTAAGAGTTGTACGTGGTTTAAGTTTTCCTTTAAAAAATATTTCACGTGCTGTCAGCGGTAGAGGCTCTTGTGTTTTTTTTATGTGCGCATGTCATAGCTGCCTTTTAAGATAGATTTAAAGTTCGATCAAATGTTCGGCCAGACGTTTAAACGACGTGAATTTATCTTTTGTTTCTTAGATATTGTGAGCTGATTTAAGAACAAAGGATTTTCAAGCCAAGTCAAACACGTTCTGTGATGTCTCTTTAGGAAAGGATTTTTCGTTAGACTTTGATGGTCGAACAAACCAAATACAAACTGTTTCTTCCTGCCTGTTGAATTCTAATGTGCTCGTGCTGCTTTAAATGTCAGGCTGGAAACGGATCCAAGCCCACATAAATAATAAAAAAAAATTTAAACAAAATATCTGCATAATCTATAGGTCATAAATCTTTAACGTTAGTTTTCTTTGGAGGTTTTGTGAAGGGCTTAGAGAGCATATGGGGACTCATGGGTCATGAGGTTATTCATCCCTGTGGATGCAACGGCGGCATTAGTGGTCAGTGCAAAAACACTTCAGTATTTTTTAAATGTACAGCCCAAAGACCCCCCCCCCCCCCACACACACACACAAAAAAAAAAACACTCCTCATGGTTTGAATAAGGCAAGCCTCTTATTCAACCCAGCCACTGCTCACAGCCATTGAAATCTAATGTAGTCTACTTGTATTTGAGTCGATGGCACTGGTTGAAGGACGGACCATTTAGAAAAGGAACAATCTTATAGATGCGCTCGTGTAGTGCCTTTGAATGAACCCTCAGAATTGTTGCACTCATTCAAAGAGAGAATGTGTTCTCGAGTGGTTCATATTCTACTAAAACGGGGACAATGGGATTGGAAAGTAAGTAAAAGTAGAAGATGGCGCAACCAAGATCTTCCTTTTGAATTCTGAAGCCTATAAAGGATTTGGGGACCTTGTGTTCCTATTGGTGCAGAGTCTGGATCTACCACCGATCTCTCTTACAGATACACGATGCCCTATGCTGTCAGCAGCAACTAACAAGGTAAAACCTTTAACAGTGCGGCTTGTTGTCATTTAGGCATGTTAAGGCGATGTCGCAAAGGTCTGCATACTTTTATTTGCAGATAACATAATAGATGTTTTCTGTTAAAATGCAGTTGTGTGTGGAGCCTTGTTACTATCACTGAAGGGTTCGTTAGACTGAGCCCAGGCACCATTGTGAAGCACTCTGGCTTGTTTGGATCTCGCTAAGGCTACAGCTGAAAGACGTTATTAGGACACGACCCTCCTTTTGTGACCTAAAAATCTGAGGATCGTTGGATGGTCTGCAAAATTGTGTCCTTATTACTTAAAATCCATTTTATACCATCTTGAATCTTGCTTTTTGCCATTTTTCTCATTCATAACTAACATGAGTGACCTCACCTACATATTTGTTCAGATCTGGAAACACAACAAAATCACTAAAAGTCCAACAGGGCAAAAAGCATGAGTAGATATGCGGCAGTGTAAATAGGTGAAAGTTTAGCCAGATTAACAGGAAAGTGAGGCTACAGCTTGCACAGGCTCACCAAAGCTAGACAATAGAAAATAAAGAATGAGTCATCTGCAACATTAAGATGATAGGGTGAGAATCTAGCATAAACAACATGAAAGCATGAATCCATCCTGCCTGTTTCAGTGGTGGGGGATGTTTTCATGGTGCACTTTGGGCCCCTTTGTGCCAGCTGAGCATCATTTAAACACCACAGACTACCTGATATTGTCCCTTAAAGTTATGACCACAGCGGATCCGCCTATACTCCTGGTGGGAGGGTCACACACCATGCCACAAAATTCAGATAATGTCACCTGACTTCTTGAGCATGAACTCACTCTATAGCCTCCACAGTCACATGAGCTCAACCCAAAAGAGGACCTTAGGGATGGAAAAGGGATTCACATCATAGATGATAAATCTGGAGCAGCTGTGTGATGGGATCATGTGAAAATGGACCAAAATCTCTGAGGATGAATGTATGCCACAAAGAATTAAAGCAGTTCTGAAGGCAAGAGGAGGTCAAGTCAGTGCTAGCAAGATCACTTCACAAAGTGGCCAGTGAGTGTATTTTACTATTGAGTATAGATCTAGGCCTAAATTTCAGGGGTTATTAACTAAAAGTGAGTAAAAAGAAAAACTGAAAATAGCAGCGCATAGGTAATTAAAATGTTTTAAAAAGTGAATAAATGCTCGGATTAGCTTGCTAAACATATATTTAACTAACATTTGCAATTGTTAGCCGATATAATTGGTGGTCAATACTGTTTGTAACTTCCATAAAACATCGATAGACAGTTGAAATTATTACCTAGGTGTAAGACGGCTTAACAAATTAGTAGATATACATAACAAACAATAAGTTAAAATAGCAACATCAGCTGCAGATTATATAGCAAAAGTAGCCTAGCTTAACGTGAAATAGTTAGCTAGCAATACTTAGCTAAATATAATGGAACAACGATAGAATTGGTAATAATTAGCAATACATTCCTATTATCTTCTGCTTATTTCAAATCGTGTCATAGTGGTGTTGAAATAATCAGGGTCTTCAGGTTTTTCTTTTTATATATACAAAATGATGTTATAAAGGTAAATAAATGAGTTAGTAATAAGTAATAAATATAAAGGAAGCGATTTGATAAACTGAAAGGCACTATAGAGGTCAGGAATATTAGTGTCCTGCAATAACAATAGATTCATGCTAGTTGACTGAGTAAGCAGAGAGAAAAGGGGAGCTCAGTTTTATTTTAGCTGTCGGGATGTCTGGGTAGGTGTCTGTCAGAAATATAACTCCACAGGTTATGACATACAGGCTGAAGGGTGAGGGCTACTCACCAGAGGAGACACCATCCAAGAATACCAGAGATATGGACAAAGACAAGCTGAACATGAACCTGCAGGCCATGGTCTGAAGAATTTGTTTCAAAGAGCAAGAAATCAACATAGAAAGAGGAAAAGGTCAGTGTATATCTGTAATGCACGGTTTTTGTTTTTGTGAAATCTATGAACTTGCAGTCTTTGCATAGTTTTTGTATACATGTGATGCACATACAAGGTTGTCTAGTCAGGTTATTATGGAGTTTAGCCTTTAGCCTAAAATAAAACGTTTACAAAGTGGTCTTGTAAAGTTCAGTTACATAGGGACATGCAGCTAGTTTTTGTCACAATGCACACAAAATCATGCAACTGGCTTTGATTAGAGACCATGTGTTAAGTACTGGTAAGGCTGGTTCAGCACCATGGACAGATTCAGCAAATTTCAGAGTGAGCAATTATCAGTGGAATAATGATAATTGGCAAAGAAAGGTCTGTTGTCGCTAATGTGGATTGTGAAATGGTCATCAGTACAGCTTGTGGGTGAATTTGAAATGCAGATGGAGCTAGAGATCGAGATATTTCATTGTAATGCTTACGAGCAAAACCCACATAACTGCCAAATTCACGTACAATGAGTCTAAAACCTGGACATTAATTGTTTTTTACAGGTTCTAAATCTTATGTTAACAGTGTATGTAGTTTTGATTGGACTGGATGTTTCTTACAAAAAAAATCCTCTTAGACATGCTTCTGCCTTTGCATTTTTATGTACACAGACTTCTTCCTTTGACTTATTGATCAAAGAATTCAATCTTTTTGAAACATGACTGCTTGAGTTTTTCCAGTGATAATTTAAGTTGTAAAGTTTGGTGTTTCTCATTCTTTGTGAACAGAGAGGACAGAAGGTATCAAATCAGCTGTAAAGGGTACAGAAGGGTGGTCCATTATCACTGAGAAACCAAAGTAATACAACGTTTCATGGCCAGAGATGAAATAGTTGTTTTACATGTGATGCACACCGATAGAGACAGGGTGGTGATGAAGCAGAGGCCCTCCTGGTTACACTGCGTCTCCTTAAAAACAAAAATCTCCCAGCGTAGCTTCGGCTCCAAGCTGATGTGCTATAGGGAGCTGAGGTCACTGGTTCATCCGTCAGAGACGCTCCTCGCTGATGGATGGCACTCAGAGCAACGCGCGCCCAATCCGCTGTAGCCCTAACCGCCGAGAAAAGGCCTTTGCAGGCAGAGAAATAAATAAATAAACAGCAACATCAAAGGGATGTTCAAAAGAAAAACAAAGCCTGCACACGTTCGTTTGCAAACACACACACAGAGGCGCACATTGGCTCTCTCGCACACATCCGGCGAGAGAGAAAAGGGAGGCGGAGGGAAAAAATACAAAGGAGTGAAAGCGTACACATAGTTTACTCTCCGATGACACTCGGATTGAAGAAAATCCAGACAAAACAAGGCAGAGTGGCGAAAATTGGAGCGTTTGATGGTTCGATATTCATTCTGAACAGACTCAAAAACAACTATCACGGCAAAAACTATATACAGATTCACTTTTGTTTGTTTGTTTGTTTAAAAAGAAATCTACAAACACCCTCAGAGATCTTTATTTCAAGTCTTTTGGTATCTCACTGTGGGGATTAACTGACACCTTCACATACTGGACATCCAGCTGAGGTTCAGCAGTCATCAGTAAATCTATACGTGTTATGCGTAGTCTAAAAAACCTTTTTAGGCATTCTTCAAATAACTGTTAAAGAACATGTTTCTTATTGTCCAGGAATCCCACGAAAACATCATTTGATCCTAGTAACATGTGATCTCTGTGAAGCCTGATATTGTAGCTCGTTCCACCATACCATATGGATTAATTTTTCCAGGATTTCACAAGTGTGGTTAGCACTGCAAAATGATGTCAATGTCAAGTGTTGAAAACTGTAGTTCCTCAAATTGCCACTTGAGGCTTGCTACACAAGTGAGTTACTCTCCATAGACTCCCATGCTAAAATGCTCACTTTACAGCAGGACTGAGAATATTTACAGCTAGTAGAAAAACGGGTTTGGTCTCAGTAGATAAGCATTCATAACAATTGTAAAGGTGTTGAATCCTTTTTTAAAACGCTTAAAGTTTGTTTGCTTTGGCAGCTGAAATTAGTTTGATCAGAATCAGAATCCTTGAGAAAATGATGTGGTCACAATTGCTCCAAGACAATAAAAAAGTAACTCACTAAACTAAATTAAACATATTACAAAGTTACAAAATATAACAAAATAGCACTAATATATACAAATAGCTCAATTATAAGTATCCCAGTATATAAAACTAATGGTTGAAATTGAAGTGCAAGGATGTGCAAATATTATGGGTGTGCAGCTATTACAGTGCATATTGTGCATTTGATGGAGGAATTACCACAAGCAGGAATGATTTCCTGTTTTGTTCAGCGATGCATTTTGGTAATAGGCTAGCAAACAACCTGTTTGCTGTATTGCGGTGAGGTTTACAGTAATTGTACAGAACTTGCTCTGGACTTCATGTTAGGTTGTATCAAATGTTGCTGACATCAGTTTATACTGTTCGAGTCACTCACTGAATTCCACTTCTTATACCAACTTTATAGTGTCCGGCCATGGGGCTGATGTAACGTTGCTTATATCTTGCTGAATTCAATGTGAGAGTAGCAGCACAGACCAGCCAATCACAGCTGGTAGAAAAATATACTGGAACTCAAAAAACGAATTATTTTGCGTCTTACTTCTAAGCATTTCTTCACCCCACGCTCCACCTGCCAAGTCCCACTTTAACCCTTGCCAGTGGCTGAAAGTAACATTTGCTTGACAGTAACATAAAACAGACTATCGTCTGGTATATCCTTTAAGCGAGAACGAAATATCTGCCATTTGTTGAGTCCCAGTTAGGACAGTCTCCAGTTGCTCCAATGGTACTGCCGTCCTGTATCCGGCAGCTCACACAGAATGTGAAAAATGTAGGAGCCTTTTGTTTGAATGTGTCAAATAATCTACTTGCACTCTGTTTCTGGACAGAAATCTGTCTGCTGGGATTATAGAAGAGCACCAAGAGGTCAGAAAGGAGGCAACAAAACTTCCCCCAAAAGTTGAAGAATCCTGTATGAGGTAACTTAAAGCAATCATTCAAAAACAAGTTTGAATTCGGGAACTTTTACCCCTTGAAGAGTCTTAGGATGCTTTTAAACATGTGGCTACTTATTGTATTCCAACTCAAAAATGCATCGTGATACCGGTTAACACATTTTCCTTCACTTCTTTCCTTTTGAAGACACGCTCAAAAATGATAACATTTACATTTATGGCAGTCATCACAGATGCACCGTGTTCTTCTTTGTCTCCTTCAACCGATTCCTGGGAACTGGAGCTAAATGTTATTGTTTCCACGATCGTGGATATTGGCAACCGGGAACCTCAGCAGATTGTGAGTGCTTTGGTTGGTTAGGGAGCCTTGCTTGCATGGCCTTGAGTTAGTCAGCATGGGCTCATCCCATGAAATATTGAGGACGCTGGAAGGGCTGGGCTGGGGCCTCACGTTGGGTGTGTGTGTGTGTGTGAGTGTTTTTGTGTGATGGGGAATGCCTGACGGTGGAAATAGTGGATGTTGTGTCAGCTCCCCCAAACCAAAACAAACACCTATACCCCTCCCCCCTCTCCCCCCAGTGTACTCCTAAAATCAGAAAAGTGGATTGCAATATATCTTCCATTGAAAATATACCATTCTCTCTCTTGTTTTCGCACCCGACTCCCCCCTCCTGCTCACCCCTCTCTCTCCTTTCTGTCTTACACCAGCCTGACTCTCCTCCTAGATTTAATCTCATCCTTATTCCTGTACCCTTAATCTTTTTCTTTCTTTACATCTCCATTTCCTTCCAAATCAGCACCTCTCATCTTTCAGATTATTCTCCTTCACTTTCTGCTCTTTCTCTTTCTCTCTGTTTTCCAATCAGCCCACAGAGTTGCTGCTGTGTGTGTTTGTGTGTGTGAGTGTGTGTGTCTAGTCAGTCAGTGAGCTGAGCTACTGTACAGACAGTTTAGTACAGTTGAAAGAGCACATCAGACTTCTGCCCTGCTCTCTCTGAGGGCTGATAATATGGGCCCTTCTTACCTGTTAGGAGCTAGTGAGCCGCTGCTCCTCCCTTTAAATGAACTTCAGAGGGGGAATCAGATTGACAGGAACACAGAGAGGGCTGCCTCGTTTGACTGGCGGTCCTGTCAAGGTGAACCCAAGGTGCTGTCTCGGGCCCCGTATTGCTTTCCACAAGGCTGCCCTGGTGAGCTGATTGGGTCTTAATGGTGCAGTAATGACCCAAACAAGCTCTCGCACACTTATGCGCGCACTCCATCTCGGCCAAGGGCGCACTATTGCAACCCATTTTGGAAACTTAAAGGTCTAAGCCAGCTAATTTGGCAAGTTAACATCAGTTGAGCTTCCCTATTAATCTTTGTTTCAAAGTATGTGAGAGAAATATAAGGCGAGAGTAGTAAGTGTTTGAGAAACCATTAAGAGTGCGTGGTCTCGTTTTTCTCCCCGACAGATTCTGCATAGTAATAAAGGCGAGGGGAAGCCTCTCTTTAAGCCTCAGCACCTTAATAGCCTGTATGATGACACTTTATCTATAGTTTGTGCATATAATCACCAAACTAAAGGGGGCGACCTCAGGGCGTGGGTTCACCCGCTGACATTTGACATCTTTATAATTAACTGGGAAGGTCTAATCTCTGCCTTCAAATGACGCGTGGCCGCATTCCATTTAATATGCTTATAAGCACTATGTATTATTCAAATATGCTGATGAGGCTCCGTTACAAAACAGACTTTTTGACACAGGTTTTTCTCTCCCGTCGTGGTGGGGTACGGGGCCACTAATGGACGTGCAGGGATCGGAGAGCAACAGCCCTTCTGAAATTTTCATTCCCTGAGAAAGACGACAAAGTTTTCTCCTAAATCCTCTTTGTCTTACGCTCCTGTTTGAATTTAAGGAACTCCGGAATAACAGAAGCTAAATGAATGCTTTTCAAGGTGCAAACAAACCAAAAAGCTCTTAAAGTGAATTCTTTCTCGTAGTATAAGACCTCATTAGTATTAGGACAGGGGCTGCTTGTGTGGCATTCTCTGAAGAGTTTTAATAGTTTTAATAGTTTTGGCCAGAGATGTTTGGAAGAATCAGCCATCTTTAGACCGAGGGAACCAGCAGAGCTTTTTATGGATGCGGGCTCTAACAGGGCTGGAAGAAAGAGCCTCTTATGTTCACTTTTGGCTTGAGTTACTTTTGAGAGGTTGGTGGTCGCTGGGTCAGAGGCTTCAGTGAGCCGGTAACCACTACACGAAGCCCTCAGTCCTCACCGGAGCTTTTCGGCTGCAGCAGAGCCTCACCGCATTCCCAGCCTTCCATCCTCTCATTTTAAGGAAAGGAAGGGAGCTAGAAATCACCAAGCAGTGTATCTTAAGACGCTATCAATGTTTTTGCCTTTTCTTTCACCAATCCATATTCATGAATCTCTTAGAAATTAAAAAATCAATATTAGACCACAATTAGACTGTGCTGAGGTCATGCGGTCTTGTTTTTTGGAAATCATACAAGCAACCACGGAGCAGCTACTATAAAAACAATGGAAAATTATTTTAATGAATGCATTATGATACAAGGTCATTACAAACTAGAATATTAATTGCATCTTTTGTCTTTTGAAACCACGTTTTTTGCACTAAATGTTGGCGATCTGCAAATCTAAGTGTTCTTATGATGTTTACGAAGTCTTTTAACTTTAAAATCATGGTAGATTTGGAGTAATTAAGAAAATGAGGCAAACTACTTTTTTCATTAATTTCGCTATTATGTTGTCTGAAGCAAATATACAGTCCCTGGATGAGGCAAGTGCAACCTCTTTTTAACTGCGTATTATTTTAATACTCTGGTCTTCTCAGCAGGAGAAGAACGAGGCTGTGTTATTTATATAAGATAGGGGGCATTTTTCATACTTTCCTCTGGTTAATTGTTCGCATTGTCTTCAAAAAATCTAACATCCGAAAATGTGAAAAAGCAGTTTTCTTAAAAACAACCCCCCCCCCCCCAAAAAAAAATAAAAAAAATCAAACAATGTCTGGTGCATGTGCCCTCTGTTTCAGGTTTATCCCCAGCCCGCTGTTTGGTTGTTACAGGGTTGATATTGAACAGCATTGAATCACCTTTTTTTTTGTTCCTTAAAGGTTTGTAAAAATTTGTAAATGAGTTCTTGCATTTGTTGAAGGCATATTTTCTCCCTGGTGCCCATGGGTGTAGGGTGTGTGTGTGTGTGTGTGTGTGTGTGTGTGTGTGGGGGGGGGGGTTATTGAGTGTGCTGTTGTTGATCCTGGGCCGTGAATCCTTCCCTGCCCTCTCCTCTGCCTGGAGCCTGCCCCCAGCCTCTCCACAACCTCCCACCGAGCTCCCTCCGTGTCGGGCTTCAGCTCCGACTTTTCCGTCTACGCGGCTCACCATCGCATCTCCCGCCTTCCCGTCTCGTGTCCCTTTAAACGAAACTGTTTTCGCTCTTCTTTCTGATTCTTGCGTTGCTTGTGTACCTGAGTTTTACAACCCTCAAACTAGTCCCTTTTAGAGACCCTCGCGGGTGTTTTTAACCTGCCTTCAGCCCACGTGTACACTTTACCTGCCTGGGTCTCTTTCAGAAGCGACTAAACAACAAAATGCTTAAAGCTTAATTTGACTTTAGGTTTATGTAACAGCTGTTGTGTTAATTGGAGACACACAGTGTTGCAAATCCAATGTTTCTTTAACTCGTTGGTAAGAAAATCACACCTTTGGAGTTACACAGCTGTAGAAAGTTAAAAACTGAGCACTTTTGAGTGGATGATAAAGAGTTGGCCTGGTCGTAAAATACCAAGCGACAAAGTATATGTGTTTTTTTTTGCTTGTTTGCTTGGTGCTGAAGTCCCACCAAGAGCACACAAAAAGTCATTACAAAAACCATAAAATACCGTAAAAGAAGCTTTTGTTAGCTTTAGAAAGAGCCAGATGAACTGTAAGAACTCTGTCAAACTACAGTACTGTGCTGTAACGGCTATCAGGCGCATAAGTATAATGCTGTCAACTGTTTAGCTGCTAGATTCCCAACTGGAACATTATCACATTTTCACAAATGCCTTGTTTGATGATTTCAATTTGAACATTTGCATTTACATGACTTAGTTTATGGGACCCCATTACTGCTGTTGTAGGCCGTGACGCTGGAGGAAGGGTACACCAATTTTGATCTTAATTAGTGATTTTTGGCTTCTCAAAATTAAGCGAGCATGATTTAGTAATACTGGCTAACGTAGTTGAGACAGACAGTCTGATGTGCTCACATTTACACCTATAGGTAGTTTTAAATCACCATTTAACTGATATCTTTGGACTTGAGAAACCAAAGTGCTAACCACTGTACCACAACGCAGCCATTTCTTGATGTCTGTGTAGGTTCTCAGGCATCCAGGTTGTGTTGGTCTTAGGAGCCTGAAAAAAGAAGACAACTGGACTTCTTTACGTTTGTGAAGATGCTTCAACCCTGATCCAGGAGGCTTCTTCAGTTCTAAAACAAAAAGTGGCGACACCTTGGACTCTCCAACCCCTACTGGGGGTTAAATACCTGGGATCTTTTGTTTTGGATCTGAAGAAGCCTCTTGGATGAGCATTGAAGCATTTCACAAATTTCAAGCTCCTAATATTTCTAAAAGATAAATGTTCTTTTTCATAATTTAACTCAGGATTGTCAAACATAAAGCCTTGGGGCCAGAATTGGCCAGCCAAAGACTCTAATACGCCCCATTGGATGGCTTTGGATTTTGCATTTGCATTTTCTTGTCATGTAGAAAATACTCAACATACTGATGAAATTGCTCTTCTTTTTCTTATATTAAGGCATCTCACTGATTAAATGTGTAGCTAAACCTTGTTACACTGACAGAAATTGGAATTTCACTGGTCCGGATAAAATCAAAGTGCGTTGTATGTGGCCTGCATTATAAAAAGACTTTAACATCCCAGTTTTAAATGTTATCAGCACACTCGTGTTTTCTTATGTTTTTGTCTGAATGCTTTCATGTTGTATGGAAAGGCTTATAGAAGGCATAATTCTCATTATCTACCCATGATGATATATCCCATAGCATATAACATGAGCCAAGCCTCGTGCCAAAGGTGCAGTATAGACATGAGCAGCGTCTATGAGAATTTTATTAAAAAGTTCCAGACAGAAAATGATGCTCTGCACAAATATGCGTGGGATACACATAACATCTTGTGCATCTGTTCAGAGTGCATGTCCGCCAACGATTCTCTTTGCAGACACATTAAAAAAAACAAAAAACCAGTGAAGGCAACGGGCCTGTTGGCAGCCATATTGGCTGAGTGATTTATTACTTTTCTCACATCCACCTGTTGTTTTTCATGGGGCCTAATTAGAAGCCTGCTGTGTGTGTCATATTGTAACGTCAGTCAAACAAGCATGGAGGCAGTTGTGCAAAATTTGCTTACGCCCAAAATAAACAAGGTAAGAAATATTTGCCGTCTTAAGCCATTTGAGGTGGGGAATATTAAAGGCTTATCTCGCTTTTTAATGTCCTAAATATATTAAGAAAGATATTTCCCTCCTTTTCCCCTCTTTTCTGCCACTGTCCTCTCTCTCAAACAACCCATCTTTATCGCTTCGACACATCTCTCTTTCCTCTCCTTCTCTCCTTCTCTCCTTCCCTAGGCCCTGCAGATTGTCACTGTTATTTACCAAATATAGTCTGACAAAGAAGTGGGATTTTTTACTGATTGAAGATCAAAGTAGCAAAGTCTCCTCCTCGAAGCCCGCCCCTTCTATTAGCCGCCCTTAAGAACAGAGGAAAACATCAATTTCTCGCACATCAATGGCGGCTTCATAATCAATTGAAAAAGACACTTGTATGGGGATGCAAATCTTATCTTTGTCTTATTAGAGCTTTTAGAAGATGCATGTCGGGATTTAATGTTATGAAATAAAAGGGGGTCGCTTTTTTTTAATCTAAAGATGCAGAGGCGTTAGTAATGGTCGAAATCAAAGCCCAGAGACTGTGGTAATTACTGGAGGAGTTTGGCTATCCTTATTAATATTGATCAAATATTACTGTGATCTGATCTCTGGGCTTATGATGAATTTGGAAGGTGGTTAACGAGCACAAAGAGGAACGTGGCAAAGCAACAACGAACAGATGTCCATTTTCTTCTGGTTGGGATTATGACCATAAATGGTAGAAAGACCAGCAGAAAAAAAAATCTTATTTTCTTTTTAAAGTAAAATTATTTTCACTCACATTTTTCTCTTATTCCTGTATTCCTCCATTTTGCCTTAAGTCGCAACAAGGTGATGCACGCTCAGGCTGGTTTGAAAACTGGAAAAAGACAGTTGTGTCAAAGGGAATTCAAGGTTGCTTTTTCATTGACCTGATGATGATGTGCAGAGCTTTCAAATGGCCCTAAATAAGCTGATGTCCTCTAGGCAAACGGGATGCACAAAACACACTGATTCATCCACCAAGAATGCTGCAGATGATCACAGAATGTTAAAAGATCCTCATTTTGAAGTGTAAATAAGGCCGGCTCAAAAGTGTTGCCGGTAAGGGCACAATTTCTACAAAATATATCCCAATTCTAGTAAGCTTTTTTTTCACGTTAAGTCATACTTAAATGAAAACCAAAGGCATGATTTCATGCCCTGGAATATACATTGTAGATCACAGGGGATTGTGAAAGGTGGAAAATTCATTAATGTTTATTTCATTTAAATTCATATATCGAAATCCTCCAGCTATGAACACATAAACAAAAGAGTGAGGGGGCTTTGGAGCCACCCATGTGGAAAGCATTGATTGCTGCTTGCTTGAAGCCTTCAGGAGTCTATTGGACATAAAACTTGAGGCCAATTGATTTTTCTGCATTCATTTCTCAATTAGGATCTTCGAGAAGACCACGAGGGCTGCAGCCAAAACACTCCAGTTGAGGCTAAAGCATGAAGCTTTGGGGCCTTATTGTTGTGGATGTGTGTTTGTGTATGTGTGTGTTGGCACTGTATCTAATGTACCTACCACAGAACTATCTGTGTGATTATGAAGGATTGTGGGATCAATTTTCAGGAAAAACGAATACCTGAGAGGTAATCAATATTTGAACCAACTGTGCCCTCAAACTTCATACACTCACATCCCTCCATCACAGTCAAACATTAAAACAAAAGACCGACAGACCTTTAAGAGCAGCTGTGAGCGTACAGTATGTGTCATGTTGACAACAAAGAGCATTTAAACAAAGAGAGGAATTACACAGCTAAATATGTACTTTGGTATATTTGGTTGCCCTTGTTTCTTTTTTACCTTCTGTCATCTGCAAAATAACAACTGTTGAATTATGAGTGGGTCTTAACAATCAGGGATTTCGTTAAACATCCCTGTTTGACTAATGCAGTGAGGTCATGATAAGTTAAAAAGAAAAGAGATGCAGAATGTGAGTGTTTTGTTTTCTTTACAATTGGCTTTAGAGGTTTAGATTTTACTTAAATGTGTTAAAAACTTAGAACCAAATTAGTGCCTGCTTTAACTCTCAACTCTCAGTACTGTACTTTGAAGCATAGTACTGTGGAAAAGTCTTGAGCTGCCCCTCATTTCTTTATATTTTACTAAGAAAATGGGAACTACATGCAGGGATTTGCTGAAATGTGTAAATACAGTATATAAAGGAAAAACAGTTTGTACAATTCTAACAAGCTTGAAAATCAATATTGGTATGACCACCTTTATTCTTCAGCACAGCTTGAACTCTCTTAGGCAAACTTTCTTCTAATTTCTTTTCTCCAGTCTTCAGAAATAGTTCTCCAGACTTCTTAAGGATATTCGAAGCTCTTCTTTGGATGTTGGCTTCAGTAATGTTAAGGTTCGAGGCCAATCCATGACTCTTAGTGTTCCACAGTGTGTTTTTCTACTCAGCTATGCTGCTTTTACTGTGTTTGGGATCATTGTCATGCTGAAAAATGAAGCTGGTGTCAGTCAAACACTATTAGGATGGTACATACATGGTAGATTTTAAGGTCAAAGCAAAAGCATCCGTGTTCACAATTCTATCAAATTCGAAAAGATTCCCAACACTTTTCTTTAGACATTCAGTTTTCTGGCCCTCTTAGGAGATTTCCAGTGACCTTGTACATATTGAGAATGATTTGACCTAATCACTCCATAAGACCTATTGCCACTGATTTTCAGTCCACCTCTTGTGTAATTTGGCATAACTCCCTTTTTCTCTTCCTCAAGAAAAGCTTTATGACAGCCACCCTTCCACTGAGACCATTACTAATGAGGCTTTGGAGAGTAGTAGATGGACTGAAGGGTAACGTGCATTTCTCAGGTCCTATGTCAGGTCTCTGGTCGATTTTTCTCTTCAAATTTTGCACAACATGTCAGATAATATTTTCACGGACCGGCCTTTAAGGTGTCGCGATTCACAGAAGATCCAAAATCAAATGATACAACCAAGACAAAAACTGTGTTTTTTTTTGTAAATATAATAATAAATGCGAATTCACTGTGTAATTGTCTAACTTTATTAGCAGCATCCTCCTGAAATGCGCCAACAACACTGAGAGTGACATCCTCCCCTCTGGCCCTTAACCCTCTCTGGTCACTATGGTAGCGCGTAAATATTTCTTTCAAAATAAGACGCACAACTACAACACGAGAAAAGACCCAGGGAAACCGAGTTAACGATAAAAACCCTGAAAACCATAAATTTCACACCCGTGGCTCAACTCTCACGGCCCGGTACCAAGTGACTCACGAACCGGTACTGGTCCGTGGCCTGGGGTTTGGGGACCGCTGATCTAAATTATAATTATAAATTTTATAAATTATAATTATTGTGTCAAGGTTAAATGGCTAAACAAAATAACATCTGTCTGAAAGTGATCAGGTACAAGGACTGGACTAAAATGAGTGAAAAGCAGCCAATGTCCAAAGAAAAAGTTTGAAAAACTTTAAGAAAGCCTGGAGATCTATGGAGAAAGTCTGGCTCCTTATATGTAAGATATTGTATTAAAAAAAAACTAATGGGTGATTCATGACTTTTGTACAGTACTGTATGTGTAATCTATATTAAGATATTTTTTGACAGCGTGGTAGTGCAGTGGGTAGCGCTGCCACCTCAAATTAAGACTGTTTCTTGATTTGAACCTGCTGGACAGCTGGGGGGCTCTCTGTGTGGCTGCATGGTTTTTCCTCAGGCGCTCCGGTTTCCTCAGGTGTAACCTGTCTCCGACGGCTGGGATAGGATCCAGCTGCCCTACGACTCTAGCTGGATAAGCAGTTAAAAAAATGGATGGATAAATGAGACTTTAGTGCCATTTTATGAAAGTTTACTTTACAAAATATACATGACAACAATAATTTCTAGAGACAAACACAATATATGGTAATGATCAGTTTATTAAGTCAAAATATTAACATTATAATATGGAAAACCACTGAAAACTTTGCATAATGAGTGCTTTTACTTTAATTGCTTGTGATTTTTAATACAGGATTAAAAAAATTGTTTGACATTATGCTACTTAGTAATGACCTAAATACTTAATGCAGTTGTCTGGCTTATGTCCTTAGGAACAGGCACACATAATATAAGGCTCTAAAGTGTTATTTAGGTGTATAAGATTTAAATTAAAAGAATGAGTCTTATAAGTTAGACTATTACTGAAGTCAAGATAAAGAGAAGATCAAATCTTTTATTTGCCATTTGCACACATACACTGGGTCTGGGAACACAGGAACTCGGAGTCAAATAAATACAGATGTATATATACACAAGTATAAAACAAAGGACACACTGAGGTA
Source organism: Maylandia zebra (assembly GCF_041146795.1). NCBI lineage: Eukaryota > Metazoa > Chordata > Actinopteri > Cichliformes > Cichlidae > Maylandia > Maylandia zebra. Next base: position 18,742,809 of record NC_135174.1, on the reverse strand, counting down.
AAGTAAGGTGTTTTATTTAACAGATAAAGATACGAAAAACAACATGTCAAGTAGTTTCAGGTAAGAATCTGGAGGAATGAGATGTAAAATGTGTGTTCCAGTGTTAGATAGGGCACAAAGGAGTCCAGTGTAATTACATAGAGACTAGTTAAAATGGTAATGGTTTGTACAAAAGCTTCCCACCCTCTACTTATATTACTCACAGTTTTAAACAGTCTAATAAAGACTGGATTTTAGCGCATATATTTTACAAAGCGAATGCAACCTCAAGTAAACAAAAGGGGTTTGTATACACGACAAACAGATTTTGGCTCAGACCTACATGATATTCTTGCGGTTCTCTTGTTTTGTGTGTGTAGATACCGAGAGCAATATGTGACCACCAAGATATGAGCCTTCGCATCAGCTATAACCTGCTCACAACTTAACCTTGGATGATGTTTAGCTTTCTTTTGACTTGTATTGCACAAAGAACGCAGACTGATGTCTCATTAAGCGGCTCATCTTCCACTCTGTTAATGAAAACATAGCCAAATGAACACGCCACGGCTCTGATTTATACCGAGAGGCGACTCATTTCACACAAGGTCACGTCTCCATTGTCTCGCTCGTTAATAACGGCGCACGTTAAAGATGCAATGGGTTCTCTGTACTCAAGCTTTTTCCAAGAATTTATAGCATTGAAAGAAAACCCGTCGCTTCTTCATAACTCTGCAAATGAGCAGTAATGTCAAGTTCAAATGGGCGCTCTTTATGTTTGAAATAACATCTCAAATTCCTCTCTGTGGGTTGGTTTACTGCAAAGACGTTTAGATAATGTGCTACCAAAACTTTGTCTTCAATGAGCATAAGTCCCTTGCATATCTTAAAAATAGCATGCATACACAAGACAACAAAAGTTTGCTGAAAACTCGCACGCAGTCACACAAAGGCACCTGTTTCCATCATTTACATAACCCCCAAAAAAGGTCAACTTGCCCTTACTGTGATTTTAATTAACGTCCCATTGTCAGGAACATGAAGAAGGCACAGTTCCCTCTTTTTCCTCCTCTTACAATAAGGCCCTCTGCTTCCTGTTTGAGGAAGCACCTTCTATGAGACTCTCCCTCTCTTAACCAAGAATCAGAAAGAGTTTCTCCTCATTAAAAGCGCAGAGATGTCAACGGTCCTGCTTACAATACCATTAAAGAAGAGGGAGTCCTGGTGTTCTTCAGAGGGATAAAGCAGGACTCAGCAGGGAGATACTTTCTCCACATTTGTCCTCTTTTACTTTTTCTTTAGTGGTGAAAAACATGAAGGTCACAGGTTAAATTTGTTGTCTGACTTTTGCTTTAGCAGCTCGCCAGCTGACAAGGTGAACACCTCAAATTCATCAGGATTTTGCCGCCTGAGTGCTTATGTGCATCGTTGCAGGGAGGGCCGTGGTTTTAAGAAGAATGCCAGTGGGCTTTACCCATCTGTGATTCCTTTATGCAGGCTGTCAGTGATTTCTGTGTGACAAAGGCTACTACATGTTTGCTTTGCATTACATATAAACTGAATTCACAGAAGATCCATTAGGAAACACATGAATGACATGAGTCACCTGAATCAGCCTATAAACATCTTCTTCGGCTACCTAAAGCCAGTCTGAAAATATTACTTAACCACCAACCGATTGGCTCAAACACCACTGACCTTTAAGCAACATTTACCAGCCAGCAGCGGCTTGGCTTGCTCCTCTCTGCAAGATGCTGCTCTGATGGACAGGTGAACAGTGTGTGCGTGTGCATGTGCGTGTGCATGTGTGCAGCACAGTACATAAGTTAGCTCGTCTAACAGGTGGATTCCATGTTTAAAGAGTTCAGGCCCTGCCTCGGACCTTGATTAATGGCTATCTCGTCCATTTCTGAAAATCGCTCGGCTGTTTGTTTTGAAGGCGACAGGAGACAGCTCACGTAGCTGGCCTAATATAGTTCCCATGATGCTGGCTGCGCGGATGAGTTCTGGAGACGCTCAGCTCCTGCTTGAGTCCGGTTCCTCCAGTAATATGAAGAGCAGTGTGCCTACATTCAGCACACACGTCCAGTCTGTTAGCTTGCAAACAGACTGGACGTCTGTTTGCAAGCTAACTCCTCGTCCAATTTTTTTTTCTTGGCAAAAATAAAAATGAAACTTTTTTACATCCTCAGGTTTGACCTGTTCTGATAATTGAGTCACAAACTTTTAACCTAATGAGACGCTCGCCGAGCTGTTTCTTTTATTACTCTCGTGGGGGTAATATTGATTTGGATGAGTGCAGAGTCACAGGCAAATTCATTATGCTATTATTCTTATTCTGTGCTGTCATCACTGAGATTTGTAATGTGGGTTATAAACACAGACAGAAATTGAATGCATTAAAAAACAAAACAAAACATTGTGCTTTTTATACTAATATGTTCCTGCAAAACACGTCCCTCAGACATCAGTGACCTTCAGTGAGCAGACGCACTGGATTTCTTCTTTCTACATTGATAACAGGTCCTCTCTGTGAAAAAGACATAACCCTCAGCCCTTAAAGCTTTGGTCAATATAACTCTCTGAGCGTTTTCCTTCTTAAATTAATTTCTGAAGGATTTATGAATGGAATTCCTGTATACAAAGCTTTTTTTTTTCTCTCAAATAAATTGTCCTATTGTGTCAAATGATTACAGTGCTGAGGGGCAAGGGAGCAGAGAAACTCCTTTTGTACATTTACAATAAGAGTGAAAATAAATATATAAATGTATATATCGACTGTATATACATTGTGCACATGAAATGACTTCATTTTCAAGAAAGCGGCTCTTTCCTCATCATTTGCCACGTTTTGATGTATAGAATATAAACCCCCCAATCCATCCAGTGAGTAATTAAAAGACACAGAAATGCTTAGACAACAGCCATGCACTCAATCTGGCGAGCATAATGAGAGGAAGAGTGTTCAAGAAAGCGGGCTCAACCATTTGCACACAAATGCAAGCGCAAACTAGATATTTGTTGTGTGATTTGGCTTTTAGCCTAAAATAATATACAGCATTAGACATGGTTTTCATAATCAGGTAAAACAGACATCTATTTCTCCATCCTGTCCATTCTTTAAAAAGAAAAAAAAACCCCCAATGAGGACTATTAGTATAGATGTAATTACGGCTAACTGCAGTATTATCCCGGTGATAGAATTCATGTGAGCCAAATGCCAAAAAAAATGCTCCGCAGCATCTTTCTCAACAATAGAGGGAATTTGCAAATGCACATGAAGTTAAATGTTAAGTCTGGCTTATTAACAAGTAAACAAACCTCGTCGCAGGAATAAATAAGTTACCATAAAACAGCCTGCTTTTTTGTGCAGGAAAAAAAGGAGGAAAATGTCCAGCGTTAATATGTTAATCAGCAACGAGAGACCTTTTAGTGGCAACGCAGATGCATGATGGGAAATTAACCGTTTGACAACGCAGAGCATGTTCGCTGCATGTTGCTCGAAAGCAGGCGACTATTTGCTGTGATGTCTGAGGATTCGAGGACTCTGAATCTTTTTAACCCTCCTCCTGTTGTGTTTTTAAGACTGGGAACAGCTGTAGACAAACTTTATTTAGCCGCGTACATGTGAACACAAAACCTATGGGATATTTTTGTCTGTGCAGGCTGTACATAAACCAGTACAGCCTAAACACATGTCAGTTTTTACTTGTGCAGCTTCTATTTGCTTTACACAAACATGAAGCATATGTGCAGGGTGGTGGTGGGGATTGAGAAGAATTATGAGATTATAGTAAACAGTAACTCCTCTTCATGAAAGCTCTTTTCACCAAAGACTGTTTGGACTGGGTAGGCCATTTAATTATTCAAGCCACTATTTGAAAGCAAAGGAGCAAATTAAAAGCAAAATGTGGACTACTACGTAAAAAGCTTCTTGTGTGTGTGTTGCAAATATTGCTGCATGCGTGTATATTTCAAAGCAATGTCGTGTTTTGTTCCTGTAAAGCAAAAGCAAAATGATCAAAGCATGCATTATATACTTTTAATTTGACATTTAATTATATTAAATGTGTGTGAGGGAACATTAGTGTGATTAAATCTGGGCCAAGTTTCATTTCCAAAAGTGCCAGTTCAAAAAAAAAAAGAAAAGAAAAAAGGTCAGAGTGCGATCATGTGATCAGGCGCAGGTGATGCTTCTGACTTCCTCCACGCGCTCAGCCAAAGGAGGATGAGGCAGTCTGCGTCTGCACTGAACGACAGCCACAAGGATGCAGAGGTGAAGATGCCGGTAACAAAATAAATAACAGCGACAGACACTGAGTGTGCTCCCGCTCCATCATTCAAGGCAGCGGCGGCAGCAGCATAGCCTATCATTATGATATTAAAGGGTCCTGTAGATTAGAATCACCAGGGCGGCATCAGAGGCAGGTGTCCCCACGGCATGCATGATAACATGCTGCCAGCCCCCAGTAAACTCTCAGGTACCTGCTGAGGCAATCCGGGGAGAGGCCAGCTTGGATCTCCTCTGCTTTGGTCTGGTCTGTGTGGGCTCGGGTTTGGAGGGCCCCGAGCGGCAGGGTGCCTCTTCTTCTTCCACCGGCTGCCTAAACACAGACACACTGGATGAGAACCACAGACGGCAATGCCTTCCCCTTTTCCTCCTCGCCCCCTAACACTGCTGGCTGGGCTGCAGCCAGCTAACACAATCACAGCTTTCACCGCATCCAGATAAGGCACATCAGTGATCACCGAGCGGAATCGTCTGCTTTCATGGTGCTGCCTGGTCTAGGTGAGTCAGGCAGGCAGATTCACAGCACAGTGGTGCTACGCTGTGCACATAATTCCCCATCAGTTCTGTTTGACAACACTGCTGAGAGCAGATACAGAGGAATTAGCGTCATAATATTTGTTTTTATGCGTCTTAGAGCGTGATGACATGAAACAATATTTTTTTAATCAGCAATTCTGTGGCTTGTTTTTTTTTTTTGATCTCACACTCTTTTATTTTTGCCTGAAAGGAGCCATGTTGCAACAGAGTGTAAGTGTCACCTGGATGTATGATGCAGCTCTGTTTCTTGCAGCTATATTTAAATTTTTTTGTGCATGTGTGTGTGTGTTTGTGTGATTACTCCATCAAATATTGGCTGTAAGAGAAAATGCATTTCCTGCCTGATGAGGTTCACCTCCCCCTCCTACTCATTTACCGATATGCATATATATAGATATATATATGTATATCTATATATTTATATATAATATATAATATAATATAATTTCTTTTGTTATTTAACGCATACCCTTAATGAATCAATTTTATTTTGAGAAAACTGGTAAACATTTTTCTCTTTTTTAAAAAACATTTTTTATAATAATTTTATGCAATGGCTTTTAGATGATAAAATCTATAAAATCTAAAAAAAAATATGTATATCGTCAAATTATAAGCAGTTCTCTCAACTTTCTTCCTAATATATGCATATGTGTAGTCTGCAGTATCATATAGCTGTCTGTGGTTGATTTTCTGCTAAATAAAACGCAGAATTGGAGCATCTAAATCTGCATCAGTTGTTTGTGTCCAGCCTGGGTGCTAAAAGAGAAGAGAGAGAGAGAGAAAAATAAATAAATATATGTAGTCAGTCTGTGCTGCCAGTGAGGAATTCAGGTTAGTCCCAAAGGACATCACACCTGTCAAGAAAGCAGGATGCAATAACACCCTCCATCCCAAAAAATAGATCTGAGGAAACATTATCTAATATGATGAAAAATAGATCTAAGGACCTGACAAAGCAGATAAAGTAGGAAAACAAGGTCGGAGTAATAGCTTTTATTCTGCCTTGATGGGCCTCTAGTAGTTAGTATGCAAACTAAGGACAGATCCAAAAGTAGGTTAGAGAATCTGAATGTGAAAGGATAGGATTGGAGGGGATAAAAAAATAAAACTTTAATTTCAGCTATGATCTTAACTTTATTTGGCCCTAGTGTGGCAGACTGGTCGGGAACAGAGGAGTCAAACTGGTTGCAAACAGCCTGAGGAAGTACCCTCTTTTCATTTTTTTATTTTCATTTTTTCTTCCTCCCCCCTCTGGGAGACCGCCCATATGTGCGTTTAATCCACATTTGCAAGCAACTCCTATCTTCCTCCTATTTTACCATCACTGTCCTGCTCCCAAACTGCCTTTTTCCTCCTCACATGCTTTTTTCACCGCAGTCGTCCGCCGGCTTCCTCCAGCCTCCATCTCTCACTATCTCTCCCCTCCCTCCCTCTCTCTCTCTCCTTTTTTTTCCTCCTATTTATGAAAACGTCACTTCAAGTCCCTCCCTGTTTGAATCTCATTAGTTTCTTGTGTGTTTCTCCCTGTCAATAATCCTGAATCCAGACTCTCTCTATTTCCATCCCTCTCTATCTGTCAATCAGCGCCGCCTTTGAACTGAAAACCACTCCGACCAACTTCAACTCACTCAATCCGAGCGGCTCGGCTCCTTCTCCGGCTTCCTTTTTCTGCCAAGATTCCCTTCTTTTTTAGTTTTGTACCAACCGCCAGAGCTTTGGAAAACGCCAATACAGACCCCAAACTTAAACTCGGACTTTTCTAGATCACCGAGATCAAGGTTTTTTTTAAAAACTTTTTTTTTGGTTTTTTTGTGCCCCCTTGTCTCTTAAAAAAAAAGAAAAGAGAAAAGATTTTTGCTCGGGAAAAATGCCGCAGCTCAACGGCGGTGGAGGGGACGATCTGGGCGCAAACGATGAAATGATTTCCTTCAAAGACGAAGGGGAGCAGGAAGAGAAAATTTCGGAGAACTCCTCGGCAGAAAGGGATTTAGCAGATGTCAAATCTTCTCTTGTAAACGAGTCGGAAACAAATCAGAACAGCTCGTCGGATTCAGAGGTGAGTTCAGTCTGTTTCTTCGCATGTTAGAGAAAAAAAAATCGGGGATCGATCGTCCCCCCGGCGCTGTTTTTAAGTTTAGGGGCCTACATTTACTAACACTGTAACAGCGGGTGGACTTGGAAAGAAAGTTAACTATCGCCCTTCACCGTCCGCTGTGCTAACTTTAACGCAATCCTTGTGTTTCATTGCATTTCAAGGCGGAAAGACGGCCTGCGCCTAGATCTGAAACTTTCAGAGACAAAACAAGGGAAAGTTTAGAGGAGGGTGAGTTTCTGCTTTATTGTTCACTCTTGTTTTTTATTTTATTTCTACCTACAACATGACATTATATGTGCCTGTGCCTCCGCCTTTTATTATGCAATTGCAATTTTTTTGCAAAAAAAAAAAAAAGTTCTCAAGGCCACTTTATAAAAAAAAGTTTTCTTCTCTCCCACAACCCCCTCTTCCCCCCCTCGCCATGTTAGCTGCGAAAAGGCAAGATGGAGGGCTGTTCAAGAGCCCACCGTACCCGGGCTATCCATTTATAATGATCCCCGATCTCACAAGCCCCTACCTTCCCAATGGATCACTTTCTCCAACAGCACGCACAGTAAGTTCATTTATTTACAGCTTGTATGTGCACACACACTCGTCACACACACACACACACACACACACACACTGACTCCCCGGGTTAGGCGCCGAGGCAAAGGCAGACGCGGAGTGTTGTCACCCTGAAGTGCAGCCGATAAAAATGCAGAGCCAAGTTTTGCAAACTCCCCGTGAAGTGTACAGTACAATGGCATGCATGCGTGCATGCGTGCCCGCACGCGGCTCCCAGCCCGTTTGCCCTGGTCAGAAGCTAGCATGCTAACAGTGCTAAAGAGCTGCAAGTGGGTTAAAATAAAAGGAGAAAAGGAAAAACAGAAATAAGTAGGTTATTGTTATATGTCAGCTTTACGTGCACGGCATTTTTACCAATATTTTTAGCAACTTTTAAATCAAATGCACAAGCCCCTGTGAAAATTTTATTCTCCTTGTTATAATTTAATAATGATTATGACATTATTATTGTTGTTATTATCATTATTACTACTAAGGGTCTGCGTATTCTCCAGGCTTACAAGTGCATGTTTTTACTCTCCTGAATAATGCAGTTGGCTTGTGTTTGCATGGCCTCATCAAAAATGCCCTTTTTTCTAAATGCAACACCATGCATGAGCATTCAGGCCTTTATATAGCAGCTTTTCTGACACACTGTAAGCAGGGGAAAGCAGTGTAAAACCACACAAATAAAATCAATATGCAAATTGGGTTGGGTTTTTTTTTGCAGAGTGATTTGCATGTGTCAAAACCTGTAAAGACACTATGTAAAAGATGCATGCGTGATAGCTTTCCCCCCTGAAACATCAAGCAGTGCATTTTTTTCTTTTTAATTTAATTTTTTACTTTTTCTAATTATTCTTTCAAATGCGTGTGTATATATATATACATATACAGACATATATATATATATTTCTATATGTTTGAATGTATGGTGTGATTTACTGATAGGAATTGTGTGAGACTGTGTTGTTTTGCATCTGCACTGCCTTTGCTCCCAGCGAGGAATCCATGGCAAACATGTGCCATGCAGTAAACCCATATTTATAAATAAATTCATGTTATTTATTTAAACACAATCAGCCATGCTGTAATTATGCCCACTTACTCATTTGCTCAGCACCTCGCCGGTCCCACTGGGCGATGGCAATCCTTAAGCAGCATAATTTTCTCAACCATGGGTGTTTTTTTTTTTTTTTTCCTTTTTCTTTGCCCCCCTATTTTAAACGGTTGCAATTACAAGTCTGCGCTTTAGGACCTGTCATCTCATTTTACAAGGTTAAGGCAAAGACCAGGCATTAGGAAATGTGACCCTCCAACACCCCCCCGCCGCCACCACCACCACCACCTCAGCTCTGCCTAACGAAACTGATATTTGTTACCTCTTTTTTTTTTTTGTGTTCTCCGCACACCTTGGAAATCAACGCACATCTGACACACAATGCCTTCTTTTGTGTTTGACACAAATTCTGCTTTTGAGTTCAACATGATCACCCATGGTTTCACATGAAATATTTCTTTTGCTGCTTACACAGGTTCTCTCTTTGCGTGCGTGCTTCTTTTGCACATAGGAGAACATTTTGCCATTCATTCTCTCTTAGTCAGCCAGCCTTTTTAACGCTGCTGGCTGGTATGTGGAATTAGTCACTCATTATTCTCATCAGCACTGACACAAACACACATTCACAACAACACGCATGATTTGAAGTGAAGCACTTCCTTGTTTCGATGGCAGAGTTTTGTAGTTTGCTGTCACACACTACTGTGTGTGGAGCGCTCGTTTCCTTGTGCTTATGCAGCAGTTAGAAAAGCAGTAAACTGTGTGGTATGGCTGGAGGATGCTGCGGCGAGACCGTATTGACCTTTGCCCTCTTAATGATGCCCTTGAAATACTATTCTCGGACATAATTGAGGAAAGGAAAGATTTTTAATTTTTTTTTTAAAATATATGCTCCCAGATTTATTTATTTATTTTTTTATCTGTTGTTTTCCTCTCTGTGCCGCTTTCCCTTATTTAAGGAAAAGTCATTACAAAATCTAAAAGAAGGAGGTGATCGTTTGCAGATGATTAGGAAACCTTTATTACAGCTTAACCTACTGATGCACCTGGATGTGGTTTTTGACTTATGGTGGTCTTCCTACTGTACTGCCTCGGCCCCCTCTTGTCTGCAGCGCGCTGTGTGTCCAGCCATTAGCGCTTTGAAGTCAGCGGTCGCTGTAATATAAATCTATTAGACTTAAAGCTGGCATAAATAATTCACCTGGACATTGATTAGCTGTCTTGCTCCCTAACATGTCATGTAAGGCACTGAATATGACTGCTAGTATCATTAGAATGAGACTTTCTCCTTCATGGCATGAAAGGCTTTGATTCTCGCTGCTTTTACCTTCGCCTTTTCTTTTTCTCCACTCGGTTTTGGTGATGCTGCGATGCTGGTTTTTCCTTTTGCCTCTTTAAAAATTATATAAATGAATACAATTGATTGGAAGTCTTACAGGCTAAATTCTGATGGGTTTAAATGTTTCCCATCAGCTGGCGGTGATTCTGATCTCCCTGGACGTCTTAACTTGCTTCACTTATTTAGTGTTTGCATGACTTAAGGAGGGGAAAAAAAGATTTCTTGCATGTGGCTATTACGATAGTTTGTCTGACCTCTGGGAGTCATAACCAGTGAAAATTTGTTTTTCCTACCACCTAAGCCCAAGGAGGCTCACAATTTAGTATCATTTAGCAATTTGACATGACGCTGTGCCCGGGCTTTAAAAGCCTTCCTGCCCTCGTCTCCTCCTCTCCTTTCCCTGCCGTCTCCCTCCTCCCTAAACCTCACACAAAGGCCTACTGGATCACTCGGTGCAGGTTGAATTGCAGAAGTGGCCTGGCTAGTTCACCCTGGGTTTTCTATCTCCTTTCCCCCTGTTCCCTTTGCTCTCTTCCTTTCTTCCTCACTACCTTTTGTTTCCTGCCAATGCTAACACTAGGCTTTTTAAAAAAAGGTGGCGGGTTAACTCCCGGTGCTGTGGGCTAATATCTACACCTCAACAGGTCTGTGGATGCAGAGGCTGAGGGAGGGAGAATGGGATCTGGGCGGCCAGCTCCCCTGCATCGGGGCTGCTGGGCCGTAAATCCACTGGCTTTATTTACTGCCTCGCGGACTTATGAATGTTAAGATATTTGACGCCACCCCTGGCCCCATAATTCTCCAGGCCTGGAGACTTTTGGCGGAGGTTTTGAGTTTCGACGTATAATTACGAGCAGTTTAAAAAAGAACGAGAAAGTGCACGGGGTGGGGAGCAAAACGGGGGATGAAGACACAACACTGTGCATCCAATACTGTGTTTAGAGTGGGAAGGGAGGAAAATAAGAAAGACTCTCCGAGAACCCGTGATGATTCTACTACAGGGCGGTGAAAAGGCTTTGTGTGGTTGAAACAATAGTTTTCTCCCCTTTTTTTCCTCTTTTGTTTCATTCGTCTAGTCACGCCAGGACTGCTCATGTTGCTGCACATTCACCTATTTTTTTAATAAAAAAACATAAATCTACTTTGATACGGGGGCCGACTCGGTCTTTTGTCTTTTTTTATTTTATTTTTAAGGAAGAAATAATGGAGGATTTTCTGGTGAGATTATTATAATCAACACGCATAAGTGCACACCACCTCCTTTGTGCTCACGTGCACACATTGCTGTGGCCTGTTATCTGTTATAAATGACACAGACAGTATCTTTCCTAAACATGGCAGCAGCATAAGCATAACAATGGTATATCATATGGATTATGTGTGTTCGGCTGTTGTAAAATGGATTTTATTTTTTTGTGGCCGTGACAAGGGGGGAAGATAGTTTAATGCGGATTTAAGGGATAGGGCCCACACCTTATCAAATTGGCTTTACATGTTAATAGGGCCTAATTGGTGTCCGTGGGGGGTTTGGTGGCACGACGTGGCCGCATTTTGTGCCTCAAGCTGCAGAATGCACTCCGAATTTAGTTGGAAGGTTGCGCTCCTTTTGTCTTGCAAATCACTTTTGTTTACAAAGTATGGCGGAAGCGGCTCCCGCTCACTCTCTCACTCACTCTCCCCCATCTCTCTCTTCCTCTTCTGCATCTACTCCCTCTTTTCCTCTCACTCGCTCTCCGCTGCTTCTCTCATCCTAGGCAAGGAGAGGGGGAAAAGGAAAAAAAGGTCCTTATTTTTCTTCGACTCAATAAACACTCATAAAAAAAAAAGTACAATCTGCTTTGGATTTGAGGAGTTAAGTTAGAGAAAAGGGGGAGGCGGGGGTGGCTGGGAAGCAAAGTTTGGCACCATTAAACTAAAATTGGGGTCTGCTAGACATTAGCGGTGCACAGCACATTCTCAGAGCTTAATTAGTCCGAACTGTAATTGTTCATGGTCTGCCAATAGGAGTAATGCTCAGAAAAAGTGGAGTTGCACTAAATCGGCCCGGGGTTTTTAAAACAATAAATCACTCGCATATTTGTGCCGTGATTCAAATGGAGGCTCGACCTCTCCCATCTCGACATGTGGTAAATTGTAAAGTCAATGAATCGCAGATGTAGGGGTGGGGTGGGGGGATTGGTGATGGTGCTGAGGACTCAGAAAGAGAGCGAGAGAGAGGGAGTACAGTAAGGTTTTGTTAGTGCCTGGTGAATGAATGGAAAAGATTTGTGCAGTAAATATTTACCTTTTTATATATAAAATATAAAAAAAAAATTCTCCCTGCTAGCGGGGCTTAATTGTCTAATGCTGATGATGTTGGCAGGCTGAGCCGTGTGAGAGCTTACGCGCTCGTCGATCTGTCACTCCGCTTGAAACACCACAGAGGCAGGAGGAAAAAAAAAATCAGTCAGTTTGTGGGGTGTGTTTCTAATCAGATTTTAAACTAGTGCGAAGGGAGTAGTGGTTCCCTGGTGGCAGTGTGAGCTGGGTTTGGGTGTAGCAGCTGCAGTAAAGTCTGGTTTGGAGCTGAACCTTTTTTTTTTTTTAAATTAAATCATCGACTTTATTGCTTTTAATGTAATAACAGCTAATCTGAGGCCTAATTTTGCCTTCGATGTGACATTATGCCTGTTAATCATTATCAATCTGGATATATATATGTATATGTTTATTTTTGCTTTTTATTCTTAAAAGTGAATTAATCCATTTATCCTAGTTTCCGTCAGTGAGCCACCAACACTCTGCTTTTCTGTGTCTGAGCAAAGAAAAAAAAAGGCATTAGTTAAGCAGCTGTGCACTGGGGTCCCTCTTACCCCAGCCCCCTGGTGTAACCCCCTTCCTCTCCCAGTTTACCCCCACCCATCCAGCCCCACCTCTTTCTCCAGTGCATTTCTATAGAGCTGAACACAAAGATACTACTGTACATCTGGAATGAAACTTGTGTCATCTGTTTAAATATATGCTAGCTCCACTCTTGGCCCACAGGGATTAGGGCTCCCTCAAACATGGAAATTAAATTATTGTGTGTGTGTGTCCATGTAGCCACACTTAAAATCTCTTATCTGTGTATGTTACCTTATTTTAGCTCAATGTACCCCGGTGAACAGCTCATCTTGCACATCCACAGCATTGTGGGCAAGTTCATGCTTAATATCAAAAGCAGTGTGGAGATATATGCTTGAGAAGCCAATATTTTCCCATTTTACTTCTTCCTCTTACAAAAATATTTGCACTGTTGGAATATGTTACCAACAATATACGCCAAGTTCCTTTAAAAAAAAAAAAAAAAAAGCAAAGAAAAACAAAAAACCTTTACTGTCTCTTTATGGATTTTAAATTACTGAAGAGCAGCAGGGTACAAATGCAGGTGTTCCTAGGATGGAATGAACTTCTGAACTTATATGGAAGTGGCGATAAGATAATTAAAAGTGGTTGCTGGAAATTTTCTTAGCAGTGTTACTTTGCTGCATCCAGCAAAAGAAGATAAGGTTAAATGACTATTGATCGCATCTTTTTAGATATGAAGGTTATGGGTAGGGCTAGGATTAGCTGCTTTCAAGAGATGATTACCTAGAATTGGTATTTTTATTTTTTTCTATTTTTTAAAAGCGTCGTAATTACAAAAAAACATTGGAAATGTCACTTTTTAACAAGGCGGTGGATGCTGTGTATGTGCATCCAAGAAGGAAGCCACAGATTGTTTGTCATATTCCTTTTCCTCTAAGTTCATTCATAATGGGACCAGAGTGCTCCAGTAGTCAAATGAGTTCACCAGTAGCTGAGTGGGAGGGGAGGGAGGGGCTCAGAGAAAAGCGGGAAATGTGTGTTAGGCCTCTGTCTGTGTGTGTGTGAGTGAATTGGGACGGTGGGGGGGCCTGGGGGTCGACCGCACAAAAGCTGTCTGAATAGAGCGCATAATTGCTGTTAATGCCAGGGCAATGAGAGCAGCGACAGTTCCTGGCTAGATGTCCAAACAATAGTGCCCCTCGGCTTCACATTTATCTTCCCGTTTGGAGGAATGAAAAAAAAAAGGGGGGGGAAAGAGAGGAACACAGATTGGAACAGGAGAGTTTCAGTTTTCATTCACGCCTGACGAACAGGCATGTGTTCATGTGCGTGGTTCGCGTCTCTGAATAAACCCCCCTCCCGCCCCGCCGCCCTATCTCTCGGCCCAACCTCCACTCCACGTTTTCCCTTCGTGCTTCCCATTCTCGTCGTCATCAGAAAATATTTGCCTTAAAAGCTCTGGGTGAGAAGGCCGCCGTGACGCTGGGAGGAATTCTGGTTGCTGTCGACCTTCTGTTTGGATTGCGGCATGTGTTTGGGAGGGGTCAAAGTGCACTGGCTCTGACATGCTTTTCGTTGACGAACGAGCTTCCCCTCTCACCCCCTTTTTCTTTCTGATGGGGAGTGCTTGAGTATCCATTGGAGGTTGTTTTTTTTTTTTTCCGTAATTCCAGCTTGTGTGTGTGTGAATGCAGGGAGGAGGTGCCAAACTGCCATCACAGCTCCTAATGATCACGTTGGGCTAGATAATGACTAGCCGTGCCAGTGTGCAGTGAACACCTGTGGTACACCAGCCTTTTATGGATGTGGTACAATGTCCTGGAATGTACCACAGAAGAAGAATTTCATTCATTCATTCCAGTATCTGTTTTAAAAATACTTTCCTCACTTTTTCCTCACAAAAGTGGTGGCAGTGTGATTTAAATATTCACATCTAGATATTAAACATTAATTATACAAAAGTCTTTGTCCGGTGTTCATCCAGCCACGCGCAATATATTATGCAGATGGTTGTTTTTCTACCCAGTTTGTATCTGCAGCCTTAATGTAGTCAAGGGAATTTCAGTATGCAGATAATCTGTTCAAAATGGCTCAGATGGGAAGGAGGCACTTGTGTGTGCTAAACACATAATAGAGGAGTTTAAGGTGATAAAAGTCCAGTCAATGTATTTTTAATCTACTAATTAAACTTTTAATTGTAGCGGGATAAGCTCCAAGGAGCGTGTGTTCGTGTGATTATGTGTGTGTGTGTGTTTTGGAAGCGAAGCCGGTCCGCTAATGAGGTGATCGTCTGCTTTTTTTGTCATCAGGAGGTGGTGGATTCATAACTCCTCGCAAAAGGTGAGGGAGGGTTTAAAAGTGTGAGCGAAATAAATGCATTTACTAATCTGCGGATTATGGCGGGATTTGTGTAAAAAAAAAAAAATGTTGGCAAGATTATTTTAAAATGCACAAGGCTAATAAAATGTAACCTCCATACCCTGCGATGTGGTGCAACTTTAGAGTCTTTTTCTTTTTTTTCTTTTTTTTTAGCTAGTTGATGAAGCAATTCCAGTGGAAAACAGATTAAGAGTAAATTCCCATGTTAACTCTTTAACCAGCTGTTAGAAACCTATTTACACACAATAATAATACGCCTCTTTTAAAGAGACAGCTGTTGGCTTGTGTACAGCACTAGATAACATTTCATGAGAACAGCTTGTCACATCCACACACGGCCTGCACATGGGCACTGAATTGCCAGTCATTGTGCAGGTGATGATATTTGGAAGTGCATATATATATATATATATATATAAATACATATAAACTTCTGCTTTTGACCAATTTTTAAATAATAAGATGGATTTTTAATTTTTATATGGCATAGCATATTTTTTCCCCATTATTTTCTTAATGGCTTCAGTTTTAAAAAAATAAATCCCCCCTCCCATCCCTTCCCTGGCATTCTCAGTATTATGTATTCATCCGGGCTCCAGTGAGAGGCCAGTGTGTCACCAGTGTTCAGGGTCAATTCCAAAAGTGCACAAATTGACTGGTGGAAGTGAATTGTCAATTGTCTTTCTCCCTCGAGGGGTCAGAGTGAATGGAGAGGCTTGTTTGGACAACTGTCCCGAGGTGAGATGTGTGGCCCTCTCTGTCCAGCCAGAGGGGATGGACTGATGAACGGACAAGAGAGCGGGGAAACGATTGAACAGCAGATAGGCAAGACGACGCTGTGGAGGTAGAAAACAATGCAGTCTCGTCCCCCTGAAATCACAGTTTTGATTGAGCGGATTTGGTTGGCAACTCTTGATGGTATCCAGTGGAGGCACTGACACAATAGGGAAGTAATTATCACAGTCTTCCTATAATAAAACCAACACTGAATGACGCCTGGTCTCTGTGTTAAATATTAAATCTATTCCCATAACTTAAATGTACATAGTTCTGCACGGATACTGAAAATCAGGTTATTCCAAAAGTTTATTTTTTAATTTTGATCCCAGTAAAACTCAACTAAAGTCCACAATTCATTGATGGATCAACACGTAAGGCAAGATATGTCTCTAACTATTTGGATAGTCATATGTATGACTTTTGCATGCTCTACTGTGTGGGTTAAATTGTTCCGCTAAAGCGGATCTTTACTGTGCGATTATTTCGAGAACTATTCATTTTATTCTTAGATGGAACCTAGTTTTAGTTTACTGTCCATTGGCATGCAAACCAAAGGTTCATTTTATAGATTAACTTTGAACCTGAAACCACCAGTTCAGCCATAATGAAAGTTGAGATTAGAGGCAGGCATTACTAAGCAGGTTTGGCCTTTGTGTCATGTGATGCACGTCACAGTGTACTTTAGAACCAGGAGGTGTTTTATCTTCACTTTACTGCCTCCTCTATCTTTATTGGCAGCCACACTTTGCATATTTCGTGTACCAATAAAGATAAATTTCCTGCTTTATCATTACAGATGGCGTCAAATGGTTAAGGTCTGGCTCGGCGATGTTATTATTTTAGCTCTCAGGGTGGTCAGCTAGGACTACAGCATTCAGCAGCATGGGGAGCATTTCTGGAAGATGCAACCTGTTTTGCATGTTGTATAAAAGCCCTTTGTCTGTTGTGGATGACCCTTGCTGTTGTAAGGCCTGTATCTGTCTCTGCTCAGGCAGGCAGGCAGGCCTGCAGTGAGGATGCAGCAGCTGGCCTGGGCCCAGGCACAGGAATGCTGTGTGTGCTGTTTAAACACTGGCTTGTCTCAGTGCAGGCCTAGAGGACTGGAGGGAAGGAAGTTGCAGCATGTTTACATAGCTGAATTGTCCGTTGCCCCCCCCCCCCCCCCCCCCCCCCCAATGGCTGATACACTTCTGTTCAAACATCCACAAGTGTGGAGATGACCCCCGTTGATGCCGGTGTTCACAGCTCTGCCTTAACACTTACTTCTTTCTCTCTGAATGTGTGTGTGTGTGTGAACACTGAACACTCATAGCCAGTACTTTCTTCCCTGCTGTGGGTGTTTGCTGTTTTAACCTGGAGGCTTGGATAATAGATAAAAAGTGTTATAAGGGAGCATTTATCACACTGAGAATGGCAACAAGAAGAGATATTCAGACAGATGAAGCGATAGAGGGGAACCTCATTGCTTCAACCAAGGTCCTATCCAAGCAGGGAGCCAGCCATTGACATACGGTGGAATTGTCATCTAATTGTTGTTTGAATTACCTGTTATGATCCAATGACAAATCTCTCACACTCTTGCCATCAGAGCGGAAAATGCATCCGGGGATTGGCATGATCTTTGTGAGTGTGTAAACCTGGCTTCAACAAGATGGATAAATGCAATTACTGGACAGACCTGGAGAGGAGAAAATCCATTTAAAGCCCGTAAAGCTAAGCAGGGGCCGTGCTTAATTCATTTGGCCAATTTACGGGTGATGTACGAGTGTCAGGGCACATTAGTCAGGCGGGGGGAGAGGTGAGTGTATGCTGGCTCAATGGGTTGGGTGTATTTTCTTTCTTTTTTGGGGAGGGGGGGCTTTTTGGTAGCAGAGTCTCCTTGAGACCGGGTTCCATGCTTTCCTCCAGACAAAGCCAGTGGAGCCTGGACATGGAAATGACAAAAAGATGCACTGAGTGGGAGGGAAGCGGGATTGCTTTGCAAATGAGGTGGGGAAATGTTGCTTTGGTCTGCTGGGCAGCAGAGTGAGTACCGGCATGCTTTGCCATACCAAGAGCTCAATCAGGTGCTGTCAGCAACCCTCGCGTCCTACAAGTTAAACGACTGATTTTTATATAGAAGTGTAAACGCTTGTGACCAGTGTTGTTGCCTAGTTTCTGTTTTTTTTTTTAGTTTATTAATAGTGCCTTTGCAAACACTTTCGCAAACACTTTAATTTTAGTTAAAGATAATGAAGGAAGAGCAGACTAAAGCGTTAGAGGGCTCTGTTCATTTTGATCCCTGCTGACTTTGAAACTCTCTCTCAACTCTTTACTTTCAAAATGAGTTATAATTACATTGTTTATCTAGACTGCAACCGGTTCACCTGAGAAATCTTTGCTTTTGGCCTGTGCAGTGTTTGCCACAGCCGCTGGCAGTCTCATCCGTGTTACTGTTATTATTTTATCCTGGAGGCACTTTAGTCTCCCAGTGCTTACATTTTTATTTCGTCTGTGCTTCTTGCGCCGCGTAGACCGACTTCTGTTTATCAACTCTTCCAGTGCATTGACATTAGACGTCTTTACTCTGCTTAGTCTGTTACGCAGCCATTGTCTTGGTGGAGCAAAACCACTCAACGGTTACACAAGCTGAGTGGTATGCAAAAACAGTGGTTAGAGCCTCGCCGGGCGGGTGAGAGGCGTTGAGGGAAGCTTTGGTTTACGGCTTCAAGCCGCAGCCTGAATCAGGGCAGGGTTAGCTATCAGACAGAGAGACATGTGAGGCTAAGACCTCACTCACTATGATGCAGATGCTTTTTAAGTGGTTGGGATCACACTTAAGTGCCTCTTGGGTTAGTAGATTTGGATTGCCAGAGTGTATGTGTGTGCACTCGGTGTCAGGGAAAGTGTGCGTTAGCATATGTCACCTGACTGCCAGGCAGCCGGCCTCGGGAAACCAGAGTTAGTGTGAATGCCGGGGCTTGTCAAAGACAGGTGCCACTACTGCGGCCCATGCCTGCCACACAGCAGCTGGGAAAAGACTGCAAGGCCCACGGTCAAGTGTGGGCCATTGGGAGATCGCATCAGGCTAGAATTCCAGATCAGTGGGGGGTGAAATGGGCATGCCTCCCTGCAGTACTGTGGCTTCAAGGGTGATGTATGCATGGTGCATAGGCTTCTCTGTTCACTTTCTGCAGCCAACACTGTTTAAAGTAATTAAATAATTTGTAGGTCAACTTTCCACTTCCTTCAAACATGTCTGTTGCATTGCTCTTGATGATAATCTAACACCGAAAGACATGCAGTGGGTATTTGGGGTATAAATTTTGAGTTGCACATACTGGCTACCATCATGTCCCCTGCTCCTCAGCCCCTTCTGTAAATGTCTCTCGACTTCCTATAGCAATGTGAGGATTGGTGTAGTGTTGTGGCTCAGTGGTGCAGCTTCTTTCCCGAGCACGGCAACTGGAAGCCTCCCCCCGTCATCTCGGGGTATCGTGGGGTTGTGGATGTGCCTGGGAGTCATCACTGTAAGTCCTCTGAGCCTTCTGGGGGAAGTTTCACGGACCCTTTCTTCTCATTTTCTGCACTTGCTTTTGGGATGACTTTGAGTCCTGAAAACTCAAAATCCTGTGCTGTAAATATGCAGATGTAGTCATCGTTTTTCCCTGATCCGCCTGCTCGCTTCTTCCCAGATGCCTGCCTCCCCCGTCCTCATGGGAGAACAACTGCTGGTTGCCATCTATAGGCCAGTGGAATTCCTCACCCTGACTCAAGAATAATAATATAAAAAAAACGTGGAAGTTTTCTATATGCTCCTGCAGATCATTTTACAGCAGTGCCTCTCAACACAACTGTTCCTAGTTAGTGGAAACTTCCAGACTTATTACAGTCACCAACAGGGCAAATTTCTTCACTACCAGTGCTTGTACGTTTAATGCTACATGGCTTGGGGTGACGTTATTTAAGCCAATGAGCCAGTCTGTCCTTGTATGATATGTTAAATTTAGAATTAAATGCTCAGCTGTAAATTATGTAGTCTCCTGGCATGAGACAAATAGTTTTGGTTTAATCTGACACCCACAGGCGTAAGCGGGAGTTACCCCAACTAGGCTGGAGAATTTATGATCATGCCGGCCAGAAGCCATACCTTTTTTGGCCCAGAACCAAAGTTTGGCAACCGAGTTTACATCAGTGGTTGCCATTGCACATTCAGAAATGATCTCAGTGAAAGCATTTTATGCATGACATTAATGAGGCCAGTCAGCACAGTTAATTTGCTGTTATTTAGCTCTGCGGTCGTGTTAAATCATAAACAGGCCGAGAGAGGCCTCACTGCTAACAGTAAGTGTTGAATAAGGGGTAAAACTCGACCTGAACTTGAGGGGAATCTTGATTCTTGGCTAGGTAGCTCAGTTATCGGAGCTTCCTGGCCAGAAATTGAGATTCTGCGGTTTCAGACGCTGGGAAAGTTAACCTCTAATTGTTCGCAGAAGCTATTGGCAGGAGGAGCTAAGTGATGATGAGTGAGGCATCGACGGGGAACACGGGTTGGATGCTGAGATGAGACAGCTCACACTTGCCGGTCAGGGGTTTTGTTTTTTTTTCATTAGGAAAGAACTTGAGCCCAATGGGATTCTCCCCAATGACAAAATGGTAGTCCTAAAGGGGGAAAGAAATGAAGAAAACCCAGCTCTTTCTTTCTTGGCTCTGTTTTAAGAGACAGACACTTTGTTCACGTTTTAAATTGGCCTTGTCATGCGGTTTCCTCCACTGGGCTGCTGGGAGCTGACTGTTTCCACATAGGCCAATGTTCTGTACCAGTTTTGGTTTCGAGAAAAATAAGCGTCTGTTTTTTGTGGCACTGATCGCTGTCGTATTAAACTTGGGTTTTTTGTTGCTTTTTCCCCTCCCCAAAAGCTAACACAGCCGTGCTTGTATTCTTCACGCCTTATATATTTTTTTTAGTATTATTATTATTATCTCAGTTGCAGTTGCTTAACAAGAGGCACATCAGCCTCTGTCCTAACACGGCCACGACCCTGTAACCTCACCCCCGACCCCTCTTCCCGCTTGTACTACAAATCTACTTTTTGTAGTGTTTTTCTGCGTGCCACATTTTCGCAAATAACATCAGTAATCATTCAATTGGGCATAAAGTAATTGAGAGGCGGCCTGCTTGCCATCTGTCTGGTGAGATTACTACTTTCTGTGTAATTAAACGTGTGACCTTGCGGCCATGGAGGGAGGTGCCAGCGGGCGAGCCACTGCCAAAGAGCCAGGCTGTCTTATTTGAAGTCAGAGGGAAGCTGTTGGTGAGGGTGGGAGGGAGAGAGAGTTGTGCGGTTTTAAAAGTTTAGCCCAGCTGCTAAAGATAGCACAGGTTGATGTGAGTTGAGCTTAAGCGGCAGCCTTTACATGGCTGCGTCCTGCGTGTGTCGAAGCCCAAGCCTCAGTCAATTTTGCAATTCTACAGGAGCCTTGTTGAAGTCAGCATGATCCCTGTGTGCATACAGTGTAACCAGGAGAGGATAGAAAAGCAGGGGTCAGAAAAGTGTGTGTATGTGTGTTTCTGTGTGTGCTTGTGGGGTCAGGATGGGCTGAATAGAGACTGCTGTTTTAACTCTGATTTTATGTGTGGTTTTGTTTGGACTCCTGAGGTTTGGTTTCCTTTGGACAGTGTCCAGAGACTACAAGGCCTGCTTCTCCTCAACTTTCTTGTGAGGCCGACGTGAAGAGCCCTGCAAAGCCCTGTGATTGGATTTCAGCGCTGATCTGGTTGATTTGCGTTGTAAACAGGACATTAAAGACAGGGGAGATGGCGAACTAATGAGTCTTTGTGTCAGTGTGCATACTGCAAAAGGGTGCTTGTGTGGTTTTATCCTCTGCATCCTGCATCGCGGTGTCACACGCCCAGTTAAGAAGAGGAACTAAAACTCCTGTAGATCCCTGATGACATTCAGTATACTCATAGACGTATACATAAACACCAAATGCGCAACTGAAAGAGACATCGGCATGGTTTAGTCAGTGTGGGCTGGATGGTGTCTTGCAATACTTCCGCTCAGATCTGGAAAAAAGAAAAAGTCTCTCTTGTTCCCCCAAACAAAAATAACCGTTTTAATTACTATGGTTGTGCTATGGTGCAGCCACAGCATGGCTGGTGGGACCCAGCTGAGGTGGCACTTGCCACTGGGGATGGGGACAAGGTCTGGGCCGGCCTCCAGGGAAATTACAGGGTGGTGTGGAGGATGGGGGGGAACTGTATCCGTCCTCCAGTCCCTGCTGTCAACCCAGAGAGCTCCTGTTTGCAGCTAAGCGAGGCTCTCTCCGTTTCATCTTCACCCTCTGGAGATAATTGGAGTTGTACTGTGTGTAAACATGTTTTTGGTTTCAAAGATAAGTTTCAGTCTGAAGACCTGTATATCTGCCCGGCATGCAGGGGGAGGAAAAAAATCAGTTTTTAATTTTTTTTCTAAAAAAAGAGCAGCATTTTTAAACTGAACTTGATTCTTATTTTCTGTTTCTTACATTCTTCTTCTTCTGTTTTCTCCCTAACCTCTTCAGCCATCTCCCTTTTCTCTTTTTCCACTACCCCTCCCCTCTCTCAGTATGTGCTCTGATTACCTCTCCAAACTGGCAATAAGTTGATTGCTTTACAGAGATGATGTAAGCCTCTGCCCTAGGGTACATCAGGTTGGATTTCTCCCGCTTTATCTTGTAAAGCCTAAATTAACAGCTGGTTTGGTTGGAGTTCTCCTGGATCTGACTAAAGGATTAGGCTTGGTTCTCATGCGAGTCAATCCGGTTTGATTTATTGCAGGTCTATCAAAAAAGATCAATGGGAGTCCTTTTGAAAGTAAATCCTTAATCGCTCTTTGCACTTACGTGTCATCATTGTGAATTTTTTCCCTCCCCTCTGTTTCTTACTCCCTTCTTTCTCACTCCCTAATTCTTATTCTTTCCTTACACCACTGCCTGTCTGTTTTTATTTTTTTATCTCCTCCTATACCCCACCCAACCCAATCTGCGGTAGCGTTTTGCACTTGTCGATGGTATCATGGTGAATTGCTGGATAGATTTTCTCTCTGTTCTCATTAGTTTTCCATCGGGGCAAATGCTCGCTTTTAAAGCCTCAGGTTGCGATTGCGAATGAAATATAGCCAGTATAGCTTGGTCTTAACCCAAACTTGCCCCAAGTTTTTTTCTGTATAAGACCCATCAGTCACCTTTGGCCATAAGTAACAAGGATGCTGAAGAAATCAGTGTTTGGTTC
This sequence comes from Maylandia zebra, assembly GCF_041146795.1. Classification (NCBI taxonomy): domain Eukaryota; kingdom Metazoa; phylum Chordata; class Actinopteri; order Cichliformes; family Cichlidae; genus Maylandia; species Maylandia zebra. Next base: position 18,719,719 of record NC_135174.1, on the reverse strand, counting down.
TCATATTCTCTTACCCATCTGGGGTTAAATTGGCCATAGATATAAAAGTGAATGACAGGTGATTTGGAAATTAAAGCTCAGTCGGACTATTAATCCCATTTGCATGTTATGGCTGCTGTTTGCATTTGGCACTTTTATTATATCTGACATTGCTGCCTGGTTCCAGCTAATCATCAATGCTTTTGGCTCATTAGTATCCAGGAACTGAAGATCAGAAACGCTTGAGATGTTTTTAACTCAAATAATGACGTATCATCCTTCACTTCCCCTTTGGATCTCTCCTGTCTCATGCTAGCGTTGAAACATTTGCTAAACTGAATGAATTAACTCAATCCTAGCTCTAATTATGGAGCACTGAATGCATTTTTCCTGCATATTCACATACGTCTGTGCTCACAAAATGATATGCGAGTCGAACAACACCCTGCAGCGTGCGGCGTATTTTCTTCCACACTTACGTAAATGGACATGGCAGCTTCTGCTATTTTTCCGCCCAATCTCTCTCCTTCACTTTCCCTTATTTCCTCATTAACAGGGCTCGTTATGTATTAAATATCATCCTCCTCCTCTTCCGCTAGGCTAATTTTCCCCTGCTCCGCCTCCATCGATGCCTTGGCTCTCTAGGAATCTGTATCTTGAAGGATGCAACCAGTATCACTGACAGGAAGACTAGATGGATTGGCAGACCCCCTTTGATGGTGCCAGTGATATGTAGGCCTTCTCCTGGCCAACATTCACATTTATCTTGAGGATTTTCCATGTCTTTAAATATATTTTTGCTCTGACGTATGACTGATGTGATCAGTGTCAAATTCAGGTGTATCTGCTTGGCATGCTCTGTGGCCTGGTTGGCTGTCAGACCTGGGTATGGAGGTGTGGGAGGGGCTCTAAATAAGGGAAGGGGGTGGGGGGTGGAGGTTGGTGGGTGGGTGGGGGGAGTTGGGTGAGATCGACGGGATACGTGGGAAGGAAGGGCTTGCTGTCAGCCAGCTGGACCTCTTAATCCTACAGCCTTGGGGAAAGGGTGTGTGTGAATGTGTGTGTGTGTGAGTGAGTGTGTGTGTGTATTGTGTTTGTCTCGTAGAGATTTGTCAATTTTAGCACACCTCTGCTCGACTCTTTGGCCCAGCTGAGCCCACAATCGCGCGTGCGTGCGCTTGGTAGTGTGTTGTGTGAGTGTCTCTGCTCCAGTGAGACACAACCAGGATTTCATGCACGCTGTGTTTACTGTAGTCTTCGCTTTAACAGCACACTGTATATTTATGTCAAGACGACACAGTCTCTCACCCCCTTGATGTTGGAGAGGAGCTGGTGGTTGGTGCAGGGTGGAAGTGTCTGTCTGTGTTTGCACGTACACGCATGTGTGTGTTGAGGGTAATTTTTGTACCGTGTTGCTGGTTGAGGAGGAACCCGTGGATGGGGGTGGGGGGGCAGGACACTGCCAGCGCCACTCACTCCAAGCCTTTATGCCCAGCCCTGCGAGCATGAAGCATCTCTAAAACTTGTGCACGCGCGAGCTCCATCCCGCTCTACGTCATTTTGTAGCTCGCTGTCTGATTGCGTCACCCCCTTGTCATTCATTAGACACAAAACGCGCTATTTAACCAAATTCCATGCAAGCTTCCTCTTTCCCGAGCACCCTCTCCTGCTCTCTCTGCCCCACTCTCTCTCTCTCTCTTTTGGCGTAGACTTTTGCATATATAACAGGCTGGCAGGCTAAGAGCTTGGGACTTCCCCACGCCACACTCCAAGCCTTTGATCCTTTGCTTTGGAGGTAACATCAAAAGGAGAGGCATAGAAAGGCAGCTACTACTGTGAAGTTCAATGTTCAACTTGATGGCTTGGCTGAGGGCTTTTTTTCCCTCTCTCCTCCTCCTCCTCCCCTCCCGCTTCACCTCCCTCCTCCCACCGCTCCCTCGATCCCTTCGCTGTATCCCTCAGCTGACAAAAACACACAGTTTGTAGCCAAGGGTTTTTTTAATTTATTTTTATTTTTTTATTTTTTTTATTTTAGTGCCTCTGACCTCACCTCCATAGAATGAGAATCTGACATAAAACAAGATCTCAACCCTATAAAGAAAACAAAAAAACTCAGCTGTAGAGAGGGTGTACACAAACATTCAGATGTTTCCTTTTTGACGCCGAGGTAAAAGGCGCTTTTCCAGCGCCAGGTCCTTCTTTTTCCTCTCAGTTTCTCCCACTGTCTGTGTGGGTAACATGCAGCAGCAGCATCCCTGTATTGCACCTTGTTGCGTCAATGCCGAGCTGGGCTCTTTGCTGCTAGGTTAAGCAGCAGGATGAGGGCAACATAGCGTATTGTTTTCTGCACACCCTCTTTTGAATGGATGCATCCTTAAGCTTGATTTAGGGTCAGTGCGAACTGCCTTTGGATAGCTTTGAAAACCACTCCCCTGCAACTTATAAACATTGGACAGTGGTTGTCAAAGTTGCTTGCTCTCAGGACATGGGAGAACAGCCGGGCATTTTGCTTATTTTTTTCGTCTTACAGCTGTTTCTTTTTGCCCTGCCTTTGCATGCGTCTGCCAGGGATGACTTAAAACACATTTGATTTCCAACAGCACGCCTTGAAAACTTGTTCCGAGAGGTTATAACCTGACCCTTATGCTCTACCTCACTTTTTCTTTCTGATTTGCAGAAAAAGAGAGTGCCAGAATAAGCTCAGAGGAGGAGAAAGACCTGTTTTCTGCTTCTTTCTTTTGGTTGTTTTGTTTTTTTCATCTTCTCCTTTGCAGCGTTGACATGTGAAGCTTGCAATCAGCCGTTCACGGAAAAAACAAACGATTTTCATAATGAACGTCTTAACCGAGTTTCTTATGCAAACTCTGTAAATTAAGGAAGAATCAGACGAGGCCGTGGCCTTCCAGGTCAAAAGCGGGCTTTTGCTGTGCTATTTGCAGCTGTATTTAAATGACACAGACTTGATAAAGGCGATCTAGAAAGCTGAGATGCTTCACTAAATGCTTTTTCGTCCTTTATGAGCTTCGTTGTCTGACTGTGCCAATTAGCAAAGGCGTGTGGCCTGCTTTCCCTCTCCTCTTTTTCTCTTTTTCCCCCCTGTGCTCCATCTCTCTTTCTAGATAGATGCTTTCTCTATCATGCTCCTGCACACACACACCAAGCACACATTTGGTGTATCATTAGCTTAGTGTGCGGGGAGGCGTGCGAGCCTGGGCTCTCTCCTGCCTTATCTCCATGTCAATCACAGCGTGTGTGTGAACATCAGTTGTAATGATCTCCATCCAGCCTGTCGGTGCGTGTTAGCGCCTGGCTTCCCTCGCCCCCGGAGCAAGCCGTTCCCTAGCTAATAGATGCAAAATTAAGCTGATCAATAGATGGCCTCAGCTCATTATTGACACGTTATCGTGGTGTGGGATTTTTGTGTTTGTGTGTGTGTGAGAGTGTGTGTCCAGAGGTTTATATACAGTCAGAGATGCAAGACAGGATGAGCCCACCCCCAAAAAATTTAAAGTTAGCTTTCTTCTCCAAATGGCTCAGACCACTTTATCTCAGGCCTGCAATGATATTGCATTAAGCTAATTTATTCTTACTCTGTTTTATGCATTTTTTGGATGCTAAAGCCTCTACTCAAAGCGTAATCATCGGCTCAGTGGTAGGAAATGAGATGGAGACTTTGCAAAGCGCCATATTAAAGATTCATCAATAATTGGCATGTGTGCTGCTGTTTGTGTTGCGGGGGAGGAAGGTGGAGGGGGCTCTTATGGACAGATCAGCACGTGATTGAGCTAAGTGGTAATTAACCATGAGAGAGGTGTGTATGTTTTGGTGTGTGTGTGCACATCCTAGAAGATGTATGCGCTGTTGCGTGTCAGCGAAGGTGGGAATGCTGAGGGTAAGGTTGGCTGACAGAGTTGATTTGGAGGTGAGCGTTTGGGGCCATGTGGTCAGGTCATTGAGGGATGGGGTGTACGGAGGTGGCGAGGGGTGTGTGTGACACTAGCCCTAGTCACACAACCGCCTCCCCTGACCCTCTTCAAGTCTTATTGTCTCGGAAGCATCCCCCATTTTAATGAGCTCCAATAACCAAGTCCTTATTACTTATTTATTCATTAAGCCACCGTGGCAAAGCGGCAGTACCCCACTGTGTGTGCGTGCATGTAATTGCTCATGTGCATTTGTCTTCCGTGCACAATATCATAGTAAATACCATGTTTCAATGGCAATAATAAGTTTGATTAAAGCTAATTGAACCTAAAATAGATTAGATGAAAGCTAATGATTTTCCCCGCTTGTTTGGGTTACGAATCTATAACCTGAAACCATATTTGAGATTTGAGTTGAAACCTTAAAATCCTGGGCTTTAGCTCTGCTGAGGGAGTATGTCTCATGAATATGGAGGCTGAACCGCTTCAAGGTGCGCAAGTGTGAAAGAGACATGAAACAGACTAAATGTTTGTTAGTTTCAGATGATTCTTTTGTGAGGATTAATTGCCTGTTGGTATGTGCGTGTGATGCCTTCAACATAATGCTTTGTGATTGATGAACGCGCGTAGGTGGAATTGTGTGATAGCGTGTAGTGTTTTCAGAATATCGGAAGTCTTTGTGAAGCCTGAGAGTGTACACACTCTCTCCCTCTGAGGCATGTTTCATAGCTTCCCTATATCCAGTCTGCCGTTTAACTAATTCATAGTGAACTCTCGAAGAACAAAACCAGACACCCAACATCAAGGGCAGCGTTCAGCTCTCCTCCAGCACAATACCAAATACAGCATTCTCCAGCAGAACGTGGGCGCTGCAATCAGCTTACTTTTCTCCCGTAGCAGAGCTCAGCTGCTGTTCACCTTTTTAACTCTCCCCTCTGCAACCTTAAGCCTGCTTCCTGCAAAGGTAACATATGAGTTGCCCAACCTCTTCTTCTCCTAGCTCCTGCCCTGGCCTTGCGTAAGGGGCTCAGACACACCCAGGCCTGCAGACATGCCCGTTCACCTCAAGCAGCTTCTCAGTAGGTCAGCGTGTATGAGACTTCAACTGGCAAGGCCCTCATTGTTTTGTCGGACCATTGGCCCCTTCTGCCACTGATCTTCAAGGGTCTTCAACGGATTACTATTAGAAAATGATGCTAAATAAGTTACAAAGAAATCCTGGTTACTGGAACTATCTAGACTAAGTTAATATTTACACTGGGTGTTTACATGGGTTTCAGCGAGGTTATGTTGTCTTAGGTTTATTCACAGAGCTGTGTTTTGGTAACTGGACTGTTTTGAAGTTAAAGACATTTAGCCTTTGTCTTGTCACTTGTTGGCTTGTGAAGTCCAGTTTGTATGAATCTCGGCCTCTTGGTCTGCTGGAGCCTGAAGTGAACATATCTTGTAAGTGTGGGGAATAAATTTATGTGTCGATATTGTATCGATACAGAGACAACAAATATCGATATTTCTTAAAATATATTAAAACACTATGGGAATACTAAGGACAGAAAGACTGTTGCCATCTGTCTGATTGAGTTTTTGTCAGCGAGCACAACTCAAGGGGACTCGACTCAGCTGGCTTCCAGCTGGTTGTATTCTTGTTATATTCTTTTAGAATAAAAGTGTAATACTAAAATATGAATTTCTGTCCTTTTAAACAGCTACAAATGTGTGATTTTCACAGATTTCAACAATTCAGTTGTAGACTGATAGCAGACTGACTCCATCTTATGGCAACATTTCTGGCAGGGTTGAGTGACAGTGTTGGTATGCTTGATAAATGACAAAGTTGGATTGTTTAGTTGTTGTTATTTTTTAACAAGAAGTTTAGCTTTGAAGAAATAATTTAAAATTGATAAAAGGCGATAAACAGCTATATACGTATTACAAAACTCAGCTAAATGTTAAAGGGAAACAACCCAGTTTGCTTGCCAACCAAATGTGTTAACCACTACACTTTGGAACCTGTATGTTTTTGCTGTAAAGTTGAGCATCTTAACTTTGGAGTCTTCGGAGCTTGGATCCAGCCTCAAGGAAAATCCAGTTTTCCCCACTTACGTGTTTGTTAGTTTCATTTTTTTTCGCTGCTTTGCTAGTTGATTCATCAGACATCCAAGATTATTTGGAGAACACAAACCTGTAATTCCAGTTACCTTTGACTTTGTACATCTGATATGCCATTACACTGTTGGCTAATGTGGAGGGACTTGTTCATCGTGTTGATCTGATAGGGCGCCCGTTGTTTGCTGTTGAGGTACAAAAAAACCATGCTTGACGTATACTGCCTAAACTGAGCATTAAGGTATTCTTTCAGCTTCTACGGTGTGAACTCTAGAAGATATCAGTTCTTTCTAGTCTGCCTGAATATCCCACTCTGTTAATTGATTAATTTAACAACCCTAATAGGAGAAAGTAAAATAAATCAATTACGATTCATTCACTGAAATAATCAGAGCTTCCAGGCTCATAACAGTTTGTTACCCCAGTGAGTCTGGAAGTCAATGAAAGCACCCTAGAGCCTATTTGTGTCCAAGCAAAGGAAACGAAAAGAAGTGGAAGAGTCACTGAGAAAGATGAGCAGCAGGAGGAACACCTGAAAGAAAAGGCATTCTGTCGCAGAGCTGGATGCTAAAGGTGCCAGAGTACCTGTTCATTAACTGGCCCGATGGAAGACTAGCCATCTCCTGCTGGCCTTCACCCTTCATGCCACTATTTATAGAGCAGCCAAGAGATACTCTTAATGACACAGGACAGTGTTAACTGGGGGGGAGGGGTGCAAAAGTCAGAAATGGAACGGTGTTTACTTTCTGAGAAGAGCTGAGAAGTTGGCGTATTTTAGAATGCTGTCATATCATCCTCACACTTCCTTTGAGAACTTTATAGTTTCATCCAGGTAGTGTTCGTGGCACACTTTCCCCATCTAATTAATTGAATGAAGTGAATGTAACTATATTTTCTAGTCTTTTTCTTATGTCTTCTCCTTGTTTTTTCCACTTGGAAAAATATGTCTTCTGTGGCTTGTGCAATCCTTTGAAACTCTGGTCAGTCAGCTGGTGTTTGAACAGCACATTTGTCCACACCTGCTAAGCAAACAGTGATGGAGCATAGCCATACTTATCGCGTGACCCAGTGTTTAAAAAGAGTGAAACAAACTTCCAGGACGGACCTGATAAAAAGAAAAAAAAGACGAAGAAGAAGTGTTCATGGACAAAAAAAAAGAGTGTTAAAAGCTGAGAAATGCTCCCCCTTTTTCCATCATAGACTACAGTGCTTTCTGAACTAATATAGAACAATAGTAGTTTCTCGTTTCTACAGCTTCATTGTAAACGGTGAGCAAAGTCTGAGCTGGGTAGAGAGGCAGGAGAGGTCATGTGCACATTCTACCCTTGTGGGAAAAAAGGCTTATATGAAAGTGTCAGGGCGAGTTTTTCTGCAAGAAAGAAAGCGAGTGAGAGAGAGAAAGAGGAGGGGAGTTTGAGGTTTAGGTGGAGATTGTTGGCAAAGGGGGTAGGAGGTAAGGAGAGGAGAAGGGAGGTTTTGGATCAGGTCGGCAGCCCCTGTGCTGTCAGGGCCAGTGGAACCCCCAAGCGGTTCTGGCTTTGGAGTAAATATGGGCCCAGCGGACCCCTTCCCGCCCCAGGGCACACAAACCCCAGGCCTTCCCACATTTCACTTTTATTTTCCTGGTTGCAAAATGCCTCTGGCTATCAGATCAGGTGGGGTGCTTTTTTTTTTCCCTTTAATATTTACTCATAAAATGTGCATTAGTAGAACCAAAGCAGCCATGATGGACCCTCTTGTGTTGGCTAACTTTCTCTCAGTTTTGTCAAGGAACTCTTGCGCAGGTCTCTTTACAATAAACACGTTCCTCCTGAAAAGACATGTGCTGTATGCAGAAGCAGACACAACAATGGATCATGTAACAAAGTGGGCTGGTGGGTTTTCTTGGTTGTTTTTTTTGTTTGTTTTGTAACCAAAACTATTTCAAAGACTCTCCTTTAAGCTTTTCCTCTCTGTTGCAGAGAATCACTTTCTCCCCCTTAATAAATTACATGTGAATAAGCGTGCGTTTGCTTCTTCTCCTGCACCTGTGAGTGAGGACAAAGACTGCCAGCATTATCCGCAACAGATCAAGACAATATGCTCAGCTCTCGTTTTTAAAGGGATAAAATTGTAGTCAAACTGGATGGACTAATCTTTTAAGCTCAGTGCAGTTTACTCTGTGCAGCTTTGAATGGGCTCCTCTTACTAGCCTTGATCATTTCAGACTTAAATAAAGCTCTTTATAGTAAGGGGTCTGATTGGTGTAATCTGCAAGCTGTCAATCCCATCTCTGAGCGCCCTCCCCGAGGAGCTGCTGGCCCAGTCGAGCGTGGCATGTTCAAATATGGGTGAGCTTTGTTTTTCAGGTGTGAATCAGTGAATAAGCATGTACAGTATGTTGGGATTGGAGGTGGGGGGTCATGTATATCTGTTATCTGTATATGTTCCCCCCTGATGTCTGTGTAAAGCTGTCATATTTGTGAAATGAGGTGGCCACAGATGGTCTGAATATCTGCTGGAGTCTAGAGCAACACCCAGCATCCATATGCTGACACTAAAACCCATGCTGCTGCCTTTCTATCTTTTACATTACTCACATGGCTGAAATGCTCGATGGATCCCCCATTTGTCTCCTGTTCCCCATCTGGAAAGTAGACCAGCGTTTGGGAGCCACATTGGCACATAAGGACCTCTGTTTGTTTGATTGGTCTCGAGCCCTCTGCTCTTAATCCAAAACAAAACGAACAAGCCGTGCAGTGGCATGTGATAAAAACATCAGATGGGGGGGGCTTTATAGAGAAGAAGCTGGTTGTTGACGAGAAACAGACAGAACAATCCTGCTCGTTCACACTAAAAAAATTATGAGTAAGACTTCCTCTTCTTCTTTGTCGATATCTTATATTGGCGTTGGTCAAATTTTGATGGGCTGTAGTAAAAAAAAAAATGTTTTATTTTCAGGAGGATTTGGGTGTCTGCTGTGGGTACTGGGAAGTGGTGTTTGAGGCCAAATTGCTTCTGTGCCAGCTTGTTGAATTGGTAATGACAGTGGTGGAAGCTGGTGTGAGCTCAGGATGCCCGTTCATTTGTCTCTAGGCTGCTTCCTTCCCCACTACCATGAGCTGTGACACGGTACCAGGGCCCTAGCTTGTTTTCCCTTCGATGACAGTCAGATCTGGGTTAACACTCTGTAGCTCATAACATGTCAAACCTGGGTGTAGTTGCAGTCAGTCACAGACTTGGGTGAGTGGTTCAACATGCAAGTAGGAAACACCTACTCAGATATAGTATAGTAACAAAATATAGCTAAAACAAGTAAAAGGTTATAGAATTAATCATTGTAAACAAGGGGGGGGGGGGGGGGGGTTTCCTCGGAGGTAAGGATATTTCAGGTCAGGTCAGGTCATGTGTATTCAAAAGGAAATTGTTATTTCTGTTTAGTGCAACTTATATTTGGCAGCATGACTGTTTTTACCTACAGTTGCACATATGCGGTAGGAAAGAGAGAGACAGCTGCAACAACACAGAATACAGGAGTCCTCGAGACAACAGAGTTGACTTTGTTTGAGACAGAAAGGGTATAAAAAAAAGAGTTGCGGATTAGGTGGGTTGCAAAGAGACTTGCAGATATGCAGCGTAATAGAGCTTAAAAATGTTCTATGTGTGATTTACATATTGGATTTGAAGGGTATCAGCTGAGCTGTCAGCTGATGTGGGCTTGAACCCCACTTTGACTCTGTGGCAGGTCTAAATCTAGTGCTGTGTTTGGTGTTGGAGTTTCGGAGAGTCAGACATCAGCCAATTTCAAGGTTCTTGGACTCTGACAAGTTCTGGCAATGAAATGTTCCTGTGCTCTGGAATCTTTTATAGACTAAACCTATAAATTGATTGCATTTAAAAAAAAAAAAAGCTTACCTAATAAGCTTACGTAATGAAATTAATTGTAAGATGTAGCCCTTGCCAACACCCTCCAGCCCCCCCAATTGCCAATCACCAATTGCCTCCTTGTTCTTAGGAAAGCAGCAGACGACCGGAATATCGGGACAAGCGAGAGTGAGTTCATCCCTCTGTTAGGATTTAGAGGACTCCCTTGTCTTTCACTTCATCAGAGACAATTGAGTCATTCAGATCCCATTGTGGGGCTGGCCAGCTGAGGAGGGGTGCAGGGTAGTGAGGAGAGAACAAGAGGGATATTGGGTGGGAAGACTGAAAGGGAGAGAGGAGAAGCCGTATGCTGCATAACCCAGAGCAGGAGCACAACAGCTAGGATGGCTCTTACAGGGTGGGGGTCTGTCAAAGGGGGGCTTGCTAGTGTTTGTATGTGTGGGAGGGAGGGGAGGAGAGACAGACGAGAGGAGAGAGTTATCCTGGAATGGAGCAATTTGTCACATTGGAATGGCTCTTGAGTTACACGGGGGGCCCCCTCATAGCAGGAGAGTTTTCAGGTCGCAGAGTTGGGAACAGGGAGGGGCTTGGAGTAGCAGAGAGGGGGTCAGAGGTCACGGCCTACTCAAGCCCAGGCAGCGTGTCCGTTAGCAGGGCAGACGGGCCTGCGGAGAGAGAAAGAGAAAGAAGGAGAGGGAGGCAGGAGGCCAAGAAGGGGGTGGTCGGAAAGTCTGGTTCTTGCCAAGGCTCCGTTTTCCTCTGCATGCTTATAAAATCTGCAGGAGAGATTAGTGTGTGAGAACATTTGCAACAGCAGAGCTGAAGTGGAGCCACTTGTCAGGGCATGCACTCCCAGCACCCTCCCTCTCTCCCTGCTAGACTTTTGGTGTCTCACTACCCCATCACCCCACTCTGGAGTGTCACCTTCACGGTCTTTACCCACCTCCTCAGAATGTCCCCTTGTTTTAACCTCCCCTGGCTGCAGCTGTGTTTGAAAATTCGAATGTGTGAGCACATGTACACATGCGCACGGGATGGCAGGACTTTCCCATGACTGGATTCACAATTCCTCCAATTTCTCCACCACTGCCCTGTCCTCTCGCCCCTCTGGCACCACTGGACGCTGTCTTGAATTACCTCATACATGACAGCAGCCCCGTCACTCTCCTCCTTCTACTCCTTGCCTTTTTTTTTTTTAGTTTTTCTTTTTTTTTTTTTACTGTTACAACACCACCCTTCTCTCCTACTCACCCCCCTTCATGGCAATTAATACCCAGTGTAGGGGGTGCATAAAAAGCTCACAAGACTTCGGCTCTGGAGTTTTTATAACCATTCCCTTTTCCACTCTGAGGACATACAAACAAGCATAAACAAACCCAGCTTTTTAGCAGTAAAAGCCATCTTTGGGTCATAAATGAGTGTTAGCTGTGGAGAAAGACCAGGCAGCAAACTATTTTTTTCCCCAGTACAGGCTATAACCGAGGACATGGAGTCAATAACTCCCTCCAGCGTCTATCACTGGCAGACACCCCACAGTGAACCCTTCGCTAATTACCACTGATTTAGACACAGTCTCAGGAAGGGTCGCGACACGCTCACTCTCACCAGCACCGGCACACTCTCGCACACATGCGCACGCACATATCCTCAGACGTGCCTGAGCCGTCACTTCTGCGAGATGGCAACACAAAGAAAGCGGATGCGTACCTTCGTCGCTGTGCGAGCGCTACCACACAATTAAGCTCGATCTCTTCCACTCTGCATAGATTGTCCTCGAGGAACAGATAATGCAAACTTTTTGTCATCATGTGCCAACATGTGATCATGGGTGTAATAATTATATATAAATATGGAGAAGAGACTGGGAAGAAGTGTGATTTAAGAGTGTCCGTGGCACTGAAGTTACAGCATTTGACTGTTACTCCTCTTTGGTGTTAGTTAGTCCCAATCCCAGTGATTTCTCAATGGAATTGAAGCAGATATAAAGCAAATATTCCAATGTAACTGAAATACCCGTTGTTATTATGCTGCGTAGAGCCCCTGTTGTTCCTTCCTTCACAGCTGAAACAGTTGCTGTGACCTCTTTCCCTCGAGCTAGGTGGCTGTGACATTGATAAGCAGAGTCAACACCAAGCAGTTGGTGGCTGAGCAAGCCACAGTTTACTGTGTGGTCAGCAAGAATTTATAAATTTCGTACTGCTCTTGCATGTTTGAGCATTTGCAATGTTTTAATATGACTAAATATGCACATGTCCAGAAAGTTTCCACGGTCATTTTGCCAACAGGTATGAGCTAATACTTTTTAAGGTCAACGTATGTCATCAAATTACAAAGGATGCCACCAAGTTTATTACCCGGACAGATGTTTCTCTTGACCTGTGTTTCTGCTTATCTGTGTGCGTGTGTGTCAGAGAGAGAGAGAGGGTGGGAGAAAGAGACAGACTGACTTCTGATAGAGGCCAAGTCAATCATTTATAAGTGCAGTCAAGAGGTTTAGCCTTAGACGAGCGTGGTGGTGAGACGCCATGCTCTATCCACTTTATGGGTTCTAATAAAATGTCTGACAACAGTCACATTTATGACATTAGGTCATCTTAAAGCCATAAGCTGCGTACAGTGCCAGCCCTAACTCGACCTTAACTCCAAAAATGTGTCACTGAATCATGTGTCTGCTGCTTAGTTAACATAAAAAAAAAAATTAAAGATAAGTAGAGCTCTAAACCTGCGATGGAGCCTGGTTACCACATGTGTGCTATGTGTTTCTGATATGATTTGGTTTTGCTGCTGCCACTGCTGCTGCTGTGGACTCTCGTGTGCATGCTTGACCCATCCTCACCACCTTCTACCATCCGCCTTTAGATCTTTATTTGCGTTTCCATGTTTTTAAGTTACCACATCCATACACTTGTCAAGAAATGTCGTCTCCCCCTTTTTTTGTCTTTTTTTTTAATTTGGTCTTTTGGTTTTTGCTTTCTGCATTGTTAACATGTTTTGTTTCTTTCTTTCCATTCTGTTTCCTTTCTGCCATTCAGTACCTACAGATGAAATGGCCCCTGCTAGATGTTCAACCAGGAAGTCTTCAAAGTAGACAAGCACTTAAAGATGCCAGGTCCCCTTCACCGGCACACATCGTTGTAAGTAATACGCCGCTCGGTCCTTTATCTCTTTCTTCCCTCATTCACGACTGACGGAGCTGAACAGAAACAAACCCTTGGACTTGAATACGCATAGCTGTTTGCATTTACCCTTAAACACAGTCACTAACCACCCAGTCAGTTTTATATCAACTTTTTCTTTTTTGTGCGGGTGCACGCTTTGACAAGGGCAGTTTCGTGGGTCCCAGAAAGCAGAGGTTTTGCAAGTGCGATCAGGGGCGGCCGCTGTGGCAGGTGCTGTAATCTCAGGGAAAAATGATAACTCCCGGGGCAGACTGAGCTGGCTGATGGTGGAAAAACTGGTCTCGTGTTGACAACTTTCATGAGAATAGGCTAACGCTGGGCTGCTAATACACCGCCTTTGAGAGAAGTGTGGGCGTTCCTTCAGCATTGATTACCCTACCCATGTAGTTGGAGGAGTACTCTGGAGTTGGCTGGACAGCCATAGGGGCATATTCAGTACATGCACATAACAGAGCATCTATCCCAGGCATGTCAATATCTAAGAGGCTAGCAGTTCTAGATTGAACAGTTGAATATGAACTTCATAGTTAGCCAAAGGCTTAAAGTTTTCAGGAGGTCAGCGGAGAGGTTGAACATGGGGAGGTGTACGTATGTGGTCACAGGGTTAGCGAGCCAAGAAAATCAATGAGAGTAGGGATTGAGCAGAATTAGTGAGGTGGCCATCAACGCCCTGGGCCGTTATTGGCACAGTTGTTACTTTTGTTTGGAGTGCATTAACTGTTATGAAAATGAAAATTTAAGAAGGAGAAACCTTCCAAGTTTGTATCCTCGTGAGTATCTCCTGTGGTAATGGCTACAGAGTAACCCCCCCCCCCCCCTTTTTTTTGTGTTTGCTGCACAGTTGTCATCATGACTCTGGAGCTCACGCCAAACTTAGTAAGGATTTTTGTCACGCAGATTACACTGTCAAGACACGGTGTCCCTCTGAGTCACATATGACATTTGATCAGTTCACTTACATTTATGGTGTGTAGTAAATACGTGCTCGAACGCTTGCTGAAAAGTTGGCAAACCAAAGCCTCTTTAGTGTTTTTGGCTATTTAAGTTAAGCACAACATAGCTTAAAAATAGCAGGACTTGACAAGGCTTTTTATTTAAAACAGAAACCCTGTCAAAAGTGGTCTTCAAGACAAAGAGCCAGTGATGACAGTGTTATTCTGAACAAAACAAGCCCAGCTAAGGCCCTCCTTATCTTCGCCTGCGATGCTAGTGTTATTTTTATACCAAAGAGTTCAGGGGGCCTCTTTTTACTCTGTTATTTTCGGAGACGCTGAGAAAAAGAGTCCCAACTTCTCTGAAGTCATTAAACTGGTCGTAGGCAGCAAACGCTGCAGGTAAATACTTGAGGTTTTATCCTGCTATGAGTCATATGGCTGTAAATACCACCTCACATACGCATCAACCCGTGCAGCACAATTCACGTTTCTTCCCCGCATGAAGAAGTTTAAGGACAAGAAAAAGCGCTGCAGCTCTAACTTTGGAGACTCTGGGGGTGACGTCATGCTGCTTTTCTTCTGTAATAAACTGCTTTAATTAGAGACCTCATTTGGCTGCTAAAATGATCTATAATTGCAATTAAAGCACATTTTATAAATGTAAACATCTGATTTTTAGAAGACAGAGTAAGCTCCATTACAACGCCACACAGTCAGTCAAGCATGAAACAGTAATAGGCTTGGAACAAAAAAAGGCAACACCAGCTCAGAAAACAGAAATTGGCTATGGGGCAAAAACAAACATGAAACAAGAAAGATGGACAACCAGACTGATGGAAGAAATAAGCTCGCAACAGTGAAAAGTAGAGACCGTACCTATTGAGTTACACCAAAAGATAAGAGACATAAAGACATAAATTGGTCATAAGTAATAGATCAGGGAGATGTAAAAGCAAAATGCATGAAGAGAAGCGAAGCCGTGGCCAGATCAGTTTTCTCCCAAGTTTAATAAAATCCTGGATCATTTTATGCCAAAGGACACTTTAAGGCAGTAAAGTGGGATTAAATGTAACAGAAAATTGCTTCTTTAAAACAAATAAAGACGAATAAAGTTATGTTAAAAATAGGGATGCTGCAGTTGTGACATTCTGAAACAGGCCGTATTTTATTTTCTCGTTTATCTCGTTTTCTTTTAAGCTGGTGGGCGGAAAAGAAATCCTTATTATAAACATTTAGCTCTTTTACATTTAGCCAGTACCACAGATAAACATTGGACACTGTAGGTCATCTAGTTTGCAGATAGCAGCAACATGTACATATGTTCATCCAACATAACCCCTAGTAAAAAGGAACCGTTAAGCCTAGTGTGGGCACAGATGGGCTTTGAGCATGGATACAATTTAGTTTGGGACTAAATAGGTGATTTCTGGCCAAAAATAATAGTGAGCCTAAGCAACCTTTTCCCAATTCAATCTCCTAAATGGGTTTTTACAGGGCTGTGAGTTGGATTTGATAATTAAAACCTCATCTGAATTCTAAATAAACCTTTTGGTGTGCTTTTTGCTTTCTTTGGGCTTTACTTGTAAGCAGAGAGCCAAAGAAATATCACATTGCAATAGTGAGAGCGCTCTTAAACTCTTAGTGTGATTAGTACCGACAGTGATCAATATGGGAGAATATATTGTAATATCTGTGGTCATATTGCCCAACCCCAGTGTGATCTGTTTGATAGAGTACACAGGCTGGTAAGATCAGAGGCATTGCAGCATGGCTGCATAGGCACACAACTGGCTGTTAGTACAAGTGATGAAATTGAATGTGAACTGCAGCTTGTATTGTTGCCACTCCTTCCATCCTGCTCCAGCATCCACCTCTGACTGAGAAGGAAGTGTGATTGAATGTTTCCCTGGTTTGCATCATATCGGCTGTCATACATATAGAAAAGACAGATAACTGTGTACAGCGTAGTGAATTCCAATGATAACCCCACGCGGACTCCCACAGGTGTCACTCATCGGTCAAGCCCTTTTTTCCCCCTCCTTCTTCTTCTTCGTCTTCTTTTTTTACATCTACAAGATGTAGGTCTGCACGATCTAGTACGTGATCCCCTTATCAATCAATTGGGCTATAAACGGTAGCTTCTTTTTGTTTACAAATGCAAAGAAACATTCAATCACCTTGACTCTTCCTGCCTGGAGCGCTAACAGGCTGCTTCGACAGTGATAAGAACCTCTTGATTGGCCTGTCGATAACAGCAATCTGAAGCCTGAGTGACCCAGAGACAGTTAAAACAACAATATAAAGACGGAGAAAGAAGGAAAGACATCGATGCCTGCAGATAAAGCCTCTGAGAAAGTTAAGGCACAGAGAGATGGGCAGGGACAAAGATGCAGACAGATGGTGTCATTTCTGTCTGGAAGGCTCATTCGAGGTGGAGCACTGGAGGATCAGCCAAGAAAAAGAGGAAGTGACCTCACGCCGGCTGGTCTTTCTGAGGGCACGGTGTATGCCCCTGTTTACCATGCCCTCAAAGGGGGGCACGCAGGACTTTTTGAAGTGCCTGACCACCCCGCAGGCAGCCTCAAAACCTGCCGCTGCTGAACTTTCATGCCATTGGTTGAAAGTTATTCAATATTTATCTGCCTATTGATGTGTATTTCTAGAGGGAGAGACTCCAAGAAACATTTTTATGCCTCACACAGCTCCGGAGGGAAAGATCATAAAAAGTCCTTACTTTGTCAACTTGCCTTTTTTATTGTGAGGGTTTAATTTGACACTGTGGTCTTGAAGACTGTTTGTGCACACTTGGCTAGAGGAAGTAGCCTGAAGCTGGTTGATAGGTTTTGGAGTAGATATGCGTGACTTAATCAGTCTTATACTTTTATTTAGATAGGGATTATTGCGTTAACTGGTAACACAACATGTCACAACATGAGATTGTTTTGGAAATCCACCTCTTACACAGCATGTGTTGATGGCATAACAGTATTGCCGTAGCTTAAATCCAGGCTCATGTTGGTAATGTCATGGCATCATTTGTCAACTTTCAGAAAGTTTTTTTCTTCTTTTTTCTCAATTTTAATTAATCCAGTACCAAGAAACCAAGATATGCCATTCTAATTGAATCACATTTCCTAATTTGCTATTCTGGGAATGGTGGGTGGGCATGTCCATGTTAAGAGCATACGCACACAGTCTACTTTCTGACATCCACGTGCACAATCATGCACACGCGTACACAACCCTAGAGTCTAGAGTCTAGTCCTGGACAAACAATGTCTCCATTGTTTTGTGGGCTTTCACTGGCAGCAGGGGACGGCTGGAGTGTTAACCATTTCCCGACTGCACCTCGCTGTGTGCCATTGTGTGCGTGTGTGTGTGTCAGAGGAAGTGAAGCATGGGCTCAGGGATGAAGAGAAGAAGGGCACTCGCTCCAAGTGTATGGTAATTAGTGTGGAGGAAGTGATGGAATCTGGGCATTTTTACGGCTTGTAAGACCTCCCACCTGAGCTTTTGCAACTGTTGAACATGCGTATTTTACTCCCATTCGCTCTCACCGGTTCTATACTAGAAGGAGGCTGGGAAGAAAATAATACAAAGTGACATATTTTTGATATTAGGTTGGGGGGGGAAAAGCAGCTTTAGCCATGCTTTCAGAAAAGACAGACCACAGTGGATTCTTATTATAGTCGTGCGACTGCTGCTCAAGGTCAGCATTAGAAAGAGACAGGATCACATTCACCCTCCTTGACCACTTCTCTGTCCATTTTGAGGGAAGAAGGATAAAGGGAGCTTCCTGTGGTCTGAATGGGCCATGCACCTGGGCTGTCCAGACAATCATCCAGGCCTCCGGGAGGCCTAGCCTTCTCTCTTGTTAATTAGCGACCCCGTGGTCAGCAGCCACCACCCACAAACTGTCCATAGGCTTTACCCAGCGCACTTTCTCTATCCTGGCTTATGTCAGCCTTAAGCTGCTTTTTCCTTCTGCATTTAAGCCTTCTTCTAAATAACCTCTTCTACTCCACCCCACCTTTTGTCTTCTTTTTGTTCACGTGCATCAATCCTTGTCCTTCACTGCACATCTCAAACATAACAAGTAATTTTCATCTGATTCTTTTATGTGCAAGTATTTTCTTAGTTGAGTTTACTAATACTAATACTGCATTTTGTCATTCTATACACCAATATGTAAATCCAACTTAGCACGTGACACCACTGAAGATTCCATCCACATAGGCTAGTTCTTCTTGGCGGTGCCGTCCAGCTCTCAGATTAGAGACAGCTGTGACTGTCCGCTGTCACTCGCCGTCTTCTCCAGACAAGGAGTTTGTTCAAGGGGTCACGCTTACATCATCGGCTTGGGCCAAAATCTGAGGCAGTTGAGACATGGCGTCAGGCCCGGGAACTGTGACAATGAAAATGAGAGCACCTCAGTCATTGTATCTGTCCAGCAGTCTGGATGGTGGCTTGTTCCCACAGACAATCCACTCAGTGTTGGCTTAGTCAGCAACAACACCACAACAAAGCTCAGAGTCTTCGTGCTCCTAGGATTTGGAACATAAC
This sequence comes from Maylandia zebra, assembly GCF_041146795.1. Taxonomy (NCBI): domain Eukaryota; kingdom Metazoa; phylum Chordata; class Actinopteri; order Cichliformes; family Cichlidae; genus Maylandia; species Maylandia zebra. The sequence goes on along the minus strand of NC_135174.1, from coordinate 18,701,170 downwards.
ACCTTAATGTGTTAAAACACCTGATAACTTGTTAACAGGCCACCTAGTGAGAATACAAATTGTTAAATATTTAATTTATTTTGTCAAGTGTGCGTATTAAATTTAAAGACATAGTTAAGTGTCTCGCCCTCTTGGCTCTTTATCTCCAGCCCTTATTTTCTTCTCCTCCTGTCCTCCATAATCCCAAACTTTAAGGCAAATTATCGATCTTTTTAAATGTGCCAGTTTAACCTCTGAATGCCTCTTAAAGAAAAAAATCGGTATTTGAAAACCTAGTAATGTAGTTCACAATTTTAATGCCTATATCAGAGAGGTAAAAACACCTGAAAATTCTGCTCTGGGGACTCAAAGTCGCCATCATTTTATTTCAGGCGTAATTTGTTCTGCCATCAGTAAAAGCACGACTGGTGACACCTTTCATCCTGTCGCCTGTTTGCAGTTAAAATATTTTGAGCTTTTGCCAAAATGGTGGCGACGCTAAGTCCCCAGATCAGCTGACTGCTGCTGAACATATGTGAAGGTGCGCATGCTGAGGAGATGAAATGTTCTACCAAAGTGAAACACTGTTTGAACAACCAGCCAGCCAGTACTGACAACCGCGTAACCCCGTGCCGAGCCAGTGTTCTCCCATTCTCTCCGAGTAAAATTAGTCATAACGGGGCCGAGCGCGCACCCAGGAGAAAGCTGAGCCAGCAGAGATGAGGCAGTTGCTTAAATAACTAAAAGGCCAGGGGGATGCGTTATTTCCAGGGAGAACACGTTGCTTTCTGCATAAAACCTGGCCGGCTGGGATTGAGTGCAGATATCTGTGTGTTCGTGTGTGTGTGAGAGTGTACGAGTGAGAGAAAGAATAGATGAGATGGAGAGCTGATATAATTGTGTGACTTGGGAACGTCCATCTTTGCCTTACAGGGGCCCTTCCGCTGGGAATTCCCCGGACAGTCAGATCTGAGCCTTCACCAATTTCATTTGGTGAGAGACCTTTGAATTCCAAAAATATCTTCTTGGATTTTATTTTTGGTTGATTCCACACACAAATTAACAGCTGATAATTGATGATTTAAAACAACAGCAACAAAAATAAGAATGAAAAATGAAATCCTGGTGATGATGATGATGATGATGATGATGATTATGCTTTGCTGTTTATTGCGCTAATTCAGTGCTGCTGCTCTAATGCTAATGTGCTTTTTGAATGTCTAAAATGCCTTCATCCAGGAGATGGTACCGGAGGGACGGTGCTCAGGCTTCATTCTTTTACATCCATTTAACTTTTTGGATTTTCTTTTCTTTTTCTTTTTGTTTTCAGCTTTGAAAATGTTTTTGCATGTGACTGTTTTTACTTTCCAGATCTTTCTAGTGATAACATTTTTTTAAAAGAGGAGTAAGAAAAAAATAATGCATGTTTTAATGGGTAACGTCCTTTTTAGATGTGTGGCAGGGTAAGACCTTTTTTATGGGGGTAGCCAGGTTGAGACTAGTATGCAGACTACCCTGCATACTTTTTATTGTTTTTATTGCTGTTTCAAATAATTTTTATAAGGTTATTGGAGTTGAAAATATGATCAATTGGATGAAATTGCAGCTCTGTTTGTATATGCAAAACTCCTTTGCCGGCTTCATTTTTGCTTGTGTGGGTTGGCTAACTGTTTTAGACACTGAGGGCAGTGGGTACCCCTGGCCACCCTTAACTCTGCCACTGTCTGTGCACTTGTTTTGAATATTGAGAGTTTTCCTTATTCCTGGCATTTGGGTCCAGATTTTATCAAAGAGCAGCAACTCATTGGTTACAACTTCTGTGGAATCTTTTTTAAAGCTCACAGGTAAAGTTAGTCCTGTTTCTACTGCAATGCTGACATTCTGAGGACATCGCTAAGCCTTGTTTTGATTTGCTTCAGTCGGGCATTGGGAAGTCAGAAAGAGGCTGGCATTACGAAGCCCATCAGAGACGTCTTAATCTCCTCTGAGACGTCCGTGGCTCTCTAGATTGCTTACTTGAATTATTTGACTAATCAATTGCTTGTTGATTTTGCACACCATGTGCAGCCTTTGTTGTTAGGAGGGAAAAAACCCCAAACATAGCCCCTTTAAAACAGGCCGAAGGGAAATCAGCTGTTAATGTGGTTAACATTCCTCCGTCGACGTTGACACGATTCCCCCCCTCCCCTCTTGTACAAGTGCCTTTGCTAGAACTTGTTTGACAAGGTCTGTAAGGATCACTGTTGGGTGTGCCTGTCTGTCTTTTTCTGTGTGTGTGTGTGTGTGTGTGTGTGTGTGTGTGCTCGTGTCTTACAAACAAATCTTTGTCTACAGGAGTGTGTGTGCGTAGTGTCCTTGTGTTTAAGGTGTGACTTATTTAGATGATAGATAGTCAGGTTATGATATAACTTTTATGTGAGTGCATTCAGGAGTTTGACTCTATTTAACCCTGAGCTCTGACTTTCAGGCTTTCAAGGAGTGGATCGAAAGCCCCTAACTAAGTAGGCTTTGGAAAAACATGACAATCAAGTCGGAGTTTATTTGCACAAAGAAACAGGGTCAAGGTTCAGGAGTAATATTAATGAATAATCTTAATTTACAACAAACCAATCCTCACATGCCGCCAGTCGGGGTGTGCTGGCGTTTGAGACATGTCCTCAGATAGGACGATCCCTGGTTGCATTTCTGTGGTCAGCCTCGCGAGTGACAACAGACTCAGCGTCTCGGTACGCTACTGTATTAACACTGGAGGCCGTTTCACAGAGAAACTTGTTTTGACAGAGCTCCAGGTGTCTCATTGTTAGGGATGACATGGTTCAACAGATTTACCAATTAGCACCGGGTTGAGTGCGCAGGGTGGGTGGTAGCAAAGAAGAGGGGAGGGAAGAAATGAAACTCGGAGTGGTGGAGGGCGGAGTGAGAGTCGGACGAGGCGGATTTGGCCACAGTGATGGAATGAGGTTTTAAGTGAGTGGGGCGGGGGGTGGTGAAGAGGGGGTGACCATAGGGGAGGCAGGCCTGAGTAAGGCGATCCTTGACCTCATTTTTCCCCCCCCCTCGCCGCAGTAGTAAGGAAAGGCCTGAGGTTTCAGCCGAGCCACAAAGAGGAGGGAAGAGGCAGTGGGAGGGTAGCAGTGGCTCATGGCAACTTTTCAGGAGTTTGTGGCGTTTCTCTTGCAGACAAACTCCTACCTCTTACTTCTGCTGCTAACACAGGTCCATCTGCAGGAGTGGCAATTTCTTTTCGCCGCACCGCCTCGCCGCACCGCCGGTTTGCTGTTCTCACTGTGGTACGAGGCAGAATTGTGCGGGATTAAACAAAATGTTATTACTCCGTGCTGTTATTACTCTCACTAACCCTCTTTGTGTTTCCTCAGAAAATTCTGCTCCTTTTTTTCCAGGAAGTTTGGAAGTGAACTTTAGAGAACGGGGTGAAGAGATTTAGAGAATATATCCCAGGGGTGGCCTGCAGAATTTAGTGTTTTTTGGCTCTTGATTGTTAGCACATGCACACACATACACAAATTCTTTGTAGCATGCATGTTGTGCAGGTATCACTGCCCTTTTTTTAGTTTTAAAAAAGCGGGCGGTTGAATATATATATTTATATATTTCTCTCCCTCTCTCTCTCTATATATATATATACACACACACAACTAGTGAAGGTGTGTTTGCAGTATTGTGCTTCTTTCAAAATGACAGCCTTCTGTAGTTGAGAAAAAATCACTTTTCAGAGGAGCATGCCTTTTTTTTTGAGCCACAACAAAGAGAAGTCAGGCTTTTTCTTTATGTAGGAAACTGTCAGTTTACAACAACAACCAGACTACAACAGGGGCAAGTAGCAAAGTTGGGGAGCAGCTGTTTGTCTGATCCTTGAGTCAGCACAGGCATGGTGTTTAGTATATATTACTGTTTAATATCAAAGACTTGGACGTACACTTAAGAGAAATCTGGTAACTAGAACCTGGATCTACTGTCCTTTTCCTTATATTCTCTCATGCTGTCAGAATGATGGACGCTTGTATTTAAAATGGCCAAATTTTCAAATTGTGAGGGTAGCGTATGGACTTCAGACTGCTCCAGAGGGTGGGTTTTAGACAGTTTTTTCCACTCTTATCTGTCAGTGATGTCAATGAGATCATATATCCCAGCCAGCCCTGGCGCTTTAGGGCTGTGGAATAGCCGAGGGGCCGGACCAAGGCAGTATAAAGCCTTAATCACGCAAAGTTACTGTAGTAGAGCCTGCAAATAAAACAATATGGCATTGGAAATTAAATTTAGAAATTATAATAATAAAAGCAGTGGTAGGCGTATTTTCTTGTCTCCTAAACATATACCATTTAATTTTCTTACTAAAGTCTTGAAGTAAAATTTAAAAACTTTGGAAGTTTTGCCAGTTTTTCCCGCCCAGATATTTAAACCCTTTATTAGCAGTGCTGATGCACATAAGTTGTGGCCTATAGAGCAGAAAGACAGAAGGCATCTGAGACAAGCAACATGTACTTAAAAGATTTAATAAATGCAAACAGTAATCAGAAAGCAATCAATAATCCAACTACAGAAGGTGCTTCAAGGACATAGGCAATGAGTTATTGTTGCCTTCGTCTTTATAAGCCCCGGATCACTGTTGTGGCCTCACAGATATTTCTGGTTTTATAATGATTTAGCACGGAGTGATCCCACAATTGCTTTGGCAACTGTCTGTTCTTTACATATGAGCAAGCAGCTTGTGATTGAGAGTGATGGAGACAGCTTTTTGGAAAGGCCAAGGATACAGGGACTGTAGCGGGGAAAGATGGGAAGGGGTTGTGGGGTGTACGAAGCCCCGCCAAATTCCCCAAAGAACAATTTACAGTTATGGATGAATACACTGTCGCAGTCAAATTTCGACTCGGTGAATGTGTATGTGTCGGAGACGGTGGAATGCTGAGTGATTCCAGAGAGCACTTAAGCTGCCTCGAATTCAGTTTTCTCTCTCCCACCCGCGTTATAACAGGAGAGGGGGCTTTTCTTTTGGAGTTTGCAGGGGTAAACACGGGGTATCTGCTTTCTGAGTCATTTAGCATCGTCCTCCGTCACCTTCCTCATATATCCTAAACCGTGTTTCCTGGTTTGTCGGGGCAGCCTGAACGAGACTAACCCCCCAATTTATTTGATTTGTTCCTCTCTGCGGTTCCAATGAAGACCTATCTGAACTTTTCTTGGATTTGTTTGGCTCTGGTTTTGATGTGCGGGTTGTTATTTTTTTCCCTCCGTCTTCCAAGTGCGCGCAGTCGACAGTGTCTGAGTACCAGGCCTCGCTTTTGTCTCGGCCCGGGGAGGGAATTTGATGTGATGCTTATTTTCCTACTCAGTCAGTTTCTTTGAGTGTTTTTTTTTTATTTTTCCCCCTCTGCTCCTGTTTTCCCTTTTTTTGTTGTTTTTGTTTTTGTTTGTTCTAATAGTCCTCGAAGTTTGGGACACTTCTTTGAGGCAGGTGACGCTGTGATACGACTGCTTTTTGCATAGCTATGCAGGTGTGAGCACGCTTTTGTATTTATTTATCCAGCCATTCTGAAACGTCTGCTCTAATTGAACGGCCCGTTAAAGACGTCACTGGAATCAGTCAAGTAATAGCAGGAGGGAATGATGATGGGGTGAAAAGGAGAGCTGCATTGTGGGAGATTAAGGAGGATCATCTTCCTGGAGGTTTTTGGATGAAGCGAGAGATGGCTCAATACTCAGGGTATTGGCTGCTTTTCATGGGAGAGAAGTCTAAACTAATGTGTCAGACCGCTTTTTCTCATCAGCGAGATGTGCTATAGATGCCCAGCGCTGGCTAGACGGTGCCTTTCGAAAGATGCAGAGAAGTGCATGCTGGGAAAAGAATAAACAAGCTTGTCACCAAAGTTGGGAAGAATCCTTAGTGCAGCGCTACTGTCAAAAAGCAGCTTCCAATTCATACATTATTAACATTACCTAAACGCATTATTTGTGTATTTATTCATTCATTTGTCTTGTTAACATCCTCCTGGAGTAAGATAAACAGCGCGGCCAGACTGGCTGCGTGACAGTTGTGTGTGAGATTTGAATAAAAAGCCCGGCAGCGTGATTGGAGTGAGACAGGAGCCCATTCTGTGGACACCAGACTTCCTCTCCAGGCTCATTAAGGGACAGTAAGGCGATGATGTCGAATCGGCGCGCACTTTACCGGCCTGCCTTTTTCTTTGAACAGCATCGCCCTCTTATCTGCAACATGCTCTGTTCCTCCATAACAAGACGCTCGTACTCCCGTGCACGCACACGCTCAGTCCGTCTTTCTCCCTGTCTCCCTCACACACACATTCTGCCTACATACACACTCTTCGTACTTATTTAGTTTGTGTAGACAGAAAACTCTTAAGTATGTGGCTTGTCCACAGAATTTTGGCAGCTTTTGTTGTATTTTCTCCTACGCTATCGAAAAAGCCCGGTCCTTGTTTTCTTTTTCATTTTTTTTTCTTGCACAGACATCACAAATGGATATTTTAATTGGAACTTTTGGCACTGTCTCCATCTTGTGTTGGAATGGCAGACAAGTGAGTGGCTGGCGAGGCCGGGGCTGGGCTGATTGGTGTGTAGCGAGGCGTGCCTAAATCAACTGGCAGCATGAATAGCTTGCTTGATTCTCACTGGCATTCACTGGAATCCATGCCTTCTTTCCTTTTTTTTTTTTTTTTTAAAACAAGATCCTTTCTTTGGAAAAAAAATAGTGTGGAATAACCAACAAGGGAGAGAGAATACCTCCTGCTTCCTTGAAGCATGACTTCCCTTTTGTTTTGCTGGTGCAATTTACTTGCCTTTATGCCGACTCACTCCTTGAATCTTTTGTGCTTTTTGTCAGATTGAAATGGCTAACTCGTGTTGTTGCTGCTCCCTGGCCATAGATTCATTGACTTCACAGCTTCATGTGAAGATTTTTTTTAAAATATGTGATAATAAAAACAAACATTTCACTACAGCGAGATATCACTTTAGTCTTAATGGTTTCATATTTGAAGTCTAACTCAAAGGAAGTGGCAAGCCTGTTGGGATTAGTGTAGTTGCAGCCCTGATGATGATTAAGAATATCTGCTTTTTCAAGTGGTTTTAAGGCTTCAGACTGTTGCAGAGTTTGTTATGACTCCGTTACGCTGCTTTGTGAAACTGTGACGTCACGCTGCGATCTCTGCGCACCTCTGGGTTCAACGCCGAGGATTAAAGCAGTTAAATAAAACCGATAAAAGCGCTCAGTGTGGTTGATTGTCTTGTTATTTCTTTACTTGAGCAGTGCTAAACCCATTACTCCCATGCATGAATTCAATTACAACAATTCGGAAATAATTAAAGCAGTCCACTCACAATTCTGAATTATGCCGGAGATTAAATAAGCATATGTTTCTAGCGTCTCGTTTATTCATTTATATTGGAATTTGAGGAAGTGTCCACTTCCCGAATTCATGGAAAGTGAATAGATCACCAACCCCAAGTGACAAGCTGGGCTTGGTTCCTGCTCCAGCTTTGGCTTCACTGCAGCAGCTAATGCAGACCACATGTTTGAGCCTTGTTGCATCTGCATAAGTATACACCTGTTTAAACTTTGGACAGTCTTTTAGCCCCAAACAGTAAATTCAGGGAGACTCACGCCAGAGGTAGAGCGGCTGCAGAGCCGGGTCAGGTTGGAGTCATTGTAATCCTCCTTGACATAATGTAGTCTTTGTATTTGGCAGGGACGGTGTGCATGTGTGTGTGTGAGGGAAGAGAGAGAGAGAGAGAATGCAAGACAGATTATGTGTGTGTGTGCAGGTGGGACTGTGTGAGCTGTATACTTTGGGCATGCAAATAAGTGTTTTTGTGTATGTGTGTGTGGTATTGGCCCTTTCTCTTCGAGCTGGTAGTCAGTGCTGTGTAATTACCTGGCTGTCTGCCACCGAGCCCCACTGGAGCAAAGACAGAAGTGAAGCTGGGTCTTACACAACGAAACGCAGCAGCTCGCCCTGAACCACAGGCTCTGAGTTTGTTCATTTTGGGTTCTGGACACATTCTGTCTTTTGACACGCAGATGACAAGTCAGGGGTGATTTTGAAAGACTACACTTAAAATAAAAGCCTATGAAATGAAACATTTTTTTTAAAAAAAACACTTAAATTTCCATAAAATATGTTATGTCAGAAAAATCTCCACCAGAACTTCCCATAGCCCAGGATGGCACCTCCAGATTACCTGTTTACCCAAGCTATTCAGTTTTAATTAATGCAAAACAGAAAGACTGCAGATTCTTAAACTGAAGATGAAAAGAAAAATCCAACAACAACATGGAGGATGTTTTTGCTTCATAAATTAATTAAATAGTTCATAAATAATGAAAATTCTCGATTAGTTTAAGCTGCTACAGGCCAAAAAAAGGTTGTGAAATGTTGCTACAGGGGAAAAAAGCGCCTAACTGACAGACACAGACGGAAACGAGGTGGGGGGAGCAGCCAATATGAAGCCAGGAGAAGCCACAAGACAGATTTATAGCACTGGCATAAAGAGCATATCTGAACTTGCATGTGACTTCTCATTGCTCCAGCAGGCTGTGGTGCTCCCTCTATTTGCAAAGGCCAGTGTCCTAGGCGCACAGGTGGGCACATGCCTGTGCAAGCACGTGCCGCAACGTCAGCCTGTCCCGCCATTTTAATTGTTATATCTCCTCAGCCTTGATATGAGCAAAAAGGGAGGCCTAGGTAAAACCTGGCACATCAAAGGCTACCTCCCCTAGTCTTACAAGTTGCCTGTCTCTTTGGAGGAGCGCAGGCTTTGGAGAATCAGAAAGGGGTATTGGAGAGGCGGTGTGGATCCCCGGCTTGAATGAGTTTGATGGACTAATTGTAGCCCCCAGTGGACACAGGCACACATCACAGAGGGCTGGCTGAGTAGGGGAGCAGAGGCTGCTGCTGGAAAGTGTTCCTGCTTAGCTTTTCCCTCCATATCTGGATTTTTGCACTGTGTCACCTTTGATTGCGGTGTCCTGTCTTAAGTAGATGGATGCCATGGATATTCCAGTCCCTCTTTTTCTCCACTGTTCCTCCATTTCAGTCCTGCCTTTCCTTCCCTTGCTATAAACTTAAAAACTTTTTGTGTTTCCTCACACAGCTGGAGTGTTTTGTGTGCTCACTTTGACATCCTCCATTGGAATTAAAACCTTTTTCTCTATGATTGCATCCATCAGTGATAGCACTGCATGCTGGCCTCTGCATTTAATAAGCCTTCTGGCTGAACTGTAACACAATGCACAACAAAGCAAACATTACACACACAATGCCTTACTACCAACAACATTACCAACTGGCTCGACTGTAGTGGTGATCAAAACAAGGGCCTCTCTGTAGCTTTGAACAGTTTTCTTTATTCCCTATCTGCTTCAAAAAGAAATCAATAGCCAAAACTTTTGAGTGCATTTATCGGCTTTTCCTCCCATTGCTCTTCCCTCCCTATCACCAGTTTGGCAGTTGTATATTATGCCAAGAGTAAAGCACAGTTAAAAGGAGAAAGGCACAAGGAGATGACACCAGCAAGGAAACAGCTTGTGTTGGGTAGGGCCTTGGCTGGGAGAAAATCAATGGGAGGGAACACTTCCATACACGGAAATGGCACAATGGGAGGGAGAGGAGGGAGTAAAGATTCTTTCTTTCTTTTTTTTTTTTAAACTGAAAAATGATGCATTTGTTTTTCCCAGGGAGAGAAAAAGCAAAGACGAGGAGATAAAAAAAAAACGGAAAAAAAACACTCTTCTGAACATCTTTTGAAAAAAAGCCAGTTCTTTGGTGAGGTTGAGTTGTGTGGTTAAGGTTTGTTTTATCCAACTGTGCGGAAGCGTGTGTAGCTGTCTTTCAGGTTTCTTTTTAGTTGAGGCGCAGAAAGACTACTCATGGCATGTTCAAGGGCACTCAGTGGACACGGATGCCCTGCAGGAGGCGGAATTATGAATACAACATGAGTAAACAGACACCTACATATACTATTAAAAATAGTAAGGCTAGCACTTGGCAAGAGACCATCTTTAAGTAGTAATTTGAGCCGGTCCGTAGCATTTCAGCCTTACTCTTCCGAGGGTCATTGATAAAGACTTGTTTTAAAATAAATAAATAATTTTTTTTTTTTAAATCGTCTCTAATTTGCCTGATAGTGGGATGATTTGCACATTGGCAGTAATGTATTCCTGTGTGCATTCCTCCAGTACAACCGTTTTAGTATTCAGTTTAGTGATAAAGGATTTTTTTTTGTAACACAGCAGCTGTGAACAAAGAATACAATAGCACACAAACTTGAAACACAATTCCAAGCCTGAGCCTTGAATGCCATTCAGACTTCACTGTGACTGAGCAAACCCATTCAGTGGGAGTACGCGGCGGTTGAAGAGATGGTATCAAGTTGCCTGCAGATGGAGGTCAGTGTGACTGGCACAGTTGGCACCTTGGCAGAGCAGCAGTGTGCCGCAGCACTCAGCTCCGCAAAGGATGCGTCGACTGAAGGAGGAGGGGGGGGGGGGTGACCGGGGAGCGAAGCGTTCTTCTCACTTCTCCTTTTTTTTTATTGTCTGCGCTTCCTGTTTTGAAAGCCATTAAGGAGCAAATTTCCTCACAGCGAGAGGGGAGATGAAAAGGCCCGGTCTTTTGAAACATGTCCAAGCACAAATGTGAAAAAGAGGGGGAATGATAGCTATCTGTAAACATCTCTGTCGAGGGGTCGACGGAAAAGGAATTGTGAGGGGGGAGAAAATGATACATTCATTTGCGTTCTTCTTCTTCTTCTTCTATTTTTTTTTTTTGATTTGCTGATGAAAGCGATGCTGCAGTTTTTGTTCCAAGCCAGCTGTATTGCTCTTTTCACTGCCACACTAATGTATCAGGGCAGAATCGCATAACTACACAGCCACCCCCCCAACCCCTTTCCGAAAATGCTTTGTGACATCTGCATCCACACATGTCTGCATTCACTGTAGCCAGTGAGTATTTATAGATGAGTTGGTTTTGTCATCCATTGATCCTTGCAGGTTCTCTGATCACAATATTGCGCTTCTAAGCGGCGTTTGTGCGCCATCACAATGGTAATCTCTCTGCATTTGAACAGAGGTTACCTGCAGAAGCGGACTTGATCCGGTGCTTGGCTTTTTTAAAAAAGTCCAACCTAGTCATAATTGCCACAGCTGTCCTGTTTAGTTGGCATACAGTGTATTTACACCAGTTTCCCCTCAGTGGTGCTTGCCTAGTTTCTCAAGAGCAGCGATAGCTTGGTGCTGCAGACTCCTCCTCCCTCTCCTCCTCCTCCTCCCTCCTACCCCTCACTGCCCCCGAGCCTGGCCAGTCTGCGCCTCTTAATAAAACCGACAGGCTCTAATTGGGCTTAATTGCACCCTTCGGGCGTCGTCAAAAGGAGTGTTGCTAAACAAACTGCAGGGTCTGCAAGCAGGCCAGCCAGTCTGCGGCTGCACATTGGCCGCTGAGCTCATGCCTCCATGTTATGCGTACCGATCGCCAGAGCTCGCTGCATAAAATGCACAGCGCATGTGAGCGTTTAATGGCACATTAGCAATGTGCATGAGTAAGCATCAGATTTAATTGCGTGGGTGTGCGTGCATGCGAGTTTGGAGCTATGCAGCAAGCCATTCATTCCTCTCGGTGAGCCAACTGAACAAGAGATCACAAGTCTGAGAATCTTATGCATTCAAGTAGGCAGCGTCACCTGACTGTGAACCTCTCAGCGCTCTCTGCCGCTAAATCGACACCGACAGTAAAACAGAGTACGTCTGTGTCTTTGAGGAAGTGTCTACAACTCCAGGTGTCAGAAAAGCCTTTTAAATCCCCGCTATTATGAAAACCCCTACCAAACAAATCCCTGTCTGCCTTTCAGCTATGTAAGCAAAAAGATGAAGTAGTGCTCTACATCCCGGTAGCACCACCTCCTGGTTAATGGACAGGGGCGGCCATGATACTGATTTCCTTTCTGAATGTGGTCTGATTCGGAGAGGTGGAGCAAGGCGCTCGCCACATGGGCCTTTGCTGGGTCACTGACCACAATCGATGGAGAGCTCCAGATGCGATTGAGTCATTGAAACGGCAAAGCCTAACCTGTGTCTGTGTGTGTGCGCGCGCGCGTGTGTATTAGACGGCAGCGACCCTAAAGCTGCAACCCGCTAGGAGAGAAAAGACAAATCAGTGAGCACAGCACAGCGCTAAAATCCTTCTGGCTATTTGTTCCCCTTCTACCCTTTGAGCTATTTACTCATTACAGCCTTTCACAGCCTGTTAGTCTTCCCGAAAAGTTTCGGAGTTCCAGTTTGTTTTGAAGGCGTGCAGCTTGAGACGAAAAAATGCCATAAACAGGATCGCTTCTATTATGCAGCGTTACGCCAGGAAAGACACGGGGAACAAGGCATCCACTGTGTTTTTGTCCAGAGCTTAAAAGTCGTGTAATGATGCAGTGGCTGAGCTGGAGGCCCCATAAAGACTGGAAGGGCCTCATTTCAGTGGCCTGCTGCTGCTCCAGTGCCTGACTGGCAGACTCCATCACCGCTTCTTTTAGGAAAAGAGGTAGAGCACATAATTAAGATATACAGCCCAGGGTGGACTGAATATATAGACTGAAAATATAGAGGAGCAGGCCAGTCTGCCTCAATCACAGCCTGTGGTTTAGTGTTTGGCTGCAGATGGTGCCCAGACCTGTGTGTGTGTGTGTGTGTGTGTGTGTGTGTGTGTGTGTGTGTGTGAGTCTGAGCAGTGTGAGCAGCATGCTATAAAAGGCTGGTGAGTTGAGCCATAGCCTCTCTGTGTGTCGGGGTCACAGCGAGCCAAACTGTTTGTGCGTGTTTGTGAACACGTACACATACTCTGTGCGGGTATTCTGTGTATTTATTTGTGTGTGTGTGTGTGTGTGTGTGTGTGTGTGTGTGTGTGTGTGTGTGTGTGTGTGTGTGTGTGTGTGTGAAGGATGCAACCCTGCTCCCTGACCCAAAGTTCTTCACCATCCCATCTCTCTGTATTCATACTGTTGTAATATACAATCCTGCTGTCTGGGGCAGCAGTGTGTATCAGAGAGGACACCTCTTCCACTGCCGGTGTGCACACAAACGCACACACGCACTTTGCTGCTCACGCCTCAGTTGTTTCAGTGCTTTGTCACTCTCTAATGATAACTATCCATCAATGGTAGGGGCGTTGCTCTTGGAAATGAAGATGGATTGAATTAGCGCTGAGTGTGCTGGCCGCTGCGTTGTGGCGGCAACCCGTAATTACACTGTCAGGACCATTGAACCCCCCTCAACAAGACACTGAACTTAACACATTTACACCAGGGTTGATTACAAGGTCTTTTAGTCTGGGCAGATTCAGATCATGTAGTTTCTAATAGCAAGTGAAAGGCCCAGTCATTTGCAGGAGATTAGTGAAACAGTGTGATGTGTGTGTGCGTGTGTGCAGCGGTTCCCTTGCGCTGAAGTGAAGGCAAGTTGCTGCGAATTTACCCTTATGGTTTGGGAAGTTATAACAATAGCAGAAGCTTCATGCAGTTTCATTGTCCCATGATGAGCAAACACATATGGGAACGATCATGTTCTGAGCTAGCCTGCATACTGGAGTGAAAAACCTGATAGAAAAGCACGCAGCTGGAACTGAGCCTGAGTGGGAAAGGGGAGTCCAAATTGAAACTGCTGCATACTTTGAGGGTAAACTTGATATGTGTACATGCCAGGGATGCTGATATTGAACCCATTCACTGCCAAATAGCATTATATTTATCAGTAGCATATTCTTGTGTCTTATCAATTATACGCTGGCTAAATGCTTAAAGATTGTGTTTCTTCTGGCGCAAAAGATCAAATAAATAACAACAAAAACCCAATAAATGCAACCATAGTTTTCCCAAGGTTGTTTATTTTAAACACTGGCATTGGTGCAAGCCTGACAGATGCAAAAAGTTGAGTGTTTTTTCTTAACCACAGTCAAGGCTGAATGCCAGAGTTTGAGACTGTTTGCAGTTTATGGTCGCAAATATTGAGATGTGCAAGCGTGCATTGCCTCAGTAAACATCGTGTTAGGAATATTAGGGATATTACGCCATAGATAAATGCAGAATTAGCTTAGACGACAGATGAAAGCTCTTCTTACACACTGTTGGAGAACAGAAAACCAAGCGAAACCCAACTGTGGTCTATGTGACAAGCAACCACAGTGAATAAGTACAGTGTGCAGCCTCATATGATTTCAGATTTTTTTTTTAAAAAAGAAGCCGCAGAATAATATTTTGCTGGTACTTAGCTTTTAGGTATCTGTGAAATACACAGCAATAATTGCATTCGTTAAGTTACACACTGGTCTCAGAAGAAACATAAACACCGATGGCGTTAATAGTATAGGCAAGTAACACAACTAAAAACAACCAACCTCCACCCCCTCCACACAGACCTTCGCCAAGCTTCACTGTATTTCTCCCTGCACCCTGGAACATGAAAATTGGGCTGAAGTGTTTGTTATTAAACACGTCCGGGGGAAACTCCAGGAAATGGACTTCATTTCATATAGAGGCACATGACTCAGAGGATCTTAGTGAACCAATTAACCTTACCTCAGCTCATTAAAAACTCTCCTTTCATGGCCAGAAGCAGCAACTCATCTGCTAACACGGGACATGAAAGCACAAATTTGTCCATCCAAAACTCTTAAAAGTAATTGGGAAGGTAGATACGAAGGGCCGGTAATCTAGTGACACAGCCTAAGTTGAGTGAAGTGAAAATAGAGGTGATTATAGGGTGAGCCGAAAGATCACGCTCATGATCTCATAAAAAATCTGAATGTAATTATCAGCCTCGGAAGTGTGCAATAGATCTTAAAATTACCCTTCAGGATTAAGGCTGTTTCGCTCAAGGTCACAGCGAGGTAGAGGGGGCATCCTGAGAGCAGCGGAGGCTGGAAGGACAAAAACGTCCTCTTCACACAGTGGAGATCAGCTGTGCCTCAATTATGCTGGTGCCAAGAGAGAACTTAAACTTTAGACATAACATCATTACTGACTGACGATATTACACATTTTCCTGCTGTTTTTCTGCAAGATGTGTTCCTATGAAAGCACGTAGTCTGCTTTGATTTGTTTTTAGGGGCGCAACAAAATATTTTTTACTTCTGTCAAGGTAAGATAGTGTTTTTACCACAGCGGTTACATGTTTAAGCTTAGCTCAACACACGCCATTCTTGTCCGAGGATTTCGCTTTCGATCTCATTGAAAGTCCATTTGTGTTGCCCAGCAAGAACATTAATTTTTTTCCCCCCTTGCACATAAAACATTATTCTCAGGCCTTTGTTGAAATTATCTAATGGGTTAATGGCATTGAGAGTACCCATTCAGCTCTTTCCACGCTCGCGTGCCTGCCTGAGAGTGTGTGTGCATGCCTTGGCTCACACTGTGCACACTCATCTAACCACATGCAAACAACCAATCTCTGTCATCTGCATCAAAATAATTACAGAGAGATAAACACACCATTTGACCATTTTCACAGTGATCTAATCTGAAGCCGGGCTGTGAAAGCGCACGGGGGAGATGATCAAATCCCCGCTTAATGGAACTGATCACTACTGTGTGTTCAACATTCAGCCGACAGCCGTGTTACAGATGCATCGCCTCGTTTTCCTCTGCGTTTAGCATGCCGGCTTCGCCGCTTCAGCCATGTCTATTTAGAACAGAAATAAAGATTAAAATGACATTAGGAATAAATTAAAATTTTGACTCCGCGTCCCGTTTTTCTTGGCCGTACATACCAGTTTAGTGTGAGAAAACAAACGCAAGGCCTTTTGTGTCGAGGTCAGGATTGCGATGAACTCTTAAGTATACTGGTTACAGCCCTATTGCTCCAAGTGTTTCCATCTCCTTTTAGCTAGAAGGCAAACGGCATCCGAAATCTGATTAGCCTCCATTACAAAGAGTGATATTTTCATCCCGCCGATTCTCGGCACTGCGTCAGAGCATTCGGTCGCTTTAATGCCGGGAAAAGCCTACTCTTCTGACAGATAGTAGATATTCCCAACATCACTTGTTTGGACATTTATGTCTTTTATGACATGGAATAAAAGACGGGCAAGAAAATAAAAAGCTACTAAATAATGTCAAAAGATCAGAAATCAATGGGCCGGAGGAACGTGATACGCACATCTCCGTAAGCGACCGGCCCGCTCCCCCCCTCGCATTGCGAGTGTCTTTCCACAGCCACTAAAGTTGCTTTTGTTCACCCCCTCGGAGATGTAACTCAAGCATGAGGAAGCCGTCTGACAATGTTTGGATATCGGCAAAAAAATAGCCTTTTACTTAAAGGTTACCGGCCGAGGTTTATTGAGTTACATGTTCATCAGTGATGGGAGGCAGAGGAGTTGAGCCATGAGAGAGCTTCTTCATTAATGTGTAGGTTTGTATTTCACATTTTGATGTAACTGTGCTGTGGAGTAGCAGGAAATGATCAATGAGGCTGTGGATAAAATGGTTGTGATTTGTTTGTTTTTTCGTTTGTTTTTTTTAATCGAAATTTATTACATTTATTCAATGTAAGTCTATTTTAAAATATAGTTTATAAAAAAATGCAAATGTTACTTACGTAATTATGCTACTTTATTGTAAAAAAATTATTTAATTGTAGTATTATTATTATTATTATTGTTGTTGTTAATATTTAGATGATGCATTCTTAAATTTCATGATAAAAATTGTTTTATTAATAAACAGCGATTTTAAGATTTCTTTAAAAATAGTCCTGGATGTATCAAAAATATTTTAAAATCAAATTTTATAATTTTTTTGGCATAAATGAATATAACTGCAGAATTCGTGTGACAATGTTGCTGCAGGACAAACAAAATGTAACAGCACATTTTAAATGGTGCCGTGTAAATTAAATGATAAATGCTCGTGTGAAGATTGATTTTGAGAACTGATAAATACAAAAGAAAAGCCCTAGCGTTTTTTCCCCGTAAAGCGTTTTATTCCTTTAATCTGATAATAGCTCCCCTTGTAGGGTAAAAAATAGATACTGCATTTATCGTCTAGTATTTTTGTTGGATCCGTAGGTCACGGGCAGGCTACTTTATCGCCTTCTTTTTTCTTCCCAAAGAAATGTTGGACTCCTTTTAAAGTAATTTCTACGGGTTAGTCTAGAGGTTACAGTATAGGGTTTCAACTTCTGTGGGAGTTGTGATCTGTTCTAATGAGAAAAAGAAAATGTAGCACCACAATGCTTTGTGTCACCCACTGAGGCTGAGAGATAGACACAGGATTTAAAAAAAAAGAAAGGGAAGAAAAAAAAACAATTTCTGGACATTTCTAGGAGATAAATTTAATTTCTTTGCTATTTGGAGGTCTTCTTTGAAAACGCAATTGTAATGAACA
Organism: Maylandia zebra; assembly: GCF_041146795.1. NCBI lineage: Eukaryota > Metazoa > Chordata > Actinopteri > Cichliformes > Cichlidae > Maylandia > Maylandia zebra. The sequence continues at coordinate 18,683,788 of NC_135174.1, read as the reverse complement.
CATTCAAAACTGGAGAATAGATTTACCCTCGGCTTCAAATAAGGCTGCGTTATCGGACTCTGTCATTCGCTCCTTCCCATTTTCGAGCTGCTAATTGATGTTTTTGATGTTGGCGAGAAAATTGAAGAAAATGTCATGAGTGAACCGGCGCGGAAGTTAATAAGATTGACTTCGTTGACTGAATTCACAATGAGCGAAGGAGAGGCGTGTAATGGGGACTGCTGCGAATTCGTCCGTCCATCTGCCGAGGGATGAAATTGACACCGAGCGCGAATGGGCCCGTAGAGGTCGATGTGGAGGGAGGTAGCATTTGGGATGCCCTGTCTGTCTTCAAAAAAAAAAATTAATGAAAAAAAATAAATTTTTCCCCTCCCTTCGTAGCCGTTGGGTTTTGGTTTGTTTGTCTACTGAGTGGAGTGCATAAGCAGCTGCTTTTCCAGAGGGCTCCTTGCCCCAGCTTTTCTGTGGCGTCGTCTCCCAGGGCTGTTCTTTCCTCGCACCAAACAATGCTACTTCTTAATGCTGTTTTGAGTCTGAAAAGCTGCACAGCTTTATAAAGGTTAGATTAAGATCTGGCTAAAAGATGCACCAATATCAGTTAGGGTCATTGCATATGCTTGGCCAATGTGTAGCCGAGCCTGAACTTAAATCCCCTTAAATAAAAGGATAGAAGCACCACTGGGGTCGCGCCATCTTGAGCCATTTATCGAGCACTGGCTGATAGCCGAACGGAGAAGGATAATTTCTCGTGTTGTCTCTCCTAAAGTGAATTTGCGCTAATACTCCAAATATTTGTCAGAATTTGGCAAAGTTTAATCAATTTAGCCGTAATTTTAAGGTTTTTATTTGTCGATGCGCTAATGTTCAGTGTAATGGGTTCGCCGTTTTTAATTGGAGTACGGATTACTTGAGTTTGGTTCAGTGCTTCTGATTATTTTTCCCAGCCTGAAGGGGACTGAGCTAAACCCCTAATACGGCCAGTACCCCTAAGCGCTCGTCTTTTTGAAGACACCAAACAAAAAAAAAAAGAAAAAAAAGTGGCCTCTGCTAGCGTTCGGCCCTCCGAGAATCGTGGTTAAGGGACATTATTCTCAGAATAGGCAATTAATTCCGCTGGCAACGATCGGTTCGAGCGACTTCCCCCACCGCCCCTCCAAATGCCCTCCTCTCCACCCTCCACTCGCCATTTGAAATGCTAACACAATGAAATATTTTTCTATTGGTCCATGTCCCTCGGCTAAGCCACCGCCGCGGGCAAAGAATTTCATCGACTGATGAGACCACAGGCATGCCCGATAAAAAGGTTAACTGTACGTGACACGCACTCCAAGTAGCCCGCGCTACCTTGAACTCTCAAGTTCTGTAACTTTTATTTGACTTTTTTATTGTTAGCGAGTGCGGGCTGTGTGGCCCGGTGAAGCAGTTTGAAAACGGGGATAACGTGACGTTTTTCAACAAAGTAATTTTCTCGTTTTTTGATTGCGCTTTTTCTGGGTCGGCATTTTACAAGCAAGCTTCCATTGTCTGGTTATTCTTAGACAGATTGTTGTTGGGTTTTCTTGTTTTTTTTAATGAAACGGAAACGAGCTTTAATCAAAGACAGGTTAACTTTACTTGTAGTGTCGTGTTTCATACCGTACAACTGAGGAATATATTTGTCGGACAGTAATTATTCCCTGTGAAGATTAAAAAGACAAATTTAATCTATTATTATTATGATTATTATTTTTATTATTGTTATTGTTTTTATTGTTGTGGTCTTCCATTGTTTTGGATTTTACCTCAGCTTGGCTTTGCTGTGTGTGAGAATAAAGAAAGATCCAAGATGGCACATTTCTTCCACCTTCAGGGGTAGGCAAGGTAGACTGCCAGAGAGTGGGAGGAGGATTCCAGGCTGTTTTCAAATTGTTAGTAAAAGATATATGGGCACAGAATAGGCATGGCTGCTGAAATACCCCCCAAAACCATCTTTCATGCACATAAACACACATGCATACACACCGCGCGCACACACACATACACACGGAGTGCTGTGCGAGGACTGAGGCAGGTGGCTCCCCATGGCTGCAGCTTCATGACAACATGCCATTAGAAATAGCAGGCCTGTTGATCAATCCTGCCGACATGACAGCTTCGCCGCGAGGCCTGGCTCTTTGAGTGCCGACGCCGCGGCAGCTCCCTCTCCCGTTTCTCCCCACTAATTGGTGAAGGTTTCTCTTATATATGCTTTTGGCACAGTGCTTTTTTTCTCCTCCACCTCCTCCTCCTTTTCTTCTTTTTCTCTCTCACTCTCTCTTTTTTTGTGCTTTTTTAGCTTTCCATTCTCTCTCCCACCACCCCTTCCACCCCATTTTATCTCTTTCTCTTTTTCTCTTCCCTTCTTTAACATACTGTGATAAACAGACGCTATATATTACATAAACACACGCACACAGTATAGGTAGAGTATATATTCTAGGTATGTAATATTTTTTTGTTTTTCAGTTTAACGTTGTCACAGTGGAAACGGTAACTTTGGGTGAGATATTGCAAGTGGGTTGAGTAAAAGGAATGTGTGTGCCGCGGGCACTGTTCGTTCTGTATTTTTTGCGGGACTTTTGGAGCTGGGATTTGACATTGACTCTAGGCAATGTGCATCAGTACGAGATACACAATGGGGATCAACCAGGAAAAAAAAATTAAGTCTTTGTCAGGTGAAATGAAGGAGAAACTAGGCCTTTGATATAGTTGCATTTTTAATTGCATGGTTTGTTTTGACAATTTAGGCAATGATGCTAAAAATACTTTATCCATAATCGAGTTACGCTGTCATTTACGTTGTCCTCCTTTTTTTTTTTTTTTTTTTTTTTGCTTTTCAGAAACAGCTGTGTAGCAGAATCCATATTTGTGTTTATTTGATTTATTACCTAATCCCTTTCTTTCCCATCAAACAGAATTAAGTTGCAAAACGTCAAAACAATTGTCAGGAAATGGCTGCGTGCTGCTTGCTGACTTCTCGCGGCGCACGGGGCTGCGTTCTAATTCCGCCAGCGTTTCGCCGGCACATCACTCTTAAACGCCACCCACTCTGAATCTCTCCCAACTAAATAAATGAGGGGGGAGATAAGCACACATTAAATGTTTAACTGTCTCGCATTTGTCATCTGTTTTACCCCTCTTAATTAAACAGACGCAGCTTAGCCCCGGTACTCCAAGTGCAGACACACTCGCGCGCAAGCGCACACACATACACACCCCTGCCTTTGAGCACTGGAGCTTGAGTGCAAACACTGTCCTCCCGATGATTAATTTAGCCGTTAATATTTATTTTACTTGATCCCGCTAAGTTAGCAGCTCAGTGGAGGGCAAACCTAAGTTTTGTAGGCTGTTTTGTTGCAAAATGATGAGAGGAAACAAATAGGATTTTATTTAGTTGTTGCTTTTTTTCCGTATTTATTTCCTGTATTTTGTCCTGTAATGTTTTTAGTTTGTGGAGATGAGGTGGTGTTCTGTGGGCCGGCTGTGGTTTGTGTCTGCTTCGGTATATTGTAGTGATAAGAGTGCATGTTGAAAACATTAACTACTACCTCCACCCAGTGGCACAAAATGAAAAAAAAAGGCAGGTGTGATTGGCAGCACACAATATTTAATGTAGTGGGAAGACTTGCCTTAAGCGAAGAGGGGGATGTATTCACCACACAATAGTACCGCTATCTTCCACTCTGCATTGTCTCTCTCATCGTCGACCTTATTACATGCCGTATTTGGCATGAAGAATCCCCTTCTTATCGACACTGAATTTTAATGCCATTGCGCTTAGATGGCCGCCTTAGTCTAGTTGTTGTTTTGACATCGTATTGCATTTTTTGGTGTTCGTGTGTGTGTGTGTGTGTGTTGCTTTATTATGATTTCTCAGTGAATCAGAAAAAACATCTGTCTGCACCACTGTGCACTACTGCGTTCTCCATTGGTGCGATTGAACACTGTGTGCCAGCGGTGCTTTGCCGGTTCTTGGGGCATCAACAGATGTGGAAAGGGAAAGAGAGAGCCGCAGCCCGGGCCCGGGATGAGTGGGAGAAGAGAGGAGAGCAGAATTGGGGGTTCCTCTGAAGCCCCCTCTCCAGATCCGAGGAGCGGAGCCGGGATCAAAGTGGCTTGTTTTATGTGGCTGGTGCAACACTTTGAAGTCCCAGAGTCACCTACAGCACTCACTTCATCAAGTTCACTAGTGTCTTAATAGCAGATCAATAAATTTCAAAGTCAGAGAGTTAATTTGATACTAGCGCTGATGTGATCACGCTGGGCCACAGAGCTGGCTGCTCCGCTCACTTTCGTCTCTCCCTTCCCTTCTCTCCTCCTCACCTAGATTGGACCTGTTTTAGGCTCTCAACTTGAATTAGTTCGCAGCGTTTGGTGCCTGTTTTCATAGACGGCCTTGTGTGAACACTTAATCAGTGTCTGTGCCCTTGTCACAACAATGAAAAGATTGTTTTATTAATTGTAATTTAAATTTGAGTCATTCCCTTCCTTGCACTTATTTGAATTTAAAGAGATGTATGTTTAAAATCTAAATTTGTTATGTTTTTAATTAGAAATGATTTATTAGTGATGCACATTTGAAATTTTGATTCTTTGATATTTTTAGCGATACGTGTTTAATTGAGATAATTATTTAAACCCACAATTAATTAGATTTTTTTTTAAACTAGGTTAGCTTCCTAATTTTATTACATTTACAATTTTTAGCCGGTGAAATCAAACATTGAACAATCTTGCAAATTAAGAGTTTCACATTTTTATACTAAATTATATGTATGACACACATTTAGTTAAATTTCAGATTTAAAAGTAAATAAACTGGTAAAAAAGAAAAATCTAAAGAATTATTTCCAGTTTTTTTTAAAAGCGACATAATTTAAAAAAAATACAATAAAATAAGATAATGCCGCGCCGACGGCTTTTAGAGATCGGGCGATTCGGGATGAAGCAGCGCTTTCTCAAGCGCGCTATTCATCTCAGAGAAAACCAGCACCATCTGCATTCGGTGCCGTGATACCAGTGAGTTGGTGAGGCCGGATCAGCTCCTGGAGAACAAAAGGCCAATTTAGTATGTTCATCTAAGGGTTACTAATGGTATTAGGTAGCCGGCAGGGTGGTCGGCAGGGGCTCGGCGCTCCAAGGTGAGCCCGCAGCTTGACCCCTACACTCACACCAATTCACTGGGCTGCTGGCATTAGTGCCCCACATCTGCCATTTTTTTGTGCGACTGCTTCTGTGCCTTTTCGCTTTATTTTATGGTTGTGTTCTTCAGACGACAGAAAGTAACAGAAAATAAGTTTTAATTGGACCCGGTAAGAATTTGTCCGTTCCCCCGATTGAAATGATTGAAAAGAGAAGAGAAATCAGATAATTGTGGGGAAAGGAAGGATGCTGCTGGGAAAGCTGGGCATGGTGCCGTTCAAAATTTACAATACTAAGAAAAGTGTTTTGTATTTTTTTTTAAATCATGCAAAAGGTGCTTTGGATACAGAGGAGTAAAGAAGATGATGCGTCATCTGCTTAATTTTTCTAGACACGTGTTAGTAGCAGTGATATTTGTTGAGGTAAATATTTCAACGAGAGCTTTAAATTTACTAAATAATTCCGATGAGGATTTTCATTGGAGAAATGAAACCAGCATTATTATTATTATTCAGATAATAATAAGAATTGTCACACGTTCGATGAAGGTTTGGAAAATTGTGCCGGGAGCCGTAGTTGCTGGTTGTGATGCCGTTTCAGTGGAAAGCGGGCGGCGAAGCAGGGGAGAAAGCTCCGGGATGGAGCTGGTGCAGCGGGTGGTGCTGATGCAGGCTGCCTGTGTGGTCCTCAGCGGTCGGCGATCTGCCGGGCTCTGCCGAGAGAGCCGGAGGTCCCGTGTTTTAATTATTGTTTCATGTTAAATTTATCTCCAGCGACGCTTACTCTGAAGCGCACGCACGTCTTATTTTTTTCTATGATCAAAAGAAAAAAAAAAAAAAGGTGAAATCCAGCTTTTATGTATTAATAAAGATACCTGAGAGAACAAATGTTTTTCACTCCAAAAAAATATAAATCTTTGAGGTAAAATTTTGTCTCCTGTCATCGAAATTAGTTGTAATTTATAAATCCAGTGCTTAAATGATTGTAGAAATTGAGCCGAAATATTTCTATATTCCTCTCTCCTTTTTTTCTCGAGGTTCCTGCTGTTCGTGCACCATGAAATCTTGCTTCATTAAAAGTGTATTAATCTTGTCTCGTCTCATGGGAGGTACCTTAAGATGATGTTGTGTCTTTTTCTTTAAATTGTTGGAGGGGGAAAAAAATCTTCCAGATTTGGTCCCTGTCAGTCAGAAATAATTGTGTGCTTAATCTTGTCCCTGATGGATGACTTGGAGTTCAGCAATGGGCCAGCTCCAATGACAAATACAATATTAATATTCATTAACTGCTTTGACAATGCTAATTTTGATGCAGTAGTAAAGGGCCTTCCAAAGTTAGCGGCCAAAGCATCAGAGCTGAGCAAGGTGGCAAGATAATTTGTGCTGCTTTACTGAGCTGAAGGCTTTTAAAGTCTTAAGCAGGGGGAAAAAAAGGCTAGGTACCACAAACAAAATAAAAGAGAAAGGGAAAAAGTTCAGACGCATTGGAAACCAGGACTGTGGAAGTAATACGATCAAGAGACGGCTACAAAAATTTGACACGTCCAATGCTGCATCTTTGAGCAAATATTTTTTTTATTTAAACAAAATCTTGCAACAAAAAAGGAGCACAACATGGTAAGTCAGCACATTCTTGATTTTTCTCTCTTTTTCTTTTTGTTTAATCTTTTTGATCTTTTCAATTATCGCCATTTGAAGATCAATAGTAATTTTTTTTCTGCTGTGGTTAAAAGGCTCACAGCGGTGGTATAGCGGATGGTCGGATCACGGCTTTAAGAGTGGGCTTCCTCTCTTCAAGCCACCAGTTGGCCGGGTTGAATTTACTATTGCCAGCTCTCCTGAAAACCGTCCACAGCTTGTATCCATTTATTTGTATTTTTGGGTATTGTTTTAACTGCCGTTGTTGCCTTGTTGTCTGGCAGGTTTGACTTTGGAGTTGGGGCTCCTTTTCCCCCCTCAGTTGTCTTAAGAGAGTTCAGGCAGGAGAGTTGGAGGTGCAAAAGCTGTACTACAGTGACAGGCTCTTTTGGTGATAAATGTCTGTTTTTTTTGTCTTTTGTGAGACTGTTTTTTTTTTTTTTTCTTCCCGGGGCTTCCTACATCAAAAATTGGGGCTACCGACGGGCAGGACTTAGGGGCAACGTGGCTGCAACACCACACACCCTTTGCCCTGGATCGGAAAGCTTTCTCTAGCCTTTTTTCCCCCTTTTTCTGACACTTCTTCTGCCCGGCGTTTGTGTTTTTGATTTTGCATTTAATTTAGTGTGACTAGCAGTGAATGGAGCGTGGCTAGTTTTGGGGATTAATGACATGACGAGAGACACCCCGCTGCTTGAGTTTAGCCAAGTTAGGGCAACTCCTATAGACAGCACTCCACTACCTTTATGTCTTCCAAGCAAGCTGAATGAAAGCTTTTCTTTCTCGCCCTCTTTTTGTTGTTCTTTCAACTTATCAAAGAAAGAGAGATGGACACAAAAGAGCTTATTAGGGGGGATATGAAGATGGGCAAGGGGTAAAGAGGGAGTCCCGGACAGACGCGGAGAAGAGCAGCGCAGCCTCTGAGTGTGCGTTTGAATGCGTGAGGTGGCTGAAAGTGAACAGCCAGCTCTGGCCGCTCGCTCGCGGTCCTTCCCCCCCGCTCTGGGACCCGAAGGGCTGCCGTCCTAAATTCGCTCCAGCATTACCTTGGCTGTCGCCCGGTCCTCCGGCCGCTGTCTTATCGGCTTAACCCATCGGGCTTTAGCGAGGGGCTGCCGTAGATGAGGTGCTGCCCCCCAGTGGATTAGTGGCTGACATGGTGGTGGGAGTCTGCTTGGAGTCTGTGCACTACCATGAGTGCCAGCATGCTTGTTTTAACCAGGAACCGAGCAGCATCTCAAATACAGCTCTTTTAAATGGTAAGACTTTTCAACATTTTAATTACAGCTGTGCTTAATTTTCTGGTGCTTGTTTGACTTTAAATATCATGTTTTGGTTGAATCTATCCGTGGATATTTTTCTGTGCTCCGTTTGGCAATTTATAACACTTATGTTGCTAAGTGACAGATTGACAATTTGGATAATGAAAGGCACTGTTTGATTGCTTTGTCCTGACAGCCTGACAGGGGTGCATTATTCTAACACATCAAACCAAATACGATTCTTATTTATTGTGTGCTTTAAAAAATAAAATGCTGCTATTTCACGTTTTAATTCATGCATGCTGTTATTCGTATCGAATCAGTTTTAAAATATATATTTTATTGACGTTTTAATTTAAGTAAATCTGATCATCGCTCACATCAGCTGTTCTCATTCTTCTGGTAATATTAAAAAAAATCTGAGTCAATATTTAATTTGGATTTTGTGTGTTTAAAAGAATTTCAATTGTTTTTACTCAAATAGAATTTTTTGGAAATATCATAATTATACTGTAATTATTATAGTAATTGCTGAGGACTTTGAAGTTGGTGCTCGTGCATTTTGCCTCCGATTGTTGTGATTTATCAGAGAAAACAATGAACTGCTAAGGTCATAGGTTGTTTCATTTCCTTGTTTTGTAAAACTTTTTGTCCGTCATTCTTTTTCTTTTTTCCCCCTCGCACACTTTTCGGTCTCGTGCGAACATCTTAGACCGTCGAATAAAAAAAAGAGGGTTTTTAAAAGTTTTTTTTATCCTCCCTGTGCTCTCTTGTGTTGTGGCGTTGATGCCATTGTGGCCGGATGATTGGGAGCTGTCCATCACTTGCTGGCAAACTGGCAGTTTACTTAAGAAAGTGCACGTGGGACAAAAGGAGATGGCAGGAGTGTGGCGGGGCGGCTGAATGGAGGGAGGGCAGGCAATTAGCCACCGCCTTGTCGGAGCTCTTTTACTTGTCAAGCTGGAGCCCCGGCGCTATTGTTCAAGTTGTGTAAAGGACATTCCCAGGGCTTTGTTTTGGCTTTAAGGGCCTCAGGACTGCCTGCTGCAGGCCAGGGGAAGAGCAGGGTCCTAACAGCAGCAGAGAGGCTGAGCGAGTGCAGGAGGAAAAGAAAGCGAGAGCGTATTTTGAGGAAAACAAAGTCTCTGTTGTATTAAGAAAAAAAACTTTGCAGTTGTTTCTGTTGCCAGCTTTTAAAATGCTGTAATGAGAAGCATTTGTGTTTTCATTTCTCTGACCTCACTTCCAAAAAAGAAATTATTGCTTGTTTCTACATACAAATTTTCTCACTGTAGTTAAACTTTATTTTTAATTTTTTTATTGATATTCTTATTTAGGTCATGTTAAAAAAATTGAATAAATGTGACATTTATTCTATAAATATTTAATTTGTCATGGTTCTTATTCAGGTCCAGGTGTTTAGATAATTAAAATAAGGCAAGCCTAATTATTATTATAGAACGCAAAATTTAAAATCTCTTTAAAAAGTGTGACAGCTTGACTTATTACTTTAAATAATTAATTTGTTGCACTGAAAAAGAAGTTTTCCTCAACATGTAGCATTTTTTTTGTTTCTTCTCAGTTTACTAAACTAAACTGTACTAAACTTTTTATATTTCCTCTTCTCTTATTTTTAGTCATGTTAGGATAAACAAAATATTTTTGGATATTTCATTTATTTATTTATTATTTTATTGCTACACCCAAAACTAAATAAATAAAGCGAACAAACAGCATTGCAAAATTCTGGAACGTTTTTATTTTCTTTTTTTAAATAATAAATGAAAAGTCTCGTTTGAAGGATTTCCCTTTTAAATACATCTCGTCTATTTCTGCAGTGGATGGCACATCTTTTGAATTGCTCGGGGGGGGGGAAAAATCTTGACCACACAAAGCTTATTGTTTGGTTTCAGTATTCAGAAGAATAATGGTCTTGAAGGTGAAATAGTTGCAGAGAAAAAGGAGAACAGGGAAGAGAGGGCAGTGAGGAGGGGCTCGAGGCCTTGTTCACATGAACCTTGAATTGAGTTGGAAGGAGGGAGGAGGGGGGTTAAAAGAAGAATTGTTCTCCACTCTAAGGTATTGTTTAGAGGAAAAAAAGTAGAGCGGAGTAGAGGACAGGAACCAAAAAAAAGAGAGAAAGATTGCAACGAAAGGTGCCACGTCTGTGTCAGAGTGAAGACTTTCTCTCCCTCTCCTTGGTTTCTCCCCTGGAAAGTGGGCATGAAGAGGGGACTGTCAGCATCACACAGATAAAGTGACTGTTGGCCACACTTTGCTGAGCCTGCCCTCCCTTTGTGGATGTTGTTGTGTCTTGTTCCTTTTTTTTCCTCCACTTTCTATCTCTCTCTCTCTCCTGCTCTCTCTCTCCTCTTTGTCTCCATCTCTCGCTTTGCTCGCTTTACCTTGTAGCCAAAGCTTTTCAAACTGCCAGTTCGTCTCTGGGCATCCTGGAGGCACAGCAGAGCCCACACACATACACACACATACTCTTAAGAAACACATACACAGACCCAACGTACAGCAGGGATTTGGGTAATAACTGATTTTGTGTGTATATGTATGTGTGTGTGTGTTTGTGAGTATTTTTTTCTGGAGTATAGCTAGTGGGAAGACTACTGCGGTGCTGAACAACTGCTCAGAGTAATTTTTCCTTCTCTCTGTCCACATTCTGGCTTTCACTTCTTATACTTCTTGTCACCGGCATCAAAACTTTCTCTGACAAAGAAGAGGAGACTGGTGGCCGCAAAGAGCAAGTGCTTCTGTGGTTAGAGTGAAGGATTTTGGGGGATTTTCTTTCCTCTTTTTTTTCCTCCTTTTTTTTTGAGCAGGCAGATGTGGGTGGGTGGGTGGGTGGAGAGGATTTGGTGACTGTGTGTTTATGGGGGGGGGGAACTAGGCCTCAGACCCTGAGCCTGCTCTAGACACGTCAGGAGACACGCACTCTAATGTCAAAAACCTGAGGGAACAATGGTCAGCTGGCTGCGGCACCAAACGCAAAGCGAGGGGGGACGACAAACACATATGCACGCTCGCGCCACACATGCCCGGCAATACACTCGCACACAGTGGAGGAAGGAGTCAAGACAGGAACAGACAAAGGAGGAAGAGAAGAAGTGAAGGAGAGGAGCGGCCAAGGAAAGTGAGAGGGCTTTTCCCCGGCGTAGACGGGGAAGGAGGAGCTGGGGGGGGGGCCAGGTGGAAGAAGAAGGAGGAGGAGGAGGAGAAGGCAGGGGCGGGGGTGGGGGTGGAACCGAGGGGGTCATGTACCCGCGGGATGGAGCTCCAGCCGGGCCGGAGGAGACGGGAGCCAAGGCAGGAGTCCTAGGCCCCGGGCTCTCTCTCCTCCAGCAGGTGGGCTGCTGGCACCTCAATCTGAGCAGCTGGGTGAGTAACGCTGCTCCCCTGCTTCTTCACTGTCTCTGCTTTTTCTTACCACTGAAGGGTTTTAACATTGTTTTGACAGGTAGCTGTTGTGGTGCAGGCCGGTTGTAGATAGGTGAGGGGAAAGGGAGGAGGGGAGTGTTTTTTGGGGGGGGTGGGGGGGGGGGTGGCTGAGAGAGTGGTGGTCACTTGATTTTTTAAAAAAAAGCCTGTTAGAAATACTTTGACGTTAAAAACTCGTGCATGTTCGTGTGCTTGTGTATGTGCATGCCTGAGCTTGATCCAAGACCAGTATCCCAAATATTTTTATTTATTTATTTGTTTTTTGCCACACACTTGTGAGCATAACTTTAAAGCCCACATAATAAACGTTATAAACAATGTGCTTAAATTAATTAAAAAGGCAATAGACGTGATTCTCTCAAGAGGAGAATTATTTACTTGATAATATTTGATCAAACTCATGTCTTAGCTGTGAAATGTAAAATAAGATTTGGGGCAACCTCACAGATTAACATATTCTTTTGTTAATGTTGCCATTCAATTCAGATTCTAATTGCTCGGCTTTCTGATGAAATTCTTAGGGACTGATTGCATTTCAAAAGGCACAGTTCAGTCTGGCTCTTAACGCCGTCATACAATATCACCTCTCAGAGAAGCCTCCTTTAACTCAGGTATGTGAGTTCAAGAGGCTGTTTACACTGAAAAGGAAGAGGGGGAAAAAAGCTTGAACACACGTGTGTCTAAGAGGATGATTTGTCTTCACAGAATACAACAGCTCTACCAAAATACCACTTCATATTTAAGCTATTTGTGCGCAGTTTTATTTATCTGTGACATATCAGAACATGTCCTTTCTGCGATTCTATTTGATGTGCCGACTATCAAAGATGGGAAGCAGAAGGAAAAAAATAAATGATGACGAATGACTTGAGTGTTAGTGAAGAGAGCAGGAGGAAGGGGAGCAAAGGCTCTGGCCCACATAATATTTTTGTTCAGCGCTCTGATCAAGCAGTCAGCATGTCACTGCAGCAAAGTGAATAGATTAACTTTTAAATATACTGTGGTCTCGGGAGCCTCTTGCCCTCGGAGATGCATCTTCTCTGCAAGAGAAAACTGATCAACACCTCCATATCTGCTTTTTAAATCACCCCCCCTCCCCCTTACAATCCCCAGGTTCTTAATATTTTGAGGAGTTTTCTTCTTCTTCTCCTGCTTCTTCTTCTGATTAACCAAAAAATTATTATTTTTGAAATGTAGCAGAGTTTTAATCAGCATGTTATCCTGGAAGGTCATGGCTTTGATAAGCCTGTAATTTGTCAGAGCATTTCATATTCCATCGCTGCTAATCTCTAAGTATTCCTTTAGATTGTCTGCTTGAATCTGAGGATTGATTTGGCTGAGTGCTACGAGGACTAGCGTGTGTGTGTGTGTGTGTGTTTGAACATTCATTGGTATGATATGGCGTTTGCTTAGAGATTAATATCTGTAGCCTGGAGGGGGCACTCTATGCCTCCCAAAGGAAAACTAATTCTGTGTAAACAGATTTCAGCAGGACAGCATCGATTGATACCAGATGATTAGATTAGTGGCAGCACCGTTTGTACTTTGTTTCTTTTTTTTTTGTTTTGTTTTGCTTTATATCAAATCATGCGCACACACATCTCCCCCCTTCCCACTATTGCTGTTGTGTTGTTTTCTGTATGGTGTCACTCCATGTGATTTGGATTCCGGCCACTTGCGTGTTCTGGGAGAGGCAGTGTGCTCTGGCAGCTTTTTCTGCTTGCTTTGGAATTTGGAGGACCCCAATCCATCACGCCACTGTCATCCCCACGTCCCTCACCCCTCTCTTCCCGGTCTCCCTTCCCTGCCCCGGCCTCACTACAGCTCATTAGCGCCCTGCAAGCTGTTGTGACAACTCATCATATCATGACATGAAGCAGGGAGACAGAGGCTCTAGCCCCCTGCCCAGCCACCCACTGGGCCCACAAGGTCGCCACCTTCACATTTAGGGTTCAAATTGGCCCTGCAAGGTTCCACCAGGCGGAAATGCAAGGCCAACAGCTTTTTCCTGTCTGGCCTCCACCTCTCTGTCCCCCTCCCTTTGTCTTACTCTGTCCTGCTGTCACTTTATTCCCCCCCTGACTTCTCCTGTACCCCATCTCCCTTCCAAAAGGTCTGACATCTGAAAGGCTTTTCACTGATGGAAGTTACCAGCTACTATATATATTATATATAGTTTTTATTTATGCACTTGCTGAAATGGATTGAATTTGCAGGAAGAGGCTGATTATGACCCTATTAAAACATGCAGGCTTCCTGTGAGCATTTTAACCTCACATCTGGAAGAAAGAGGAGCGGATCAGAATAAAAAAAAGAGCCAAGGCGATATTAATAACACAATCAAACGCCAACAACTGCTGCTTCTGTTTGTGTCTGCTGGGTGGATTTCAGCAGCAGGTGCCATATCTGTGTCCTGGATGTGGAAAGAGTAAACGTGCTCACTGATGTTCGCACAAGAGGGTGCCCTTAAATTTTACTTCAGGCTGTTTTGAATGCGAAATCTCTTTCTCGAGCTTGCGAATCAGCTCGTCACATCTGCAGAGCGGCGCGTCCGTCTCCTGCTATATTTGTTTATTTTCACGACATAGGTGGTGGGAAGGATGCGAGTCAGCGGGGGTGTAGGGGCAGGAAATGTTCTTTTCTTTTTACCCCTGGCTTTTGTGGAGCAGGGAGAGTAAAGCCTCCCACGTCGCCTGCTTTTTGTTTCCCTGTGTGGGCCCTGTGCGGCTCAAGCACCCAGCAGCCTGCTAGACGAGTCCTGGGCCTTGCATTGTCCCACAGTGGGCCACAGGGCAGGTGCTGGGCCTCTTTTCCGCAAGGGACCACCGGGTACTGTCTTGACGTCAGCAGGAAGTTATGATGATTGCAAAAAATGCAGAGTGTGCGTATTAGCTGATGGAAGAAGGTCGATATCAGCTGACTGATTGATGTAAGCAGGATGTAGATAACACAGTGGGGGCTAGTTTGACCAATTCTTGAGTCCTCAAACTATAAAGGCTTCTTTTAAAGGACCTACCTTTAAAGTCTTGCAACAAACACCAAAACTTGAGTTTATGTTACAGTGTCCTTTTTCTGGCTTCACGTTTTTCCACCTCCAGCAGGCAGTTCAGCCTACTGCTATTTGCATCACTCTGAGCTTTTCAGGAAAAAAAAAAAGAGGACACTCTTATACCACAAGTGACTGTGATGTAAATCGTCTGCCCTCTACTTCTCTCCCTCCCTCTTAGTCCCATACACACCCTCTCTAACACCCTCTGTCTAAATGTGGACTCAGTGGATGGGCATTTTGAACTGTCTTCTCAATGGCCGGGGTCCCTGGACAAAAGAACTCATTTAAAAGTCCACTAAAGCTTTTTCAGCGCAGAGAGTTGAAGAATTGACAACATTCTTTCACATCATTACCCGAGGGAGGAGCGGAGAGACGTGAAGGAGGAGGTTAGGAGGTGAGCGATGAGGTGGTGGGGATGGGGGGACAAAAAGAGGGAGAGAGGGAGAGACCGAGGCCGTCTTCTAGCATTCAGCTGCCGACTCATCGGCCACATTCAGCAGCTGCCGTAACCTCTATCACGATTGTTTTTTCCACCTTTTTTTCATCCCTGTATTCTGGGTGTGCAGATCAGATAAGGATTCCCTAAGCAACAATGAGTGCCTTCGTTTGTGTTTCTTTTTAACGAATCCCATTCCATCTATTCACCCCTCCAACCCTGACACACAAACACACACACCCGCCCCAAACCCTCTCTCCCTTTTCCCATCCCTAGCCTTTTCAGCTCAGGGCTGTGAATGAGTCCCAGGAGTCTCTCTCTGCCTCCCTGGAGTTCTGCTGGGGTTCATTAATCTTTCATTGGGACCACGGCAATAGGGAATGCCCCCCACCCCTCTTCCACACACACTCTTCCCACTCCCCCAGCATTGCCATTATAGAATAGAGGTCTAGATGGCCATGCTTGTACCAACCATGCAGATAGACAGCTTTAACTACCCAGTGAAAATTTAGCACGGGACTCTGAATGGGCTGTTGCTGCATCGGGCTCTCACACAGACACGATATTAACTTCAGCCTCAAACAGACTGGGCGGATGATTAGTTTGCAGCATTAATCTCTGCTCACATTTGTCTTGCCCTGGGCCTGTAGCTTTGCATTTGTATTGTCAATGAGCACTGGGCAGCTGTGTATCTTATGCATGTATCCCCCCACACACACTCCTCCTCCTCCCCTGCCAACATCTAGTCCCATTAATGTTTTTCAAAGTCTTTTGGAAATGTGCCACAGTGGAGCTTTTTTTTCTTTCTTTCTTGCATGGGTTAAAGTCACTAATGAGGGTGTGTGGCCTACGAGAGAGCAGACTGAACACACACATACGCACGCAAGCAGCTTGGTGTCTCACTCCTCTCCCCCTGAACATATCATCCATGTTATGATAAGCCTGATTAGTGCTGCTTCTTTGACTGCTGAGGGCAGGATAAGGATGTGTGGGTAAAGAGGCGAGAGCAGCCTCTGCCACCAGCCTAATCTACAGCAGAGCTCTAATCTGGTTATCTTGTGGTTGGGGACTGTGTGTATTAGTCTGTCCCCAGCCCTGGCCTGATGAGAGGGGGGCTGAGCTCCGGTTAACACAGGGGCCCACGGCAGCACACCCCTAAAGCTCAACTGTAATCTTTGGGTAATTGAAAAAAAAAAAAAGGGGGGGCCTGCGCCACTTAGAAGCACAAAGAGAAGATTACATAGCTAAAACTAATTTGGCAAAAATGCAGAAATGGATTTACGGCCCCACCTCTTCTCTCCTAACCCTTTTATTACAATACACCCATACCCTCCGCGAACTGGGGCCCTGGGGGAATAGATAGAGGGAAGGGGATAGCAGAAGGAGGCTCGAGAGCTGAGCGGAGAGCTGCTAATGACTGTGGATATACGCGCGTGCTCCCTTGATTTTTGTGGTTTACAGATGATCGATTACTTCACTTACAACCGTGGTTAAAAGTGCCTCATCACACATCAAACTCAAATGTGAACAGGCAACCCCACAAGCCTCTTAGATTGTGTTACCGAATTCCAGAGTGACACCACAGAAGTGTTTTTAATTACAAACCATGCTATTTTCACTGTGGTTTGGTGGTTTGGCGCCTTGAGTATACCCAGAATTTGATAGCTCTTCTTTGGAGAACTTTCAAGTTGTAACTCTATGGCAGGCGCCTGCAATCTTTAACTCACATCCCAAATATTAACATCCTCGCCTCTTTTTTTTCTCTCTCTCTCTCCCCTCCTTTCCTCTTTCTTTATCGCTGTCCATCTTATCTTTCTCTGTATCCTCCTCCTCTCTCTTGTCTCTCAGTCTAATAAGGTTCCAGTGGTACAGCACCCCCACCATGTGCACCCTCTCACGCCTCTGATCACCTACAGCAATGAACACTTCACACCGGGGAACCCCCCACCTCACCTACAGACAGACGTGGATCCCAAAACAGGTACGGTCCGGAGTGTTTTCACACAAGTTTAACTGGCGTGCGGAGACGGGCGTGCTTGATTTCTGCTCGAAACACCTTCAGAATTAAGTGCACTTGTTTTCCAAAAGCGACAGGATGAACCTCCCGAAAACCCAATTATTTTCCGAACAAATTAACAATAAGTCTCAAGGGGTGAAAAAACACATAAGCTTCTCTTCTTTGATAAGGAACCACAGCTCTTTGAACAGTATGTAGTCGTGTTCATGTCACACTTTCAATGCAGGTAACGTGAAAAGGAATGAAACAAAAAAAAAAAAGCTTATTTTATCCATTAATTGCTCATTTGATGACTTCATAAACATGACTAGCACTGTTTACAAGATACTTAATGTAGGACAAGGTCAGCTCAAGTGCTTCTTATTGAAAACTGCTGCTCTAATTTGTTTCTGATTGATTCAGCTATCATGCTCACTAAAATTGTTTGGTTTTGATTGAGGGGGGTAAAAAAAAAAAAAGGGCCTTACATTTCAGAACAACAACCTTGCAGAGTGCCTCGTAAACTTCTCGTTAAACGTGGAATTCAGTAAACAGCCACCGCTCTAATTGCCAATGCTCAAAATAATACTGCCACTGTAGTGGGAGCTCTTTACTTTTAAAGACCAGCAAGCACACAGTTTTCAACTAAGTGCACAAAACCCCTCGGTATGAAAGATTTACACAGACTTTTACAGGTTTTCTCCACGCCTGCTTTATAGCCTGTTGATCCTGCAGTCAGTGTCCATGTTTATACTCACAATTCAGTCTCCTACATTCATTCAGCGCACTTTTTTTAAGGCAATTTCATTCATTTCCACGAGCATCTTGACCCAGCACTTAATTTTGCTAACTGTCATTCAGCCCGTCCTTTCAGGTTAATGCATTTTCAGTGTGCTGAATAATTTCATGCTTTTCAGAGGTCTCTGGTGGATTCACTTAGTGTTTTAGGTAATAATGTTCCCTTATTATGATGGCCCTTACAAAGGGGAAATAATGTGCCAGCTGCTGTTTAATGTAGTGCTTAATGGGGCTGCTTAATTGGGCACAGTGTTTAATTAATTAATGAGCTATATTAGGTCTTGAGCGTTGGGTGGCGATGGGATAATTTTCCACAGGCTTTCTTTTTTTTTTTTTTTTAATAGAACTCACTTTTGGTATAACTGTACTCCCAAGAAAAGTTTTCTGCTTTGGAAAAAAGAGTCCATACGTACCATAATTCCTCAAGAGTCAGATCCTGGATGAGCTAAATCAGCTGGGAACAAACACCAGCAGAAGCCAACGTCTTTAATCTATGAAGATTCATCTGGGTTTACGTTGGCTTTGTTACCACAGGCCAAAATACCTGAAGCATCAGCTGGATGGGCAAAAAGCAAGCTGTGTGGAAGAAACGCACATCAGCCAGCCAAAAAAAGAAAGAAATAAAAAATGTCCCCCAGTTCCTGGTCTGCTGCACATAAACCCCTCCCTGCCACACTTTTACACCTGTCTAGTGTTCCCTGTTTGAAGTTTGTCATGAGAGAGAAAGTTATTTTTACTGCTGGCTGTGTACGAGACCTTTTCAAGGCATTCGTTCGGGGCAGCTTGTCGATGCAGCTCCTTCGCCTGTCAGCTGCCACAGAGAGTAAAGGCAACACCGTGGATGCTGTGATTGCTCGGCGATGCCCTCAAAAAGAGCTGTCCTTAAATTGGATATCTTTGTCACCGTCGGTGGGTGAAAAACAAAATTTGCTGCTTGTTTTATGCTAAATCTGAGGATCACTTCAACGAATGGAGACTGATGATCGGATATTGGGGTTTGATCGTCACTGCGTTGTACTTCTGGTAGCATCGAATGTAAAGCTAATTGACTATTAATCTGATTTAAATCCAGAAATATTGAGGTGAATTTGAAAAAAAGGAAGCTCTTAACTGCTTTGTTTATTCATGTATGTAATAACTACGCCCATACAGCGAGGACTGTCAGTGTAAATCAGCGGGCAGATTCAACTGCTAGCCTCATATTGGCAGCTCTTTGATCAGATAGAAAGCTTTAATTATGATACTATGTTTTGTTAACTTCTAAACCGCAGTCATTTTATATCATTAATCTTCTGAGTCACCAGACAAATGTGACAAGAATCGTGTTGGTGTTTTTTCCTCACCTCTCTTCCCCTCTGCCTCTTCCAACACACTGTGCCGCTGTGCCGCCTCAAAGGCCTTTGATCAGGAAGTGTGATTTAGCACTGTGTACATTCGATGCAACAAGCCCTCTTCCTCCTCCTCTTCCTCCCATCTGCACTCCTGTGATGTCTGCCCCGTTCATATGTGAAACTGAACAAAGAAAAGATCCCAGCACTGACAAAGATTTTGGTTCTCCTCTCTCTGTCATCGTCTCGTCCTGTCCACCTCCTCTCTCCTCCTGTCATCTTCTTTTTCTACTTTTTCTTCTTCCACAGGAATTCCAAGGCCTCCACATCCTCCAGATATATCTCCTTATTACCCACTGTCACCTGGCACTGTCGGCCAGATCCCCCATCCGCTGGGATGGTTAGTACCACAGTAAGCAAATCCTTTTTTTTTACTTCTCTTTCATCTTTATTCTCCTGTGAGTTGTGCGGAAAGGCTAGAAACATCTTCATGCTGTGATGATTGCTAAGCATAAAGGTGCGCATCAAGCTAAACCATTAAAGAGTGGCACTGTAAACAAGAAAAGTGGATATTACCTTTCATACATTTCATTTATGGATTTATGGACACAGTTTTAAAAGCTTTCTCTGTCTCTCACTGGCCCACCAACTTCCACACTCGCTGCTTAACCATAGCAGCAGCTCCTTTAAGCCCTCACCAACCTCAACTTGCTATTTTGTGTCAAATACTATTTTGCATGTCTGTGTATGGTTCAATTAGATTAATGAACTGTGATTGCCCGTATTTTACCCACAATTCCACATAGGGGCTCTCCCCTGGTAACTCTTGTCAACACTTGTTAATATGACAAAAGGCTACAAATTAAGCTCTGTTAATTTAATGTTTTCTCACCGCGATCTAAATACCGAGAGAGGCCTTGAGCGCAGCCATGGCGCCCTTTGATTTGCTGCACTTTATTTTGGTATAAATTTACATTCATTATTGTTTGTCTTTGGATGTGTAGACCTCAATTAGTGTGATGGCTCCATTAAAGAGACCCGCGCTTCGTCTTTAATTATCACAACAAAACACCTAGTTCCAGCTTGGGGAGGAACGGGGCCCCACTCTGTCGACACAGAGAGAAGGGTTATGAAATTTAATTAGCCATTGCTATCAAGATTTGTGGCATTCAAATTGTTCAGAGTTTTCCTCCCTTTGATCTGCGCTCTGCAATCCCCTAGATTTTTGTCCTGATCAAATGAGAATAAAGAGGCCCACGGTGGGGAGAAGTGAGAGACAGAGGGCTTTAGCTTCTCCTCTTCCATCAACTCTGTTCCTTTACCTTTCTGTCTTTCTTCTTTTCTTCCCTCTTCTTAGGCAAGGTCAACCTGTTTATCCAATCACAACAGGGGGTTTTAGACACCCCTACCCAACTGCGCTCACTGTCAATGCATCCATGTCAAGGTGAGTTAAGCCCTAAGAGCTAAACACACGCATGCTTGTTCTCATTTGCTTGTACCTTCACTGGTGTGTGTTTGTGTTGGTTGTGAGGGCAATGCGCAAGCAGCACACACACACACACACACACACACACACGCACGCTCATGTGCACAAACAGTGAGCAGAAACTTCTCCCTTAAGGAGCGCTCCCACTCCCCCATCTCTGTTCAGAAGGCCAATTCTCCAGTGTGGGGCTTCAGCTAGCATGCTCAAATATTAATTATATTTATCATTTTCTAATGAGGCCCCTGAAGAACATTTACCCCCGCTGCATGTCAGGCTGATGTGAAATGAGATGGGGCATGTCCTTGCTGTGAGTTTAAGCAGGCAGACAGATAAACAAACAGCAACACTTTGAAGAGGACTACGTAATATAAGCTGGGGTCTGACACTTGGCCAGTGCTTTGGTCCAGTTCATCTGCTGCTCTGGACATTAGTGCACCCATGGGAGGGCATTGTGTGTGTGTGTACTCGTTGCCATCTTTTATACATGTGTATCTATTTGTCAGTCAGCAGTTAGCTACTTATTGTTCCCCTGAGGAACGCACGTCTTCTCTATTGTGTGGGAAGTGACCGTAATTAATTTAGGATGCCTGAAAACCCCATGATTTGTGGGTCTGGATGAGTCAAAAAAGCACCAAGACAGAAAAACAAACAGCCTCCCACTCTCTCCACTCCCACTGCTCCTCCCTCCTCCCTCTACATGCCCCTGCAGCAGGGGACTTTGGACGGCGCTGGTTTGGAGTCTAGGGATGAAGCCAAGCTTTAGTTTAATTACAGCCTGATTGGAAAAGCAGCTCCTGAGGGCGGCTTGTTTAGACCTCTGTGACATTGATGGATCATGTAGATGCAGGAAGGGAGCAGTTTCAAGAGGGAATTATGTTTTGTGAAGCATAACCCTGAGAATAAAGGGTAGCTTCATTTATAGGCTAACCTAGACGGTTTACTTCAGTTTTTTTGCATCTGGTTTTTTAAAATTCTGTCTTGCACCAATTTTGCTTTCTCGTTGGAACGATGTCTGCATTAGAGTCAGATTGGGCCCCTCACAGCCCATCCCCAGCAAGTCTCAAGTGCAAAGGGTCAGATGGTGGGTCTATCCAGACATTGGCATCTGGCAACAGTACCCAGCCAACTTGGGCTTTAAGTGACTGCTAATTTGGTCCCTTAATGACAGCCTCTACATTGTGATCATCTTATTTCCAGTGCGGCTAATTGAATATACTGGCTGGGGTGTGGGGGGGGACTGGCCATGGGGAAGAGCTAATGCCCTGTGATGAGGCCCCTAATTGAATTAGTATAACTGAATAGATGGAGGGCTCTGGGAGTTCTCTGGTGAATGGGAGGGTTTAGTACATCACCCCCCTCAAAATGAGGGGAAAAAAATGTACTAGCTGACAAAATCTAGTAACAATTTGTCTAATTGTGTCAGCAGCATAGCAGAATCCCTTCATCACAGCCTGCTTCAGCTTGTTGGTTTTGTTTAAAGATCAGGCCACACTGCTGTGATAGCTCAAACGATTTGTAGCGTGCAGGCTGGCTGCGGAAAATCTGAGAGAAAAGACATCCTGGCTTGTACTCTTGTCGGGAGTTAGGTCTTTGCAGGAGAGCGCTGCTTCATATCAGTCCCGGGTGCCTTAGCCCGAACTGAATTAGGATTCAAGGAATGAATCCGGTACCTCGTAGTCCCCCCCCCATGAGCACCTTACACCTAGGTCCTGTTAAAAAATACATTCTTGTAGGAAGGGAGGAAAAAGAGCCAAGGAGAGTAGAGACAGTCAGCGGAGCAAATGAAAGACATTATTTTGATAATAGGGTTGGAGCCAGTGCAGGTCCCCCATATTGTCTGTGTGCGTGTGAATGTATGTGTGACAGGTGGGTGGATGTAGAGGCCCCCTTGCCCCTTGTGCTTAAGCCTGCCCTTTGATATGTTCCCCCGTCATCCCACTCCCTCTCTTTTCCTGGTTAACGGGAGAAGCGCACCGGCCGGATCATTATACATTAAACAGGCACGGGGGCTATCGCTTCACACTGGCAATTAAATGGCACTGGCTGACACTGGGCTTGCTGCGCCGGTGACCCCCCCCCCCCTTTCCCACCAGCCATTCTTACCTTTGAGATTGAGACGTAGGAGCCCCGGGGTTGGGGTGGGTGGATGGGTGGGGTCTCCAATGCATCTCCCTCTCTGTGTTGGCTAAATTGGTCCAAGGCGCTGCTTGCTGCTGATGAGCCCGATGATGGTGATGATGATGCCCCCATGCTTCAAAGGGATGGCCGTCATGTTTAAACCATAACCTGGGCCGTGCGGTGGCAGCAGGAGGAGGGGTGGAGAGAGGAAACGAAGGAGCGTGGAGGTGGTGAGGGGACAGGGAGGAGTAGAGAAGAAGAAGAGAGTAGAGAAAAATAGATCTTGGAACAGAGGAAATTTTAACAAGTGCACAGAGAGAGAAGGAGGGAGGGGTGAACAGGGAGAGAGGAAACGGGGTGAGTGAAGAAAATGCAGCAGCCTTAATGATGGGCGATATGCAGCCACTGCTGCCGAGCTCCCCATCATTGGATGACATGGCACAAACACCAATGTGTCAGTGATGAAGGGAGAAGAGGGGAAAGGAGAAAAAGAGGGAAAGAGTTTGAGGGGGAGCACTGGCACTCCCCTGAGATGGCCTCCAACAGAAACTAGTTGTTCCTGGCGAGTTTATCCTCATCATTATATTCTGGCTCGGAGCCATGCAGCCAGACACTGCTGGATAATGAGCTGCTTTAAAAAAAGAATTATTTCTCCTTTTTCTTCTCCTTCATCATCCTCTCTTCTCTTGAATTTGTGTGTGGTCACGTGGAACTAAGGCACCATGCTGTAAACATACACATGAACGTGCATGTTCAAATAATCGCACACAAATAATTATTGTCATACATACACTGGCGCATACAGAACAGCAGAGTCTTATGGCTGTTCTAGCCGGTGCGAGCGATTTTTATAAATAAGAGTTTTTGGCCTCGATATGTGGCACAGTTGGAGATGATGAAATGATGATAGGAGTGCAGAGGGATGAAGATAAAAATGTCAGTGCTGCTGACAGTGCTGAATAGGCAGAAACGAATGGGGAGGAAATAAATACAGACCCAATACCGGAGTGTATGATAGAACATTTTCATCTAGTTTGCAGAATTCCTTGATAAGAGATAACACTTCAAGCTTTACCTCTCCCAAATCTGGCATTTTCATATCGTTTAACTGGCAAAATGCAATAAACTGAAATCTTTGATCGCCCCTTGTTATCTACAGCTGAATGATGGAAATAGTAATTGCCAGTAGAATCGTATTTGGAAACCATGTGCACACCTATTGTATATGTCATTTGTTATAGATGGCAATGACATGTGCGTGGTGAGAAGTTCTCAGCTATCGAAGGCATTAAACTATGAAAACAGGAGTTCAAGGAGCCCTCAAGTCCTAGACGAACAAATTAAATTGGTAGCTTAACATACCATCGGAAATTAAGAAAACAAATGGACAAGACTAGCTAAAGCTGCGGCTAATAAGCTTTTAAGAGATAAAATGTGTTAAGAATGACATGGCCCTCAACAACAGTCCCAGTTTCTTAGGGAGCCATTGGGAAAATTAATTGCACAACACTAGTTAACAGTATTAATAAACAAAGATCATTTTTAGCTAACATATAAAATGTTAGCTAACATATAAAATGTTAGCTAACAGCAAGCTAAGCTGTTAGCTAAGCTAAATTAGCTAAGCCTTTCCTCTAAACCTGTGTTCTTTCTGTTGACCAGCAGGAGGCGTTACAATTTTTTTTGATTGTCTCACATTGAGCTGTGGCCTCAGTAAAACATCAGTTACTGGTTTTATGTCTTACTGAATTCAGCACGATGTTTATTTTTTTTCATGTTTGTCCCAGTAGTTAGAGACGCATGATAAAGCTACCATATAAAGGATCCAGTATCCCATCAAAAAAATGGACTGGGTGTAGTGTGGATTTGTAGTAATTAAGCAACAGAAAATGACCTTTTTACTATTTTTTAAGCTTTAGTGACTGAGTAAACTGTCATTTTGAGTAGATAAGTCTATAAATGTTTATTAATACTTAGGAAATTTTCATGTGAATGTTTGTATTTAGTGTGGCTAAGGGTCAATTCCATTTCTGTGAAAGAAACTGAAAATACATGATGTGCTTTGACGTGTAGTCTTGTGTGTACATGTGCTCCATCTTCTCATTTCACCTGTGTTCATTCTGACGATTTACACAGTCTTCTGTCCTCTAGGTTCCCCCCACACATGGTGCCCCCTCACCACAGTTTGCACACCACGGGCATCCCTCACCCAGCCATCGTAACACCCAACGTCAAGCAGGAATCCTCGCACAGTGACATCAGCTCTCTCGACAGCTCGTGAGTAAACTTTCTCCTATTACTGACTTTTGGTGACCACTTGGAGATAGACTCTGCTCATCTCACTGCTCTCTGCCCCATCACAGGAAACAGACAGACGGTAAAAAGGTAGAAGAGAAAAAGAAAGAGGTCCACATAAAGAAACCTCTGAATGCCTTCATGCTCTATATGAAGGAGATGCGGGCCAAAGTGGTGGCTGAGTGCACACTCAAGGAAAGTGCTGCCATCAACCAGATCCTGGGGCGAAGGGTAAGTCCTACCAGTTTATTCGCACAAGACATTCAGCCATGCTGATTTCAATCACAACATGGCTGTAAAGGGCCTAATGGGATGGAAGAAAAGAGTCGTAGTTAATGATGACATACTTTGGGATTTACAGAAAGTACACAACATGCACACATTCTTCTATTTTTATCTCTGTTCTGGGTGAAAATCTCTTCTTTCTGTGCCTGGTTTCTCATTTTGCAGTGGCACGCCCTATCGCGGGAGGAGCAGGCCAAGTACTACGAGCTGGCCAGGAAAGAACGACAGCTCCACATGCAGCTGTACCCAGGCTGGTCAGCACGAGACAACTATGTAAGTTTTTAAGTTTACAAGTCGTATTAGCCTCTTCTTTCCCCCCCTTTCGCTAGGTCACATATTCAAGGCCATTTATTTTTGCTTTTTTTTTTCCTTTCTTTGCCCCACAGATCAAAATCTGTTCATGTAGATCTAGGACAAAAATGCTCTGGTCTTAAATCCACCTTATCATGCTACAGATAATGACAGTCCAGTAAGGAATAAATAAAGGATGCAAAGTACCAAGTCTTAGTATTAATTTGAGTGGGTTTATCAGTATAGAAAGCATTTAGAACACAGCCCCCCCCCCCCAGGGAACAAAGGTCATTTACAGACCTATGTGAAGTCAAACTACATTATATTTAAAATATTGTGCAGTCTGTAAATGCCCGAGGTCCCTGGTCCATAGTCATCAGCAGATGCTTTGTAGCTTCCCCGGTGGTGCTCTCCCTGCCCATTACTGCTGCAGCCTTCACCTCATGACTGCTGCCATGCCTCTTTGCCTTTCCAGTCTTCAGAAAGTGGAATTAAGCCCAATGTGATTAAGATCAGATTACTGACCTGGCCGTTCCAGGGTGTTTAACTTCTTCCCCCTGAATTGCTCTGGGGTTGCTTTGGGTAAATGTTTAGGTTTGCCATTCTGAACGGGTTTAGAGGCATTTCGGAGAATCCTACCACACTAAATGCTTTTGTATACTTCGAGTTGCTTCTATCTGCAGTGAAATCATCAGTAAATGCCACTGGCCAGGTTGATATTTTGTCATTATTCCACAGAACTTGGTTGCACAACTCAACCTGTTTCTTTTTGCATGTGTTTTTGTGGATTACCGAGGGGTTCAACATCATGATTGCTGGCGGGTACATCCTGGAAAGCATCCTCGGCATTCAAACATTACTTGCTGACATTTAAAGTTCGTGAGCAAGTAAATCTTACCTCATAAAAACGTGACCAGGGTGCTCATTCACACCTGCTTGTCTAATAGGGGCTATAAATTAGTCCTCCAATCTGAAAGAGTCGTAGTTGGTTGTTGGCGAGTTTTACCTCTGTGCACATGGGTTTTCAAAATATACACATGTGATTTTGGAAAGACAAGTACCTTAAATGCCACTTTACATGGATACCTCAAACCACCTTGAACTACAATGCTCGGTAATGCTCAGTGAGCTTTGAGCCACGTGAGCAACACATAGCTGCCCAAGAAGTGCAGTATATCCCACATAGCTCTTGCTATGTCATTGTAAAACTACTCAAATTAAAGCTGAGATTTTAAAGTGAATGTTTTGTAGCCTGGATAGTTCGCTCTGACCCACGCATACCTGATTCTCATCTTGGGATCAGTCTGACCACTGCAGTCGCCCAACAGCAGCCTTGAGAAATCCGTCTTCCAAATAAGAAGTGCGTCGAGATGCCTAGGCATTCACAAAACAGAGGAAAATGAAACAAAAGATTAGAGAACAAGAAGAAAAGAGCCAAAAAATAGGGAGAGAGAGGAGGGAGAATTCTGGTCTTGGCCTGCAGTGGCTGCTGCAAACCGGAGGGCAAAGACAGAAAAAAGGCAGAGAAAGAATGAATGAATAAATAAGTAAACACGAAGATGAGTGCTATTCTCTGTTTCATGTTTTGGGCATTCTGCAATATAATAACTAAGGTTCCTGTCTGTGTCTATTTTTTTCTTTCTATTTTTTGGCGGCTAACCAACAGGGGAAAAGGAAGAAGAGAAAAAGGGAAAAGCAGCAAGCAGAGAGCAATGGTAAGTGAGCTGCAATTATCTCTCATATTAGAAGAGCCCCATCATGTGTCAGGCAGATGTGACATCTTGCAAGATAAAAGTGTAGCTGGTTTTTTTGTGTTATGTTTTTTTTAAAAATTTTTATTGTGTGTGTATGTGAGTTATATTGCCTGGCTTTTTCTCTCTTTATTTTTTTGGTATAGTTGCTACCCAATGCAATATTTAAATAGTAGAATTGCTTGTAAACCCCACCCCTCCCTCCTTTTTCCAGTTTCCCTTGCTCTCCCTAGCTAATAGCGACTGAATATGCATGACCCCCCACAGTCCTTCTCACCCCCCCTCCCCTCCCCTGGCCCTTAGCCTTCTGGTATTGTGATATGTTACGAGAATGTGAGGTTTAAGCATCGTGAGAGCCATTAACTTTGACAGTGTTGTGTGCGTGTTTTATATTTACTTGCCTGTGCCCTGCAGACGGACTGCACGACTGTACCGCGTGCGTGTTTGCGTGACTGTGCATGCGTGTGCTTGTTGGGCCTACCTCCCCTTCCCATCGCCTGCTTCCTTGCATGCTTTTATACCAACTTGAGGAAAAAACAAAATAAATCACCTATATCTTAAAAATTAAGGAGGTTTGCTAAACCTGTGATTTTCATTCATTCATTCATTATGCGTTTTAATTCTGATGATGTAAGGAGCAATGACGACTTGTTCTTATGTATTTTGCGCTCGTTTTGGTGACGGATTTCTTCTTGAAGGCCTCTCTATCTGTTCTTTTTTTTTTCCAGAACGCAGAGAATATTTTCCAAACCCTTGCCTTTCACTCCCTCCGATTACAGGTGCTAATGTCATTTTGAGTATTAAATCACTAACTGTTTTATTTTCCTTCCTTTTAAAATTATGTATACATTTATATATCTATATCTATCCATTCATAAATGTGCAGTGAGGCAGGTTTAAGCTTAAATCCTATATTTTGAAATATGCTCTTTTTGCTTTGTTTGCTGCTTTCTTTTCTTCAAAAATGTTGCCATTGTTTATTTGACTTCAGGGTAGCTTATATTTAATTCATTTTACACTCATTTACTGTTGCTATTTAGCTCAAATTACTATGCAGTATGCTTGAGGACCTGGTGATATATATATATATATTTATATATAAAGCTAGATTATCATTATGAAGTATGACCTGAAGGCTGTAATGTCAGGGTAAACCTCCTTAATCTATATGCTTCAGTAGCTGCACTTTTGCCTTTCCTATAGGCCAGCATGAGTTTGGCCCAGCCTCTGTCGAATAAGTCTCTGCTCAGACAAAGCCTGGACTCAAACGCTTCCACCACAGCGTTTTGCTGTCACTCAGCTCTATTTCTGATAATGACTTGATTACTGGGTAGAGCTAGCAAGTGACTGGCAGCTGTTCCGCAACAGACCGCCAATGCTGATGGAAAATAATCAACTGTTTGATGCCAGGTCTAAAGAGTAGATTCCCTCTCCAGATTCCAGCCTTTTTAATCCTTCCCCTGGCTAGGGCTAACTCACGACTGTGCTGCTCCAGCAATCTGCTACTTCTTCCTAGTTCTGCCACCTTGACCTCGTCTCTTTGAAACCGTAGTGCGCTGATAGCATCTAACCGTAAATTAATCCAACCTGCATTTGCTCCATTTATACCCCTCTCAGCCAAATCGGTCTTTATCTTCAGCTTTAACTCCAGCCAGAATTTAGATTATGCTACTGAAAGGTTTCCACTGTTAACATCCCGATTGGATAATTTGCATGCATTTTGATTTTTACTTGTGTTTGAAACTTACTAATCGAGTTCAGCCCTATCTTTAAAGGCACACTTGATAATGGCTTTAAGGGGAATTATTTTTTCTTTTTCTTTTGGGTGCGGGGTTTTGATTTCTTGCAAAATGAGCCACTGCCAAGCTTCATAGATTCACTGTTTTTTCTCCTTATTTCTCTCCTCTTTTTAATTTCTGTTCCTTATTTTTTTTTATTGGTTTTGGTTCTATTGCTCCTCTCTGCTGGCTTCCCTTCCTTGTTGCGGCATCAGACCTGAGCGCTCCTAAGAAGTGTCGAGCGCGCTTTGGGCTCGACCAACAGAATAACTGGTGTGGCCCGTGCAGGTGTGTATGGTGTGTGCTTGCACTGGCCAGGGCCAGGTGAAGGCTGGGTCACTCTACGCTGGGACTTCCTCCTCTCTTTTATGCTGCTGCTTTTCCTTTCTCTTCGCTTCCCTCCCCCGTCTGTCCCGCCAGGCTATTATGACCTCTCAGCTTCCTCCAGCCACACCCTGCCGGTCTATCTCTGGGTTCACCCTATTTGATTTTTTACCTCCTGTTTGGGGAAAAAGGTTTTGCGTACGAGTGCTTGTATGAGTGGTGTCTGTGTGTATGTGTTCAAGTTGCAAAGTTGCAGGATGCACAGTTACAATGAGCCTTACTGAGATTAATCAGAAGTCCTAAACTGGCAGGTCGGGGCTTGGAGGTTCTGGAGCCTGATGGCTTGGTCAATATGGAGGACATCCCAGTGTTGCCAGCCTAAATCTAAGCCCTGGCTACATGTTTTTGTCTGTGCAATGACGTGTCCATTTTCTTTTTTCTTTCTTTTTTTTTCCTTTTTGTCTCTGTGTGTGTGTTTGTGTCTACCTCTTTGGCTAACAGATGCAAATACCCCAAAGAAGTGTCGTGCCTTGTTCGGGCTTGACCAGCTGAGTTTATGGTGCAAACCATGCAGGTATAACTCCTGTAGTAGCAATGGGAGGAAAGACATCCACAATGAGCATCTTCTCCTTGATTACTGGCTCAGATGTCTTGCTAAAAACACGTTTCCATCACTGTGGTAACAGATGGAAAACTTCTCAGCTCCCCTTTTCCTAACTGAGAAGTTTCCTACTCCTCTAAAGTCAGTTCAAGCCAAGTGTCAGAAAATGGATTTCTAAATAAGACTTCCAAATATTTTATCCAAACACATGTTGAAAGATCATGGCTCCTAATGTGATTTAGCAGAACATTTCTGACCGTCTAAGCTGCTACGATTGAAATCCATTTTCTCTCCAGGCAGTGGATAATTCCCTCCCATCCTAAATGTCATGTATGTCCTAATTGGCACTCTTTTTGAATAACACTGTGATGCTTACAAATTTAGCCCTGCTTTCTCTGAGGGCCTGCTCAGTGACACTCTTTTCTGTGCCCTCTTCCTCCTCCTTCTCCACCTCTTCTTCCTCCAAACTCCTCTTCGATAACCCTTACTTAGTCCCTACCTGTTGTCTTTCTGTTCTGACACAAGCAGTCTTTGAATTGGGAATATTTTCATGGTAGGTATTTGTTTCTGCTAAGTAATACCCTTCTTTGTGTCTGGCTTGCACCACATCTTGCCCCACTCTTTCTCTACACATTTCATCGCAGCACATTGTCTGTTTAATGTTTCATTTTCACTGTTTCTAAAACACAGATGAGCTTAAAAAAAAAAAGCCAAAATTTTGTAGCAAGATGAACACCAAAAGGTCATTTTTCTGTTTTTTCTGTAACCGTTAGCTTCCAGCTGGCCCCTTCCTTTACAGCTGACACACACATTATCAGAAACATGGCTTTATTTCTAATAATAGCACATCATGAGATCAGGAGACTGAAAAGTGCAGTAAATCAGCCTTCATTTTAAGAGCAGAGAGGTTAAAAGTTCTCTCTGGGCTCCATTTCCTAAAAGATGCATCTGCTATAATTTCCCCCGAGACAGAGAAATCAATATCATACACGGGCACATACCATAAATCAATATGTCTGTTAAAAAATGGATATTAGCTCATTTGTTGCAGTTTGACAGACAGTTATCGAGAGCGGGGCGCGCATGTAGTAGCAAAACGATACCTTTTTACGCCCGATCGATGCGCCGCGCCGTCCAAAAAAGCTACAGTATCGGCACAGGATGTACTTAACAGCCTCATCCTCACTCTTTTCTGCTGTCCTGGTGTTGTGTGCTTGCACTGTGTTGACTTCATCAGAAATGCATGCCTTTTTTCCCCCCCACCCAGCATGCGATTGTGGGCTTTTATATGTAATCTGTCGATGTCCCTCCTTCTTTTCATCCTCAGTGATCTGCTCTCCGTTTGCATTTATGTAGATCAGAGTTAACAGAAATAAAGGTTTAATTAAACAGTAAGTCAGCGTTACATGTTCCAACAGGCTCAGTTTTTGGTCTATTTTTATTTATTTTTTCTTACTCGACATCCCTGTAAGTCTTAAATACTGGTACTCCGCGGCCTTCGGGCATTCTTGTGATAAAATAGAGAGCTGAGAGAGAGAGGGGTCACTGTCAGGGTCAGGGTAAAAATGAGGTGGGCAGAGATTCCCCCTTAACCAAATCTGAAGCACAGCCTTCAGAGCAGAGTCACCACAGAAAAATGCAACAATCCCCTGCTCTCCTGATCACCCCCCCTCCCTTCTGTGTTTCGTTCACCGGGTTCTGCGAGCGCAACGGGCCTGGCCTCGGGACGCGGCAGGCAGGGGGAGGGTCCCAACCCCAGGCAGGAATGCAAACATGGTGCTTTGAGCCCCCTCATGCACACACACACACACACACACACACACACACACACACACACACACACACACTCTTGTGTCTGTGGGGCAGATGCAGGGCAGTTTGGATCCTGTTGACTTTTTCGCCTCATATCCAAACTCTGTTCCCTCAGGAGAAGAGAGAGAGAGTAGAGTCTGATAGAAGTAGAGCAGTGAGCTGGGTCCAGTAACAGTTGTGTTAGAGACAACAGGCTGCAGTTCTTCCTGTAAGAACAGCAGAGCGTTAGGAGAGCAAACGCGACCACAGCTCAT
This sequence comes from Maylandia zebra, assembly GCF_041146795.1. Lineage (NCBI taxonomy): Eukaryota > Metazoa > Chordata > Actinopteri > Cichliformes > Cichlidae > Maylandia > Maylandia zebra. The sequence goes on along the minus strand of NC_135174.1, from coordinate 18,651,680 downwards.
CTCTTTCATTCTTCATCGTCCTCATCTCTGTGTGCGTGCTTCTCATTCCCTTTCTGCTTCCTGTCCAGGCGATCTTTCTTCAGTGTCTGTCCTGCCTAATGACTTAGAAACTGACTATCATTTCTACCACCTTCCTCCTTTACAAAGTTGCTTAAATGCACCTCCAAACGTTATCCATCGAGTATTGTTTCTTTTTAATAAACCCTCTCCCCACAAATTTCTGAAGGGAAAGGTGCATTTAAGTCAGCAACAGTGCTAAGATGATATTCAGTGTGAAGCTGTGACACTGAGAGACGCTCTCTTTCTCTCACCTTGTCCTTTAGGAGAAAAAAAAAGTGCATTCGCTACATCCAAGGTGAAGGCAGCTGTGCCAGTCCTCCCTCTACGGACGGAAGCTTACTAGACTCCCCCCCATCCTCCCCCTCCTCAGTGGTTCCTTCCCCCTCCTCAAAAGAGTCCAAATCTCAGACTGAACAAATGCAACCTCTCTCACTGACTATGAAACCGGCCCACCAGCCACTCCACCACCCGCACCTCCTGGCTGGGCCTCCACCGCCATCTTTGGTTCAGCTGGAAAACTCTGCCGCAGCAGCTAGCAAAACGCCCGCCGCCTCCTCCCACAACGGAGCTCTGGAGCACCGTGACGTCTCGTCCTCGCGGCAGCCGGGCTCCTCTGTGGCGTCCTCGATGGCCCGGCCCTCGGCATCGCTGTGTCATTCCCACTCGCTCCTCCCCTCCACAGCCCCACAGCCTCTGTCGCTAGTGACCAAGTCTATAGAATAGTCTATCCTATTCTCCTCCTCCGTTTGTTTTTTTTAGCTCTGCACACACACACACTCACACAAACATCTTTCTAGGCCCTCTCTCTGCTCCGTTTCACTCGCCCTCGGTTCTTTTCTCTTTCTGTTTCTGTGCCATAAGGCTTTGGAATTTTAGGTTATGTTTTTATTAAAGTTCATTGGTCAATATTTGACCCGTCATTATCAGACAAATCTAATTATTATAAAGAAATGATACAATGAGCTGTAGTATAGCTTTGTGAATCTGCCAAAATTTTTATGAATTTTGTTTTTGTCTTTTTTGTAGTTTTAAAACAGCGCAAAACAGAAATTATCTAGTTCAGCATCCAAATGTTTAAAAAGACGGATATAAAAAAGGTAGGCTAGATTATTCAACGAGCCCTTTTCTTGAAAGAGTTGGTTCTCCTTCTTTATTTGTATTAAATACGAGCTTGCGAACCAATCATTCGACATCTGTTCAAAACTCTTGGAGGGCATGAGGCTAGCGGTGACACCTCTCTGAGGAACAACTTTAATTGTGATGTTACTTGTTCTTGTTTAAATGTACAGAATAACGGGGCGGGAGGGGATTACTGTGTTAAATATGCATTCTTCCACTGCGTTGTCTTTTTTTTCTTTGTTGTTTACCTTTGGGGTGGAGTCAGGCAAGTTTGGGTGGGCTTGAGGGGAGGTCGGGTGGGAGGGTTGTGGGTTATTAAATTCAAAATGTCACAACGCTAGGACCAGTAGTATTTATTGCTTTAGAGATTGCTTGTTGTATCTTGTATGTGTCTCTTTTTTTTTCTTTCTGAATACATTGTACAAATATTTTTTCTTAAGGTAAGCAACTATACGAACGATCCATTTTTACAAGGAGGTTTTAAAAAGGCAAATCTTTTTGTTATCTTTCCTCTCCGAAAAACCTGGATTCCGCTCAGTGTACTGTGTAGATCTCATCAACAGATGTATGCACAACTTCATTTCAAGAAATGCGTCTATAAGCCATTTTACAGGAAAAAAAAAGAAGAAAAGAAAACTTGAAACACGAGACAGTGGGTACCGCGTGTTCAGTAGTTGGAAAAGTGTCAGATGCCCTTCTTTTTTATTGCACAGTCACATCTCTCGGACTGTAGATTCGTGTACAGATTTTCCGTGCCAAAATTTTGTGATAATTTTTCCTCTGCCCCCACCCCAACCATGCTGTAGGGATCTCTTTTTGTTTTGTTTTGTTTTGTTGTTGTTTGTTTGTTTTGTTTTTTTAATTTCGATACCATTTTTTGCTGTGACGTTACATAGATTGCTATGTATGTAGTATAAATGTTGCTATAACAAATGTGTTTGGTAGCAAATTGTCAAATATTAAAATTTAAACTTAATAAAAAGACGGACATCATACTGTATAAACCCACCAGGGCCAAATTATGTATATTAGGAAGTTCATAAAAAAACTATTAAATACAAAAAAATACACAAACTGCCACTTTTAAGTACACTACTACATATAGGTAGATAGAAAAAATAGGCATGTTGATGTTGCAAGAGGCTGTAAAAAAAGCTACAAGAGAATCATCCACTCGGTGCCATTGTAGTTGACATGACGCGACTGTAATCTGTCGATTTCTTCTCTGGTTTATTAAGATGCTAATGATAAATAGTTTGAATGTTTCCTTAACGGCTGTGATGTTCCTGTTCTATTTTATGCTCTTATATTTTTTTGTTTGTTTTTTCCTGTTATTTTAAATGGTTCTAAAACCATGTTTTTTGTAATGAATAAATGTTTATGCTGTACAGTCTCTGTAGCATGCAGTTCTGTATTAATAAAAGCAACTTAGTATGTGCGCATCTGTGTTTCGCTTTTATTCTGAAAATCCCCGAACCCAGCGTCTCAGGATGGGGGTCTTATAAGGAAATCTGCCAAAAAATGTAGCATTTTATTCAAATAAAATCTCGAGAATCATCATGTCGTAATCATAAAATGGAAATATACATCCAAGCGTGTTTTTTGGGGGGCTACTTGTTTTTTTATTATTATTATTTGCTATACAAAATAACAGAGGTGTTTCGTATTCTACTAAAACAGTTGTGATTAACTTCTGCAAAACTTTTCATAGTGAGAAGGAGTAACATCACTTAGATAATTTGAACCGCTCCTCCTATAACAAGTCTTTTTTTTTTTTCTTTTAAATTATAAGCCATCTTTATACTCGTTGTTTGCAGGGCAGTACATCGTGCGCAATCAGAAAACAAGATAAAACATGTTTAGAGCTGGATATTATGATTTGATGGGCTCATCAGTGACCAATCACAAAAAACAGCACTGGTTTATTTTTCTCTACAAAGGTCAACTTCCAACTAACCTTTGAACCCTTCTCTGTCCCACTACTAACAGTAATGCTCCGCTATGTGATCGCTTTTCGATGTGCTTACAGTCCTGACAGATACCTGCATCTACTGGTGGATTTAAAAGCATAGGAAAGAATGTAATGAAGGATACCGGTGGATGTTTTAGAGCACAGATGTCAAACTCTTTACAATGAGGGCCACATACAGCCCACTTTAATCTTACGTGGACCGGACCAGTGAAACTCACGTTTCTGTCAGTGTGAAGATGTTTAACTAAACATTTCATCCCAGAGGTAAGAAAAAAAAAGTCTTTGTTCTACATGAACAATGAGTAAAATGACAGGAAAGTTTCCTGTAGTTTTAAATGTAATGTTTTGGGGGGTTTTTTCCTTTCTTTTTTTTTTTTTAAACAATTTTTAGCACAAATGTTCAAAGTTTTAAACGTTTAAAGTTCAAAATCTACATCCTCACAGCCATTTAGTGGGCCGGACTGTAGTCTTTGCCTGGCCAATTTTAGAACCCCGGGCCTTATGTTGGACAACCCTGTGTTAGACAGTGCTAAAGATTTGCATTACATGTGTGTGTAAATTCTGTATTATGCTATATATTTTGTATTTTATGTTGTATGTTTAGCATTTTCTAGATGTTTGTAAGGCTGCTACTATAAGCTGCTAAAGGTAATAATAATAATTATGCACTCTGTCGTGTCTCCCTTACCTGCAATGTGTTTACCAGTGCATATTTCTAATAATATTTGTTCCCATTTTTCAGAATAATTTTAAAAGAAAATCTGATTTTGCCTTGAACTCTTTGCACAGAGAGGTCAGGGTAGCTCTCCCTCGTATCCAAGATTTAATACTGACCAGACTGCAACCCAGACACAACAGCTGCTGCTTAAGGGGAAAGAAATGACACATCTGTACAAGTTCATGCATTCAAACAGATAAGAGGATATTCTTCTAGTGTTCAGGACCTTTCATTAATCCCAGGCTAAGTTAATCAGTTATTATTGCTCAGTATATGGACACTACAGATTTGAGCAGCTGACACTGATCTAGGTTCACGTTCTATTACCATTTAACTCCAAGCTTCTCTGTATTCCTGCCTGCGTTACCAACTATGCTTTTTTATTTCAAGTATCGAACAGAGTTGAAAGTAGAGTACTTTGTGCATACGTTTAAAAAGTACAGGACAGCACAAATGTGTGAGAGGACTGCAGAAGTAGTCTGGTAAGAAAGGCAAGAACTACTGTGCTCCAATCTTAACACTTCATAAGAAGAATCTCCTTTTCCCACATTGCCTGAACACATTCAGTCATTTGTGTCTCATGCAAATGGACCTCTTGTGCTAAATTAATGATAAGGTGAAACTTCTCTTATTCCCATAGGGAAATTTTCCATTCCCTAGCCTCTGTTTAACATGGAGGCCAGAGTTCAGGATGAGCTGAGGGCAGTGGGACCTCTGGAGCTGCAGAATCACTGACATGTAGAAGAACATTAAAAAAAGACTTTTTCTTGGTGACAAAAGTACGTTATACTGGGGCTGGATGTGTGCTCCACAATGAAGTATTGGGACATTAATGCAGATTAACATAGGGTGGTCCCTGAACACATTCAGCATTTCAACACAGTTTCAATACAGAGGTTTACAGAGGTTTGATCATAGCTGTCATTTATTGCATTGGCTTTTAGACATTTTCTTGCCATACCATCCATTAAACATCACCACTGCAGGATTTCATCTGTTCCACTGAAGTTGTGTTCCTGTGTGAGGAAAGCTGTGTACAAAGTTTCTGTAGTATATGCAGTGTTTTTTGGGCAGGGTTGGTCTTCATTTACGAGGCATTCTCAAGTTATCAACAACCACTTCACAAGGAAGAGTTTCTCTGTACGTGATTGTGTTTTTTTCCCCACTCCTTACACTGAGGAGCTTACCACTGATTTCTTATTCATTCCAAGTTTCCATGAATATACAAAATAGCCGAGCAAACAACACAAAAGTACTAAAGCTGTAATGCAGACTGAAAGCCAGGCGAAGAAGAGCTGGAAAAGAAAGGGTTCACTTACGATCAAGGAAATGCAGGAATTTTTCTTCGTTCCCTTTGAATGTTTGCACATTTAATGCATTTGTGCAGTATATACCCTTGAACCCTGAACCGGCGAGCTACGTATAACATGGACGTGTCTGTGATGGTTCTATTGCACTTTGAGAAGGAGGAGAGGCTTTGTGTACCTGAGTAGAGAAATTAAGTGTTTTGATGTGAGTGTGGCATGGAGGAACAATGTTGAAGGCCATCGCCGCAGGCAAGCATACAAATCAGAAAACACTGCAAAACATTAAATATGTCCCCTATGTTACAACAAACAACATACAAAGACATATTGTTTTGGATGTATTCCCCTGACCCTCATTGTGGCAACAAGACAAAACTGAAAGGTTGCAGATATGGCTGCAGCATAGCATACACAACTAGTCTCTTTTATTAAGATTAAAATGGCACATGTTTTCATATAGCTTCATATTAGCGGATGAATGTCGTACTTCATGATCATAATCTCTTTTTAATCTCAGTTGGGTTCAATACAAAGTTAAAAGGGGGCTGGGGGGGTCAGTGTTCACTTTCCCTGTGCAGACGTACATTTCAAAGATGCTCTTTAGTTTGGAGCCACTGCCATCTCTGAAAGGAGTTCTCATAACACTGTAGAGGCATACAAAATTAAAAAGCCTGAATTGCATAGCTAGTTCAAAAGAATATATTGAAACCAATTCCAGTGCATTGTGGCCCTTGTTGTGACCTTCATCGCATAGGAACAAACCTTCATTCATTCTTCATGCACTTGAGTATACTGCTCCCTGAAGAAAGACATCAAATTTCATAGGTTCAAAAAGCACTTGAGGAATTGTTTGGGAATAGGAATACCGAGCCAGTGGCCCCGCGTACCGTTCTTGACCGTATCTCATGGAGTTTAGATTTAAGTCACGAGGATGAACTGAAATCTATTGATTTTTGCAGGACTGTCGAAAGAAAAACAAGTAAAGGATCCTGAGGTGAGGTCAATAACAAGTTTGCACTCTATAGTGTAGGTGAAGTGCTGCAGTGCAGTCTGCGTGTTATCAGTGTTTTTGGTATTCTTAAACACTGGGCTGAAGAAAAACGGTAGATGTAAAAGGTGTTTAATTACTGAAAAAAAAAAACTAATATTTTTTTTGTTTATATTAGACATGCTGTTTGAGAGAAAGAACCCAATTCCTCGTAGGGTATGTGTACACATACTTGGCCAATAAAGCTGATTCTGACTGTCTCTTTCTGCATTGTTGATTTTTTTTCTTCTTTTTTTGTACAAGCAAGTTGATAAAAAAGAGAAAAGTTAGTAATCCTTTGTCTATGTCTTTAGCTTTTGATGCTGAGACCACCTTGTTTTCATAAAATCCTAACACACACTGAGTCATGCATAGACTCAACATCATCTTCCATCCTCACACTGTTTAGCAAGAATCAGCCCACTCTTTATTCACTGACAACTGTCCGATGACCTTGAAGAATAAAATGATGCACATGAAAGGTGAGCATTTCAAGACATTTTTTTCCTCTCTCTCACAATATGAAAGAATCTCTTTCATCAAATAAATAAACAGGGGCCAACAAATGAGGGAAGATTTGGTATGATTTGGTGCTTTTCCTAAAGGACTATCCCACAGTGTGCCGGCAGCAAGGCCAAGCTGAATCACAAAGACTCTGGATGCATAAAGGTGTTAACGTGTGTATCGCACAACAAATAGATTGTAACGGGGGAAAAAAAAACGGGGGAGTTCCAAGAGAGAAAAATTAATTCTTTCTCGTAATCTTGTGATCCTCCTTTAAAAAAATTAATTCTGCGACATCGAACGATAAAACCAAAGGTCACAGAATCGAGCAGCAACAGAGGAATCGATTTGGATGCATCTTATGCTTTCTGTTGTTTTACAGCATCCTCACATCTACGAGTGACAACACAACGAGTCCAGTTTCTCAGATCTGCATTTGACTGACTGAGGTTGCCGGTTCGAGCCCCGGCTTGGACAGTCTCGGTCATTGTGTCCTTGGGCAAGACACTTCACCCATTGCCTACTGGTGGTGGTCAGAGGGCCCGGTGGCGCCAGTGTCCGGGAGCCTCGCCTCTGTCAGCGCGCCCCAGGGTGGCTGTGGCTACAATGTAGCTGCCATCACCAGTGTGTGAATGTGTGCGTGAATGGGTGGATGACTGGATATGTAAAGCGCTTTGGGGTCCTTAGAGACTAGTAAAGCGCTATATAAATACAGGCCATTTTTACATTTCCTAATCGACTTTTAAAGTTTACTTACAGCTCGATCTCTCCCGAGTGTTTGTTACAAAGAGCTTCTTACAAGGGGGAGGACTCAAGTAGAAACACCTCGAGACCGAGTGTGAGACAGGCGGAGTTGCCGAGAAGAAGCGCAGCATATTTACAGGTGTTATGTGTACTCGCTGCTGTCTGAGTGCAGGCTTGCGTTTCACCTTCCCAAGCACAAGTGCCCTAGTCCCTAATGATGGCGGTGTGCAGTAAGCTAACTACCCTCACAGTGGAGCGAGCCCCCAGGCTAGTGCCACATCTCTCCATCAAGGCTTGCCTTCATCCCACTTTACACTGGGCCCTTTCCAAAGACACACACATACACACACAGAGCCAATGACAAATAATTCATATTATGGCCTGCCTGAAAGTTTGCCACACTACCTCATTAAGCAGCCTATTGTAACTGGCTGACATTCTCTCAGCATAATAACATTCCTTGGTCGGGTTGTTTTTGAAGTGACATCTCACTAGAGGGAAACAGAAATAAATAAAGAAATAATAATAATAATAAAAATAAAATAAAAAAAACAACAACACCCCAGTTGTGCTACGCTGTTTTTCACCTTTGGAACTCTCAAGGTGATGCAACTTTAGCTGCTAGATATCAATAATGGATCCCTGTTGTTTCTTGATATGGTACAAGGTCCAGCAATGACATATCAAATGAAGACAGAAATGTGGTTACTTGTGTCATTCGCATGGAAGGAGCAGCTTTTTCTATTTCAATAAATACCTACGAGGACAGGATGTGATAAGGACGGGAACAGCAGACACACACGCGCAGCTTTAGACTTCTTTGCATGAACTTTAATTACTAAATCATAAAGGCAAGCTGTCAGCTTATGAGACGGATAATGGCCAAGGTGAGGAGGTTTGCTGTCACACGTGGCATTGTGCGTTGTATATTTAGACATGAAAAGCCGAACTTAGATTCCACGTTAGGCATGGCATAAAACAGCACAAGTACCTCAGCCTTCACCTTTTTTGGACGAGGTGAGCGAAGAACTAAGGCAGCTCGGGATAAATGAAAATTTGCTTACTTGCAGAGAGGACATTTCATTCTATGCACATCTCAAGCGAAGGAAACAAACAAAGCCTCCTCAGCTTTGTGCCCATGTGGGCTTTTCTCACACACACACACACACACACACACACACACACACACACACACACACACACACACACACACACACACACACAAGAGATAGATTTATTCGGTGTAATAAAGACACTATGGCTCAGTCCAAACCTACATATTGAGTTTGATCTCCCACTTAGGGCCGCATTGATTTTTCCTCTTAGCCACATGGTCCAGTGCGCTGCTTCTGATACGCAATGAAAATTAGTCTGTTTGAAGTAATTTGCAAAATTTACCATGGGTAAAGAGAGAGGCAGAGTAAGGAGGGAGGGAGGGAAGGAAAGAGGAGGAGGAGTGCAGGGGTGCATTCGGGGAATGGGGTATATGGCTTGATGAGGATGTAGAGTGGGGGTAAGTGAATATGCTCCTTTGATGTGCTTCGTGTTTGTGCGTGTGGCAGCAAATGGCAGCACGGCAACAATGTGGGAGTTTTTTTTTTCCGAGTGGCAATCAGTCAGTTCAGAGGCGCTGAGCTCCTGGCGAGCCTACAAGGCATGTGGCTAGGTGCTCTCTGTCCTGGGGGCGAGACAGGGAGAGCTCTGACTTAGCTCTGACTTTTCCGGGGCAACAATGAGGCATGGGAGAGGAAGAAGAAACTTTCTCAGCAAAGTGAAAGGGGAAACAAGGGGGAGAATCATCCAAGTAAGGCAGGCTTCAAGTTAAAGTACTGACGTGCACTTCAATCTTCACTTCAGTCTCGACAAGTATGCCAAACATGGATTTTGCATAAACACACAGCACTTCAGAGGCGCTCGAAGAGATAAAGATGAAGTTATTCGAATAACAAAAGGGAAAATGAGAGGAAGACGGAAGGCGAAGCCTTAAAACATGAGGAAAGATGGAAGACAACCCCTGCTAAGTTGGAATCTGCGTCTGCTCCGTCTCCCTTAGCAGATATAGCGAGAATGATAGTGGTGCATGTTCCAGTCTCTTGTAATGAAGTCCAGATGTATCAAGTCAGCTACGCTCCTCATCATCACAGGCAGCGACCTTGGGAAAACTGCCTCAGCCGTGGGCCTTTTGTCATACTCGGAGAATATAGCAGTAACACTGTCGCTTTGGGATAAGGGAATAGAAAATTCCAGGGGAAATTCCAGGTTACATTTCCCTTGATTACTTTTGAATTAATAGAGTGGTTTGCGTCTACCTGTCCTCCACAGTTTATCCTGTCTCCGTGAGGGCAGTGCCGTTCAGCTAACCCCGACGTAACCTGCTTAATAACAAAGAGGCCGACCTTTAAGGCGAGGATGCCGTGCACGGCTATTAAAACGGGAAACTTTTTGTTCTATCGAAACAAAACACACCGAGCTAATGGAGGTGCATCACGATTTCACAATGGCTTGTCAATAAATGAACTGCAATTCAAATCTGATTGTACTGTGCGCAGAAAACAAAGTAGTCTATGAATGACCGTGCACAAAAAAAGGAAGAAAAAAAAGAAGAGATAAGAGCCCCGGTTTAACAATGACAATGAGAGTGATGTACTGTGTGCACTGGATGTAAAACATCCCCCTAATCAGTTAAAAGTGGCACCAGTCTCTCTGCTTTTTTTAGTTGCAAGGAAAAAATGTGAGTGCTCCTTAAAATAAAACCTCAAATCCCGCTCCGGATCTCCCTGCAAGGTCCTGAATATGAGCCCGGGAGAAGAGGCACTCCTACACCCTTGCGAAATTCAACAGTCTCAATAGCTTTCCAGAGTATATACTTAAGAAGTTGGTTTTATCCCAAGGCTGACAATGGGAGTAGATTGTGTTTTTGTACTGCATATTACTTCTTATTACCTCTTTTAGCGATGGAAGATTAGAAAGCACAAGACGTGGCTGAGAATAGCAGGTAAAAACATTCCACTGAATTTCGACTCCTCAGTCAAGTGCAATGTATCACAACTTCAGTGGCGCGCGCTCCCTGTATGGAACAAAAGTGGCGTAAAAGTGGGACGGCAAGTCTCATCGAGTAGACACAATTACAGTGCCGAGGATATGCTGTGAGCATCGGATGTAAGACAAGAGAGCCATTTTAAAGGAGATTAGTGCTGACACCTCCCTGTGTCTCAGCATGCAGTGATCACACTGCGCCAGCTACTGTGTGTGGGAGGCCTTTTGTCACTTGTACCATTCAAAGTGGGAGAGGGAAAACAAGCGATGGGATGACACCCAGCCGCCTCCGATAGATCAAAACCAAATTAATAAGCCAGGATGCTCAAATTAACAATGAGGCCTCTTGTTTAACTCGGCTGCTTGACTTCCTCAGCCGAGGCACATCGACTACACAGGCACGTTTAAATCAGACTTTGGAAATAATGACTGCACTCAGCGTCACCGGAAAAAATTATTTAGGGCGAAAAAGAAGCTCTTCTGTCAACACACCTTTATGTTCAACTCTAAAGAGGACGCACACGGGATGCAATCACGACGACTCGCAACAGAAGCAGCTGATTGTAAGTTTGGCCGAGGTGGAGGCGCATTAAGAGGCCAGACATCCACTTAGTGAAGCCAAAGCACACAAGGCCCTCCCTCTGCAATAGTAATCCATCTCCATTGTTCCCCTGAAGAGGCTTGTTGAAAATTAATTTGGGCTGGTCAACAGTCAATAACACGCTCCCCAGAGACACGCAGTTTAACCCCTATAGTGCTCGATGTATTAGCGCGCACACACAAACACTCAAATCCGCATTCCTCTCAATAGTGAGAGGAAGGGATTATTGACCAATTGCTGAGCTTAACGTACCTACATTTCCCCCCTCCGGGCGATCCGCTCGCACCTCCTCCACCCACTTTTACCTCGTTGTTATGTTATCCTCTTGTCATGTGGTCTTTTATTCATTGCACCACCAGATGAGAAAATAGCAGGAACACGAGACCGATAAGGACCGCGCCAAGACAGCAACCTGATCATTTTTAAATAAGCTGTTATATGTCAAATGACAATAATTCATCTGTAACTCTAAATAGACATTTTCTTAATTCTACTTTTCTCTTAGTGCACTTCACTGTGATAGATTATATAAATGCTTGAAACATGAGCTACTAATTACACGCAAATACGCAAAAAAAAAAGTCATACTATCATGTTATAACTCCAACTTTGCTTGGTATTTTTTAGACTGATTCAGAGATGAGCACTACCGAGTTTGAGAATTAAATCATGTCGGTGTTGTTGAGGACGAATGTTCCTTCGCAGAAATACAACGTGAGGAAAAAGAGAAAGGAAAAAAAAACAACAAAAAAACTGACCAGAACCCGACAAGACCACTTGTTTTACTGCTGTATTTTCATTTTAGATCACACAAAATACCTGACACTGCTGCTGTCAGCTTTGTGTTCAACCACTCACTGCAGACCATGTTTGACATTACAGACTTTTTCACATCTTTTGCTGAAGAGTGCACCGCATTTGTGTTAGAGCAGTCAGCTATTTTCAATGCTCAGCACTCAAGTTCGGCGTGTGTGTGTGTGTGTGTGCAGAGACGCAGGCATGAGGCAATCCTGCAAAGAAGAAACATAATAGTTTATACTGCCCAGTGTGTATTTACTCCCCCATAAAACAGACATTGTGATTCATCCCTAAGGGTGACCCCATAAAAAACACATTCTGTGTCTAGTGACAGACTGAGGCAACAGCCAGCAAAAGAGTTGCAACTGCCTTGAAGAAATTTAGGACACTTACATCAGGACGTTTTATTCAGCTATTATGTTTTTCAGAAGTGAACACAGTGACAAAAGTGTTGTGTGACTTCTTAAACGTAAGAACAGAATACAGTTCATTTGTATGGATTAAGAAGTAAGAGCAGGAGTCTCGATTAGGGCTGGGCTATATCATACCGTTCACGGTGATACCGGTGTAATGTTGGGCAATGATAAGAAAATGAAATATCGCGATAGAATATGGGTAAAACGCGCATGCGCAGTGCCTTTGTTTACATACGCACATGCCGGCGATGCAGAATGAGAAGAGCGAAAGCGGATCGTTGAATGAAACAGATGAACCAGAATTGGTTTGTGAAAATGCTGCAACTTCAGTGGTGTGGGACTGGTTTGGCTTTCGTCCGTCAGATACACAAAAAAGCACTATTTTTGGTAGCGTATGCTAGCGGGCCGTCGTTATTACCGTGTTGTTTGGAAAATACGGCACACTTGAAATCAATCCTTTGATTTTTCTGAAAATCCACAGTGCCCCTTATAATCCCGTGTGCCTTATGTATGAATTCTGGTTGTGTTTACTGACCTCGAAACAATTTTATGTCGTACACGGTGCTCGAAAATCTGTCAAATGTTTCAGTACGACTTTGCTAAGCTACGAAGCCGCACCGCTTGATGGATTGTCGGAGCATTACGGCTATATTAGGCAGGAGCCTCGCGGAGTGATACGTACTGTGCTTCAACATAATTTTACCGTACTGTGTGTGTATAACCTCTTTTTAAGTTTTGTGGATATTATACATGGTTATGCTGAGGATATGTCGGCCAATTTCCACTGGAAATGCCTTTTGGTTAAACTGTCAGCAAGGATTTGCATTTGCACTGCAAATTTTTTATATAATTTTAATGCACATAAAAGCTGCTTGTTTAAGTGCAAAATACATTTATTTATTTATTTTTTTGCACTAATAAAGTTGAGGAGTTGTAAAGTATTTTTTCTAGTGTCAATTATATCGTCAGTTATATCGTTATCGCAAATTTTCAAATGTATATCGTGATAAATATCTTTGGTCATATCGCCCTGCTCTAGTCTCGATTCTGATGACTGAGTTCGGAAAGATGCGTCAAATTGAAACTTTTATTTGCCATTTGTAATCTGTCCATTTAGAGAACGGCAATTCAGTCCTGTTCGTGCTGGCTGTTATATTTCGCGACACCAGTTATATTTTCAAAAATTGGAAGGTTTAGTCTGCTACGATGGATGGAAGAACAAATTAACGCTAACCGAGCTTCCTCCGTCTCATTCTCACCTGATGCACTCCACATCGCGAGATCCAGGGCGGAACAGTGGTTAGCGCCGTCCCCTCACAGAAACAAGGGTACTTCGGGTACTCCAGCGTCCTCTCACATCCCCAAATTAAATTCAGTTTCATTTATATAGCACCAAATCACAATATTAGTCAGCTCAAGGCACTTTATATTGTCGGGCAAAGACCATAAATAACAACATAACAGAGAAAACGAGCAAACACTTGGCAACAGTGGGAAGGAAAAACTCCCTTTTAACAGGAAGAAACCTCTGACAGAACCAGGTTCAGTGAAGGGAGACAAAAACAGGCATTTTAGGTTAATTAGCTGTAGGTGTGAATGTACGTATGAATGGCTGTCTCTCTGAGTTATCCCCCCTGATGGCTAACCTGTACGGGGACTACCAGGGAATGCAAGCCTCAACTGGATAAGCGGTTTAAAAAGTGGGCCTAATAAAACATTTCAGAGGCCCATTGAGAACTCTTATTTTAGGGAAATAACAGATAAAGCTTTGGTGCATATTAAGGAAGAAAAGGGTTATTCTCTCATGGAATCACAATGCAGCTGTATATCACTTCTTATTTACTGAGAATTGGGCACGGCGTGCTTTATTGTTCAGGTAGCAACATAAAAAAATCAAAAGGATGATTCACAGCGCGGTTCCTTTCTTATTGTGCCTTGTGGAAACGATTAAAACAGAACCGAAACCTCTTTTCAAAGCGCAAACTTCACCTGCGTGGCTCAACATCGTGGAGGAAAATAAAGGCTTTTCTCGAACACTTTTTGGTGCCAGCTACTCATAACCAGTCCAGCGCCCTGCATCTATTGATAAGAAAACTGTTGTTCTCCAACTCTCACCTCCTCAGAGAGAGAAACTACAAGCCCCTGAACGTTTGGTGCTGCTGAGATGAGTATAGAGGAGCACACATGAGCCATTTTGTCAGAGCAAGTGGTGAAGGTTTGGCGGTGAGAGAAGACACCAGAGGAGAAGAGCCTGTATTGAGGTTGCAAAAGAGTGAGAGAGAAAAGAGAGAGTGGGGCTCAACCCCCCCACATCAAAGCTTTTCCCTCCAGCGGTGTCTTGTGATATTTATTTATTGAGATGATTTTGCCAGAAACCCAGTGGCCTGGCTGTGCCCCCCCACTCTTTGATATGTTGCTTGGTTCTTAGCTGGCTGTCCTCAGAGAAAGAGAGGTCGCGGGGTCAGCCAAAGAGACCCCCACAGGAAAAAAAACACGGCTCACAGAGTACACCTAGAAACACCACACACCATACCATATACACATACACACACACAAACAGCTCACCAGATGATGCACAGGGAAAATGGAGGGGTGGTGCTGGGCGGGGGGGATAGGCATTGATTATTATTAAAGGGCCAATGATTTGTTTCCTCCACCATTTGGAGGAACATGGCTCACATCTAAATTAATATCCGATTAAAACCTTGAAGTTATTACAGCGGACTCTTGTCATGTTCAGTCCGAGCAAAGCAGCGAGAAAAACCCTGGGAAAACAAACCGATGTGAGATGCGGCTCAGGAGGTTTTATTTTTTCCCCTGTAGTGGACACACACAGCCTCGGGGTTCATTTCTCTCATTAAACGACCAAATAAAAAACAATTTGACACCTTGTAATGAGAAAACCAAACACGTCTACACGCTGCGCGCGCACGAACACGATCGCATTGCACCACTGCAGCCGCGTCTTGTATAACCAGATGAAGATTCCTTTATGGTAAAAAGAAAATGGTCACATGTGGTTTAGAGAGCTAAGATTAGCTGCAGTACAGAGCCAGGAAGGACAATCCTGATCCAAGGTGGAAGACATTTGTTAGCACTATGTTGTGTCCCAGAGTGAAACACCCTTGGAATGGAGTTCTTACAGGCTAAATAATTTCCATGTAACAGTAAACCACAGTACATTCGAGGGCTGTGAACTCATGAGAACATCGACTGGAGTAAACAAGTCATCATAATATGAAAGGTTTTTCTTAGATTTTGATCACATAACAGTTTCTGCTGTAATCAACTCGATCTAGCTCTAGTGTACTAACAGTGGCCAGGGCTCGCAGGCTTTGTACTTTAAAGTGGGTGTCATTGTACCTTGTAGGTTTGTCTGATAGGATTCAATAGGAGTCCCTCAACATGTGCCATCTGCCATCCCAACTCACTCCTAATTCAGACTTTTAGTGCTTTTTGTTCTTGTTTGTACCTTGCACACCAGAAAAAAAAAACAAACGTACGAATGAGTAAAATGCAATGACAATGGGTTTCTGACCAAATGTTTGCATGTGGCCTATTGGGAGTAACTCAAGACGTACACATTTTTTGCCTCTATAGGAACTCTGCTATAATACTGTGCAAAAGCCTTGTGCCACCCCTCATTTCTTCATATTTTGCTTCTAAGGAGACAAACTTTCTTGTTATTCTTTAAAGTGTGTTGGTGAATAGTTCTCTGAAAGTCGTTCAAATTTTTTCTTTAACAATTGATTGTTTTTTCACTAGTTTTCTGTCCAGTCCTTGTACCTACCCATTGTCAGAAGAATGTGTTTTGATCTATGAGTCATTCGAGCATAAAAAGACACCTAACTCAAGGGATGAGCCAATGTTGTCTCTAGACAACTTAACAAAGAACCACCTCTTTTGTATCGATCGATAGATTGATATGGAAGACAAAGGTGACAGGCCCAAAAAAAAAAAAAAAAAAAAAAAACTATCTATAGGAGATGAACTAGGAGATGAACGGTATCTGAAGGTCATGTGTTTAAGAAATTGAGGGAAAGTTCCAGCAAAGACCTGACACAGGACCTGAGAGACACATCTGGCCCATTAGTTGATCCATCTAGTGTTTATTGGATTCTCATCAGAAATGGTCTCAATGGAAGGCTGTCTGACAATGAGTCATTCTTAAACAAGGGAAACAAAGGGAAAATACAGACGTATGCCAAATACCACACAAGAACTGGACCGAAAATCAGCAGCAACAGGTGTTGTGGAGTGACGAATCCAGTTTGGGATCGCGTTGACAGAAAACAGAACAAGAGACATCCAAAGAAGAGCTTTGAATGTCCTTGAAGAGGCCTGGAGAGCTATTCCTGAAGTCTAATTAAAGAAATTATAAGAAAGCTTGCCTAAGAGCATTTAGGCTGTGTTGAAGAATAAAGGTGGTTATACAAAAAAGTGAACTTTCAAATTAGATTGAAAAACTTTTTGACTTATACCCTGTATTTCCATGCAAATCTTTCAATAGATTTCTTCAAAGAAATGTGGAGTGACTCAAGACTGTACAGTGCCATAACTAAGGTTCAAAAGTTGTGTTTATAGGGGAAAACATGCAAAGTTAAGGTGCTGGTCAACAATATAAATCGGAGACACAAAACGACAGCAGAATCCATGCATACTGATGTTCTTTATTATTTATTTTGGCAGTTACTAACTGTGAATAAGTGAGGAAGGCTGCGGTCAGTGGGTCCTACAGTGGTCCATAGAGAATTGACAAAGTAGGAGCCACTCCTCACTGCACCGCAGGTTGTAATTTCAGCCGCACAGGGAGGGCATGCTCATCTTTTTTGCGTGACAGATCTCCAACATAATGCATTGTCAAATAATTCTTAATATGTCCAGTATGACACGATGGCAGTGTTCTCAATATTCAGATTTGCTCTGGCTCATAAATTCAGACGCCACTGCGCGCCATTGGCCCATCAATCAAGACATCTCCACCCCCGCCCCCTCCACTGACTCTTTTTCACCTGTCAGCCCATTTGAATATGAGGTGGCGCTTGGATGGCTTCCAGAAAATAAGCTTCTGGGAGAACAAGGCTCGGCAAGGCTGTTTACACGTGTAGGAATTTTGATTGAGGAATATGCACGGCTCTCCTGAGATTTGACAACCACTCTCACCCCAGTCACAGGTCTTTTCCAGACTTATTTTACACATTATAACGTGCATCACATCATCCTGTAAAAGTCAAGGCTTTACAGATCAATTTGAATATTTACCTCTTAAAGCTGACCATCATTGTTTGAACAGGCATTTAAAAAATTCTTTGGCAAACACACTGACAAGAACTGAAACACTCGACAATGTCAGCACTGGTTTGATGACGAGAACAAACATTGACAGAAGAAGTCAAGGGCTGAAAATCGCTGCCCATCTTTCTTCATGTCCCCTTCAATAAGTCTCCATTTAGACACCCCCCTATAATTGAACTTGTGTAAACAATAATCCATCTAAAAGCAGAAGGCCCATTTAACACAGACTGATTGTCTGCATATGAGGGTAAACAAACAGAGTGCCACTGGATCTGTCATGTCTTGGACCCCTCTAGATAAAGATGGATGGAGGAGTGGAAAAGGAGGGAGGGGAGCCGAGGGACCGGGACGGGCAGTAAAGAGCCACGTCAACTTCTCTCCCTCCTCATGCATTAAATTCAAAGGAAGCTGGTGTACAAAACTCCCACTGATCAATTGTAAGCAAAGGGGAGTGGAGGAAGGGTGGAGGGGTGAGCGAGCCCCTGGTTTGGCATACGTGATCAGCACATCGGGCCAAATGATGTCATCCATCAGGATGGACACTGCAATTTGCCATCTATTTCCTCATCAATCAAACGTGGACATTGGTACAAGGGGGTGGAATATGCGGTGTGTGTGTGTGTGTGTGTGTGTGTGTGTGTGTGTGTGTGCGTGCGTAATGTGTGTCTTCTCAAGAAAGAGAAAAACAGACCTATCGTGAAGGGCATCAAATGGCATTAACAGAATACAGAAAAGCTCTTATGGTGTCTTATCTACATTAAGAAAGACTTCCTGTTTGTTTAATTTAAATTAGACACAATTCATGAAATACAACATAATTTACTCCAGCAAATTTCCGAGGTGTTAAAGTGAAATTCTTATAAAGCATGCCTTTATTTCCTCAGCAGTCAAACCTTGTTAACAGAATACAGAAGACTGATTTTTCCCCCCCAAATAGCCTATGCTGTGCATGCTCTTTCGTTCGCTTGTTGACCTGCTATCTGTAACTTCACAGCTGTTGGGCAGTTTTGACCTCAGTGCTGCTCTAGCTCTTAAAAATATTCTCAAATAAGATTCTCTAACTTACCAGCAGATGTTATCCTTGCTAAATTTCCCAAAGAGCCCCTTAAGTGTTTAGTGCTAACTTTTCGTTATCTACTATAAACAGCTTTTTACCCAGTGGCACAATTCCCTAAACTTTTTTTAAGCATTCAGCTGGAACAAGCTCATTAATGCAGCTTACATCTGAACAAGCCAAAATTCAATCTTAAAATATTCCCACAAAATGTTACACAAGTTGTCATGAAACTCTTATACACTCCATCAAAGCTACCACCTGGATCATGGTTTATCCTCACATACTAAATATTCTGTAATTCTCCCTAATGCTAAAGTCACAGGCTGGTGTGACCGTGTGTAATCAAGTCGCTATCTTGTTGCCTCTGAAATGTTTGCTTTGAAGATAAGGACCAAGTCTGCAACCACACAATCAGCTGCAGTCTTCAAAGCAACTTTGGTGCATCAAGACAGCAATAAAGTTACAATAAGATGGAGATTGAATGGGGTCAAATTGGTAATTTGGAGATTTGTAATAATACAGTGATTAGCTGATCTATTGGTGAAAATCTCTCAGAAAATCTGTCATTGTAAATTCTAAATCTGTCGACATCTACATACAAAGAAATCCACATCAAACAGAACTTTCACATTAACATAATTAGTTAAAAAGTTAACTACAAAATGACACAGGAGCCTAGTAACCTTGGTTTTATATAAAAATATAACCAGAATGCAACCAGTTGGCAACCAGTTTCCAAATGATTGTATTACGGTAAGTTGCGCTCATCAATGCGGGCTGACACAGGCTGATTGGAACGTGTTAGCAATCTGTCTGCATTTATAAATCTGCTAGTGTAAGTTCGACCTCAGCTTTTTGCACAGGTTGCCTCCTACCAGGCGACCTGTGAAATCACCTTACAACTAAAAGTGGTTGCCCAGAAGTTGAGGGTGTTGCATGCTCAACCTTTGGGAGACCACTTAGCTACTGCAACTACTTGCATTCACTCTCTGACTGCAAAAAAAAATTCTGTGTAAATATCGAGCAACCACCCATTTTTCTTAGTTACAGGGAGGTTTTGTCCTATTTTTACTCTATTGTGACTGAAGTGTAACAGCTCTGAGCTGTAGGAGGTAGACACCGGACCTGTCATTGTATAGCACTGGGACCCTTTGGGTTTTGTGGGTTGCTTGGTTGGTGGGGATCGGGTATGTCCGACTTGTTTAGGTGCATACTGTGGCTTATTGATCTGATTGGGATCTGGAGAGCTGGAGGCTGGTACAACCACTTGGTCTCTTTGTCTTATTCCTCCAGCCTTCTTTGAGCGGTTCTTGAGAAAATACAGGGTACACTGTCCTACTGGTGGAACAGCTTCATGCTTTTTAGACAAGTGGTAGGTGTCAAAGTCCACATTAATGACCAAAGGTGCTACAATGCATTGCGATTAAATGATCCAAGACATCAAGATCATTTTAATACTGTGGCTCAGTTATGCATATTCACATATTTTTTTAGTTTTATCTAATGAAGAGGATAAGAATAGCTGCACCTGAGTTGCTCCCGTTTAATGTTTTAATGACTGACACGTGCAAGAGGAACTCTAGTCTAGTCAAGGAAGTCTAGACTTGAGGTCAAGAGTGTTAAAAGTCTTTTCTGTCGGACCATTAAGCTTTGGAACAGTGTGCCCAAGGGGATCAGGATCTAGTTTCCTAAATCCTACTTAGCACTATGCTCAGCTGGCTTCTGATTTTACCATGCATGGCAGAAAAATCAACAGCAAGCACAAAATAATTAAGGAGCACGTAATGTCTTGATTAAGATGGTTTAAACATAAAATTGTCAGGTACAATCTTTATCCCTGACAATAAATTCAGTAAAAATCCAGTATGAGCTTGATATAGTTATAAGTTTTAAAGATATACATACAACATTTTTATTTACAGCAAGTGTGTGCAGACAGCCCTTATACAGCTGCTGGTTGTGCAACATTTGAGTCCAGTGTAATGCTTCTTAAGCGTGTCAAGTATTAAAAAGGGTTTGTAATGAGGTGTTGGAAAGAAAAGGCAAGTTCTGGCACCATAATGTGTACATACTGTTGAATGAACAGCTTTCCATGAGTCAATGTAGTCCAAAATAGTCTTCATTTGTAGATTTCCGTGTGCTGACCTCATTATTTGAAACAATGGCCACTTTTAGCACTGATATGTATATCAGTTCTCTTCCTCTTAATATTGCCAGTACAACTAGGATTTTTACTACCTTTGCTATCAATACTAATAAACCATTTATCTGTAATCTCACCACCATGATCTGACCCAGCAGTTTAGAGCCACTACCACTCTCTCCCTCATCACTTTCCTCTTCTTACATTGCTGAGATAATCGTCTTCCTCCCCTCTGGGGGGAAAGAGTGACTGGTCTTCTCTGGGACTGGAGAAGATCAAGTTCACCTCATTATTAACCTACACACCCCCTCTGACCTTTCCAGCTCCCACCCACCAGGCAGCAACATGTGCATCTCATTGCGGCGGAGAGGAATCATTGGCCCCGTTTTTCACCCTGGCCTTCCCCGACTGGCTTATGCGGAGATCCAGAGCTGATTTATGAGCCTAAGCAGATTGGTCCCAAGTGAGTTAGATGGTTTGCGAAATGTGACGCATGACTAAGGTTTGGCACAAGTGCTTCTTGCGTGATTGTCAAACAGGCGGAGTCGGAGTGATTTAGGAGGTCTCCCTTTTTAGAGTCTGGATGTCATGATTTTTAAAAAATTGTGCAGAAAAAAAGAGGAAAAAAGTCAGCACTGTTATGTTGTAATCTTTATCTTTATCTATCGCAGTACCAGCTGTGATTTTTTAAAAATCCTACGTAAAGACACTCAGAATCTTCAGAGAAATAGCAAACTTGTGTTTACTAATATTAAACACTTGGTAGTGTTTTCTGAGTGTCTGTAAACCCTTGTGGATGCTGGAATGATGAAAACTTAATGGATGTTGATCTATCAAGTCCATAACCTTAAATATAACTAAGCCTGTATGTTTCTTTTTGAATGCATTTCTTCACTGACACATTTATTCCTCATCGGGTTTGCATGGGAGGGTTTTTATTGCATATTAATTGCTAATATCTACAAGGCAGATGGTGAATTCCTGCAAGGCCCAAGTGCTTGGTGCACTTATGTTTGCAATGATGGACTCTTTGAAATCTTATTACTTCTCTCATGTGGGGTTAATCAATCAAGCGCCCGAGTATCAGCTATTATAAAACATAAGTTCCTTTGATCCAGAATTTCGTGGCACTGTAAACAAACATGGGACACCCTTTATGTGTCTTTCCTTTTGCCTTTTTTTGTTTCCGTCCTGCAAACGATTGTGGCCTCGAAGCACGTCCACTTTTAAATTCATTTCATTTTAAATGTTATAAAACGATACGCAAAATATGTGGAATGCAGAAAGGCATCCTCAAAGTGCGACACACCTAGTGTTGGTGCGCAGCAGATGAGACGCAAAACAGAAGGACAGAGGGCCAATAGTTTCGTAAAAGGAATAAATATGCAAAAAGAACAAATATGCAAAAAGAACAAAAAGTAGAGGTACTGTAGAAAACACACACAGACACACACCCCACAAATCCTCTATTTCTCACTTACTCTCTTTCTCACTCTCTTTTTCACTCTCTTTGTCATCCAGTCTCAGTGATAGCGAGAGTGTTGGCATCCACTCGGGCTGGGAGATGTTCTAAGACCTCTTCTCACTTTGTGCCAGCTCTGCTATACCCTAGTGGGTGTGCGTTTAAGTTTCCCCATCTGCTTCTGTTCACATTATCTAGCTCCAGGGCAGGCACCTTGCCTAAAATACACACATGCACACACATGCACTCACGCAAAGACACACACATACTCTGAGTTTCATCTTTTGTGCTGATGACGCAGTTTTAGAGTTGTGTGAAGCCCACACACACGGCTTAGCAGGGGTGTTTTTTTTATCTTTACCTTCCTTTTCTTTCTCGACAGAACAGGCGAAATCAAGAGGAAGTGCTGGCCTCTGGAGAGTGGAGGCCGCTAACTTCCTCTGAGCGTTGTGATCACTGGCTGCTCATCCCTGGAGGTTAAATCAGCGGTGGAGCACAGAGGACGTAAGGGAGCAAACATCACTGGCAGCTCTACTGTGAACTAGGGGCCAAATTTGCATCAGAGTTCTTCTTTTTTTAAATGCCTCCTCAATCAGATCACATTCTTCAGCACTGGGTTATGACTTTCGAGGTACGAGCACGCAAAAATAAAAGCTCCACAAGCTTCCGACTATTAAAGAACACTGATGATGAGCTGAGAAAATAAAGGAAGCGAATAATATGTAAGGACAACGTGTAAATGCCCAAAGTGCTTTGCAATGTCATGCTGTTAATTCAAAGCCTAACACTGAGTGCATGTGACTGAGAAAGGGTTACAATGAAAAAGAAGGAAGCTGCCAGTGTTTATTTCCCTGGGACCATCTGATGTGGCTGTGGTCTCTTTTCTTTGCTATGACGGGTGCCATAAAAAGCAGATTGAGCTGTCTGCTCGAGGGATCAAAGGTCAAACTCATCCTGTCAGAAGGAGGCTGGTGGTGAGCCACAGGGAAGGGTTGGGGGTTGTGACCTGTTGATTGTCCAAGGTATGATGGACTGGGAGAGGGCAGGGGGAGGTTGCCGTATGTGGCTCCCACTGACCTATGAGGAAAATCAGTGGCGACACGAGGTGACACTGGGTGGTTGGGCAATTTTGTCACCACCTGGCGCTCTTTTTGAAATGCGAGAAAGGAAAAAGAGACGGTTGAGGAGGAGAAAGAGAGAGGAAAATATGTCCAGCAGGGGGGCTGTTCTTCTAAGGATATTTTAGTTCAAAGATTTAGGCGGACATCATTCAGAGTTACTTGAAACTACATCAGTGGAGGTTAAAAATAAAAGAACCATGAGGTACCTGGCATGATCACATGGCTATTATGTAACCAAAATTCACGATATTGCCTCAATCCATCTCTGGAAGCAGCATCTCAACAAATTAATGCACGGAGGCAGGCAGGGGAGGCGATCGGCCTCCATGCGCTGCAGACCATCAGCGATGACACCTTCCTTACAGTAAATCCACATGAAAACTAAGAGACCCTGACAGCCAAGCAGCGCCATCAAACAAACAATCCCCCCCCCCCATTTATAAACGAATGCTTTCACATGCCTCGTCTGGGAGGCAGACATTGTGCGCATGCCTGTCTTTTTGCCTCCCCTCTGCCTTATAGATTTACATTTGCTTATCTGTTTGCCTTTACTTATTCATATCTGCGTTTTGGGCACTCCTTTCTTGCCTCTTGATATTTGTCAATATAGGCTTGACCTCAGTGGGCCAAGTCTCTCCTCTGAAGTGGGAGCTGGTGATAGCCTTGAAAACAGACCTTTAAATTAAACGAGGGAGAACACAGATTGTTGTATAATTCATCTAGACCCCCTGCCGAGGATCCTCTGTGCAGTCGTGTTACTGTCTAGATTAGAATTTCCTTTTGTTGCTGCCTGTTTGTGTAATACACAATGTAGATCCTGCCAGGGCCCAGTAAATTACCTCTTTAAACATTCATTTGCCTTAACCAAGAGGAAGGGGGAGAGGGAGCGGAGGGGAGAAAGGAAAAATCCTCTTGATTTCACATACAATGAATAAGTTAATAAAAAGATTTCTTCCCTCTCCTGTGCATGCATTTTTTCCTCCCCTCCACACTTGAAATCATCCTTACCAAATCAAAAAGTAAGAGGGAAAGAGAAAGGGAGGGAGGAAGAAAGAAAGACAGAGAACTACAGTGGGACAGAGAATGTCTGCGTATGCAGAAGTACAACAACAACAAGAAAGAGGAGAGGAGTGAAGCCGATTGGAGAGGAGAGAGGAAGCAGGAGAGAGAGAGAGGGAGACAGAGAGAAAGAACCAGATGAGCTCTTGGAATGATGTGCCTCATAGTCCCCGCTTTCGTATCCCAAAATACCTGGTGCTGGAAATGTGAAAGCCAGGCGCACGACGGACGCCATTCCCCAGAGAGGCTCCGCTGGTATCATTAGCGAGGGAAACGGCGGGCTCAAGTGGCGTACAAACTTCAGCAAAACGTCAAGCGAGAGAAATGTGCACGCATTGCGCCTCTTTTTTCCCCCCTCCCCTCTTTCCCCCCTTTTTTCTCACTCTCCCTCTCTCTTTTTTCTTTCTCTGTGTTGTGTTTCAGATACGACACCACTCTTCTACCAAATTAATATTTCTCAAAATAAAAGCCAGGACAACTTTAAACTAGCGAGTGAAGAAAAAGGGAGGGAAGAAAGGAGGAGAGACAGAGAGGGAGAGAGAGAGAGGGAGAATTCGGTTCAGTTTGCACGCTTCCTGTGAAGTGGAGTCTCTGTCTTCCTGCTCCTCTCATTTTGAGGTCTGCGGTTTTGTTGTCTCCGTCTTGGAGTCAGCTCCATCTAACTGATGAGGTCGTCACAACTGCTTATGAATGCCAAATGAAGAAGCGCAGCAAGCATCCGTGCTACCAGGGGGACATTTCCATATAGTTTGTATGATAAGCAGAAATCATCCTTGACCCGGACAAAGCATTTTCAAATTGCTGGACCTGTGCTGGCATTTACTCTGGTGCGCTTCTGCTGTGTGCTTTAGTTGAAACTTAACACATACCCATTTAAAATGAAAGTGTTGTTCTGTCATGTGAAATAATACCTCATATTAACACATTCAGAACAGTGGAGTCACTTATAATTGCCTCTTAAGTGATATTGTGGTTCTTCTCTCCCAAAGCCATCGGGATGGCACGGCTACAATGCACAACTGTAATCAAACGGGACAGCGACCGCCCTTTGACGACTGGCTGCTGAGTGGGGCCAAATATGTCTTTTCTACGTGGTGCCGTCTGTCGGAGACGTAATTACAAGTTAGAGCTAAATAAACAAACAGCTGCAGCCTGACTGCCCCTTCAGGAGCTGTTTGGTGGCTGCTGCCGGAGATGCACGCCTGCTTTGCTGCAGCACAGTCACAGACGTTTTCTATATGCAGTTCACTAGACACATACACACAGCACAACTAACCCTGCTATCATGCAAGAACTGACATGTACTCCATACCGCCTAATGGCAATTCTAGCACAGGGATAAATATATATATGTATATAATGCACACATTCAGACGTACACAATGCATAATTTGGGATGTGACGCCCTATAGAGAGGAGAGAGAGGATTTTCCTGTCTGAGGAAAAAAGAAGGCACAAACTAACAATTAGCCTTTATTTTAATTGGAGCATTTCAAAGTAAATCAGAGGGCCCACTCAGGCCTAACCAAAAGTACAGAGTGGTGCTAAACTTGGAGGGCGCAGAGCTGTTTTCCACCTCTCCTCTTTTAGACATAAAGAGGAGGGACGTATAGATGCATACAGTCGAGAGCCAAACTGAGACCTGCTCCGGCGTCTCAGTGAAACATATTTGTGGTAAACCGCGACAAAATCAGACAACATGTGAAACATTTGCCTCCCTTCGGGGAAAATTACAGGTGGTGAACAATTTAATGTGCGTGCTTAAATGTGTTTGAGACCAGCGGATGACACGGCGTTAGACGGTCATTAACAGCTGACACAGTTTAAACGGGCCCAGCGTTTAAACAGCTGGAATCCGGAGCAGAAACTAAAATTGAGCATGCTTCCGACTAATGTGATGTTAAACTATGATCTGGTGTGACACGTCGGATGAAAAGAGAACACTTTGTGTATAGCAGTTTGCACAAACTGACAGCCTTGTTTGTTCAACGTTATTTTAAAAGACAACTACAAATCTGCTCCGACGTCTATCTTTGGATTGTTTTTTGGGATTTTCTCAGAGAATAACTTCATATTTTTGAATTTGGTAAGACCTGTGCCATATTTAGACATATAGAAAGTACTGATATTTTAGTGGAAAAAGAACCCGTGTGGAGCATTTTTATGCTAAAATGCTAACAGGCTTTTCACTCAAATTTGATTATTGCCAAAGCTGCTATTGTTTTTATCTGATATGTCACCTTTCAATTAAAAAATATTCCAATTAAACCACTTTTTAAACAAATAATCAGATTCACTGAAGGCCACAAACAGAAGAAACACTAAAGCGAATTTAAATTCCTGGAAATTGGAGTTGAGCAACCGATTGTCAAACCAAGCAGTAATTATAGCTAGCACTTAAGCCAATGTATGACCATCTGATCAATCAAAGATATGGGAGGAGAGCTGACAGGACCGACCATAAAAACAGTTACTGCTGCTCCTCCAGTTAATCCAGATGCTTTCCGGTGAAAGTTTTTGGAAACTGTCCTGGGGAATGGACAATGCAGATGTGAATTCTTCAAGCTGCCGGCTTCCAAAATGTGTGTTTTCTTTTATTTATTTGTTTTTTGTTACAACTACCCAGCTACTAATTGATGAACTGTCAAACTGAGAAGCTGGTATGACTATCTTAATACTGCTGGATTGTATTTCTTTTCCGAGAGACAGGCAGGTAATAAACTAAAGAGCAAGGCCAGCAAAAAAAAGAAGAAAAAAAACGTGAAATTCAAACTATGTGAGGAATCTGTTATGTGTGTCAAACTGCTGTTTAGGGACTTCATTTGGTTTCTCCGATCAGAACATGTGTTTCGTGAGATGAGGATCCTGCAGCTTTCTTAGAAAAAGGAAGAAAAAAAATATTTGCAAAGATTGTCCAACACCAAACACACATAACAAATTTAAGATGGATTAATATTTTCTGGCAGAAAAAGAGATGCACTCTTTAATTAATCTGAGTGTCCAAAAATAAAATAAAGCTAGGGGGGGAAAAAAGTGCATGGTATGAAATCAGTGAGGGCAGTAAGCAGAGTTGATAGGTCGCTGCTGTTTTTCAAACTGTGTTACACTGTCCCCTGCAGAAACATTAGCCACTGATAGTGGTTTTAGAGCAGCTAATGTGCTGATAACACATTACATTTGAAGGTTTCAGTGCTTTGAAACACTGGAGGGATGAGGTGTGGGAATCCAATCCATTAGATAAAGCCAACAGTAATAGGTATCCAGTATCAAAGGAATATAGTCTAAACTGCAGGGGCTTTGGATGCACTCATTGCTATTTATTGTTTTAAGTGGAGCTTTATGCACAGGAGGTGATATCAACACACTAACAAAACCCTTTCAACACCAGTGGGCTTTGAGTGACATCAAATGTGTCTATTAACCAACCTCTTGACAAGCCAAGGTGATTCATCTCTACTGTGCTGCCTCTGTGTGTGTGTGTGTGTGTCTTTGTGTGTGCACACGTGCACGTGCGGATGTTCTCATCCCAGATACTGATTTGAATGTAGCCTAACAACAAACCGAAATCCCAACATTAACTATTTTAACAACTCGTTAGAAGTGATTTTCAAAGTCACTTTCTTTTTTCTTTTCAAATTCTACCCTCCAAAATTTGGACTTTTCTTCTAAACCGGTGCCGGATAAAAACAAAAACAATGAAAAAAATTTTTTAAACACAAAATCCCAAAAAGACCAAACCTAATTTCTTCCCTTCAAAAGAACGGACTCTGTGACTTGCTTAGTACAATAAATTGTTAAGACTGAATCTCTTTTGTGTATGGCTTTTGGTATATTAAAAAAATAATTAAATAAAAATTAAAACAAAAGTTAACCATCATTCGCTGACAGCTCACCAGATTCCTGAAGCCTGGTGGCTAAACCCAATGCCATTCGGAAAAAACAACAAGAGGCCCTAAAATCAAAGTCCCCCTTCAGCTCAATCACTCTGGCTGCCTCTCCCAAACACTAATAATCACTTTCCTCCCTTCCTTTTTTCTCCCGTGTGTGAAACATCGCATTGCCTTTGATTGGGCTGTTTAAATGATTAGCACACCACCTCGGCAGAGACGGCTGGCAGTGGCACCGGGGAGAAGGGGAGCGCGAGCCCCCCGCTGAGTGTGCTGAGATGCACGGTGTAGAGATGAGGCATGGACCCCCTGTCACATCACAAGAAGATGGCGTCCAATAAAGGCTCACAATGGCCACAACTCTCCCGCAGTTTGTCTAGCTTACCTACATGTTTTCACTTAGTATTTGTTCCCTAGAGGCTTGTTTTCAATGTGTGTGTGTGTGTGTGTGTGTGTGTGTGGGGGGGGGGGGGGGGGGGGGGGGGGGGGGTAAGTACGTGTGTGATGCAAATCTGGGTGCTGTGTATGGCTTCACATCTACCACCTAAGCGTAGTGTAAAATTTAATGTCCAAAGTCACAGATGCAAAAGACCAGAGAGAAAGGAGGTATTTTTCAGCTGCAAAATAATCCCTGCTTGTACCTGATCTGACACTACACCAAAGTACAACATGAGGACAGTTTTCAAGGAGTTTATTCTACCCAGAATCCTCTGTACTGGCGAGCACAAAGAGTAACAACACCGTCATACAGCGCGCCTTTGTAGAGGAAAAATGCGTGGCCTTCATCTTTGACTACTTAACGTCTAAAAGGGGTGAATTGTGGTGACCGTTGGTATTCAGTGGCCATAGTTCCTGTGGGCAGACTGGAAAAATACAAGTGGGCAAACAAGTGGAACAAGCAAAAAGATAAAAATTAAAATATGAAGCCACTGCCAACGCCAGCTATTTTTTTCTTTCCCTCCTCACTTTGAGGACACAACTTTGGTCTTGATGCCCAGAGTCTTAAATGAATAGCATGGGGAGAGACTTTGATGTGACAATCATTCCCAAGTTAATTTGTCTTCAGTCACAAGCGCTCAGGGCATCTAGTGTGCAATCAGTAGAAAGACAAAGAATCACTATAGAAAAAGATGTTTTCCAAATAATGTTCTTACTTTGATATGCTGGCTGATCAGTGCCTACCTAAAGGCGAGGATGAAAATTTAAGAAATCAAGACAATGCATCAGTCAGACACAATTATTATGCAATATGTAGCCATTCTTTAATGTCTCTCCTTTGTGTTTGTTCCTGGAAACACACACACACACACACACACGTAATTCACACAAATACTCACGCGGATGCATCCAAAATGTTACACTATGTCTACACTATCTGAAAGGGAACAAGCTACATGTTGTCAGTGTCATCAAATTGTGCATTTAACTGTTATGTTTCTAAGCGTTAATATTCAGGCAGTTTCTTTTTAGAGAAATGTGGAAGACAAATATGGCTGAATCTAAAGACATTTAACTAGATCTCAGATGCAAATCGTGCACATAACTGCACAGAGTCAAATAAAACACCATGTGCAATGTGTTTGTTTAAAAAAAAAAAAAAAAAAACACTTGGTAGTTAAAAAATTTATGGAAATGTGAGCTAGTTTAGATAACTTTTATCCTCACCTGCTATGAGCAAGCCAGTCTATTTCTTGTTTTCGCCTTAATGCAATGAATTGTTATTGAATATTGCAAATTCTTTAAATTATGCCTTTCATCATCTCAGTCCTCCAACACTTTTACTTGACTCTGCCTTTACTTTAGTTCATTATAGCAATTCACCAACTCGTTTTTCACAAAGAGTCCTTTTAAGAAGAATAAAGGGTTTGCCCTTTAATGCACTTGCATGTGTACAGCTGCAGCCATGTGATCATGAACCATATCTGTAACTTTAACAATAATTTTGGGCTGCTGGGGTAGTTTATTTTTTTTTTTTGCAGTTGGTTTGCTCATTGGGGGAAAAGCTTCTTCTACTCCTCTGTGGTATGAGAACACGAGCAGTTTCAAAGAGCTCTGCGTTCCTTGTGCTCTTCTGCCACCCGGTGGCCACTGGGGAGAACAGAGAAAAATCTCCAAAGAGGTTTTGCCTGGAGAGGTTGATCATGTCTCATCCTGCATCAAAATCTCATGATTGCATCTTAGGAGATTCTTAGCCATCAGCCTGGAAGGCAAAAAATAAACCTCTCTTAACTCTCTTTTCTTCACATTCTTCTGTCTTCCCTTCTCTTTATGTCTTTGTCAGTGGCATGACAGCTGATACCCCTTTAAAGACTAAGACAATTAACTTTCTTGCGGGTGCAAAATAAGCAATAAGGGGCTTGCAGTGGGGGTGGGCTGGGACTCTTAAAGACAGAAAAGGAAGCTGTCTGTTTACCCACGTCATCATTAAAGTGACGACCAACACTCGCCCAATGGGCTCATCTGCATAATTGAATAGAGTTAAGAGTTTCACCAAAGCCCATGATTTCAGGCGCGCGTGTGTGTGTGTGTGTGTGTGTGTGTGTGTGGACTCTGGAGACTCAGTTTCTTCCTCTTGGTACAAACGTCATCATTAGACCTCCTTAGCCCAGCACATAACAAAGAGTTAGCTCATTACTGACAAAAATATCTTTGCTAATGTCCCCCTCGCTTTGTCCGTTTCTCTTCTAATCTCTCTTGGCACAAGTGACTTCAAATTCATGATGATAACATGGAGGAGAGAGCGAGAGAGGGGAAAAAGAAGAGAAAAGAAATGTGCACAGAGGAACTGGAAGAGAAAAAGAAACAGCTTCAGTGACATGGCCACACTGTGTGTACAGAGATAGGCATGCCAAAATACAGAGAGAATAAAAAGAAATGAAAGAGCTTTCTTGCTGGCAATATTCCTGCCAACATCTGTCACAGGCAATGCTGGCTGTGTGAAGGTGTGTCTGTGCGCTATACAGTATGTGTCTTCCATGCGTATGGCTGTGTATTTTCTCCTTAATGCGAACGGAATACATATTCATGTCGCGCGAGAGCGTGTACATCTGTGTACGTATCCAGCAAACGTGTGTTTACGTGATTCCATCTGAATGTCTGCAGGAGTATGCATTCACATGCATGGGTACTTGTGCATGTACCTCCAAAGCCTCCCCTCCTCATTTCCTGCATATTTTTGTATACGTGTGAGAACGAGAGACTACAGTTTCTATGCGCGCGAGGCCGACCCATACATCCAAAGCTTCCTCATTTACCCCGTATTTGTAGGTGTGTGTAGGTTTTGCGCGTGGCGACGTGCATATGTGTGCGCACACTCCAGTATGCCATTAAGATGAGCTATGACAGCTGTAGCCTCTTCACCCTGCAGCCCTCCTTTCTGCTTCTTGAAATGTGCCTCCTGCTTGTCATAGAGGATCTTGGCCTCTCGCTACCACCACATATCAAACTGCTGAACAGAGGTGGAGAGAGTGCAGCAATATTTTACTCAAGTACAATCACTGCAACTTCAGGAAGTGGCCCTTTTGAATAGTGTCGCAAGGCTGACTTCAGTCAGAGCTGAATGAGATGATAGAAAAGTGCTTTTAAATGAATCACAGAGAAGTAGGCAGGAAAAAAAAGGTTGTGTTACACTCAATATAGCTTTTCAAGGAAAATAAGAGATGAAATAACTACTTAATTTCTACCTTTGGTCTTGAGTGTATCTAACAGACGAGAGGGGCTAAGAGGGGAAGTGAGGAATGTTGATCGCACACATCGGAAAATACAGATAAAAAAAGTGCGCTATAAACGAAAGAAACGGATCTCAT
This sequence comes from Maylandia zebra, assembly GCF_041146795.1. NCBI lineage: Eukaryota > Metazoa > Chordata > Actinopteri > Cichliformes > Cichlidae > Maylandia > Maylandia zebra. The sequence continues at coordinate 18,619,548 of NC_135174.1, read as the reverse complement.
GAGAAGCATTGGATTTGTTATTTAGCGGCGATGTGAAAACAACTTATCACACCTTTTCTAGCTCTGTCACAATACCTGCAGCCAAAGGAAAGAATTTTAAGGTCAGTTATGAAAGATGTCAGAACGTCTGCTAAGCCGTTACTCAGAAATGAGGTATAAATTCCACTGAGCAGGGAGACGTTAGAAAATGACAATTACAGCAAGGACGGTGGAATAACATCGTAAATTTTTAGGGCAGTAAACATCAAGACAGCTTTTTTGTGTATTCTATCAAAACTACAAGCGAGTCTGGCATGAATTACAGTATCTCTGACTCTGGATAGCCTTTAATGGGCCAATTTTTAATTTGACTGGCCAGATGTGAGCCTATCTTTTTGTCTGGACGTCCTTATTTGGCCTTATATCTGTTTGGTAGTGTTGGAGTAACAGGCACGAAGGTTATTCCTCATCAGGTCATGCATTGCATTCTCTTTTTTTCTTTCAGTACCAACCTTAATGCCTCTACCTCCCTCTGGGTGCTGTTCCTGCCCAGTTTGATCCAGAACTTTTTATCCATTTGTACCTTGCTTCTGATGTCCTGAACATCAAGAAGGACTGACATACCTTCATCTTCTAGGGTAGCCAACTCTTCCCTGTTCAAGGTGCTTTACTACATGTGAGACTAACTGACCACGTGTTTTATTAGTAGCATACTCTTTTCCTAGACCTGAGATTTAAAGTGCATCGCGTAGTTTACCAGCTGTCTACAGTCACCAGATTCGGTGGCAATTTAAATTCAGCGTTAGCGGAAGAGTTAGCATAAGCGCTGCAATGACGTTTTATAGAACTTAACTGGCTTTTTCTGCCCCCTAGTGGTCACTTTGCTAACTTCAGAACACTTACGTCAGTCTAGCAACACCTCAGCTGTTTGCTGTGCTCCTTTCTGATGTCTGGATAATCCGTGGGGATGATTGACATGACATACTCTGATGGGCAAGGTTAAGTGGCAAACCGTCATACCTACTTACATTTGTGCTGGAATTACTCTGTGACAGCAGAAATGTACATAAACTACTTATGGTAGGACATTTAGCCAAAGTAGGACGTTTTGTCAGAACACTGGACTAGTGAATTTACCGGTTTGGGCTTAAATTGTAAGAAATAACTGTAAAATTACAGAAAAAGTTCTCCTGTAATTATAAAACACAAATACTTTGTTAATTCACAGAAAAATCTTTTTTATTTTTACTGCAGTCATACATTTCTATAGTTTATAATTTTTAAAAAAAGAGATTTTTCTGTAATTGTTTAACTGTTACTTAATTACGTTGTTGTAGTATGAATGGCAATGGGAAAGGTCTTTATAAGAAGAAAAGAACAGTAAAAAGTCCAAAATTTATGCACTCACTTTTTCCAAAGCCATCAAGTTGAATTAGTCTTTGCCTGGCCGATTCAAGCCCCCTGGGCCTTATGTTTGACGCCCCTGCCTTAAACAGTGAAGAGAGATGAATGAAGAGCTGCACACCTCTCAGGTTTCAGTCACAAATACTTCAACCAAATCCAAGTTTTCTCTGTATCTATACACTTAGTCTCAGGATCACAGTTTTCAAACAAAGTTATCCTTCTTTTCTCTTCTACCTTGTTAGCTAGCGCACATGAACTGTAACGTGAAGTAAACACATTGTGTATTTTAGCTAACATATTAACGGACTTTTCACAGTAAATGGTAATTTTTTTAAGTACTGTACCGCTTTCAGTAGCTAAATTAAATGCAAACAATGGCAGAATAACTGTCATACAATATAGTGAGACAATACCAAAAGCTAGCTTCCACAGCGAGTTTCTCTGAAAGTGCTCGGCAAAAAATGTCAAAAATTCACCACCTTCTCGCATAAATGAGTGAACATAAAGAAGTAACAATTAACCACAACATGTTGCTAAACTTATCGTGCTTTTTGTGCGGTAATTACCTTCATCGGGGAAAACCAGAGAGGAGATGAGTGAAGAGATTACCACTGAGCTGAGATTCCTCATACTGGAGCCCTAAGGCATTACCAATGGGTCAAAGCACAATCAAACCCTGTATTAGCCATTTCTACTCTTTGAATTCTGGGTGCACACTTCTACAGCAGCACAGTCAAAGTAACTGTCAAGGTAACAGTAAAATTATGTTATGACATAAAAGGAACAAAATTATATATATATATATATATATATATATATATATATATATATCCACCACACATAAGTGAATAACAGAGAGGGGTTTTCAAACGCACGGTGCTTGACATGGATGATGCTGAAACTTTGTTTTTAACGCTTCGCTTCACTTCAGCTCATCTTCATCTAGCACACAGACCAGGTGTACCGCATTTTTGTACACTGCATCCATCAATAGATGCTCTCTGCAGGTAGATGCAGGCACTACCACCACTAAACAACAATTTCTCCCGTTCATTGCTGAATTTCTCCTTGATTCATCTGAAAAATTTAACATAACTATAATTTGGAGCTGTTGAAGACAAGGTAATGATAACGTACATACTACCTCGGTTCAGCCATTTAAAAATGAAAACAAACAAACAAAAAACTAAACAAAATTCCAAAACAGCTGAGTTGCTCTTTTTTCATTATTATTAAAATAGCATATTTATAGGTAGAGGCCTGATCTACCTTCCATTTCAGTTGGTGGCACTACAATGTTGTTTCCAAACTGTCATTAAATTCAAGAATAAGAAGAAAACGGGTTAAAGTTTACGCAGACTTTATATGACCCTATACTCTTTGAATCGGTGAATGAGTAGAAGTTCCATTTACCACATGGTTCACTCGTTATAATGTCAGTATTTACTGTCAGGTTGAGTTCACTTACTCTAAAAGTAAGTAACTGTAACTGGAAAACACCGTGCCTACAATGTTACACACCGAGAAGCACATATCCAAGAAAGCCCTGGACATGTATTCACTGGAAAATAATAGGTGCAGTTCTAGCAATCAGTGGTAATAATGTTTTGATGATACCTGAGCACGTTAAGTTCATTTAAGCACTCTGTAATTTAACATCATTATTCTTTATAAACCTCATAAATTTCAGCAGATTATAAAATTAATGTAACTACTGTTATTTCATTTATTGCAAACCCTTCTGCTGTTACAAATAGTAATCCCATATGTGAAGATTGAGCTTGAACTCTAATCGATCATCATCGTTCACAAAGAGTCAATCAACACAGTGTTAAAATGAACATTTGATCCTGGTCACCAGGTCAGGTTTTAAAAATCCACACTCGAGCCTTTCCATCTATAAAAGCAGCCTCCTTCAACCCCAACCTGATCTTCTACACCCGGGTCGCCCATCGCAGAGCTCTTCAGCTCCAGCCGAGGTCTCTCTCCTCTCAGTCATCTCTAGTAGACAGCTGAGCTTCAGCTCCTCCTCTAAATGTCCATCTAAAAAGAGCAGACCTGGTGATCGTCTGGTGTCCTCTCGCCACACATCTCCCCTGTTCGAGAAAGCCTCAGTGCTTCCGCTGGGCTGATTGGCCGGCTCAGTGCAAGGACCAGATAGGATCTTTCTATTTGCCCAGCGGCAGGGCTGCCTCTCTATCAGCGCTACCTCTGGAGGGGGTTTATCTGGCCTGCTGATAACAATGTTTTCCCCTGCCTTGTTCCCCTCCCTGATGGTTTGTTACACTAGTAAATGGGAGTCAAGGCTGGGGCTGAGCTGCAGCAGCAGTCTGCAGTCCTACGCTACTCCTTGTAAACAAGATTGGCTCAGTTTGCTTTTACCGCTCAGTCATGTGTGTGTTTATGTGTGTGTTTAAGAGAGAGAGAGAGGGAGATGGAGTGAAAAAGAGATTAAAAGAGAAACTGTGAAGAAAAAAAATCTTTTACACAATAAACACTTCTTTAACACCAACACAAATTAGCCTGGATTACAAATTTGTGAACAGACTTATAATTCATTCAGCATTATTTTTACACTCCTGCGCGGCACAGTCTAAGTTCTGTTTTTGCTGCGCTGCTGCCAGTACATCTGTCGCTGGAGAGTCGCCAGCTTTACAAATCTGTGCAGAACAATATGCACCGGAGTTCACGGAAGCGGCACTAAATAGCGTCTGTGTCAGATGAAACCTTGGCCGGTGCAGGATATAGTACTTAGCAGAAGTGCACCAGAGTATAAGTTGTAGATCACTTTCCGAGCTTGGCTGGAGCAAAACCTTCAACATGCTTTTTCATTCATGGCGTGGTGGGAAAAGCCTCGTGTTCTCTGCATGGCCGAAACATCTGTAAGCTGTTGCAGAAACAGAGCCCAGAGGAAAACATTTACCTAACAGAATACTAATTCTTTCAGGCCCTCGTGTCAACACTTCGTAAATAAACTTGCACATATGGTATTGTTTTCTTAAGGTTGGTCTGGGAGAACCATTCTGGCTGTTGTAATCTGCCACATCTACCCATGAGGTTTTCTGAATGTTGCTGCAAAGGTTCTTTTTTTACTATAAACTGTCTCTCATACTGTGAACACCTGTCTGCTGCTCACAGTTCCTTCATGGATTGTTCTTGCTAAGACTGATTTAGAGTAAATCATAATCCTGTCTCTAGATGTGAAAATACTGAGGGCAGTGCCCATATAAGATGATGAAATGCTTATAAGTTTAATTAATTAATCAAAAAAAATCTACCTGCCACAACTTTTCCTTTTTTTCTTAAAATAAATGTTTAGCTACGCCACTGTTTTCTGTCCAGATGTGTATTATTTATATGTAAGAAAAGCTTTTGGTGTTAAAAAAAACAAAAGCAAAATCTTTCAAACGTGGGGTGCCAAAGAAGTCTTCACAGACTGCAAGAATGGCATCCAGCTAATGGCCTACCATCACCATCTCTGTTGTAGCACAGTTAAAACTCTGCTTTTATGTTCCCACAATGAGTATGTGCATTCCTCTTTGGGATGACTGTCCTAGATTTAAAGGCTTGTCAGACACCACTAGCCCTTTTATTTTTCCATAAACTTTTTTTAATCTTTTGCATTTTACACTGGGGGATTGTTTCTGCTGGGATACTGTTGCAACGGATTATACGAAAAATGTCCACAACTGGGAGTTAAAATAGAAGCCTCCTTCATCTTTGCCTTGCAGCATCTTTTGTTGTGATGCCTGTGTGCTGCAGCACTGGAGTGCAAAAGTATTAAAATACACACGAATTACAGAGCTGCAGGTTTAATGTCAGGCACTGCAATGCGAGTAATCGCTTTACTGAAGGCATCACCGTGCAGCTGATAGTGCTAACAGTTAACAGCCTTTCGGTAAATGTCATAATTAGTTGTGAATCTGCAGCTAATCAGCGCTCCTTGGGAGCCAACTAGGTCACTGTTTGTCTGAGATGGAAAATGGAGATATTCAGCGCTGACAAGTAATTCTGTGATTGTGTCAGCAGCTAAGATACATAATTCAGTGCATTTAAACTGGACCTGTCTGGTGAAGTGAGTAGCGCCTGTGTTGTTGCTTCAGTACATCTGTCTCCTCGTCACTTCGGGAGTCTGACATCTCTCTCAGCGCCGTGGCACAATGGAGGAAAGTGCACTTCCGTGGCGCAGGTAAAAACCCGCCAAGGGATAGAAGGCCCCCTCATGAATAAATGATTGTGACACGCAGCAATAATTTGCATCCGTGTAAAAGTGACGCATCAGCGCTTTTGTCTGCCAAGAAGTCTAGAGGTGTGTTTTTTATTTTATTATTTAATGGAAAATGGCTTTCATTAACAGTGGCAAAGCAAAAGGTGTTGACAGCGATGCACCGACTTGTCAAGCCGATCACAGCCTGTTTTTCAAGCCGATCACAGCCTCTGCCTTTTTTTCTCTAATTAGGCATATGCTGGAGGCATCATAACAAACACTGAAACAGGTTTGTCCTTGCCTAATCCGGGGAACTAATTTTTAAGGTTATTATGCAAATCGATACTGTTTACAAACATGAAAGCCGGCGTCCTATTTTTGATCTGCCACATCGGTTTTCGATGGCTTAAAGCCCGCCTCAGCAGGTGTCATGTCAATAACAACCAGCAATCGATCAGCGGCCGTCTGAGGGGGATTGGGACAGCAGGGCCTTGAGGTGTGGAGGGGGATTTTCATCAGCTAAAGGCTCAGACACAGCCACAACATTACATTGTTTCTTCGTGGACACGCAGCCGACACTGTGGCTATTGTTATGTTAAAACAGCACAGATGTTTATGGTTTTGTGGGACTTCTCATTTCACTGTGGTGACTTAGGTCTAAGAAGGAATAACATCATTTTAGGGTCACACAATTACGACTCTATGATCAATACTAGCCCCATGGCCTCGCATAGTGCTTACACGGACAATAAGATCTAGTTCAAGGTCTCAGGAAGATTAAAACATTCATTTGTTTGCTTATAAAATAAAGATAAAATTACATAAAACAACATAAAACAATGCAAAACTGTTGTTTTGGTGTGATATGACTTCAAATGATAAATATTCAAGCTAGCCTTGGTACTTTTGGCAGCTCTTCTGTGGAGTTATCAATATCACTGGCCCCTGTTTCTTAGTGAAATCTGACATTGACTCTGTGATCCTGACGTCAGAGTTCAGCGAGGACTATACCCTCAGGTTCAGGACATCTACAGGTAGTTATTGCTTCACAAAATATGCATCTGTTTAGAAAAAACTGGTCGCGGAAGATGGCCTGAGGTTTCTTCCTGTTAAAAGGGGATTTTTCCTTCCCACTGTCACCCAACTCCTTGCTCATAGGGGATCATATGATTGTTGGACTTTTCTTTGTATATATTATTGTAGGGTCTACCTTACACGATAAAACACCTTGAGGCAACTATTGTTGTGATTTAGTGCTGTATAAATAAAATTGATTTGAATTGAAAACTAGGCTAAATTTGAAATATACATACAGCAACAAAAATGCTCCGCCATATAGAAGAATGGTTTGTCCCATCAAGCAAATATTAAATATTTTTAAAATTCCCAGACAGAATAGTCTTAATAAGGTTGAAAGGAAATTTAATACAAATGGCCTATATTATAGTCCCCATTTGGTTTACCTAAAATCCTCTGTTCTTATTTGTATTTATGTTTAGATTTGAATGAAGAGGAGAAGGTGGATTTTTAAGTACCTTTTACAAAAGAAATAGAGAAAAGATATTTAAAGTCTGACTTAAAGGCTTTAAATAGTCCAAAATAGGAGACGGCACTTCTGAGATTATGGTCCATATGGTAATTGTTGAACCAGCACGAGACCTGGCTGTATGCCAGTGCTGTTTGCATTATTCTTTGCCCTTTGATGTATACCACATTAGCCATGTAATGCACTCGGAAAAGGTTTGAGGCAGGCATGGGAGTCAATCTACACTCAATTTACAACAAAACAAAAGCGCAAGTTGGGTTTGCAGCTGGTCTTTTTCTGAATTCTTGGACTTTACTTCGACCTGTTGTCAATTGTCACACGTGACGACTAAACATCTTCCTCGGCTTTTTCGGTTCTGCGAAAAGAGCAGAGCTCCTTTTGATCTGTGGTGCACCACAATGTGCACCTGCCCGTCACATGAAGGGATCAACAATGTACATCCATGATCAACACACACTGCAAGCTGTGTTGGCCAACGCTCAGCCTCCACTTTCCCTGGATCATACGTACCAGCCTTTAGCCTTCAGAACTTCAAAGCTCTAAAGGCTAAAGAGAGATGTATTGTGTATACTTCCTGCCTCCGACATGTTTGCCCTCCTTTCCCTTCAATGGTAAATACATGTTGATAACTTTTTTTATTCAGCCTGGAAACAAAAGGTCCAAAATGGGTCATGTTTAATTGTTAGTTTATCCTTTATTTTAAATAATATATATTACTTTACTTGAATATGTTATTAAAAATTTGGCCTGAATCCTAATGTAAGTGTTTTATGAGTTGCAATATTGCTGCAGTAATCATGTCTTTTTACCTCTCTGCCATGAAATTACATTTTTAGTTGTAAAAACTACAGATCAGTTCCCAGGTTTTAGCCTTTTCCTTAACTTCGATGTCAGACATTTCCTCGTAATTTCAGTAGAGCTTTTCATTAAATCAATCAAAACTCTGCTTTTCTGAATTCTTAAACTGCAAGTTTTCAGACTGAAACAAGAGCACTTCTTCTTCTTCCTTTTTTTACCCCTGCCTTTCCTCTACATGCTCGGTCAAGTTCACATCTTTGGTTTTCCTCCTGTGATTTCAGTCCAGCCATTCATTTATCAAGTAATTTATTCATACATTTTTTTGAAGCATCGCTCAATAGCATCTGACCCTGGTGCCCCATCATCCAACTCTCCCTTCCGAGACAGAGCACAAGTGTTCCCTCAAGAGTGAGGGAATGCGGGTCAGAGGCGGCGTTTACTTGGGGTGGAAGGAGAGGGGGGGTGTGCACAATTTTCACATTGCGCCAGCGTTAAGCGGGTAATCATAATGTGATAGTGCTCTAGCTGCTGGGGTCATGTATGCTTATGAATGTTAAGGAGGACTGTTTTAAAGGCCTTCAAAATTACCCCTGATATCAAACACTGACCTTTTGTTGAGACTCCAACACACTATGATGATTAGAATTACAATGTGTGCAGTTTTTTGTTGTTGTTGCCAAATCAGGGAACGCTAACCCCCCTTCAAATTTCCTTGTATTTATGTAAAAAAACTGTACATAGAAACAGATATTGACATATAGCTAGGTAGACACCTAGATAGCTAGAGGGATATGGATTTTAAACAATGTAACAAAAGTTGTAATAGTAGTTGGAAAGATATGCCCCATTAAACATCGACACATATTCACTGTCAACATGGGCGTTTACCAGAAGTAACTAAATGATCTCTCATTTGACACGGAGTGTCGGCACCGTCGCGAGGTTACCAATTAAGCTCCATGTGTCTTGAAAGTTTTACTCAACAGATCAAAACTCATGCTGCTATGTTGCACTTTAAATTAAAATACAAAGAGATTTATAGATCTATTTATAATATTCCGCATCACCTTGTTTTCTTTTTCTTTTCTTTCCCTTCACAGTAATCCCGCCTTCAAGTGCTATGAAACTGGGGCTTGGAAGTTAGAATACACAAGACTTTGTCACCAATGAAAACTTTCAGTTAACTCGACGAAGCACACTTCCAAAGGAGTTCAGCTCTTATCAGAGAGCAGGATAATTGTTGAAACAGGTGTAGCTGTCGAAGTGTCAGCGTGCCGCTGTCTGTGTTCTGGTCCCTGAACCAACCTCTGCCTATGACTCCATCTCATAAGTCTTTCAGACAACCTTGGTGTGATTTCTTGACAAAAGCGCACTCGCTCTCAAGGTGCACTCGAGAGCGATATAAAAAGGGACAAAGACAGAGCCTGAGAGAAGATAGGAGAAGAAATGGATTTCTTCTCTAATTATGCAAGAAAAAGAGACTTTGTGAAGATAAAGTTGGGTGACACAAGGGCATATTGAGGGACACACTCACTTTAGGAAGATTTTTCAAAGTGGGAGGCACAAATGGATGTTTGTGCTATAAGCTATTGCTGCTAATTGGTACAAACTTAATGAATGCAGGGTGCTGTGTGGAGACAGATGCTTTGTGCAATGTGGCAGATTTCAGTGGCTGCGCGTCTCTCTCCATCGCTGGAACATCAAGAAGAGGAGAACATTTGGCAGGTCACGAAATTATGCGAGGAAAAGGGGAAGCCCGGGAAAAAAAAAATGTAAACAGTTGTTTATTTTTTCGTTAATTTATGGGTGACTGTGTGTATGTGTACATTTGTGTGCGTGCGCGTGTGTGCGCTGAGCGTGAGAGTTAGCAGTTCTCAAGCGCTCGTCTATTTGTTTGAGCCCATCGCTTTTGTTTTGGCTTTCTTGCCTTGCCAGCTCTGTGGCTCTCAATTAGCGTGCAAGCCTCAGGGACCTAATTAACCAGTTCAATTAATAAATAATTTTCTTAAAAATCCCATACAAGCCATTCTGACATTTGTCAGCCACTCAGGAGCTGCTGTGTGTGTGTCTGTGAGAGAGAAAGAGAGAGGAAAGGAGGGGGAAAAGGACAGAATGATTAGCTTGTTTGCAAGCTCTGCTTATCCCCCAGGTGGCTTGATGCAGGGGACAGTGTGTGTGTGTGTGTTTGCATATGTGTGTGTGGCTGGATGGAGAGGGGCTTACGCACAGCGCTGGACCCCATAGCAGAGGAGGGCCCCCGTGACCTTTTATCGAGTGTCCAATCAATAATGTGCGAGCGTCCATCTCTTTGAGTTGCAGCCTGAGCCTGGGCTTCTGAAGGCCTGTGGCCAGCAGCAAAGCAGGATGGGAACAGGCTACACAGTGGGGCAAAAGAGTCCTTGGGGGGCCACGAGTGGAACAGAACCAACCGCCTCATGTCATTTACTCATAATGATGTCTTCCTTTGGTCGAAAAGGGAGGGGTGCATGGGATGGAGGAGGGGGCAGTGTCCCCCTCCTTCACTAGACACCGCAGATTCAGCCTCTCTCTTCCTTTGTCTGAATGGTGAAAGCATCCTCTTTGGTCTGTCACCGGGCTCTGTGATTAAGCAGCAGAAACAGACCCCAGCTTTTTTCACATTAGAATCCCATTTAGTGGTTCTTATCGCAGGCATCTATCCGGTCACATGTTGGGATGGAGTTATATTTCATTGTTTTGTGAACTGTAACGTATATTCCCTCGTGGGCACAATTGGACAGATGTGCTTGTTTAATTTGTAGCATTATCTCAAAACATCGACTTTACAGGATCCGGTTGTCACCGCCAAAGAGGCAGCGCTGATGGATCTGACTGTGTACCAGTGTTCATTAAACACACTCCAAACAGCCTTCAAACCGACTCTATTAGTGGCTGCCTCCAGAACAAGAGGCGCCTGAATGCAATTTTTGACCATGAAATGCTCTTTAAGCAGATGAACGAGACTTGAAAGATGAGCGGGACTTGAAGTTTCCTTTTTTTTCCCTTGAAAATGCCAGTGAGGAGTCAATCACTGGATATCAAAGCAGCGGGGACACGCACACAGACACACACGCAAGAAAATCCAGTGATAATAAAACGTAAGGCTTCCCACACCCACTGAAGCCCGCTAAGATGGCCATCACAAGTATGAGCGTCGACACAAAGAGCAGACATCGGCCTTTCAGCGAGCAGCTAGCTGTCGCTCTGCTTTAGCTGCAGGCATGCGACGACAGTTTGCGTGGAATCGAGATCCGGTTTTCCACGTAGCTGAGCAGGAAGAGACCAGAGACTTGTTCAAGATACTTGGCTGACCCACACTGCCTACAGCAGGCAACATATGGCTCCCTGGTCTGGCATTGCCTTGTTTATTATGTATGCTGCAATTTATTTCTGCACTGCTCTACTGAGAATACCCACACAAAATGAAGCTGCCTGACTAAGTGAGAAATATATTCTGGCAGCCAGATGAGATAAAAAAGTGAGTTAAATATACCAGCAGACAAATAACTATTAAAGTCTGCATGTTCATATTAAGCATCATCTGTGGTAGTCATTCCTTATCACAGCTGAGCTAGAGAGATTTCAGCCTATCGATCGGTAAAAGTAAGTGTGTGAAAGAGAGTATGAGTCAAAAGGGGATCTGAAGGTGGGCTGACAGATGCAATACACATGGAGGACCTAAAGATGGAGAGATCACGTTTGTTCTCTGTCAGGTTTGACCGAGGCCTTCTCTGCTCAGAGGTGACTGTTGCTCTTTCTGGTGCCCTCTAACACCCCCTTGGGATCCTTCCACTCAACTCCACTGCCTCCACTTTGATGCAAAAAAAAGAAGGGGGGTGGGGGGGAGTTATTGTGTAAATATTTTGCTTGAGCATTTGAGCATCTTAATCTTCCATAAGGTGATCTTTGGAGTGGAGCAACATGGGGTGCTGATGTTCAGAGGAGCTCCCAGTTGTAGAAAGAAAGAGGGAGCGAAAGAGACAGAAAAGGGAGGGAGAGGAAGAAGAAGAAGGTCTGTGTACTTGCTGGAGTGCTGGGAGCTAGAGTTCACTACGGGGGCGTAAGTGTGTCAAGAAGAGCGCTTTTCCCCCATCCGCAAGCCCCGGGCCCTCTCCACAACATTAAAAAGCATAAACAGTCAATACTGAATGTAACTCAGAGAAAGAGCAAGAGAGGGAGCGTGGAAAAAAAAAGAAACAAGTACGAGAACGCAAGGGTGTTTCAAGCGTTACACAACATAGTGAGATCAGAGAAATGGAGGCTGGGCTATAGTGTATAGTTGCAAAGCTTTCTGATGGAGGAAGGGAGCCTCTCCAAGTGAATCATTCATTGCGGGCGGCAGGGGTGTAAATATGAAGGGGAGGGTTGAAGGAGAGCGGGATCAAGGAAATGCACACCTGGTGCAAGACAGGGGTCAGATTGGCCCTACACAAAAGGAAACGAAAGAGAAAAAGAGAATGAGTTGTTTGGCATACCTCTGTTTAGATAGCAGCAGTGCTTCTATCGGCGCGCTTGTGCAAAGCAGGACAGAATGGAGTAGGTAGAAGGTGCATATGGTGGTAGGCTGTCTGTGTCGATACACATGCTGAAAACACATGCTTTCTATGCCGATGAGAGGGAGGCTCGTCTTATTTATAAGGAAGAAAAAAAAAAGACTTTCAAACGTTCAACATTTTAGACTTCCAGTTTTGAGATGTGAGGGCTTGTTTATCTGTGGCACATTGTTCCTGCTCATAATCGCTCAAGAGTCTCAATCAGTCACTCCCTCTCTCTCCGTCTCTCACAAGTTTTTCAAACGACATCTCCCAAACACTCGACACCTGGCTGGCTGACTTCAGAGCCGAAATCAGCGGAGAAGTCTGTGTGTCTCTGTGTTTCTTTTTTTTAATCATCCATTCAGTCGCTCCTCACATGTTCAAGCCTATGCATTCGGGGAGATCTTCCTCTATAGACAGATCATAAAGACTCAGAGCTTACTGGAAAGCAGGTGTGGGCAGGTTGGTACGTGACGGTATTGAGGACATGTGAATTGTTTGTATGTTTGAGATTAAAACCAGCCTCTGTTTTTATTTTTTCTTTAATTAACTAAAATGCTCACCATTCATTTTTAGCCCTAAAAGGAGATCTAAACTGTGAATACTAAAGGACGTGTCAGGTGAGAATTATTTAACAACAAACTGTTTCTTTAAAAATAAAAAGTGCGTGTGGCATGTGTGTTTATTTTCAAGGTTCTCCAGTTTATAGAGAACTTATGAACCGCTGCTTTCCTCTTAAAAACCAAGGACATTCAGACCACATGCTGTTTTTTTGTTGTTTTATTTCTCCTTGAGAGAATGTTCTCCTGGTTTATGGCCAAACAAAAGTTGCTTCAGTGCAAAGTACTGTTTGAGCCACTTCCCCTGCCAGAGCAAGACTCCATATTTTAAACATTTGGAGGAGGAAACAATATCTATGAAAAGTGTGAAATTTGATTTCTACCCCACGGAATAGGCCGTTTCCTTCTGTTGTCAAACAGAATGACTAAACATGCTCATTCACATGCTCCCATGGTAGGACGTTATTAATTTATCACTTCAGAGTTATCTGTGCTCTGTCTCTCACATGCACGCACACACACACAAACACACACTTTCGTACACGTTTGCTTCTTGATGATTGACAATGTGATAAATTTTATTTGAATATGGCTAACATGAATTATGTAACCATAGAGACTGGTGGCTTTGTTGCTTCCCTCTTGCTCTTCGCTTTTCCTCCAAGATAACATACAGTTGATAATTTACAGTAGAACACATTCTGAAACTATAAAGAAAGATATAGCGACAATGCCCCGCAGAGAACAAAACAGAGTGCTTCAGTGCAACCAGCCGAGCTGATTGTGAGAGTTGCAGAGGAGAGGAGAGCCAATGTTCATATTGTGGCAATGCTGCCATAAGATTAGGTGGTTGACACTTTGACACTGCTCTGATGGTAGCGATGAGGTCTCAGGGGAATGGGTTAGGCCAAGAGAAGAGAAAAAATAAACACAAATGAAAGGAGAAAAAAATCAGCACAGCACCCACGGTATCTGATGTTGATAGCTGTGGCGAAAGACAGTCTTTGAAAGGCTTGAGGGAAGTGACAATACAGTATGTTTTTTTCCTTGTTGATGCTCTTCCAGGCGGCTAACAAAAATACAAAAAAAAAAAGAAGAAGAAAAAAAACTCGTCTGATTGGTCTGAAAAGACTGTCAAATGTCAAGCAGTTATCAAACAGAAGACTTGTTTTCTTTTAAAAAGATACCAGCAGAAGGAAAAGCCTAACCTTTCAGCAAGTGAGTGGAAGTCACTCAACCCATCATGTGCGGTACTCTATACAAGCAAAAGCCCTCGCTCTTTACAAGGCTTACACTTTCCCCTCTGATTCAAATCCATAGCTGCTGACACAAGTTGTCGATGGCTGAAATAAATGGAACTCTAAAAATACCCGGTTCTGGGGAATTATTTATCGGTAGCTCACAACCGAGCAAAAGAAAAAAGAGGCCAAACTAACATTCACGCACAAAAAAGGGAGTTTTCTGTAGATGTGGGCACATAAAATTAAGTAATTTTACAGTAAGTAACCCACCCAGAACTCGTGTTTTCCCTCAATTCACGGTCACATTTAGATCTCAGATTTCAAGGTCCTTACTGCAGGTCCTTGCTCTTCCGTCTCATGTTTACATCTCAATAGGGCCCGTGCAGGATTTCACAGCACCGTCGACGACCCAGGCTGACAGAAACAGCTTGCTTAACACTGCACATACAGTTGTATTTCGGTGTTCCAGTTCCTGCAGCTGACGTTGTTCAACTCCCTTCACGCCGAGCCGCTCTTGCGTGAAAAGAGAGATGGGACGTTTTTTTTCTTTTTTTTGTCCTTGATTTTCAAAGCGCTGAGACTTGTTAATGCCCTCGTTTTTATGTAAACCACTGAATCAATCATCACCGCTCCATTGTACCGTTCAAACAAACTTCTGCACAACTTTCACATGAACCTGCGCTTCTGCTCTCATTATTTTTTGATTTTATTCGGAGGAAGTCTGCAGCTTTGTGCTCGCTGCACGGGGAGGTCAGAGATCAGGCTGGAGCTGGCAGCGATTCAGTGTCTTGCTCAAAGACACTCGAGCAGACTGGGTGCTCTGCTACTGTGGGCCCCGAGCTCAGCTACGCTGCCCTGCAACTCCAACACTGGCAGTTGATATGAATCTCAAAGACTGAATATTTTTATCCTAGACTTTTATTCTTGGGCTGTCTAGAGAGGCAGAGCGTAATCAGTGACTTTTATCTCAGAATAGGAAATTACAACATCCCTAGAAATGCTTAATCTGACCTGCAATTCAGCTACACAACAGCTCGAGTGAGGTAATTACCTAAGAAAGCAAACAGAAGCATCTTGCGTATCTGCCAAGTTTAAAAAAAGAATATTTTTTACTGGCGATGGAAATAGAGGTGAGGAAAATATCGGAGGCTTGTTGTCACACTCTTCTCCATCTATTAACTGGTGCATCACATCAGGTGAAGAGTTTTCTTCCTGAAGATGCTATTGTTAAGAATTGAGTTGACTCATATCCGTTATTCCAGTTATCAACACTCTAAAGAAAGAGGATTTTTGTATTCTTCCACCAGATCTTGGCACTATCGAGCTTTTATTTAAAGGGGAAAAAACTACTGCAGACAAGGCCACAAGCATCACATCTTCAGTTTCAAACAAAGGTGAGTCCAGGACAAACTGTGTACTTTGGAATTTCTCTGCATTGAAGGGAGGTGAAAATGAACATTAATATGTACAGCTGGCTCTTTATATCACTCGTGCTGTGCTGCCTTTGGTGTCCTGTTGAGAGAGTGTCTAAGCAGTGTACCATCAATAGCAGGGAACAAACACAGAGAAAATATCAAGTCTTTTTCCACAACTGCCTCCCTGCCTTGCTCTGCCTTAAGATTAATCTAATTTGGTCTTTATTGAGAAATGGGTAAGAGCAGTTTTGTTTTATTTATGTATGTTTTTTTTCCTCCTCTGCTCCTTTCCTTTGTTGCTTCTCCTCGGCTGCCTCTGACAAAAGACAACCAGCCTGCCAAGCCCGGTGTTGCTCTGGGACGGACCTGTCAATCACTCCTGACGGCACCCTGACAACATGTACGTTAAAATTTCAAACGGGACTCAAAGGCGGCGCGTGACAGCCGAGCCTTTGAAAGTGGCTGTAGCGCTCGGCGACAGCCAGAGGAGTACGGATGGAAAACAAACTAGAAAACAACAGTGCGGAGGGAAAAGAGAAATAGAGTCAGAGACTGAGAGGGAGAGGCGAGAGAGGAAAAAAACAAACCAAAAGTTAAAAGCAAAACAGTGAAGAATGTGGGTCTTGATGATGGGAACTGGCATTAGTTTCTCCCTTAGTGTATCATTGTTTTTTAATTTGGTTGAAACTCCCCTGAGTGGAGCTTTCGGTCTTCCAGGGACTGTGCCGAGGGCCCGTTCTCTCCGCAGTCCAGGGACAGCAGCATCTCTCTCCTGCTCCTCCGAGGCCTCACTCAGATCAAGTCAAGCCTCACGTGCGTCTCGCTGCTACCCTTCAACGCAAAACAACTGTGCACCGATCTTAATAATATTCTTGATTCCACCTCGCATACATGCGCTTCATGGCTGCAATTAATTCCCAGTGGGAAAGGGAAAAACCAGCAGTTTTCACAGAGATAAGTATAGAATTTATAACTCTAAAACCTATAGTCTTCAATACCAACTAGAAAAAGGAGAACTCAATTTGGATTCTTTCCTTGCTATCCCAGAATGGCCAGGACAAAACACTTTTAAAGCAACATATCTGTGAAAAGCCTTTGCGGTTGCCATATGGAGTAAAATGCGCGCGCACGAGCTTGAGGATGCACTTTTAAATGATCACCTGCCACAAAACAGAGAGAGAGAGCACCACCAGTCTCTTTACTGTGGCTAAATGAACAGTGTAAATGGTGTACGACACAAAAGGCCTGGGCTGTGCCAGACCCTATGGGAGAACTGCCATCTCTGCAGTCCTGCAGTTTGTGCACTGATCCTTCAGTCAGCATCCACATCTGCAGTTCAAAAACACACAGTGGCTTGAAACTGCTACAAAGCTAACTGTTCATTGTCTATCTGAGACTTTGTTTGACCATGCTGTGTGGGTGTGTGTGCGCACACAAGTGTGTGCCCGTCTAGTCAAAGTTTGTTTGAAACTAGCATTGTAAAACCAACTCTAGAGCGTGTGTGTTTGTGTGTACAGCGTGTGTGTTTGACTTCTACAAACAAGTGGACAAGCAGTGTGTGTGCTGAGGGACACGGGTCATGTCAGCCTGTTAGTGATTTTATAAAGTTCTCCCCTGGTGGAGCCATGTTGGACCACTGATAGGCGTCAGTACAGACACGAGTCGTGGCACTGACTTACACGGAGCCGTACCACATGAAATTGTGCCATTGTCTAACTTGTGTCTATATACATGTGAGTCCAAGCTTACCTACTAATGTATAGATGCAAGCAAACAAACACACATCGAAGCAGCTCTGAGATATGGCTGTTGTATAAAGGACTTAAAAACAGCCACCAGGCAGCCAGATAATGCTTTAGCTTCCAGTGCCCTCTAGTGCTTGGAGCTGATTGGCAAATATCTTCTGAAACTGGCCAACTATCAAGACAAACTGAGCCCCACTGAAAAGTCCCAGTATAACAGAAAAACAAATCTGTATGTGTCTATAGATTTAATAGTAAAGTTTGAAAATATGTAGTCTTTTAGTGGATAAGAACAAAGAAGCAGCTATTGGAAATTTCCTAATAAGTACACTGGCATTAATACAGGGAGTAAAGCAGAGTTTTCAAATAACAATAAATATACGTATAAATATGTTCGCTGTGCAATAATATAAAATCGAATTATCACGTTTCAGGCAAACAACTGATTATTAATAGATTCAGATCATGAAGCAATCAATCGTTTAACTGGTTGTTAGTGTGTAAAATATTCTTAAACTTTAAAATAATCATTTCGTTCTTACTAAATTGCTGCTAATAATAAATATTTGTCTAAAAATGATTTGGAAATTTTAAATCAAAATCAGTTTAAAAATATACAATGTTATTTAAACGAAAAAAGGCTGTATCATCTGTTCACTTTGTGATATTGATCTAATTTTTTTTAAAATCACATAGCTTTTAGTTTGTATTTACCTTTCTAAAAGGTCAGATTTGGGGCTTTTTTTTGGATTTGACATTAGAACATAAAATAATCAAAGTAAGCTCTCACTTTCTTTTATATGATAAGGTGGGAAAATCTTGAAATCAAATGAGCCAAAACCTTGTTTAGATTTCAGTAACTTAAATGCTTCTCAAAGCTGGGATGTAGGCAGTAACATAATAATACACATAAAATAAAAAGGCTTTATTAGCTATAACAGTTTGTTTAAACTGAGTGTAATAGAAGCGAGTCATCTAGGACTTTAGGTTATTTTAAACCATGGGCCCGTAAGCATACGCGTGAGTCGCGACAGAAAATAGACCCTGTTATTATGCTCTTTGTTGTCTATTATTCATGTGCTTTGTGCACGCACGCACGCACGCACGCACGCACGCACACACACACACACACACACACACACACACACACACACACACACACACACACACACACACACACACACACACACCAAAATACAAAAAAAAATCTAAAAGAAGATTGGAGTGTCCAAAAATGTAATGTTGTTTGCTTAATCATGAAACTCATAGTTTTATTGTTTCTCTTTATAGCTTTATTATAGAGTTAAATAGTTATAATACACTTAAATCTCCCTTTTTGTCTTCAATTTCTTTATTCCTTCAAATGATTGAATTCCCTCACCTTTCCTCATTTTTGACACATTTGACATGTAAATATAGTCAATTATACTAAGGTCAGGTGGGCCACTCACTTTTCAGCAACTGGATCCTCCACGTGAAGATATTAACGTAGTTTTATATATACTGCCTAATTTAATATAGTAATGACAGGGTTTAGTAAATGATATGCATGCATTTTTGTGCATGCATGACAAAGCTGGCAGAGGTGGGATTTGAGAGGCACCTCAAAGATATGATTATCCTGAGTGTCTCTGCTCAATAATGTTACCTGCTGGGACAGCAGCACTGCTCCTCTAAATAAATTGCAAGTGGCCTTGGGCAATAAGAGGAACCCTCCTTTGATCTGCCTGACTGCCAACGAGGAAAATGTGCAGGCAGTCAATCAAGCTCTTAAGGCTTTGCAACAATGAAGCTGACCCCACTTTATTATTTATTTTCTAAATTGATGTATTTCATTATCACAAGGTGTCTACTTGGTGGGGTAGTGGGGTGGGGGGGGGGGGGGGGGGTGGGGGGGGGTGGAGGAGAGAGAGAGTGTGTGTGTGTGTGTGTGTGGGGGGGGGGGGGCAACATGATCAATAATTGATATGCGGTGTGAAAAAGCTGATTTGCTGCCTCTCCTCTGGTGCACTTGTCACTAGCTGTTGTCAGAACACATTTGCTTTGATGACAAATTTGAAGAAGTGAACAACAGCATCACATCTTATTATAAATTTAGTGAGTTGGTGAAAGGCACGGGGCCCTTCTCGCTGAGGCTCTGTTTGTTCAGGGCGCTCTGGAGGAATGACTACCAAGCTCTGAGGTGAGTTACAGTCTTGTAAGCAAAGAGATGAGAGGGGGGTTGAACTTTTTTGTCATGTGTCAGTAAACAGCGTGACTTGTTTGAAAGGCACCTGGATTACAGGGTGAAAAGTTGCTCTTTAAACCTTTAAAGCTCTGGGATACGGGAGACACGCCACGTCAAAAACAAAGTGTGAAGATGAGGAGTGAGAGCAACTAAAAGCCATCACTCCCCAAAGTGCGTCTGCTGAGAGACGAAGGAGTCGTCCTGCTTTTCACAGAGTTTGGGTCATGGCTGAGCATCTCAAACTGATCTCGTCAAATAAAGAAAGATGCTCGGTTCATTCGATCGGCACAGATTTGTAAAAAAAACAAACAAACAAAAAACAAATATACAGATAAGGGAAATCAAACACTGAAGAGTGCTGCGAATAACCTCTAAGCTTAAATTTAATGTGTAAGCACAACACAGAAAGGAAGATCTGACATAGAGGTTGGAAAGTGTGGCCCAGGTATGAGAAAACTGCCACAGCAGATAAAACAGAAGGTCATAAAAAGTCATAAACCAACATTAACAGTTGTATCTTTCTAATCACCTGTGGGCCATCAGCATCGCACTAAAACAAAATCTTTATGGTGATTTCATTGCTAAGAGAAGTTCTTAATTAGCCTACATATATTTTTTTAATTACATGTAGAGTCTGAAGATTTACTGCAAACTTTAAAACTAAATCCTGATGGAGAACAGTTCAACACAAAATCTCAGAGAAAGGAAAACAAACATATCAACAATTCAACATAATTGACAGCTGCATCCATTTGCTCATTCCAAGCCCCCGGCCCCTCCCTCCTCTCCTGCTTTTCCACTCTGTTCTTCCAACACCATTTCCTCTTTTAATTATCCCCCAGCAAAAAAGATGGAGCACATCAGACGCATCGCGGTAAATCCTGGCCCTGGCACGGGCTCACAGTGGCTCCTGCGTCTGGCAATCCCGATAGAGCCTGTGCGCTGGCAGTGACAAGACAGGGAGGATGCCTGGAGATTTTCTGACAGAAAGAATGGAGAGGATGATCTCTCAGCAAAAGAGAGGTCCTCATTCTACTCCCGGCGTGGGAGGCTTTTTGGCAAGCGCTTTCCCATCATACCACATTTTCAGCACCAGATTAGCCAGTTCTCAGGAGCAAAACTCACATAGAACCCTTGTTTACACCTCAGTACATAGTGTTTTTGTAATGACTGCACACTGCACACAAGCACGGTTGCTCTCCTATCTCCACCAGCAACATTTTAGGGGTGACACTTATTGTATGTATCAGGGTCAGAGAGACTATTGTCTGGATTAAGGGAATATGATTTGTTTCATACTGAAAGAAGTCTCCTCTGACCAAAAAAACTGTGTTTTACTGACTGAATTGCTCATTCAGATTCTAATTAGGTATCAGCAACACGAATGGGTTTTGCTTTGGGAAGCCAGATAGATGAAAAAGGTTGCAAGTTAACTAGTGTTGGGCTGCTATCTGTCAGAGTTTCTCCTCTATTCGTGGAGTGTGCATCAATCACTGAGGTCCCCAACTGACAGTCGTTCTGTGGGCTAATAGTGTCGTCATCTCCCATGCGATTACACAGATTGCGCAACGAGATCCTCGGACACAATGGAGCAGCGAATACAGCCCCCCTGTCTCCACCCCCATTCTGTTCCCCTCTACTTTCCTTTTCTTCCATCATTCTAAGATGAAGAGTGGAAAGCTCCGCAGCGGGTAGCTTTCTTCTCCTCCGGGGGGAACTAAGAAAGCAGGCAAGGGTCTCTGTGATGTTAGTTTCCCTTCAGGGTGGGGAGGAGATGTCTTGTAGCACAGCTAAAGATGATCATTTGAGAGCCCGTGAAACAAGGTGCCAAAGAAACATGGCGAGGTCCCGACTAATGAGTTAGGGTTAGCTGATGTTCCTCAATGATGAAAATGAGAACAATGACAGTAATGACAGTGGCAATCACTTTTTTCCCTCAGTTTAGACACTGTATTGCACCACAGTTACACGCTTCTCTCTGCAAATAGGTCAGGGGTCAGGCTTAGCTGTAGCCCAACTCAAAGACACCTCAGCACAAAAAAAGAATAAATTCTAGCAAATGCATCACGGTCTTAGAGCTTAAACGAGCATTTGACGGAGTACAATTTCTTGCCTTCTTGCAGCTAAAAAGGCTTTACGTTTAATTAGCGTGATGAAAGAAATGATTAATCTGTGAACATATGAGAAAAATCTAAACATGTTTCTTATGCATTCCGATAAAAACCTTTCTCCCAAAGTAAACATTTGCTCCAGAAACTCACAAAACAAAACAACATCCCATCTGATAATCTGCCACAATTACGCTACACAGCATGATGAAAGGATATCAATGGTCTACTTATGTCACAGAAAAAGAGAGGAGCTTCAAACATGAAACCTATTGAAGCCTATGAGAGTTTCGAGTCGATCAGTGATCAAAGGAGCAAAAGCTTATCAGTGCCGTTTCTTAGCATTGAAATAGTGTCATGTGGCTTTGGATATACTACCAGGGTAGGAGTGTTTATGCCTAGAAACATAATGGCTATTGTGTTTTCTGAAAACATTAGCCCTTTTTTTTCCAGAGTTAAAGCTGTAAAAAGCATACAGAGTGGAGAGGGGGCACGAGCTCTTTATCCCCATGAAAGGCTAAAGGATGGAACTGACCTTTCTGGCATCAGCTGGGCTTTGGGAGCACAATACATGGCGGCAACTCTTTCTGGCCTTTTCCCCTTCGGCTCTGGGCTATGCTTACAAGCCAAAGACTCAAGTCCAAACATCTATCATTTTATACAAAGACTCAAACGCACACATGCCCCGAACCCCTTCTTTTATATCATAAAAACACACACACACATACAAAAACAGACACACACTGAGCAGTCCTGTCTGTTCATCTGCAAACAGACCAGTCCCGTCTGACATCACAGTACAACTGCAGGCTATGGAAGCAAAAAGAGACAACAAATCACTTTAGATTACATCAACTCAAAAGCCCAACTCAGTATCAACATCAACTCCCTTTAATGGAAACTGAGCAACAGTTAAATTAGAAGCTAAACCTCGTCGGTAATGCCCCGATCTAAACTTGAGCTGGGACCGGATGAAAAGCGACTGTTACAATGTGACATCCAAGCAAGACAAAATGAAAAGCATGACCTCATTGAGTACAACTTCAGCGAGTGCTCCGCAAAAATGACCTGAGCTGCTGTACACTTTAGACGCTTTGTTGTCAGGGGGGCCTCACACCCAAAGAGCCTTTGTGTTATATTTGAAAAGGCTACATCACAAGGTCATGGCGGAACAGGGGTCACGCAAATACAGAATAGCACTTGTGTGGTGGTCATTTTTGTGAGCGAGGGGGGGTTGCCAATTCTATAGGTAAACTCTAGCAGTTTGGAGATAAGTTACCCATAGGATATGAGACAAAAGAGAACAGTAGCTGGCATCTGAAAAGGTAAAGATAGTAGTCCCCAATGTGTCAGAGGCCTCATGGTCAGCAGGAGAGTATAAAAGGACCTCTAAGTGTGTCTAACTCTACGGTGCGCAAACATCCACAGTCCTACAACCATGGGAAAGGTATGAGCTCACCTGCAGTAAGGCAACAGCTTTGGACAGGTGGTGAAGGAGAAAATAGCATTAATTGAAAACATGCAGTCATGTATAGGAAGGAGATTCAGTGAAGGAGAAGACAGGGCAGCAGAAATACTCTTTTGTCTTTGTTTTGATGTGTTTGGATGGGACAAGCAGACCCCCCCCCCCCAGCTCAAACAGTGGTTTTAGTTACCTTATTTTTCATCTGTTAAGCAGTGCAAATAAATGTGTAAAGAAGTGTAGAGGGTCGGTAGAGAGAGCCTATTCACGAGTCTACGAGATAGCATTTCTTTATGCCGAACATAAACTGTATTCTCTCTCTCTCCCTTCTCTCCTCGAGATCGTCTTCTACGAGGGCCGCAACTTCCAGGGCCGCCACTGGGAGTGCAGCAGTGACTGCATGGACACCTTTAGGCACTTCAACTACTGCAACTCCCTCCGTGTCAGCGGCGGCCACTGCGTGCTCTACGAGAAACCTCACTACATGGGATACCAGTACATTCTCAGCCCTGGCGAGTACCCTGACTACCACTGGTGGATGGGCTTCAACAACTGCATCCGCTCCTGCCAGATGTTCCCTCCTGTAAGTCAATCAAACAGACAGATAGAATTGGTAGCACCCTCCCACCCTCCCACCCCCCGCTACACTCACCTTGTACATCAAAAGCTGCTTTGGATATGGATGTCAATCACTGGCTTTTTGATGTCATTTACAGATACTCACACAGGTCATAGCATAAAAGTCTCTGCTGCAAGGCCCACAAAGGAGACCGAGTCAGCCTTTAAAAAGAATATGACATACCCCCCATAAGACTTGGTGCCTTCACTCTAATTCTGTTTGTCACATTGAGTGTTTCTGGCAGTTCAGGGAGGAGGAAAAAAAACTAATTCTGTCATGCTCCGAAAGAGTTGTTGCTCAATCTCGTTTGTAGTTAAAGAAACCGAGTAGTACGAGTACTGAATTAAAAAGTTAGCTCGTTGTGGGAAGAGTTCTCTAGAGATTACACCTATTGAAAATAACATAATAGTCATGATTACCCTGTTTTCTTTCACAATGCAGTATAGGGGATCCTACAGGATGAGGATCTACAACAGGCCAGACATGATGGGACACTCAATGGAGTTTATGGATGACTGCCCCAACGTGTATGACCGCTTCCGCTACCGTGACATTTTCTCCTGCAACATCATGGAGGGTTACTGGATCTTCTACGAGCACCCCAACTACAGGGGACGCCAGTATTTCCTTCGCCCTGGAGAGTACAGGGCCTGTGGCGACTGGGGCTGCCACAATCCCATGGTGGGCTCATTCAGGAGAATGAGGACTCTCATGTAAACTGCACCCGTGTGCATCTCAAATGAACATTAAACACAAAACTTTAAAATAATGATGTCCTTTGTGAGCTTTCTTTTTTGAACGTAGACATGAATGCAACTTGCAGTGACACTCTAGCAAGGCAGCATATTTGCTTCCTGATTATATTCAACCAACAAAGGCTGCTGCTTGAATGGGTTTATAATACAAGTCAGATCTCAGACTGTTTGCTGCTCTGTCTAGCTTCACAGTCTGCATGCAGGTTTCAAACATTCATGCCATTAAAGGCAGATGTTTGCAACTCTTATTGTAGGCCTTTGAGAAAATGCAGTTGGACAGTATTTTCCATAGACAGACAGAGCTTTGACAGAGACAAAGCGGCTGCGGTGGCTCAACAGTGCCATAGTGTTGTGAAGTCTATAGAGCGCACTGTGCTGACACGACAAAGCTTTGTTTCACTATTGCAAAGCCCTGATCTAAGCAGGGTCTATAAAGAGGTCTGGGAGAGCCCCGCATCTGGTCTGGTCTGAACTTAACGCAGTTACAATGGGCAAGGTAAGGAAGAAATTTAACAAATGTAATGTTTCACTGATATTTGATGTGCGGTATACCGATTTGTGTAGTAAATATAGTGCTTTACAAATTTGTTAGATCACCTGTTATATATATAAAAAAGAAAACACAAATATTTAAAAAGCATATTTTTATTTATTAGGAAATACCAAACTGAATTCACTTTTTCCCACTGGACTTCAAGCATAACATTTAACCACTAAAACAAAAGTTTATTTTCAGGAATGCAAGTAAATACCTATAATTTGGTAAAAAATAAGACTTAATTTGGCTTTTTAGTAAGACTGTAGATTTAAAAATTAATGGAGAATAACAATAACTATATTTTAGCATTAAAAATATCATTTTATCATTACCAACACTGCCAATTTAGGGTAGCTGTGACAAAAAACTGACTTTGAGTCGTGATCTAATATATTTGTTAAGCACTATAGATAAATAATTAAGTTGAACTAATATATTCTGATAACGAGCTGTAAAAATATATACATCTTTCGGTCATATGAAACGTAAAAGACCTTTAAAGAGTAACAACGTATCGCTCTCTGGGTTAAACATACCATTAGTTCTTTAGGACTATTTACCATATTTACATAACCTATAAATTAATGTAAGAAATGCTAAAAGTGCAGGGAAATGTAATTCTTCTCTCAAGGATAGTAGAAGCCTCAAATATTTAATTGATCTTATAGTCCTATTTCCTGTGAAAACAGACAAAGAACTTGTGAAAAGTATTACACAGTTCATTCATTAAAATGTACCAAATGCTATACTTTATTTTATTCGGCTTTGCTTCTAGCACATCTTTTGGGACTTTTTTGTACTCCCTTAAGCTTATCTTTTTTTCAAATTTCTCCACTTACAAATTTTCTACTCAGAAACTTTTGTTAGATAAAACTAACTTTAAAAGTCTGGCTCAGAATACTGAACAGTGAACACTAAGCGTTCATGTTATTAGTGTTTAAGAGCCTGAAAACCTGACAGGTAACTACACGGTTACATTTCTGCGGTGGTCTTTGGAACATCTCTGTGGTGATACACTAATGCTGAGCCATCTGTTCTGTGCAGATTATCTTCTATGAAGACAGGAACTTCCAGGGTCGTCACTATGAGTGCAGTACTGACTGCCCCGAGATGCAAAACTACTTCAGCCGTTGTAACTCGATAAGAGTTGAGAGCGGTTGCTGGGTGGCCTACGAAAAGCCAAATTATGGCGGCTACCAGTACATGCTGCACAAGGGAGAGTACCCCGACTACCAGCGCTGGGCAGGCTTCAATGACTGTATCCGCTCCTGTCGTATGGTGCCTCCTGTGAGTTTAAACTCATTTTCTCTTCAGGATCATTTGGTTCTTATGTCTACTGCTGTTACTTGAAGCATCAATGCCAGTAGCCAGGATTATTTTAACACATCTCGAAGTGTAGACTGGGTAACTAGTCAGGATAATTTATCCTGGCTGACTGCAACAAAAAAGACATTTTTACCTTAATTTGTGGTATTATCTTATTCTCTTATTTCTTCCCTAGTATAATGGGAACTACAGGATGAAGATCTTCGAGCGATCTGACTTTGGCGGTCAAAACATGGAGCTAATGGAAGACTGCCCAGACCTGAACGAGCGTTTCCACACCCGTGATATCTCCTCCGTCAATGTCATGGAGGGCTACTGGATGCTGCACGAACACCCCAACTATAGGGGACGCCAGTACTTCTTGCGTCCTGGAGAATACAGGAGGCACAGCGAGTGGGGAAGCGCCAGTCCCACCATTGGCTCTCTGAGACGTGTCACTGAGCTCAACTGATTCCCATTACTTTTATTTTTAACCCTTATTTAATCCCATCATTAAGAATACCACCCTCTTGTTCCCTTAATGGCTGTATTGTTTCAGTGTGGTCTCAACACTGTGATGTTCAAACCTGAAATCATACATTTTAATGATGCGGGTTTGGATGCGTCGGATGTTGGGGTTCCCGTTTTATTGCTTTGCATTGTTGGGTAAAATTACTACCCAACTTAGTGCTCAAGCAATGCTTTGGTCGTTCCATAGCAGAATGTTTTGCCTCGCCGGTCCCTAACCTCCTGTCCTCCTGGAATCACAATAAATGAAAACTTGATGAAAGTCAACTAAAGGAAGCCTTTGTTAATTTTCTATTGACTGCTACAGCTGTCACTGTCAAAAGATCAGGGGGATATAGCTTGTCATAAATCTGAGGGGTATTTTTCTCTTTAATATGGTGATTGAACTTTAGTTTCATCAGGCCACAGAGTTAGACACTGTAGTGGAATCACTGAGGTCCTAACAATACCAAGAGTTTCTACAGTTTTTCGTGATATTACAGATCCACATACACAAAGAAAAATTATCAAGGAAACAGAAGCTTATTCTTTGAAGTTCACTATTAAAGACCATAAAAAAGGGTATCTGAGGATGGGCATGTTGGAGTCTTTATGAGATCACATGGTACAGAGTAAGCGCTTTGGGTCCATGAAAGATGCCCATATTAGATCCACATCACAAGGCCAGTGCCAACTCAAAGAGTTGGAGTCAAAGTGGCCTGGTATTAGCCCCGAGCATCAAGCTCTCTCAGAACAAAAAACAAAACCCAGTCCATATCCCTGCTCATGCATTTTTCATCAGCCCAAGATACTGAACCCTTTCAGAACTAAATATCAATTATTGAAATTGTTAATTAGACACTACGTAATTGGCAAAGATACACATGAATAAATAACACTGACCATTAATTATTGATTCAAAAAAAATTGAACCCCAGCAGAGAGTGCATTTGAGAATCTCTTAAGATCAAGCACAACAAGAAATATGAGTTTTGGCCTTGAGTAATGTCCAATTAAAGGACTGTCAGCTTTGCTGTTCAAGTCCAGTGATTTGCCCTTATCATATTTTTTTTATATCTGTGGACAACAATGCCCAGCAGACAACACAACATCAACAGAGTGCAACATGGGATCTGATCACCCGGGGTCTCAGGGCAAAGCCAGATAAGAGATGAGAGGAAATCTTACAGGCTGCCTAGCCTGACACATAACTGGAAGTTAATCCGAGGTCAAAAGGAACATCGACATCAGATATTTACAAAATTCAGTAAGGAAAGCATTTCAGGCATACACAGAACTACAGAAATTGCTCTGCATATAATGTTGCAGTTAAAAAAAAGGGTGCATGCTAACCCCCCCTCCCCAAAACAAACAAACCCAAAACAATCATGCAAACAAACAAAAAATAAATACTGCAAATGATCTTGCATAATATTCCGTATAGTAAATTTTACTTCACTGTCCACTTTTAACATAACTGAAAAATCTCCTTGGTAGATAAGGACAAAAGTTACAATACTTTCTCTATTTTTCTATATTTTCATCCATCCTTTTTCTTCCACTTTTCCAGTTCAGCGATATCACAGTATTTTCATTGTTGGTCATCCCAATATTTCTTCCTTTGAAAGCTTCAACCAAGTCAAAGCTTGAATTCAAAAACAAACCATACTGTGGAAACATTTCAACCAGGCATCTGTAAAATACAAGGGCAAAGTTTTATCCATCCATGCATTCTTTGCCACTTATTTGGGTTTGGGTCGTAGGGGCAGCAGTCAAACTAGAGATTTATGCTTCAGTGGGAAATCTAAACCGTAGGTATGTTATAACTGCAAACCCTCTGGGCACCCTACTGCCTGATTTAAACTCCTTGGGTGAATCTTTGCAGAATCTACGATGTAACCTACACAGTCAGGCTGACCAACCCAATCAGACCCTTTCTACAGCCTGACAGCTCCTTTGACTTCCAGTGTGACTGGGATTACTGCTACAATTGGCACCAGTTATCTTGCAGCTGCAGCTCCTGATGACACGATCACAAAACTCGATTACTGACTTGCACATTAGCGTGTCTTGCTGCAATGTGCACTAATTGACATCTTATGCTTGATCAGTAATGGAAGGCAGTAACTCCCAATCATACCCTGAAGTCAATCAGCAAGACAACGAAATCCCCACATTAAACACTCTGACACCCCACCAAAGCTGGGTACTCTGAACTGTCATTTGGCAGGTACACAAGAAAAACAATCAGGACCAGTCCTCTGACCTGAAGGTACAGGGAAGCAACCATCTTGTCCACTGGAAAATATCTTAACGTGCTGGCACCAAATTGGGGGGATACAAGTATACTCTGCCAGTCGCATTACGCTTGGAGCAAGTCCAACTCCTCTCCACAAAACTGATTCCAGAGCCTAAATTGTGCGTTGAGCCAATATTGGATTAATATTGAATTAATATCCCTCAACCTCACGTACTGCACCAGTGAAGTAACATTGCATGCGTCACAATCCATATAGTACTGAACCCCTACAGCTCCTGTAGGTAGTGGGCCCACAGGAGGGCAGACCCATGTAGCTGCTTCAGGCTAAGGCCCAGCAACCAGACATCTCTCCCATGTTAACCCTGTCCCAGGAAGGGTAAACTGGTCCTGCAAAGGTTTATGTCAATGCAAAATGGAAATTATATTTAAAATAGCAGTTTCAGTTAGTAACCTCCCTGGTTCATAACAGAAACACTCCTCAGTGTTCCGTTACGTAGAAAACTCCTGTTACTACGTGAACTAGATGCACACACCTGCACTTCAATAGCTACTGTAACAAACAACTCTTTACACTTAAGAGATGGTAAAATACAATTCTATCAAACATTATGTATCAAAGAAGCAATACTGAATGCCCCTAGATTGTTCCTTCTCTACCTCCAGTCATTTAGATGATATTTTCAATCGCTCCACACATAAAAAAGACAAGAGTGAGATCCGAGTTTTGTCTCCCTCTTCATCTCTGAACCCTTTGGACTTGATGATGGGAAGCTGATTGAAGGGTAAGTAGTGCGTTTTGGAGAATGAATTCTTTAGATGATAGAAAAGAAAAAAGGAAAAAAGAAGAAACCAAGAAACCCAGAACATAAGACTGTGATTCCATTATTAGTCTCAGTTCTCCTTTTCTCCCTTTTCATTTCTGATGGCTGGATAATTAAACCTCTATAGTATTGTCTTCCATGTTACTTGCCCCACTTCCAGCAATGCGAATTCCCCTATGGGCAACTTTAAAAAGGGCCTTTTTAGACATCTGTTTTTCAGATCAGTATGACTTTTTTCCCCATTAATTTGTGTTCTTTGTGAAAGTAGAAAGACTAGTGCCAGGACAGAGATGAACATACATGTGAAAATGCTCAACATTTCATCTGCCAAAAAAAAAAGAAAAAAGACAAAAGAAAGAAAAATATCCAAATATTCTTTTTCAACTTTTTATTCCACAATACTGCTATTAAATAACCCGAACTAATCCTTAAGTGTGCATTGCAAGACATCTGATAGCAGCTCAGAGGCTGGAATGTTACAAAGCTTAATTTAAAGGCAGTCGCATTCTCCCCTCCAGCTTGAAGGAGGCAGCTTGTCAATTACGATTCCCGCTCTGACAGAAGCTTTGGGCGCCAAAAGGAACAAGCAGGAAAGCAACAAAGCATGGAAAAATGAACACAACATGCAAAAATAATCAAATAAATAAAAAAATATGGGAATATATGGATGCATGTAAATTGGAGTGTATTTAAGTGTCATTATTGCAGAGAAAATCTCATTTTCTGATGTCCTAGAATTGCATATTTTTAATCCTATTAGGTAAGATTTTACGAATACATTTACAAGCTGCATGTCTGATAATGTCACGGGTATTTTCAAAAGACAATATATCAGAAACATACAGAAAGTTCATCCCAGAATTAAAGCGGGGGGTACAAATATTGTTTGAACAAAGAAAGCACTTACAGTACAGTCAGTGTGAACCTCGTGGGTAATGAACCGATGTAATCCACTGAGCCCTTAGTCACTGAGAGGTTACAATATTAAATGTAAATTTAAATTAAATGATCATTTTACCATAGTAATACTGTAGTGGCTAGAGAGAAGCCATTAGCAATGTGTATCCATGACCACACATAATAAAGTTGGGATAACTTCTAATGATAAACAAGTACATTTTGTTATAAATATTTTTGGATATTTTTGATCAAACTGAAAAATCATGTTCTGTGATTGTTTAAAACACACTGCTAGAGGTTCTTTTTGATATATCAATTATAGCAATGAAGTGTTTTTTATAGGTTATTAGAGTAATGTGTAACTGCGAAGGTACTTAGAGTCCATTACTAATGTGTGCTTAGAAAGATTCTTAGTTTGCACAGTTACTGTCAGAGTAATTAAACAGGGGCTCTGGCTTCTTGGTACCAGACATATGTTAGCTAATCAGAGTCACTGCAGACAGATGCATGCTAGTTATCTGTAATCAGCATACAGCCACACTTTTCATATAGAGAGACAGGGACCATATGACCTGTCAGCTTAACCTCCTAAGACCCGAACTCTTCCACGTCATGCATTTTTAATTTCTCTTTGATATTTGGGCATATTGGGGCCCGATGAATGTAAAAACAAAGAATTACCAGAGTTTTTTTTTACCTTATTTTTGTTTTTAAGAAAAATAAGAGCCACATATGAGGATATTCATTTAAAATTTTGATATAACAGTAGCAGTATAATGTCCTCGTAAGTGGATATCAGGCCCATGTAGAGCAAAATTGAGTATTTTGGTCTAAATAACCCAAAATGTGATGTCCACATATGTGGACGCCAGGTCCTAGGAGGTTAAAGTGGGAGAATAGTCAGACAACCATTATTAAAGTGAGATATTACCAGGAAATAAAGGAAAAAGAAATGACATCAAGCAAGGAATTTGAAGTTATTAAATAGATGTGTAAATAAATGAACAGTTTTAATATCGTTTTCTACCAAAATCTTTAAAAAAATAAATAAAGTAATTTAATTAAAAGATACCATTACTAAAATTAGTTTTCCCAGTGCAAATTCAAATGAGAAAATAATGACGAATCTCAATCTGTGTGAAGTATTTTTTTTTGCATGGTTTAAACACCGTTTGGGGTTTTTGCATAGTTTAATATTGGGGCTTATTGACTTACCCAACCTAAGCTGAGGTAGAATATTTTCAGACTCTTAGTCCTTAAATAGGAACCTCTTTTTAAATGTAGTAATAAAATGAACCATTGCTGTTTTGAGCAGCTATGTGCTTCAAAAGTTGAAGATAGTGAAAACAGTCAACCATCATCTTGAGAAAATAATAATAAGGCCAAAGGAATGCTGTCAGACTCTCTGGCCTAGTTGCTGTCTCTCTGTCCAGCTAAAGGCTGCCCAGCAGGCAGGTTTTCATGCAGGTACTTCATGGTACCATGCTCCGAGAAGTCGGCTACTGTGTGTCCATCACCTCTCAGGACCCACTTGGTTGTGAGCAGGCCCTCCAGGCCTACAGGGCCTCGGGCATGTATACGAGCCGTGCTGATACCTACCTCTGCTCCTAGAGAAAAGTACAGAAAGAGTGCAAATAATGAGGACTACGTGAAGAGAACATATCAGTGAAATATGAGTAAAAATATTCAGGCAGGTTTAGAGAAAACAACACAGAGGATGTCAACACAAGACCACCACATACCCAGTCCAAAGCGGTAGCCATCTGCAAAACGTGAACTAGCGTTCCAGAAAACACAGGCGCTGTCCAGCTGCTGAAGAAACTTCTCTGCTGTGTCCTCTGACAGAACAAAACATCTCATTAGTGCTATTGTGTCTGTAAACACTTTTGGGGCTTAATTTAAAGAAATGAGAATAGAAACTGCGCTAAACTGACACATTAATGCACTGAATGAGACTGAAAGCTTATATAAAACCTAAAACTATCATTTAAAGCAGGGGTGGAGAACTCCAGGGCTCAAGGTGTCCTGCAGGTTTTAAATATCACCTTGTGTCAGCACACCTGAATCAAATGATTACTTCATTGCCAGTCCGCTGGAGAACTTCAAGACATGTTGAGGAGGTAATTTAGCCATTTAAATCAGCTGTGTTGGATCTAGGACACATCTAAAACCTGCAGGACACCAGCCCTTGAGGCCTGGAGTTCCCCCATCCCTGATTTTAAGGCTTTCCTGAAAACAAAGATATGTCCCCTGACATAATCTTTGAAATTCACGTGAACCGTGCACATCCATCCAAAAATATATCTACAAGCAGGTTAATGAAGACAGCGTATTCACCATTTTTATCAATCTTCTTCTCTGATAATATCCGACTTTGAGACAAACTGATTAGTCTGGAATTCACTGAGGTTCCTTCTGTAGTCACTAGATGGCAGCAACACATCCTCTACTGCACGTGAGATCATCCTCAAGGTGGAAATCTTACCAGTAAACACTTTGCTTTATTTTTTAAAAGTTAATTCTGACTGCCAGAATAAAAGCACATCATATTTTTAATATTTATATTTTCAAAGGAACGTGAACCTGAGTTTCTTTGCCTTACTGAAAAACTAAGCTCCCACCATTCAAACGATACTAAATAGTGTCCACATGTGAATAGAAAATTGTAAAATATATGAGACATCAGTTTTGTCCACATGGTAATGACCACAGCCTTAAAGTGAGAGAACACACTGGAAACTGCACAGGATAGCTTCTTTCAAGATGAGTTAAGGACACACAGCATGACGGCTCACTTCAAAGACAGAAGTGTGTCTGAGCATGTTTCAAAGTTATGAGAAGTCTTTTAAACTGTTAATCAGCTGCTCTACATTTTAAATGGGCTCCGTCCACAATCTAGAGTCACAAAGGGAGGATGTGCACTCATCCTGACAACACCTTGTCACTGTTCATTAATCGCTATGGCAGAAAGTGAGACGTAAGGTGGACTGAATCCAACAGAGAGAGAAGGAAAACTTGATGAATATTAAGACACGGAACAAAAAAAGAATGACCAAACTGACAGGTGCTACTCAGTCATGGTGAGGTAAGATGTGACAGGAATTGTGAAACTACAAGGCAAAGGAATTAAAAAGCAAATCGGTAGAATGTATTTAAAAAGAGGGAGAGAGAAAGAGACTAGGCAAGAACAAAGTACTAACAGCGAGATATTGCATCACCTACCATTTTCCGTGATTATAACGTCTGTGTGAAAGCTGCCATACTTATGTATGTGCTCTATGGCCTCCTGCATGCTGTCCACCACCTCCATGCAGCACTCCAGCTCACCATACTCTGTCCGCATAGACTTTGCCTCTGAGGGGCTGAATGTCAGGTAGGAGGCAAACCGAGGGCCTGCGTGAATCTTCACCTAGTCTCATCAGACAGAAATAAATTATTTCTAACTTTAATATATTATGACAAAAAACTTTTTCATTTTGTTGGATGACTAGTGATGTATCTAAAAACGAGTAACATTGAAAGTCAGCCGCAGGTTTCCTTAATTTATCAATGCGTGTATTTGGCATTTTACCCGTTCAGTGCGGAGCATGTCGATAATTTGGTCGAACATAGGGGTCCTGAGGATGTCCCGGTGAATCAGCAGAGTTTCCATAGCGTTACATGCAGCTGGATAGTCACACTTGGAGTCTCTCACTAGAAGAGGAAAGCATTAGTCAGTCGCTGGCATGTTATGACTGACAGGCATTTATATGGGGGGGAACTGTTCTAACTGACCGATTTTTATGACTTTGTCAATGCTGGCTTCTGAGTCCACATAGACGTGACAGATTCCCTCGCTGTGACCCAGCACAGGAATGCCCTTGGCCGCTCGCTGAATGTCCCGCACCAGCTGGGATGAACCTCGGGGGACGATCAAGTCTATCATCTTATCCAGTCGGCACAGATCCTCCACTTCCTCACGGGTGCTCACCTGGGAAGAAATACGGGTTTGTGAATCACATCAGATAGAAGAGTGTGCTGTAAAGTGCTATAAAGATGACACAAGGTTCTCACTGCTTTTTAATAAATATGTAGGAAATCAGTTTTACCATCTGCACAGCCTCCTTGACTCCATGCATGGAAAGAGCTTCCTGGGTGAGCTGGTGGAGGACATGGTTGGTGTTGGCTGCCTCTTTTCCTCCTTTCAGCAGGAGGGCATTGCCACTGGCTATTGCCAGTGTTGATACCTAGTTATTACAGGTGTTCCGAGAAAGTGACAAAGTACATTTATAAAAATGGAAACCAAAAAGTTAGCTAAGCATATAAAGCACAGAATGTGTTATGGTAAGTTCTGCAGAAATACAAGGTGTTATTATTTATTCATGCTAATCTCCTATTCATAGTAACTTCCCCACATATCCATTAACCTCTAACATTTTAGTTTTATCCCAGTCTAATACATGTGTGTGATGAAATACAAGGACATTAAGAGGTCAAATATCAGCCTTGTCTTGATATTGTCCCATATGTAATTTTTGTCAACAATGTTCAAGTGTTTTATATGTTTTTGTTAAGATTTAAGTTCTTCTGCAGCAATACCTGCGGCAAGCAGTCGGGTCGGGCCTCAAATATGACCAGAAGCAACCCGATGGGTACAGTAATCTGCTCCAGCTCTAAATTATGAGCCACTCTGGTCCTGCGCAGCACTCGACCCACACTGTCCTGGGCGGCCGTGGCTATCTGGCGGAGACCTACTGCCAAGCTGTTAAGTTTGGCCGGTGACAGACTGAGACGCTTCAGCATGGCTGGAGGCAAATGGCCTACAGAAAGAAGGTATAGCAGAGTTACACTTTGATAGCAGGTAGTGAGGTATAAAACTCATATGTAGAGAAAGGGAAAGTCGCCCTCTGGTGGCAACACATGAGAATGTTATCCCTTAGGTTCAATGTTGAAGTTATTGTAGCAACATACATGCAAAAGCTGCTGAAGTCTGGAAATCAGTTACATACATGGCACATGAATTTATTATCCTTATTTTTTTAAGAGAATGTGAAAGCACTAGCACTACAATACCAACATAAAACATCAAACAAAGAAAATGTCTCTGCAAGTCTAGTTTATATTTCAAAAACCAGACAGACTTGATGTGGTGTCCTGTTACCTGCACTGACAGCCAGGTCCATATCCATCTTGTTTGCAGCCAAAATCTCTTCCTTCCTTTCAGTCAGCAGATCTGCTAGATGGCAGATGATCTCACTCCTCTGACAAGTAAACAAAATAATTCAGTTTTTCTCTTTAAGTGATAAAGCACCCAAAGAGCTGTTTACATTTTTAAATGTTTATAAAAGATATTGCCCGAGTCCTTTATCTAAAAACATGTGTCACCTGGTCTGGATGCAGAGATGCAAGGGCTCTTCCAGAACGGCGCGCCATTTCTGTCTGTTCCTCCACAGATGGGCCTGAAGGAGAGTCAGGACAGAATTAAACATCAGAGCCTGCAGATGCAGTTTTACAGCAATAAAAAAAAATTTATTCAGCTCAGGTAAACTCACCGGCAGGTTTAAATTCAGAGAAGAAGGTTCCTACTTTCTTGCCTTCCACAATGTCAGTGATGACATGGCCTGTTACTTTGGGGTTGGTGCCATTTGCAATAACCACTGAGGTGCCACCGTGCAAGGCCCAAAGGGCAGCTTTGACCTGCAGCCAAGCAGAGATTTAAAAAAAAAAAATTTGTATAAGATTTACTTAATTTTAATACTCAGTTCAATCAAACGTACAATCTTTTATCGTGTCCAATATGACATGCAAACATTATCATATTGGAAGACACCATCTGAGAGTTGGGTCATCCCAACACGTTACATGTAATAACAAGCACAATCTGACCTCTTGTTGTTCATCTTATTTTATATATCACCGCTCATACTTTAAGGATTTTTCCCCCAGTCTGTGATATCTGCCCTGAGTTTTGTTGGTCGCTTGTATTTCTCATTTAGGTTTATGTAAAAGAATTTTCTGTAGAAAACTGATGCAAAAAAAAAAAGAAATGTACAGGAAAAACCTGAACTTTTCCTTATTGTAATGACTTGATGGGCAACTTCACCAACCTTGGCCTCCATGCCTCCGATCCCAACTCTAGACTTTGTACCATAGGTGATGGACTGCTGGTCTCCAGGGTAGAAGATGTCAATGAGCTTGGCATCATCTGTTCCAGGGGGGCTGTTGTATAGTCCTACAATATGACCATTACGCATATGACTTATTTGTTTGAGATGAAAATAACCAGCATTTACACATCAGCCTAAATTGTTCCCACATCCATTTTATTGCTAATGTTACTAAAGCCATAAACAAAGCTGGTGAATATAGTTTAGTTAGCAACAACAAAGCAAAGGTTATATCCTCAGAAACATCCCAAACACATAATAATACAGATATAGAAAGAAACTGCAAGATCTCTGTTGATAAGAAAGCCCTATGTGATGATTGAAAGGTACTATTTTTGCATAAGTCAACCTCTTTAAAAGGAAAATCCTGGATAGTACCCTTTTATTGTGCATAATCATATGATAATTTACTATGATCACTCTTCTCTGCTGAAGTTTTGTTTTATTTAATATTCTAAAAGCCATCCAGATGATGCTGAATGACTGCAGCCGTGATTCTGTGTGTGCATGGACGCCATGTGTCAGCTCCATCAGCATTAGTTTCAAACACGAAGGCAGAAGGTGTGTGTTTGTCTTTCTCATATGGCTCTCCATTGACCCTGAGAGGGATGTTTTTTCCCCCCGTCAGCAAAGTGACCAGACAGATGGTGTTGTTACCTAACAGCTGACCCAGAGTGTTGTTGCAGTGACACACATACCCTCCACATCAGAGAGTGCGATGAGCAGGTCAGCCTTCATCTCTACAGCTAGCCGTGCTGCCAGGCTGTCGTTGTCCTTAATGCTGATCACCTGCAGAAACAGAAAATTGCTCATGTAAGCTCCTGAAGGCAGAAAAGCGGCAGCAGAGAGTAACCCATGAGCTTATTTTTTAAAGACAGAACTAAGCAGATAAACTGAAACACAAATATGTTAATACATATGACTCTGCAACACTGTTGGCAGCAACATCTGGAAAATGTTAAACAGAGCTGATCAACTCAGAGATAAGCTTGTGAAGAGCTTTTTGATGCTTGAGGTTTGGCCTTTTTTGTTGTTTTTTTCCCCATCAGATGTGACTGCATTTGGACAGAACTGTGAAGTTAACACTGACTCCTTTCAGGACAACCTAAAGTTAAACGATACAAAAGTAGGTGTGGCCACTCTAATAGCTGATTTAGACATTGGAGATGAATCTTTGTAGAGATTTTGGAAATCTCCCACCAGAAAATTAGTGTCCTTACATTGATGCTAAGATTATTATTCCTTACACTGAGGTAATGATTGTTATTTTCTCACTGATAAATTCAAAAACTGCAGCGAAAATGTAACGAAAAAAAGCACTGAACAGGCCAAACATTGTGATTACTAGGGAGGTGCACGCCAGGTTACAATGTAAGATTTGTAGTTGTGACATACATACAGTGTAGATTTCTCACCACGGCATAAATTTTAGCAGATAAATTACATAAAATAGGTAGTTATTTTTATTAAAATATCGATTTTGCTAGAAAGTTTTTTTTCCCGAAAACAACTGTTTTCTGTTAATTAAAGAAAACCTAAAGTTATACCACTGACTTATAAGTAGTAGTCTTCTAGCTGCCTAAGTCAATAATTAGTAATATTAATAATACAAATACAACGCAGTAGAAAGTGAAGCTAAATAATCTGATAAAAAGAGGTAAGTTATCCTCACAGGATGTCCGGTGATCACATGCACTGCTGTCTATCCCCTCCCTGCATACACATGCCTTTATGGTTGATTGCAGAGCTGACAAGGTAAGGTGGGGGTGGCAGAGGTGTTTCAGCGTGCGTGCGTGTGTGTAAGATAGAAAATGTTGTAGTTAATGAATAGTGGATGTTAAAAAAATAAAAATAAATCATAAACACCGTCTGCCACCCCTGCTGCCACCATCACTACAACCAGCGGTGCCCCCATGCTGCCTGTACCCACATTTACCCCCTGCAGGTCGCTGTTGGGCTCCGGAGGGGGCACCACAGCATCATTGGTGTTGATGATTGGCACGATGTTCATGTGCAGCAGCTCCCGCAGTGTGCTGTTCAGGTTCTGCCTCTTTTGGTCATCGTGGAAATCCAGATTTGTCACCAGGACCTGACGGCACAAAATCAGAAAATGTAGTGAGGGGAAAATTTAAGCAGTAGTAATTAATTAAGCAAGAATTTTGCAAAGCACCTGTGCTGTACAAGTGCTGTACTGGGTGAACATGGCTTCATACAGGGCCATCAGACCGCTCTGTCCAGCTGCAGCACAGGCTCGGGCCTCCAGCACCGGCAAAGACTGAAACACAAACAAACACAAAGACAAATTACACCACACCGACCAAGTGCAATTTATAAGCTAGACAGAAAAGTGTGACCTACACACTCTATACACAAAGAAGAATAAATGTAAGCTAGTGCAACATATGATAGTATTTGCACTGAAGTGCACGTGTTTGTTCAAGTGAACTGTCTGATAAAGCACCATAGCATAAACAAAGTTTTAATTAACTGTAAACAATGAGCTTCAAAATAATAGAAATTATTGTGGGATTATATTGGGATGATATTTCATTGTATTTTCACACTGAAGAAAATCTAAAGCATTTGGTGAAGATTTGACTTACCTTGTCAGCAAAGTGGCAAAGTTTTCAGCTAACATCAGCATCTTTATTTTCTGAGATACCCTAAGTTCCCATCTTTTCTCACCATGTCATTGAGTTGACTGTGTCCAGAGTGGAGCGCCTGCCGAACACTCTGGGACAGCAGGATCTCATGTCTCAGTCTTTGCTTGCCGAAGGCCACAGCTCCACTGGTGACAATCATCATCTCCCTGCCTTGATTCTGCAACATAGCCACCTGCGCAACAACGGACCCATTTAGTTTCACTGCTGGGGCTATTTTCTTCCTCTTCAGGCTCACTAATGATTTTGATTTAAAGCTCAGTTTTAACCAATTATGAACCCATACATTCTGTAACTTGGTGATAAATGTCCATTTTGTACTATCTGTAGCAAGTACTACAGTACATTTGTCTACAGAGAGATAGAAAATGAGTTGAATCAAAGGAAAAAGGGACATTAAAACATCATCAGTAGATGGGAAACATCATGAAAACCCACAGATTGGTTTCCACTTCACTGAATTTTAAAACAGTTAGGTCAAAGCTTGTGTTACCTGATTTTTACCCCCGTGTCAAGAATTTTCTACACAATAATCTGTAAAATGTATAGAGTGCATCATTTTATTTGTTTTTTCACCTGCTCCACAATCGAGGCCAGCCTCCCAAGAGCCAACCCACACTCATCTCCACGTGTAACGACGGCACTGCCGAGCTTAACTACGATCCTCTTGGCCTGACGCAGCTCACTGCGGTGTGCGAAGGAGCTGCTATGAGCCCTGCCCTGGCCACCTGGAAGATATTTTTCTGCTTATTAATCACACTTAACTTTTCAGTACTGTGCTTAATAAGAGCCAGCTGCTAACATAATGTTCATGATGCTGCCCACTAGACTAAATACTAAGATGATCTCATAATGCCTGATTACATTCACTCAGCATTCACTTTGCGAGGTACAGCTAGCAAAATGCAGTTACCTAATCAGCCAGTCACATGGCAGCAACTAAATGCATTTAGGCATGTAGACATGGTCATGATGACCTGCTGGAGTTTAAAGTGAATATTAGGTGATTTAAGTGGCTTTCAATGTTGCATAGTTGTTGGCGATGGATGAGCTGGTTTGGGTATTTCAAAAACTGCTGATCTAGTTGACAGAGAATGGTCAGAAAAAGAGAAAATATCCGGTGAGTGGCGAGTTCCCTGGGAAAAAAAATCCCCTGTTAATGTCAGAGATCAGAGCAGAATATCCAGACAGTTTTGAGCTGAAAGGAAGGCAACAGTAATACAAATAAATATTTGTCACAACCAACGCATGCAGAAGGGCATCATGAATGTGGAGCGGACAAATCTGCAGCAATTGCATGATGCTATCTATGCCACAAAGAATTAAGGCAGATCTGAAGGTAAGGAGTCCAACTCAGTACAAGCACGGCGTAACAAATATGTGGCAAGTGAGTGTACATCTCTTTACTTATTGTAGTTTAAAAATGTCTCCCTTCCACATTTGCTGATGTAACACTATCTGGGTAAATATTTTTCCTTTAACTGACCACTTCAAACAACCATTTTTTTTTTTTTTGCTGGGTTTCCGTTTCATTGATTACATGAATGAAGCAAACAGTGTGAGGCCCTTCCACACATCCATTTGCAACCTGGGAAACAGATAATCACAGCCTGCAAACTGCCACATCAGCAGGACACTCAGAGAAAGCCTGTGCTGACATTACACATCTCTGTGGACAGAGAGAGCGCACCAAAAAAAAAAAAAAAAAGAAAGAAAAAGGAGGGGGAAAAAAACAAGGAGAAAGAGAGCAGTCGGTGACATCTTTTACAGAGTAGAGCAGGTCAGAAACTGCCCTGACCTACAAAATCAAATCGTTTAATGTTTGAGCATGTGACCAATACACTATAAAAACATTTGTGATTATTTGTTTAATTCTGGATCAATCGCTGGTCTATATGTGTGATGATTAACCGAAACAACAGTCACAATATATAGTTATTGTCTTTAAAATGTCTGTTTTCATAACCAATTCTTAGACAGTCCTCTGGGAAAAAAGATTTGCATGAAGAATTATTATTTTGAAGTGATTTACCACATATCAAAAAGTTTCTGTCCTGGGATTAATAAAGCAATTGACATATTACATTTACTTGCTGGTGTTCGACTGCCAAAAAGAGATTTTTAATGTTTCTGTGTGTTTTCTATGTGTAACAGCTTTGCTTATATTGGTAAACAGACAGTCAACAGGTTTTACAGAGGGGTTATAAATAAAACGAGGAAAACTATTTGTTATACAAGTTTTTTTTCCATGACTCTGTGTTATTGTACCTACATTATAATCAATACAGTCCTTTTTGGTCACTTAAAATATCTTTATAGCACTGTGATGGTATATCTGATGTCATTTGCCCTGTTTTCATGGACGGATTTCCATTGAAAAAATACATTTTATATGTCAATTTACACATTTTACCCTCCAAAAATAAAGGATATATAAAAGTGACTTTGCCAAAAACCATTTGAGGCTTCTATATTGAGACAAAAATGTTCTTTCTGGCTCAAAATGCTTTTCATCATTCATTAGAGATAAATATGTTTCACATATGTTTGACAGATTACAGGCCATCAAGACACAAGTTTAAATTTGTTTTGGTTTTTTTGGGGGGCAAATACCAGAAATAACTTTTTTGATACAGCCCAGACTGCCACAATATTATCTTAACACATAGAATAATCTATTCCTTTAACTGTCCCACAAGGGGAAATTTGGTTAAGGCACATAAAGCACTGGATTACTTGCCTTGTGTCAGTTTTCTGGAGAGCAGCTGGCTTAAGTGTCTTGGTGAATCCGGGGGGATCTTTGAACACAGGGTGAGCCTCAGCAGCAGCATGGTCATTTTTATGGTCTTTAATAGAGACAGAAACACCAGTAGGACAAATACATCAACTTTTTCCATCCACCTAAGACGTCTTCTTGCATAGCAACATGAAACCTGATTGCTTGCATCCACGTGCACAGTCAAAATATAAATAAACCTCCTGCTCCATGCATATTAAGATGTTTCTTCTTACTTAACCTCCTGAAGTCCCGGTATATGTTGTCCTGCGTGCTAACCAGCCCCTGTCTTCTGTTAATTCTTGTTCACCTTCTTCTTCTTTAAGCTTTGATTCCTTCATTTATCACAGCAGTGCTCTGAACACAGACGGACACGGCTCCTCCCCTAAGTGATGAAACTTTTGCTGCAGCTTACAGCAAAGAGAATGAACACGGAGCGTTTCGCTTCGTTTAAAAAATATTCGTTAAAGATATTATACTGATAACTACAATAAACTAATAACTCTCACTCTGTAGTCTGATATTTAAAAATAAAAACCGACGCCTTGTACATTGGCTGTGAAGTGGTAGGAGATGACGTCAGGCCGGCCGGCGAAATGCGGAAGAAGAACGGAAGACGGTAATTTTTTTCACTTTTCAAAATAAACCCCTGCCACCCGACAGTCATGCTGTCGTACAATGCTGTTAGTCACTACTGTAATACTGACAGTGCTCTACTCCAGTGACATTGGTGGAGGAGCACCAGAGGTAAGGGGTGATGAATAGGTAAGAGTTTCTAGTAAAACAAAAGATAGATCATCAAAAATAAATTGTGTTGTTTAATAAAAATCCTGACTTGTGTGTTGATGGTGACTTAAGGAATCTATATATTCTAAATGCTTTTCCAACCCATAACCTCACATTAGGACTTGTAATGATACAGAGGGCCACCGCAGTTTGAAACGAAAATATTTTTCATTAAATGCGTCCTGTATTATTCTCATTTAGTCAATTTAAAAGTAACTGGAAGTGGTGGATGCTGAAATCATGTCCTGCACTTCTATAATTACCTTGTCACCTATATTTCAGTTACTCCATATAGTTAAAAAAATATCAAAACATGAATTTATTTTGCTTTTGTATTTTTGTAATTACACTATTGTGCTTCAACAAAATAGAGTAACCCAGAGGAGACTTGACTCACACTGTTGAACCCCCACTGCCCCTGGGACTATAGATAACTAAATTGACTCCTGTTGTTCTGGCTAAGTGTGTATTATTCCATTATACCTGACCTGTTCTTTTCTCTGTTGTCTGTTTTATCCCTTTTATCTGTTCTTCCATGTTCCTCCTCTCCTTTGCTCTATTATCTGTCTATCTGACTCAGGGGAAGGAACTGACCCTTACCGTACTCCTGCCTGCACTAATCCACAAACATGTCTGTGCGAGTGGGTGGTGCAACATTTTAATTCTGTTTATTTTTGGCTCTTTTTAACTCTTTTTTAACTATTTTTGTGTTCTCCACAACGATTTCATGGAATTATTAGGACATACACATTCACGTCGCCCTCTTGATAACTACTAGGGTATATCAACCTCAGGTGTACTTTGTCTTCAGTTCTTGTTAGAAGTGTTAGCATCGTGAAATATTTAATAGTTTTGAGCAGACTGCACATTATACCTGCATAACATCAACGTGTTTTTATTTGAACTGTGAGCAGTGTACCGATATTCACATTTACCTCTAAACATTGAGTATAGCCCGAGTAAAAGTGCACACTGATATGGTTGAATCTTGTCATGTTCAGAATACAAAGCAATAAGACCCTCTCCTCCAAAACTTATACAGACATATACAGTGGTGTTAGGGAATAAACACTGGTCAAAAAAAAATTAAAGAACACATTTTAATCAGTGATCAGTGTAGCATCAACTTTATGTTTCCGTCTGTCTGACCCCAACAGGTTGCACCTCAGACCATCCAGGAGTGTCAGACATGCAAATAAACATCTAGACGACAAACAAACTGTAAACCATTTTTGATTGCTGCTGAAACTTTGGCATAAAAAAAGCCTGGTACATCTTTTTTTTTCACTTTGGTTTTCAAGCTATCTTTTAACTTAGCCACTGTAGGATGATCATTTTCATTTCCTTAAAATGTCTTAACACATTACCCAGTCATACCAGTACATACAGGGAGTGCAGA
Organism: Maylandia zebra; assembly: GCF_041146795.1. Classification (NCBI taxonomy): domain Eukaryota; kingdom Metazoa; phylum Chordata; class Actinopteri; order Cichliformes; family Cichlidae; genus Maylandia; species Maylandia zebra. The sequence goes on along the minus strand of NC_135174.1, from coordinate 18,574,834 downwards.
ATTATTAGGCAAATGAGTATTTTGTCCACATCATCCTCTTCATGCAAGTTGTCTTACTCCAAGCTGTATAGGCTCGAAAGCCTACTACCAATTAAGCATATCAGGTGATGTGCATCTCTGTAATGAGAAGGGGTGTGGTCTAATGACATCAACACCCTATATCAGGTGTGCATAATTATTAGGCAACGTCCTTTCCTTTGGCAAAATGGGTCAAAAGAAGGACTTGACAGGCTCAGAAAAGTCAAAAATAGTGAGATATCTTGCAGAGGGATGCAGCAGTCTCAAAATTGCAAAGCTTCTGAAGCGTGATCATCGAACAATCAAGCGTTTCATTCAAAATAGTCAACAGGGTCGCAAGAAGCGTGTGGAAAAACCAAGGCGCCAAATAACTGCCCATGAACTGAGAAAAGTCAAGCGTGCAGCTGCCAAGATGCCACTTGCCACCAGTTTGGCCATATTTCAGAGCTGCAACATCACTGGAGTGCCCAAAAGCACAAGGTGTGCAATACTCAGAGACATGGCCAAGGTAAGAAAGGCTGAAAGACGACCACCACTGAACAAGACACACAAGCTGAAACGTCAAGACTGAGCCAAGAAATATCTCAAGACTGGTTTTTCTAAGGTTTTATGGACTGATGAAATGAGAGTGAGTCTTGATGGGCCAGATGGATGGGCCCGTGGCTGGATTGGTAAAGGGCAGAGAGCTCCAGTCCAACTCAGACGCCAGCAAGGTGGAGGTGGAGTACTGGTTTGGGCTGGTATCATCAAAGATGAGCTTGTGGGGCCTTTTCGGGTTGAGGATGGAGTCGAGCTCAACTCCCAGTCCTACTGCCAGTTTCTGGAAGACACCTTCTTCAAGCAGTGGTACAGGAAGAAGTCTGCATCCTTCAAGAAAAACATGATTTTCATGCAGGACAATGCTCCATCACACACGTCCAAGTACTCCACAGCGTGGCTGGCAAGAAAGGGTATAAAAGAAGAAAAACTAATGACATGGCCACCTTGTTCACCTGATCTGAACCCATTGAGAACCTGTGGTCCATCATCAAATGTGAGATTTACAAGGAGGGAAAACAGTACACCTCTCTGAACAGTGTCTGGGAGGCTGTGGTTGCTGCTGCACGCAATGTTGATGGTGAACAGATCAAAACACTGACAGAATCCATGGATGGCAGGCTTTTGAGTGTCCTTGCAAAGAAAGGTGGCTATAATGGTCGCTGATTTGTTTTTGTTTTGTTTTTGAATGTCAGAAATGTATATTTGTGAATGTGGAGATGTTATATTGGTGTCACTGGTAAAAATAAATAATTGAAATGGGTATATATTTGTTTTTTGTTAAGTTTCCTAATAATTATGCACAGTAATAGTCACCTGCACACACAGATATCTCCCTAAAATAGCTAAAACTAAAAACAAACTAAAAACTACTTCCAAAAACATTTAGCTTTGGTATTAATGAGTTTTCTGGGTTCATTGAGAACATGGTTGTTGTTCAATAATAAAATTATTCCTCAAAAATACAACTTGCCTAATAATTCTGCACTCCCTGTACATATCCAGCAGGATTTTCTCTCCCATTGATATCTGTTTTCAGAGTATTTGTTTATTTTTTTAAGTAGTAGAAACTTAGTTACAGAATGTTTAATGTGCATTTTATATATTATTATGTCTGATAACTTTAGTGGAAACATATTTTTATATTTCCAGTCCCGGTGGTTTTTATATTGTTGTGGATTGTGTGTGATTTAGCAGCCCTGATGCATCTGATACCTTTGCATTGTTTTTTCTGGTTGGTACTGGAATTTCACCTGGATTTTATACATTGTGATTGTTGTTTGTCTTAAACAATGCTGATCACAGATAAATGTTGAATGCATCTGTCTTTGTCGTTTTCTTTTCAGACAGTATCAGTATTTTCTTTCTTTTCTCAGTCATAATTAACCATTTACATATTCTAATGAATTTAAATTTAAAGGATTAAATTGCAAAGTATTTATTAAATAAATCTTTCATTACACTGCTGATTAATACCCACAAACCTAATTAGCTTTATTAAAATGGGGCTCTTACATGTGTTAGACTCAACCTAACGATAATAGCAGAGCTTCACAACTATTTACATATTTTGAACTAATAACAATCCAAATTGTCTCAATGTGTGTTACAGTCTCCAGAGTGTGAAATGTCTGTGGACACTTAGGGGACAGAGGAATGCTTTGAGGTGAGCAAGAGAAAGATTTTCTGTTTGAGTGTATATATAAAAATATTTCAAGAGCATTGTAATTATATTTATATTATATATATATTATATTGTAATTATATTTTTTAAAGCTTTATTTTAAAAACCGTAAGATTGTTTGTCTTGCTAAGATTGTTAGCAAGACAACAATCTTTGCATTCTCCTTTTTTTGTGAGTGTCAGTGAAAGACTTTACAAGTTTCAAACTTCTTTTTAAATCTTTGACTTCCTATGTGAGGCATACGTAAAGAGGCAGTCTTCCCCGCCTTTACTTTGCAACCACTTGATATTTCTTATCTCTGCAGCTCAGTACAAAAATCACAAAGCGAAATGGCCAACGAAGACAGAGACAAACTTGTTTGTCTTTGAGACAGACCTGTTTGTATTTTCGAAAGGGGTTGCCTAAGAACAAACCTGCTCAGTGCCATTTAACTCCAAAAGGCCCTTTGGAATGATTGTGTAGATATGAGAGGCTTTTGAAAGGTGGGTGAAGGAGCTAAAAGCCATATGAGGAGTCCATTATTGGGTCTAGTGTTGGAGGAAGCCCCCTGATCTGATGGTATCAGTGCCTTAGGGCAGGGAAAGTGAACAGAACAAATGCTATCAGGCAGCATCGACTAAAAAAAGAGGATCTCTATCTCTGTCCATGAAACTCAGAGTAGCCCAAAGCAAAAGCACACGCATAATACCACAGATACACCCACACAGAGACACACAGACACAAGTATATAATTCAGCTCAAGGGGTCTCAGCAGCTTACCTGAAGACTGACCAGCCAAAACAGACGTGCAAGGTATCGCAGCAGAGAAAGCAGGATGATGGAAGAAAAAGGAAGAGAGAATGGAGTGGCAGCCATGAAAGCCTGCTACCGGAGATTTGATCCTGCTGCGTATCTACAGTACAACTACACTCCACCACGGGCTGACTTCACAAGAAAAGACAGTATTGTGCCGTGGAAACTGGCATGCCTGCACAGAGCTTTTACTGAAGGTAAGGAGGTTCTGGCGTATTTTGTTTCTGAAATGCAATAAAAATTTGCTTCATCACTCATTTGCTTCTTCATCTCCCCATTTTTCCTTCTCCTAAGATAAGATAAGATAACTCTTTATTGTCATTGCACAGTCATACATAGTACAGTAGTACAATGAAATTGGAAAACTGTCCTACGTCGGCACTACATATAACACAACACGACACGATATGACAGATCACAACGCAACAAACAACACAACACAGTATATTAAGAAGAATAAGTGTATGTGTATTGCACACTGTTATTATTGCACATTAATCCTAGTTTGTAGCAGAAAACAAATAGAGCCTTGGGTGGGTCCAAGCACTGCTGAAGAGCTTGTCCCTAATAAAAATAATAATTTTTAAAAAGGCAACTAAACCTCTTTTTCTTTTCCTATAAGGTTACTTAATGAATGATCACTTTTATTTTACTGAGTGATTCAGTGTCAGGATCTTTACATCTAATATGATAATGTTTTAACCAAGAAAACTTTCCTTCATGATCTCACTTTGCTCTTTTTTTCTCCCCTCTTCCCAGGTGATATGAGTGGTGAGCTCCTCGTGGACATAGGTTCAGGTCCCACCTTGTACCAGGTGATGAGTGGCTGTGAGGTTTTTAGTAAAGTGCTCCTGACAGACTTCCTGGAGGTGAACCGGCAGGAGCTGAGGCGCTGGCTGCAGGATGAGGGACAATGCAGTCTTGACTGGACACCATACCTACAGCACGTCTGCAAACTGGAGGGACGACGGTATGGAAAAGATCACTTTGAACTATAGCTAAAGACTTGGTACAGCTTAAAATGATGGTTACTAAGATTCAGTGAACGTTAGATACCTGGTATTTTGTATGGCTAACCAAAGACAGAGAGAAAGAAAAACAAGATCACATATTTTCCTCTTTCTTGTTGATTTTCTTGAAGCAACACTCTTTTCTTGCACAGTCCTCAGAATGAAGTTGCCTTCTGTGTCATAACAATTTATTTTGGGTTCTATCATGGAGCGTTCTTCTTAATAATAAGACAAGAAAAAAGTGTCTAAGTTAGAATAAAATACTTGCCAGTTTAATGATAATGATAAAAAATCATGCACTGATTAGAATATGGTGCCAGTCTGAAAGAGCTGTTTTATACAGTTTGATGATTCACTCAAACAGGCCCTCAGCGTGGACTGAGAAAGCTGCAAAGTTACGTCAGGTCATCGCGGACATCCTCCCCATTGACGTGCACTGCTCTCAGCCCCTGGCTCCTGACGCCCTTCCTTTGGCAGGGGCCGACTGTCTGGTGTCCTGCTTCTGCCTGGAGAGTGTCAGCCCTGACCTCGCTGCCTTCACCAGGGCCCTTGGCCACATCGGGAAGCTCCTGCGCCCTGGTGGTCACCTCATGCTCATCGGAGCCCTCGGCGAGAGCTATTATTTTGCGGGGCCTGGGGTGAGGATCCCAGTGGTCCCGCTGAATGAGGCCCAGGTCTGTACTAGTTTGAAGGAGAGTGGATACACTCTGATCCGACTGGAGGTTTACACACTGACTCAGGATATGAGGGTGGGGGTTGATGATGTGACTGGAGTGTTTTTTGTAAAGGCAAAGAAGGATTAACAAGGGAGAAAGTAAACAAGTGAGAGAAAAGCAAAGAAGGCAGATAAAAAAAATCTCAAAGAAGAAATTAAATAAGTCACTATTCAGACGGAAATAATATAGATTAAGCCTGGGTAAATGTTTAGCAGTTATTTAGAAAGTGGATTGCTGATAATGCTGAGAATAAAATGCACACATATTTCTGTTTTGAGTTAGAGCCTGTGCTTTAGTCATTTTAAGGTATTCCAGTTTCCACACGAATGACATGTTTCACTTTATTCCACCACATTTTGTCGCATTTTCATCATGTTACTCTGGACCTCCGTCTGTCTTTCTAAGAGGGAAAGTAAATGAGAGACTATTTTGCTGCAGAAGCACTTATTGGTTTAGTAAAGGCAGCCACCTCCTGCAGTTTCTACAGCATCAAGAATGTAAACATTAGTCCTACAGTAGGCATATCACATAAAATCCCCACAGGAATTACCCAGCCGTATGTAAACAGCATGTGCTTATCTTCGTTCAGCTGCTAATTATTCAAAAGGTTGAGATGATTTTTGATTGTATGAATAAAAATGCAATGCTTATTTATTTTTCTTGGTACTATGTGCTATTTTAGGGAATCATTTTATATTGCCATCTAGAAACGTCTTTGTGTAATTAGAAGGATTGAACACAAGGTGTCGCTACTTGATCATCTTGAGTTGCTCCTCAAATCTCATCACAGGCCTTAACACATCTCTTTAGTAAAGAGATATCATTGTTGTTGTTGTTATTATTATTATTATTATTGCTGCAAAACGGTTACTAATTGTACTCTAAATTAATTACAATGTGTAAAGACACTATTAATAGCTTATTTTGTGTTCCCCTAACATTAAAAAAAGCTTAACAAAACTAACTTGTTGCCTTGGGTAATACGTATTACACTCACATGTTCATTTTGCCTTGAGAACTGTTTTAATTTGTCATAGTAAAGATTCAACAGGATGCTGGAAACATTCTTCAGAGATGTGCACAGGACCTAACACAGAACTCTGGGCCCTATACACCACATTTAATAATAATCTAGGATATGCACAGTTTGACAGTTTGAAATCTCCATCTTCAACCCTTGTTTCTCAGCAAATTCTGTTGTTTGCGTCACACTGTCACTATCAGCAACAAAATAAGTGTCCAAACTTATTTGTGTTTATGAAACACTAAATTAGAGGTACCTTAGTTGAGAGCAACTAATAATAGTAATTAATTTTATGAAAATACACTTAAAAGTCAAAAAATCTGGGCCCCGGCCTTAAGTTTGATACCCTTGTTTTAAATGTTATCACAACACAAATGTTAGTGATGCCATATACATGTAGTAGCAGTAACATTTATAATCCAGAAATTCAATTTGCCCCTTTGGGCAGCTTTCAGATAAACAGAACCACAACAATAAAGATGTCACAGTTACAAACATCACAGATATTAACAAGATGGGCCTGAAACATCACCCAGAATCAAAGCACAGCTATGTGCAAATGACACTCTCGACGTTACACCTGGATTTATTCAACAATTACACTGCAAAGCATAAAAAACTTCTGGCACAAGAAGTTTGCAGAGGTGGAACCCCATACATTTGTCCTGATGGTAGGAAGTTATACTCACTATAAAAAAGGTGCGTCACTGAGGATGTCTCTCCACTTTTATACCTCTTAGGACTATAGAGTGAAAAATGCTAGACAATAAAGCAGAAATTAGAATTACTCTCCACCACTGAATAATAAAGACAAACCAGAATGTGTTAAAAGTCAAAAGCATATAAATCAAAAAGGGACAAATATGCACATTTTGGTACATTTATCCACTTTTGAAATATTATGCAGGGATCTGCTGCGCTGTAATGCTGCCCCATGGTTTTTAATTAGAACTATTTGAAGTTTAATAAATGATACCGTGGCGATTAGAAGATATAACTGACTACCTACAACCTTTTCTTTTCTTTTCATTCATAAGAAGTGTCATTTTAGTATTTTAAAATGCTGTTTTATCAGCATGAAACGCGGTGGCTTCCTTAAAATAACTCACAGTTAAGAACTGGCGGTCCAACATACAGTAAAGCGTAGTGCTAAGCTTTTGGTTGAGACTGCACTCGATATAGATGAGAACACAAGCTCCCACTGCTTCACTTTTTGGCTGTTCCTGGAATTAAGGACCTTGAGTTTCCTGGAGTTAAGTTGTTTTTAACAACTGCTAATAGCCAAACCATTCTTAACCCATTAGTTATGGTCTGGTCACATCTGTTTTGAAAGAGCTGGCTTCCTTCAGCTTGTTTGTAAGTGATGAACGTTTGAGGAATCAAAGTTCATTCACCCAACTAATTTATTCAAGCAATTTAATTGTAGCACATATTTATTAGGGGCAAAAAATTGCAAGAAAAAGCTTTTCATTCTGGGTTTACACGCTCTCTTCTACTACTGGGGCTCTATGTAGTCGGTACCACTTTTCCTCCCACATCTGGTGACTGTCGAGATTATTTTAGTACAGGAAACTCATTGTCATGCCAACAAACCAGGCTTGGAATATTTGAGCTTTGTGACATGACACGTTATCCTACTGAAAGGAGCCAGATGATGGGTACACTGTGGGTACACAGAAAAGGATGGATATAGTCAAAAACATTATTGAGGCTCTGGCTTTAAACAAGGATTCATTGATACTAAAGTGGCCTGAAGTGTGGCAAGAAATATTACCCATACTATTACACCACCACACCAGCCTGAACCATCAACAGGTTGGATACAGGCTTGTTTACACTAGATTCTGAAAAATCAGTACTCATCAGATCAGACAGCATTTTTCCATGGTGAGCAAATTTTTGCCTCAGTTTCTTGTTCTTAGCCGACAGTAACAGCACAGGTGTGGTCTTCTGCTGCTGTAAACCATCTGATTCAAATTTTAACCTGTTGTGCACTCAGTGATGTTCTTCTGTAAACTTTGTTTGACAACAACAAGGCATTTTCACCCAGAGCTGCAGGTCAGTGAATATTTTCTCTCTTTCAGACCATGACTGTATCCTCTTGAGATGGTTGCATGGGACAGTTCCAGTAGATCAGCAGTTTATGAAATATCCAGATTCACTTATAGTCAACCATCTTTCCTCCTCATTCTGATGCTCAGTTTGAACTTCAGCAGGTCTTCGCGATTATGTCTACATGCCTAAATGTATTTAGTTACTGCATTGTGATTGGCTAGTCAGATATTTGCATTAATAAGCAGTTGAGCAGGTGAACGCAATAAACTGGCAGGTGAGTGTGCACTGATAAAGAACACAAATACTCTTGGTTAAATCCCACAAACATAAAAAAAAAGTTTGAGCTTAAGCTACATATGGCCTAAATATGGTGACATGGTTTGGTTTGAATAAAAATCAAATGAAATATGTCTTTCAAGGAAAAGAAGCATTAGGCATACAAATACACAAACACCAACAGCCTCATAAATGATTTATTATCAACCGGCACGAAACAGTGTTTATGTACAGGGTCATGAATGAACCTTCATATGTGATGTTTCTGAAAATCAGGTAGATTTTATTTCACTATCAAGCTAACATGTGTGGCATCCCAAACATATCATGTCCGCTAATCTCCATGTTACAAAAAAACAAAAAACCCCAGTTTAAAATATCTAGCCTGAAACAGTTTGCTGCATTATCGTGATTAGTTGGATTAATCTGTTAGGATATAATCTGGTCTACTGTGACTGCGCTGAATTCGTCTGTAATCCTCCGTCTTTTGATTTCTTGACCTTGCAGACAAATGTCTGAAAGACTGAGGAAAGCAAACTTCAGAGATGGACATAACTCTGAAAGCAGTGTCACAGTTTCTGAGCTAAATTCCAGTTGAAACTGGCTATGGTCATCGCACTGCAGTCTGTTACTGTCTGCACTGATACTACGTACAAAATATAATCTTGTGCATTTGTACAACACACACATTAGCTGCAGATGTATCTTCATTACCCACTGTGACATTTGGCATTTGATTTCTTTATGTACTTCTTTTGCTTCTAATCGGACGTGAACTGTAAATTTAGCACCCGTGTCACTTCAGCTCATGCCCCTTTTACATGATGTCAACAAAGCCTATTTAAATTCTAATTCTTCAAACTCAGATGTCTCACAGTATTCCCAGACCTTCAAAGTGAATAAAACAAAACAAAAACAAAACACCTTTTTGAACTAATGAATGCTTTGTGAAAATACGAGAGTTCTTAGCTATTCTTATATTTCTTGTGCAGCGTCCTTGGCTGATTGGAATTTAGCCCTCGTTTCTTTGGCTGACGGCGACACAGTTTCCTTCACAAGTCTCCAGCTAAAGATTTCCTCTGTCAGCTCAATGATATTCTGACCTTCATCATATAATCTCTGTTGTGTTTCTCTTTTTTCTCCACATTCCTCTTTTACACTGTATGTTTCCACAAACCCACAGACCCAATTAATACACACTCATACACATATCCATACACGCATATGTACGGCACACACATGTGCTATGCATATTGATTCATCATAAAACTGTCTCGATCAGGGCTCTCTTCATTTGTCATTCTGCATTTCCTTCCTCTCTTTCTTTGGCATCCTCTTTGTCTTTGTTGCGATGACCTTCTGTCAGACTGTCCAGGAGACCACGCTGATCCCTCTGTGCCTTGCTTTCTTCTTTTAGATCCAACATGAAAAGAAATTTCCAAAGTGTAAATGTCCATACTTGGTATAGTTGCCAGCAAAAATCCAAAAATGGGAAAGCCTATCCTAGCTTACCCACCTGAGGCTTTCTGCTGCCTTTCCTCATCATGTTGCTCCTCTTCTTCCCCTGAAGAGGACTCTGTGTCTACAGACTTCATGTCAAGTGAGGACAAATGGGCCTGTGCCATCTTCTGGACAGCTGAAAATGCAAATCAGTTATGATGAATGAAGTTACACTGCAAACATTTTACTAACAAAAATACCAAATTTTCCAATCATCTGTCCATTGTCCTCTAGAGGACAAAGAATAGGTTGATAAAAGAGATTATTGTGTTTGGATTTGTATATCTAGAGTTGTAATGTTACACATCAACTGTGTGCAATGCGTGTGAAATCTAACACTTGCTCTTTACTAATTTTGGCTTTGATTGATTGACTTAACAAATGATATCCCCTTTGCTCTATTACCGCTATAACAGGATCCTTTGGTTATTTTGGTATGAAACTGGGTGAACAGAACCAGCCATGTGGACCTCATTTAGTTGAGCAGGGTGTGTGTTGTAATTCTACTAAGGGGAAGAGGCTGGGTTTTTGGTATTCCCGTGGTATATAGGGAGTCACAGAGTCATTTTGATGACTACCACTGTTTAGTTAATATTTCTGGATGAACTTCCAAAACTAAATCATCTATCAGTTGCCCTAACCTCCCATCTACAATAAGACCTGTACCATGTTTATATGAAATACCCTCTCTGATTTTTATTGGGTTAGTTGATGAGGAAGAAGATCTGATGATGTTTTGTCTCCAGATGCAGATTCAGACTTTGAAGATCCATTATCCAGTAGTTCATTTGTCCTCCAGTTATTCACTAAGCCAGAGTTTAATGACTTAGTAAGAGATTCGGATGTGCCAAAGGACGCACTTGAGTTTTTTGTGTCTATGCTTTTTCTTTTAATAAGAATCATGAAAAGGATCCTAATCGATTCTTTGAAATGTTCTTTAGATAGAAATAGAATAGCCCTTTATTGCAAATGTATGAGAAAATAGAATAGCCCTTGTATGAGAAATTCTGGAAAATGTGCATTGGCAGCAGTGGGATTCGAACCCACGCCCCCGAAGAGACTGGAGCCTTAATCCAGCGCCTTAGACCGCTCGGCCACGCTACCATTGCTGGCTGACCACTGGGTGCAATGTGTTATAAGTACAATGCAGATGAGTGGAGGTTATTCATTGACAGCTCGAAACAGGACCTATAATGTGTCCTAGTGCACATTATAGGACACATTAGCCAAATGGCTATTATGTCTTGTTAAAAGAAACATATGAAAATTTGCAAAATGTTTTGGAGAAGCAGAGATACAATTAGCACAAATGGACCAAATGTGAAAAAAGGTGACAAAAAAGATTTATTATTTAAACTCAGCATCACTGAATTAGGTCATTTCAACTATTTTCTGCAAAGGTCAGAATTGTTTTTAATTTTTTTTATACGGGTTAGTATAATCATTTTGGAGTTAGGTTTCTAATCGCCTGTCTGGTCATTTATCTAATGATCAATATCCACAGGAAAGGACTATGTCATCTGCATATAGAGACAACAAGTTAATGCCAAGGTGAAGATAAATAATGTTCTATGAAGCAATGAGAATATAACAAACTCATGAAGCTTTTGAGCTATTCAAATAAAGTAAAAATCAATCTTAAAATTTTGTTACATTTTTTTAATGTGGATTTTCAATTTTAAAATATACATGCATGTCTTATGAAAGGAAAAATTTTTTGTTATATAAAATTATAAATGCAAACATCACTCAAATAAAACGAGCAAAACCCAGTTAATATTATGAGTGGCAACTGTCATGTCTGCAGGTGCCAAAGCCACAATTTGCACAAAAAAGAAGACGCATAAAAACGTCTGTTGTATAGATATTTATAACAACAGAGTTGGTTTTTTTGTGTGTATTTAAGTCTGTGTGACTCTGGTTGCATCTGATAGTGTGTGTGCATGTGCCAGCGAGTGGGTGAGACCGTGTTACAGCTGTGCAGCCATTCTATAATCCAGGATGATCCAGAACAGACTCACAGCTGCCACTGCTCCTAATCTTACATGACACACGCATGCACACACACACACACTCTCATTGTGGTTGTGGAAATGTGCGTAGTCCAGACAGATAGAGACCACATGGTGGTTGCCACAGCAGAATTAGGTCTCCCAAATTCTTTCATTTGGTGTCATTTGTTATATAAACAAGAAAAACCAGTGTGTGGGTACAAGGGAAAAACACACACAAAATGATTCGAGTCAGGGTTCATTTACCTTTAAGAGATGGCGGCTGGTAGGTTGACATGTGAACCAGTTTGGCTTTCAAAGCTCCATTTTCCCCAAGAACCCACTGCTGAAATAAAAAATGCAAACCAGGGTTTACAGCTAAAAGTGTACGCAACACTTTTTTGTCTTATTGTTGCCTCAAACAAATGATACAATATAAGAAATCTAATAATCGCTCCTTTCCAGTTGCAAGGATTAGAGCAGAAAGGCAGTAATGCACAATGTGCAGGTTTGTCAGCAAAAGTCAATGAAAAGATAAAACAAAACGTAAAAGCACTTTCATACTTGTAACAGGTAATTATGGAGTAAAGCATAAATAAAAATGCCATCACTTATTCACATATTTGTTGCGTTATTAAGTGAAGATGCAGAATTAGTTGTCACTGTAATGTACATAATGTAAATAATCGAATTTGACATTTCCTATGAAAGCTTTTCTGCAGCTGTTTTAGAAACAGCTTGAAAATGTAGAAGCTGGTTTCAAAACAGGAAAAAAAAATTTCATCATCAATAAGTCAAAATTTCAAGTTATTATTTCAATTTAATAACTTGGAAATTAAAGTTATTTTTTTAGTCTCTACTTCTTTTCTCAGACGTTTGAGTTGGGAAGAGAAATGTTTGAGATACCTATCTGGAAATTTTGACATAATAACCTGAAACTTTGACTTAAATAGCAAAATGTGGGCTTAATGATAACAAAAAAAAACTAAAGAGACATTCACAATGCACATAGAAAGTCGAAACACCACATTTCCAATTATTTCAGAGGCCATGATTGCATTGTACTGTGGTCTTTTGGAACTTATGACTACTGTATCGTTGAAATTTGATTCAAACCTTTTACTGCTGGATCTTTAACTTGTATAATTCACATGCATATCTACCTGATGTGGGCTGCTGTCTTCTTCTGGTGATGGTGGGTCCGTCAATCTGAACAGCGTGGCAGGTGTCGGCCTCCGACGACGAATCTGCAGAAGAGAGAGATACAAGAGGTTTTTTTCTTTAGGGCTTCACTGCTTCAATAATCAGCATTCATTTATTCTAAACTGTGGTTTATGGCATGTATGCAGAGGACTTGTTCTTTGAAAGTTAGATGCATTAAAAAAATAAATGCATATCATTATGCAACAACATTCAAGAGACTGTCCAGCTTGTTTGTGAATGAGGATTACGTTTTATGATAGAAGGCAGAAGGATTATTTAAATTATAAATAAATCTAAATAAGGATTATTTAAATTTATTTCCTTTTCTGCTACAAGTTCCTATCGCTTGGATGAAATCACAGTTCTTTTGTAACATGTTTACAGTATGTCTCCATCATACAAAGCAGCCGGTACTTCTTCATCTCCTTGTCTTATATGTGTGAAGCAGGGAGAGTCAAAGTAACCACAAAACACACAAAACATTAAATATACACCCAACTGCCAAATTGTTAGGCACACCTGTTCAACTGCTAGTTAATGCAAATATTTAATCAGCCAATCACATGACAGTGCATTTATGCATAAAAACATACGGAAATAAAGTTCAAGCCTTTCTTTACATTTCTTGAAGAAAGATGATTTAAGTAACTAGAGTTAAGTTTAACTAGAGTTTACAGAGACTATGAAAAGAAAATATGCCTTGTTAATGTCAGAGGTCAGAGTGGAATAGTCAGACTGCTTTGAGCTGAAAGGAATGCAGCAGTAACTCAAATGAAAACTTGCTACAACCAAGGCAGCATTGAAGAGCAGAAGAAGAACATGTTGAACCTTGAAGCAGATTGGCTGCAGCAGCAGACCACACCAGGTGCCACTCCTGTCAGCTAAGAGCAGGAAACTGAGGCTACAGATTGCACAGGCTCAACAAAATTGGACAACAGGAGTTTGGAAAAATGTAGCCTGATCTGGTCAGCCTTAATTTTAGCAGCAGCAACATTTTTTCTTTTCTAAGTTTACCTTTTTGTGTTTGAGTCCTGCATTTGGGCCCACTTCCTACCTGCCACAGCAGTCATGACACTGCTGGAGTGTAATGGTGTGGGAATATTTTCTTGGCGCACTTTGGGCACCTTAGTACCAACTGAGTATTGTTCAAACGCCACCGCCTCTGTGTTGTTGCTGAGTGTGTCTGTCCCTTTATGACCACATGTATTTTCCAGCACCTTGTAGGGTCTATTCAATGAAAAATGAAGGCATTTCTGAAGGTATAAGAGGGCCCAACTCAGTACTAGCAAGTGTCCGATGAGTGTTTATCTACAGCATATCCCGACCTGTCACATTCCTCTGATAGTTGGGCATTACAAAACTAAGCCTGTCAGTAATATGACTTGTAAATGAACTCTCTAACTTTTAATTTGGTTCAAAAAGATGCAATTTGAGGCCACGGGGCAAAATTTTGCTGTATTCGTCACCTCCTGTGACACGTGAATACATTGTATTAGTAATGCTCTTGTATTCTTGGACCTTCAGTTTATATTTTACTTTCCCATAACATTTCAAAGTGAAATAATGTACTTTTTCATGCACTATTTCTGGATAGTTTTCAGATTAAGATTTTAAAGCAGAGTTGTTAAGGTCATTTCCAGGTTTCAAAGTTCCAAAAGCAAAATACATAACACCTGGGTAAATAAATTACTGATTGAAAATACCATATTTACAAATCTGCTCCACACTAAATAAAGTAGGCACAATTAAGAATTTATTTTATAGAAACAGCAAAAATCCAATAATATAACACTGTTAGGATCCTTATTGTGTCCTTTCATAGAATTTTTACTTGTAATTAGATTGATTACATTTTCTCACCATTATTTTTATAACTTGTTATTTATGGAAAACACACACTATACTCATCGCCGGCTCTATTTTGTGATGTGTGATGGTGATAACATTGTTATGAGATACAAGTGGCTGCCAAGCCAATCACAGCGAAGAGTGTAGGCATTGAAATGTGTGGGCAGCTTTCACTCTGGAGTAACTCTCACAGCTTCTGCTTCCCTTTGTGCACTGCATTCATCCATATTCATGAGTCACACACTAGAATTAAATATGCAGCCCCTTTTTTTGGGGGGGGCATCCTATTAGAGGTTAAAGATGTGTTAACATGAAAATATGAGTGTGGCAATCCAATAAACACACAAAACATGTGCACACAGCACTCAGGAGGGGAAAAAAGGCATGTGGGGCCAAAGGACCAAACCACATTTGGAGCACCTGTCTGAGAGCCTCTTCAGACATAGTGGCCTATGTTTTGTTAACACTGTAGTCGGAAGGTCAAGCACCTGCAGGGAACATATTTTATTTTCATCAGATCCTTGTTGTGCATGTCTGAAATTCCTGTAAATACCACTGATTGCTCAGTGTGGCTGCAGTGGACGTTTGATTTCACTGGAAACAAATTAATGTTTCATAGTTCCTCCTCACATGCTGGGCTTATTGTGTTTGTTATTTTAGAATAATAAATCATTTTAACATTGTATTTTATAATATGGACCTTATTATTTAGGTGATATTCTATTCTTCAGGTTTTTAAAAACTGTATTACCCAAAGCGTTTTTTGAAAATGCATTTTATTGGTCCAATAATGTCTTAAACCAGTGAGGTCCAAGTTATCATGTTATCATTGATGATAAGAAGTAACCTTAACCCTAAAAAATGCAAAGTTTGTTTTTGACATCAGCTGTTGGTTTTATGATATTTATCTTTTATCCCCTGATTGCTTTTTGAGACTTCTGAGGCGACTTTTCAGGGGACAAAGTCCCTCTGACATGTTCTGATAGCATAGGGTTAAGGCTGAGGATTAGGATACTGATAGAGGGACAATAAAGATAGCAACACACAAAACTGAGTGAGGGGTCTGACAAAAATTTGGAAAACAAAAAGCAGAAGGAGAGTTCTTTAAAGAAGTTTGGGCTATTGTTTAAAACATAACAGAAACCTCTCTAAATGAATTATGTCTAACATTTCCTTTTAATAGCTAACTCTTTACTCTGTACTTATCAATATCCAGAAAAGGTCAACTTATTGATCATATTTTTCAATCCACTTAGAAATGTAATGTGTTTTAAATGTTACTGGAACTCGTTGATCGATGCTTTGGGGTTATAAGAAGCCTTTTTCTGTTGCCGCTACCATCAAAACACAGACACGTCTAGAAAGGCAAATTTAAGCAGCAGCATGGGTTCTAAGTTTAGTGGTCATGTAGTAAATCATTAATCCCACACCCCATTTTTTTTGTAGGTCAGATGACCTTTAGTTGCATAACATTCAACTCCAATGCGTCATACTGGATGTTTAAATGAACAATGACAACACTGAGTGGGGGGTAGTGACCTAAAAAGCCTTTTACGCAAAAATAACTTCTGTGCTTAATGATTAAATGCATGCACTAAAAGTATAAAACTGTGTACACAAAACACTTTTCAGGGAATAATCCTTTGCAGAACTTGATTTGACCACAACACGACTCATGACTTCGGACTTTTGACCTGGTTTTTTTGTGTAGCGTTGGCCTGGATAGTGGAGAACAGGAGCTGAACCCACACAAATTAAAGAAAACACAATTGATGCACTTGAAAATAGAAACTTCCCATTGGAAGACTGGAACTGTCTTGTTTATTTTATTCTCCTGCTACCACCTCCCTTTGTCAGCTACAGTCACTTCATCTAGGTCTGAAGATTTACCAATATTAAGACCAATATTAAGCCATCAGCCCACTCTGTAAATAGCATTAATGATTAACAGGGGTGCGTATGCTGGGTTTGTAAGAATAAGACCCTATTAGACTTTAGAGCTTTTTATTTGTGCTCTTGGCAGGAGCTGCCCTCGCCCTTGATTCATTCCTCAGTCATCCACAGCTAATCTCTTTCTTTTTAATCAGTCATCTCCTTGGCTGATGATTTTCCTCCTTTTGCGTGTCTTGTTCGGCTTCTGTCAGCTATCTTTGTCTCTTTTCTTCTGCCGTTTTTCCCTTTCCAGCTCAATGTGTTCCGTTTATTCCTGCCTTTATTTTGATTTATTCTAGATGTTTCAGTCGCTATCGACGGGCGGCATTTCTCAAGGACCACAAAAGGACAAGAAACTCTTGATGAGACCTCACAAGACAGTAAGAGAAGGTGGCTAAAACCTCAGTAAACCAAAATCTCAAGGACAGAAAAGAAAAAATACACTTCAGCACTGCTCCTGCAGCTCTCCACTTGTTTTTTGAAACAAATTCCACCACTGGACGGAAACAGAAGTATTACAAGACAGATCGTATTAACTAGTCATGCTGTTGCACTCACACATGCATACAGTAGAGGCTCAAGACTGTTTGGTGGAAGCTCATCTACTTGTCATAGTAGAAAGATTTAGGTAAGCAAGCTGATATTGTCCATAACATGAATTAGCATGTTGTGTGAGCTCTGATGTGCTCTGTTGGCACACTGGAAGAGCTGTTAATGATGCCAAAATATCATGTGACTTTGTGCATGTGTAGCTCAGGTGTAACTTATAATCAAAACGCTTTTAAAATCAAAGTAAGCACAATTTATTTTTAAGTATTAAAAAAATCAGCTCTGACTGCCTATTATGCTCTTGCAATTTTGGATTTAAAGTTATTACTCTCTCCTCTTTCGCTCATGGGACCTTAAAAAAAACTGTCAAAATAACTGCCTGAGTCATTACTAGGATCGCTGCCAGGGTACAAGACTTCCTTACAGAGGAAATTTGCTGAATATAAGTCATTGCTGAGGTCTGGCCTCACAGGATTTGAATCTCCTCTTTTTCTACTTGTTGTTGTGTCACTTTTACTGTATGTATGAATTTGAAATCACTTCCTTTTATGTGTGTGTACACTGATGCCGAAGACGGTCATTTCTAGTTTAGCTTTTTAAAAAGTGATCAAGAAATTCAGCCGATGAGGTGCTATCAAGGTCTTTCGAGCTAGGAACCCATTCCCAGAAGGACTTGCTACATGTTGGGTTAAGTTATCGATGAGAGTTGTGGTTTTAAGCATTCCTACAAGTCTCATTCCACATGATATGACCACAGGGCATTTTTGGTCAGTTAGAAAGAAGAAATTCGAAGATTATGATACAGTTTTCCAAAACTATAGATCACAAAGCTCTTTTTGCAGGTGAATATTTATCTCCTCAGACTGTTTCCTTGTATCTCTGTGTGTGCAGGACTTCCTTAGTTTGATCCCGTCCCTCTTATTTTCATCAACAGATGCCTGAGGATTATTATTTTGTGCACACTGTTCCAGCAGACTTATGGTCACTTTGGTGACGTGATGGCTTCAGAAACACAGAAAATGAAGCCCTGTAACCTTACTCCTACTTTGAAGGAAATGTGCTTCTTCAGGGTCCTCCTGATATATAATGTCTCTGGCTTCTTGCAGTCTTATTTAATCAGTGGAGGAAGATTGCCATAATCTTACTAAGATCTGAGCTGATAAAACTGCCAGAGCATCTTATAGACAAAACGAGTGAAGAAGTGAACAAGTCTATCAGGTAGAGTATAGCAACTGATTAGCATCAGACTGTATTTAAATTAAAATATCACTCAGAATTGTGCCATCATTGTGCATGGGCTTGCTTAGAAAAGCAAATAAATGATCCCTTCTGTACTGGACAGGGTATGAATCAAGCAAACAGAAAACCCAGAGACCAAGAGTGGGCTGTAAACAGCAGATGCAGCAGAAAATATCTGCCCAGAACTTATTGATTTATTAGGCTGAAACAAGCTTTCCAAACAGATGCCATTTGAAATTTTCCAAATCTCCTACTTGGAAAAAAAAAGAACATTTCTTACTCTGCACCTGGTCTCCAGTGAAACTTCCCTTAAGGGAGCGACTGAAGAAATGAACATCTCCTGCACAAGGAATGGATAAGCCTGTCATTTGCTGCTTTTTGTGTCCAAATATTACCTCATTGGCAACTTTGCGACCTTTATGGGCTCTTGTCTTTAACACCACCAATAACATATGCACATCTCTGCTCATACTGTACAGCATAATACCTTCCCTCTTCACCCTGCCCTGCACTGTTTGCATTGACCAGCGCTCGCTTTGGGATGATTCAGCATAAGCAACAGATAACGGATCTGACTTTACATAATATGCTCACCACCTCCACGAGCGTATGAGTAATACCTTCTACATTTTGCTTCTTGTGTGTGGTAAAGGATTTATTACTCAGGCGCAACTAATTTTTAATGCCACAAATGGTCCTTTATCCCTCACCTCCTCCTCCTCCTCTTCCTCCTCCATTCGGATGGAAGGGCAAAGAAATCTCATCAACTTTAAGGACTCCAAAAAAAATCTGTAGCTGCAGAGCTCTGCTTAATTCCAGCACTGCCCATACCCTGCTGCCCACAGAGTAACATACAAACATCAAAACACAGTTTTGCAGTCTGTCAGCCTCCGTGTTAAGCACTGATGCCCCTGAAGAAGCATTAATGATGGAACTGCAGGCGAGCACGTTTTAGATATTTACTTTTAAAATGTACAGATGCAGTTACCCAGCCTGAGCTTAACAATCCTTCCACACACACACTCATCTCCACAACCACTGTCATCATCCGTGTAGGCTACAGCCACACTCCCTCAGATCTCACCATCTCCACCTGTCGCGGGTCCAGCTGGGTGGGCACGGAGGAAGGCACGGAAAATTGGATCTTCCTCCTCGCATCCGCGTCTGCCTCTCGGTCCATCACCTCCGTCTCTGCGGGGAACAGCAGCAGCAGCAGCAGCAGCAGCAGCAGCAGCAGCAGCAGCAACGAGTCCCGCCTGTCACCTCCGCAGCCGAGCGCACAAACCTAGAGTCCAGAGGAGGTCAGCTTCAGTGGAACCGCCTGTGGAAAAACTGCAGTAAAGTGCTTATACTTGACAAAAACTCGCCGTCAGTGAGTAAACAGCGGCATCTCTCTCTGTCCCGGCGATCCTCTGGTCTCTGGAGTTCCGTTTAACAGCAGCGATCAGCTCCTCTTCCCCGCCTCCCCGCCAGTCTCCCCTCCCCTTCCTCTCACACTTTGTCCGCTGACCTTAATGCGTGAGGAGGAAAGAAGAGCAGTGAAGGTTTTGTTGCCTTTACTGGAGCCGCAAACTTTGCGCATTTGCATTTTAAAGTTGTCCGATAAAGAAATCTACCCGAATGAAGGGGAAATTGAAGAAAAAAAGCGAGGAAGTTACACAACTTCAAAGAATTTCACAAACTGATAAACAACTAAAGTCAGCATCGAGTCATAGTGAACTAAAAGAAACGAATTTTAAGATATTAGGAAGATGCCACTCACTGCTATCTTAGCAAAAATGTGCCGAATCCTGGTTGGGAAGAAATAGATTTTTTAATTTTAATTAATTAACGAAGTAATTAATTTTAGGTAGGCACTTAAGGTCGTATTTTATTGCACTGACGTTGAGTGCAAATTTGCGTGCTCACTTTGAGGACGATCAACAAACTGGAAATATAAATAAATAAAGATCTAATCGCTCCCCCTCTTCCAGAGGCAAAAGTATTAACCTCTGCTTTCGCCGGTGCCCACCTTGGCTTTACCATATGCACAGCGAATATCTGCGAGGCACTCAGTTGCCATGACAACAGCTTTTCTTCTTAGAGAGCTGGCAGTGCAGGAAGTGTGTTGGAGTGTGTGCTTCGGCATAAGTTCGAGGAGAGGCAGGGCAAGAGAGGACAAATGCATTTGTCAGCGCGCAACACAATCAGCGGCCAAGCTGTCACGAACTGTCATTTATTTGTACGTGGGATCCCCCCGAGCATGTAGGCTGTTTCAGGCGGAAGTGTCCTATTTTTCATGTGCCATGCAATTCGTAAAGAAGTGGAAAAAGGTAAACTTTCACCCAAATCATTATGTTTTCCTAAAAGTCAAACAACAGGATACATTTGGTGACTAAATATAACCAAAAGGAGATTGAATAACAAACTTTTCTAAAGGCTTTCTCCTTGTGGTGTATATTGTGTGTATATTGGAAAACGAACCAGATGCCCCTGTAAGCAGAGGGCCCCATGGTTGATCCCACTTGCCACAAGCCCAAGGGTTCACCCTCTACTGAAGTACTGGACTTGAGAAAAGCTCTGGACATCTGCCAGCTTCAAGAAGAGTTGCTAATGACAGCAAACTCAGGCCTGCTGGGCGAGGTCTGCAGATAAAAGAGCTCGCCACCTTGGACATTTTAAAAGAGCCCATCTGTGGCTCAGCTCCGTTTCAGTTCGTCTGTCGTCCTTGAAAACATAATGTATGTTTGCGAGCACTTTCAACAACACGTGACACCAAGCAACACTGGGATGACAAGTCAGCACCATCTTATGGCCAAAAGTAAAGAAATCACTTCACTGAGGGGAGGTTTGAATGCAAGTAAATATATGATAGTCCAAACTCACGACACAGCACAAAAATGAGCAGAGCTGAAGGTGAAATATTTATAAGATTATTGTGTTATTATAAATGTAATGTAGAATCCACAACAGATCATACATGTGAGCGTTCCTGTGTGGCACTGTGTAGTTACTGAAACCACCAGAAGGTGGCGACAACTGCTAAGAAAAAGCAGCCATTTCTAATTTCTTATGACTGACGTTTGCACAGAGTGATATTTAAATTTTTACATTTATAGTTCAAAGTATTGAAATAACAAGAATATTTATTTGCAATATTTAAAAATATGAATATTTCAATATATTTCACAAAACCTCAAAGCGATTAAACATGATGCAAATATCCATAGATTTACTTCTGCTGAAGAAGGTAAATATTTGGCTGTGTTTATTTACAACACACTCTAAATTAAAAACGTCGTTCCATCCTCTTTTGGAAAAGCTGAAAATGCGTAATTTTATTATATTTTACCGAGGACGTCGTGTATTTGCTTTCTATTTCCAGCAGGTGTCACCCACACATAACTGTGGAAAGAGTAGTCACTGAGAATTTCAGTGATATGTGAACCGAGCCGTAAAATATAGATGTTTATAAGATTGATAGAACCAAAGGCTTGGCAGTTCAGGACATATGAGGCCAAATTAACTTTAAAGCTTCTCCTAATCTCTTCATTTTCCTCTTTAAATATAATAACTCAAGGCAGATATAGAATAAACAATACTATACAATACTCTTCTCCAGGTTTTAAACCTTTTCAATCACAGCGGAGGGGAAAATGCATTTATTTGTTCATTTAGTTCTTACTTTTAATCTGAGCTGTGACATGACGCCTTTGGTGACTCCTAAAACCGAGAATCTCGAACTCTCCTTTTGCCTGTAGGATAATGTAATGATATGATGATATGCATGACGTGTCTTCATTATTTAAATGTCCATTTGATGTAAGTGTATGTTTGGCATTTAATAGTGAAAGAAAAATAGCATGAAATTCTTCTTATTGGGTTTGAGCTTTTGTTATTAACCCAAAGGACTCCTGAAAATGGCACATAATATCTCTCATTAACCTCCATTCACATTTGTGCCCGTGTATGACTTTTATCAGAGATTTAAATGTGTGAAACAATAAAAAATAAAAATACTTGTCTGTCAGGCACTTTGGTTTTTCCACTGAGAATGCACAAATTACACAGCGGTCAGTCGAGTGAGGCTCAATAGCATGATGATGATGATGATGCTGATAAGCCTCCCCACCACCCACCCCGCCTTTCGTTCTTGCTTCTCTCTACCTCTTGCCTTGCCCCATCTTCTGGCCCCTCTCTGCAATCTGTGCCTTCGCCACCTTTGGCGTCAGTCCGGCCGCTGGCACCTGTGCCAGTCCTGGCAACCCAAACCAAGACGCCTTGCTAAGCTCAGTTTAACTGATTCGTTTAGGCAATTGCACTCTGACTCTGATCTGTATGAACGGCAACTTACTCATCCCAGACCTTTGTGTGGGGTGTGGGCACGCTGGTTTGCTCAAGTTTCTGTTGATGGAATCGGGGATGAGTTCAGTTGCTGTTTGTTTTTTTGGGCCAATATACTGTTTCACTGAAATACTTCCAAAATGTTCCCATATGTGGATGATTTCCATCATCATGATTTTCTTATCCTACACAGCTCATTTTAGATCTCCGCGCTGGGGATATTTGTTGTGGCGTAGCCAACTATATGAATGCTATTACATGTATATTACAATTAATGCTATAAGGGGATTTTCCTACATCTTCTATACGAGATTAACCCAATTTTCCCCAAAGATGGAGGTTAAGAGAAGCAGCCTGAATCCTACGTTTCTTTTTTTTGTGCCATCCTCTCCTTATTCCATTTTCTCTTTCAGCTCAGTGACAGATGGCGAGTCCCTCTCCCCCAGGGGAAGCCAGTCTCTGTGAATGCGGCCGCATGTCAATCACCGGCTCTCATGTGATGGCTCTTGCCAATGACGTGCCAGCCATATGGGCCTGGCATCAGAGCTGGTATGTAACCCACCCAGTCCTGCCTCTGAGGTGCCACACGGCTCCCTCCTCGCGTTTGGGCTGAGGATAGCAGCAGCAGACAGAGCAGGGTGGCAGGAGAGGAGAGAGAGGTGTGAGAGCAGAACGCAGCGCCTCGCTCGCACAAGCATCCGTGCAGGGCGTGTGGATGTGATGCCCACCCGGAGAGAGATGGTGTAAACAAACCCGCTTTGCCCCGTCACTGAGCTCCACCACGGAGGTAGGTTGCACAATTCTAGTCAGTAGACTATCAGATAATGATCCAGATTTGTTTTTGTCTTTGTGCTGATGTCTCTTACAGCCACGGTTAGGGGAGGGTAATTTGGGTTTCGATGCCAGATTGAGATAATGTAATGCTTTAAACCTGTTTTGGAAGAAGGGTGCAGTTTTCCTGGCTCTTTTTGATCATTGTATCGCAAGCGATATGATCAGATTGGGCTTGTAATCTTTTTTTTAAGGCTTTTTCATTTTTGTTATATATATATATATATTAATGTTTTTATTATCGGAGGACATCGATCATGCTGTGTTTCATAGATTTCGTTTAAATAAATCCACACTGACCCTCAAGAGATAGGTTCTACTTGTCACTTTTGGCATTCATAATTTGCATTTTATTGTCTTAGAAAATGAGCAGCATGTGTGTGTGCGTGTGTGTGTGTGCGTGCGTGTGTGCGTGTGTGTGTGTTTGTGTGTGCTCTTGCATGATTCACGTCAGAGCACTGTGGGGGTAGTATTCTCCACAGAGATACATAGGCTAATTGACAAGGTATTGGTAGGCATTAATTACATTGTGCTTACAAGATTAGATAAAAAATACGCCCTTGGACACCAAACGCACAGCTGAGCTCAGGGTAGTGAGAACCTGAGGAGATCTGTGGATGTGGCAGCTTTTATAATATCTTTACATTTAATTTTAGCACAGAACTTGTCTATTTAACCCGTGTCGTCGGTGAATGTGGTGACATGAATTCGGAGAGGATTTACATTTTGACTAAGTTGGTTTCAGAAAAAATAAATAAATAAATTATGAGGAGAAATTTAATTAAAAGCTAGATTTGTGTAACTTAAAAAGAGCTTTGATCGGGCTGGAATCTCTGACGGAAAAGAAAGGTATTGATAGAATTATTTAAAAAAACAAACAGTCAAGGTCAGTATGAAAACATACTCTAATTTTCGCTCACAAATCTATGATTTATTTATTTATTAAGTCCAGACAAACTAAAGTCCTCAGATGAGGATTTATCTGTAGCCTGCGTGATCTGCGAAGGTGTGCCAAACAGGGTTCATGAACCCGCAGAGAGTTTACTGAGGTTCTGGTGCATTTCATTTTTACACTATCTGGATTTTATAAGTTAAACGCATATATCTAATTTTTTTTCACGATTAAGATTAAAAAAATAGAAAAAGGTGTATTTTAAAAATGTAATTTTTAACAAAAATCTGTTTGCTCCCTTGGTCCTGTGTGCGGCCTGTGTGTAATGGAATTCCTCCAAGTTGGTAATTTATTGGACAGAGGAGGGACCCGCACCCCAGTGAGCCCCTTGGGGATTCAGCAGAAGCAGGCCAGTCTGCGCCGTGCTGCTGGAGGGAACAGATCGAAGCACATGCTGAGGCTGAACAGTGGCCTACACGGTTACTTGCCTGAAGAATAAACCAAATGCATCTGATTTTCTTAAAAAAAAGATAGTACTAAATTCTAAAGTTTTTATTAAGAGAATCTCCCATAAATATGTTTTTGCTATAATTTTTTTTAAAAGGTGGAAACATTAAGTTTTCGTGACGAGCAATTTTATACGGCCAATTTGGTTAAGCACAATGTGAAACTAAATTGATTCAAATTGAAATAAATATTAAATGTATGCATTTATTTTTTTACACAAAAGATGACAGTTTTTTTTTTGTTTAGCAATTGAACAATATTTCATGGCATATAGATAACCTGTCTTGTAGAATTTTGAACCCTAGGTGATGGGATAATTTTACAAACTGTCATAGCTCTATAGCTCTAGGTTGTCTCTTTTTCAAACAAAGATGTAACCCACTGTGGAACAGCTGGGATACCCTGCTTGGTGGATTTCAGTCTGAAGAAGCCTTGACGTTCAACGCAAAACTCGGTGATATAAGCCACAGGGCACTCTCACTGCTTATAAAATAATTAGCGAATAATAACTGGTTTTTTTGTTTCTTTCTTAAGATTAGGGACGTCTAGAAGCTACGACCCTATGAGGGCTCACCGGAGATTTTTTTGCAATGCGTGCTTGTTGGTGCGTAAAAAGCAGGGCGCCCAACAGCCAGGCTGAAGCGCTGTTTGTCTGTCTTGCAGGTTGCATGCCACAATGTTGAGCCGTCTGTTCAGCGAGGTGCTGCCAGACGTCCAGAGGCTCGCAGCCGACTGGGTGGAGGACAATGAGGTCGAGGACTCCAAAGCCAAGGAAGATGACCACGAGCCCTGCCACCTCGAGGACGACGAGCTGGACGAGCCACTGGAAGGCAGCAGTCGAGCTGAGTCTGAGATGGCCGGCGACGATGATGAGGACGAGGAGGCCGAGGAAGAGGAGTGTGGGGATGAGAACAGCGGGGACAAACCCAAGAAGCGCGGCCCAAAGAAACGTAAGATGACGGCGGCTCGCGTGGAGCGCTCCAAGATGCGTCGGGTAAAGGCAAACGCTCGGGAGCGCATGCGCATGCACGACTTGAATTCCGCGCTGGACAACCTGCGCAAGGTGGTGCCCTGCTATTCAAAAACCCAAAAACTCTCCAAGATCGAGACTCTGAGGCTGGCCAAGAATTACATATTAGCCCTCGGGGAGATTTTACGCAACGGAAAGCGTCCAGATGTGGTGACCTACGTGCAGATGTTGTGCAAAGGCCTGTCCCAGCCCACCACCAATCTGGTGGCAGGCTGCCTGCAGCTCAACACCAGGAACTTCCTAACTGAACAGTGTTCAGACGGAGCCCGATTCCACATGCCGAGTTCTCCTTTCTCGGTCCATCCCTACTCGTACCGGTGTTCGCGCCTCTCCAGCCCTCATTACCAGCCCGGAACCGGTGCTCTCAACTTGCGAAGCCACTCCTACGGCTCTGGATACGAGGCCGTGTACCCGCCTGGAGGCACGTCCCCTGACTACAGCAGCCCGGACTACGAAGGCCAGCACAGCCCTCCCGTGTGCCTGAACGGCGGACTCTCCGGGAGGCAGCAGGAGTCCTCTGAGACTGACAGGAACTATCATTACTCTGTGCACTACTCTGGACTGACCACTTCTCGACCCAGCCACAGCATACCCTTTGGGCCTTCGGGTACGCGCAGTGGTGGTGCGCACTCAGAAAACATTCCACCATTCCACGACGTACACTTGCACCACGACAGGGCGCCCCCATACGAGGATCTCAATGCCTTTTTCCACAATTGATTCCATACTACGGTCCAATCAGGCTTATTGACATTCTAATGACAATCCTATAATGTTTAATATTGTTTGGGAAACAAGAAGAGTCTCTAAAGGGAGGTGATGGAGGTGGCAGAAAGAGTCTTTTGATTATCTTCTGTATTCTACTGATGTCATCCCTATACTGTTGTACATCATATCAAAGTGTGTCCAGTATTATCCTGTATGCAGAATGAGTGCAACTGACATAAACAATGTATAGGCCAACATGAAACATGTTATGACTCAAACGACTTAAAATAAAAAAGTGTTTTCTAATCGTCTGAAATGAGCGAACAAATCTTCTTTCTTTACTAGGGGAGCTTTCATTCAGTTACTGCAATATATCATGAAAATAATTCATAAAAAAGGTTCCTTGAAAATAAAAAAAAAAAAAAAAAAAAGCACTTAACGGTTGTAACCCAGTAATATTTTTTAATATAACTAGGTGCAAATTTTCCCTGTGGTCAGCCAACCCTGTAAACAACACATTAAAGTCGCTTTTCGCAGAATACACAGGTCCTACAGCTCACTCGCTCTCAGGGCAGTGAAAGATTTACAGTAGACAGATTAGAGCAGCAGGCTAAAAGCCTTTTATCTCAGCTCAATGCCAATGTGTAGTTGATCTCTGCTTTATAAATTAAGAATTTATGTACGTTGCTAGACAACAGCTTATTAGAATCAAACGCAGAAAGGAAAATCATTAAATTTTGGAGTGAAGCCTGTGACCCTGGCTTTTAGGTCCCAAAATATCCAACGAACAAAAACATTTTGAACACAGCTGATAGTTAGAAAATCTGGACTGCTGAAGGCGTGGGTTAATTAGGTTAACAACCACTTGTAACAGCCTCTACGCATGCGCACTGTAAAGTAAAGGCTACGATAAACAGGTATAGAAATCAAACAAACCTGTTACACAAACTGAAACAGCACTTTGAGTAAAAAGAAAAAGAAACAAGAATAAATTGGGCTGTATTTCACTGTGCCATAATGTGCACTCATTAAAGGCACATTCTCCTGCCTTCCTAGCAGGATGCATCCTTGAACTTTGAAGAGGCCTGGAACAGAATTATCATCCATAAGGAGTGATGTACCCTGCTAAATGGCAAGTATGTAATGCTAAATCTGAGGCCAATTCTTTGAGGCGATATGTAACCCAGCCACAGGGGAGGGGGGCACAAGCCAGTGTAATCCTAGTGCGGCTCTCAAGCCCAGAAAACGGGGAGAGTTGCGCTAGGAAAAGACGTCGTTGCCAAATCAAATATGCGGATAATATACTTGAGATGTGTTGCTTTTTAAACACATTTTATTTTATTTTATTTTTAGCAGTTCACACGGCAACCTTAAGGAAACCCTCAAGTGTTTAGCGATAAAATCGTGCCACATCTTTTTTGGCTTCCATCTTTTTATTTTGTGGGTTGCGTTTTTTCCTCCTTATTCTTCTTTTTTTTAACTCCACGGTTTTAAATTCACAACAATGGAATGTAAGGGATCCGTTCAAGATGGATATAGTTTAAAGGCCCCTGAATGCAGAGCGTAGGAGGAAGAACAAGTGGTCTGCAGAAACTGAGCGCCTGGCATTCAGATTAGCGATTCTCTTTTCCAGCACACCGCGCATGGATCTGGGCCCTGTCACGCCACCGTGGTTTGATTCTCAGGTGAGTGTATTTGTCCAACAGCTTAAATAATAGAATGACCTTATTAAAGATTCACAACACTTACTTAATGCAAAACAATAATATTAATATTAACACTGACCACAAATAAGTTATTGGTAAAGTTTTTAATGCTCGCTTTAAACCACGTTTGAGCGAATAGTTCACAGTTTAATCATGTGTGGTCGAGATCGTATTTTTGGTGATTTCTCATATCACTGGAGAAAGCAGCCACCATCTTTGGACCAGTGCCCTGGGTCTCATATGTTGCTCTGGACATCCAGGGGAAATCAGTACCGGGCACCGCAGGGTGGAAACGGTCCCATCCAAGCACTAACACAAGCAAAAAAGAAAAAAATGTCAGCAAAAATGTACGTAAAAAAAGATTTGCACTGCAAAAACATCGATTCGGTGCTGTAAGAATTTTATTTTTGCATTTTAATTTAATTACATTTTACCATTAAAAAAAAAGCCCATCTGACGTCCTAAAACGGTGAAAGAGATGTGCAGGTGCAAAATCAGGTGAGTCAGTGGCCCGTTCCCCTGAAGATCAAGTCCGTGCCAGAATAGACATGCACACACACCTGCACGCGTAAAGTCCAAACCACCAACATAAATGATACATAGTAGTAACATATATCCTGTATAAATACAGAAAATGCACAGTTTTGAAAGGTTTTGGCAGGGCCGCAGTTTTGGTGATCGTGGAAGGGCAGACAAGCAAACATGGGTTAAAAGGCCATTTTTGATCGGAGAAAGTTCTCAGATGACGAGCTTGATGTCTTTTAGGAATTTAAATGATTAATTTATTGTAATTTATTTTACTTTAATGTTTACTAAACGGATCTAACCCTTAAACAAAATTGTATTTATTCATTTATTTATTTCTACTTTTGAAGGGAAAATCGCGCAGT
Organism: Maylandia zebra; assembly: GCF_041146795.1. Lineage (NCBI taxonomy): Eukaryota > Metazoa > Chordata > Actinopteri > Cichliformes > Cichlidae > Maylandia > Maylandia zebra. The sequence goes on along the minus strand of NC_135174.1, from coordinate 18,545,573 downwards.
TTTGTATTATGCGTGCGCTCAACTATAAACTAACTTAACCTAAACATGGTTAAAAGCATTTGCACGCTAAGAAATATTTGATATCAAAGTGATTTTAAAAAATCGTAATTTGGGGTTTGCATCTTTTCTTTTGCATCCGGCGTTTAATATTTATTATGTGGTGCTGCCCACGAGTGCGTAAAAAAACCGCAAAAACAATTTCCAGAAAACAATTTTGATTAATTCAAGTAACGAAAAGCTTCTTAATTTGGGAAACTCTTAGATTATATATTAATTAGCCAGCATTAGAAAGAAAAGGAAACCTCTATGTCCCTTGAACGCTTGTATCCTACAAGTGGCTGCATGCCTGAAAGCGAGTGTGGCCACACGGACGTATATTTTTAATGTTTTGCATTAGATAAAATTAGGTTGCATAAAACAATCTTGGGGGGAAAAAGTGATCACCACCTGATATTTCCGGCATCCCCTCTCACCAGTTGACCACTATTCTTCCCGGGTGAAGGGCAGGTCTCAGAGGGCAAGGTGAGAGGGTGCATTTTTTACTTTATTTTCCGCTGTAACCTGACAGTTCGGTGGTGGACTTCTTTTAGCGAGGAGGGTGTCGGTTGGCAGTGGATTTGATGGCTGAGCTCAGTGCCAAGTCGCTAAATGTCTGAGCACCAGTAAAGCCAGAGACTACTAGAGCCCACCATCACCAACCCGGGTGCCAGCTGCGCCACGTGGCAGCCAGGCGGCCCCTGCCAAAGTGGCCCTTGTGGGAGGGACCCAGTATTTCTTTCCTAATTCACTCAGCATCTGTTCATTATTCTCCGCCGTTAAAGGAGGCTGAGTGCCCCGCGCAGAAAGGGACCCTTTTCCCCCGGTCGTGCACTTTTGAAGGAGACTGCAGAGAGACCGAGCGTGAAACTAATCGGACACTGAACTGGGTTAAAGAGGTGTCCGTTTCATCTCCCGTTAGTCCCTCCTGCAGCATTCCTTTAAATAGTGCATGACTTTTAACCCTTTAAACTCACCTGTGGGTCCAGGGGCATTCAGAAAATAAAAACAAATAATAATAATATCATTATTATAATCATTATAAATGTCAAATTAGCCCTTGAACAGTGTTCCACTGACACCCATACGACTATGGGCCTCGGTCTAAAGCAATTACCCGATTAATTATTTATCATTACGGGTTTCAAGTCAGATTTGCCAGATCTTAATAAAATATATTTTACATCTTACATTATCGTAGCTACACGTGGTATTTCTGGACAAATCTATGACAAATCGGGTTAAGTGACATTACTAATGACCAAAAAAATAATTTCTCTGGTATCGCGTTTAGGCGTAATTGTTCAAATGAGTGTTTATAAAATACCGTGCAATTACTGTAATTAAATAATCCAGCTCAGAGCTCCAATTTGGCGATTCGCTAAAGTCGCCGGACACCACACAACACTCGCGACACTGCAAACAGGTCACAAGGTAGTCCCAGGCTTACGGGGGCCTACACAGATGTCCATCTGGACCGCTTTACTCCCATTTATCAGATTAGGTAAACATTTACCGGATTAATTGTATTGGGATTAATCTCGAAAATGTATTTAATGGTTTAATGGGACTAATCAGTGTCATAGCATAGAGTGTTTGTGCGTTAGAGGAGAGAGAGAGAGACAGGCGGAAGGCACAAATAAATCAGGCTTAAAATAACTTAGTGCTATTAAAAGAAGAGTGACAAAGTCCCCATTGCAGCACCAGGATCACTCACTGGAGAGCTTCTGTGGGGCCCAGTGTGTGTGTGTGTGTGTGTGTGTGTGTGTGTGTGTGTGTGTGTGTGTGTGTGTGTGTGACACATAGAGAGAGAGCTCTATATAATATGCAACATGTTTTGTCACTTACTCCCCAACAGTTGAAGAGAAGGCACAAGAACAAAAAAAAATGTCTTTTAATTTTTCATCCTTGATCTTTTTATTCCTGGCTAAATTCTGCACTCACCTCCACTGCAGTGGGCACTGCATCATATTTAGCCACCGTGCCCCCTCCCACCATTACCACCCTGCCAGCCTGAGCGCCACGCCCAGCTCTGTGAAAAGAGATGAAGCTGGCATGGGGTGAAATTCCACTGCATCTGCAGAACAATAGTGTTGTGTGCAAGTCTGTGTGACTGGGTACAGCATGGATACCCATGTGCATGGCTGACTGTCTTTGTGTGTTGCAGGATTATTACATTTATTATTTTTCTTTTTAAAATGCAAGTGTAAAAGTATCAGACCTCGAAAAAAAAAGATGCACACACAACTCAAACACACTGATACCCAACCACTCACACACTTGATGGTGAGTATGAAAGCACACAGAGCCCATCAGTGAGGATTTGTCATGTTTGATGTGTGTGTTTGCCCCAAGTGCCTGTGTGTGTGTGTGTCTGTGTGTGCAGTGTACAGTCTGTGTTGTGCATGGTAGGCTATAGAGGTTGTTGTCACTCTGCACAGATGGTGGGAGTGTTTTTTATTTATTTTTTGGGGGAGTGTGAGGAAATGAGAAGGGGAGGAGGGGGGCAGAGGAAGAGGGAAAGGAGAGGCGAGGAGGAGGGTTGCGTCTCTGATGCTGCCATGCCACGGTCACACGGGCAGCAGTAATTGGCCTCCATATTGAGGGGTTTTGCGGTGCTGCAGGGTGGGCAAACTCCCAGCTGGACCTGTCAGATGGTATTCAATCCAGCTCATTGCCCTCGCTCCTCTGCTCCTTTCTCCTCTCTTTCCCTCCATCTCCTCTCCTACTCTGGCATGTTCACTTCTTTTTGTTCTTCTCCTCTCCTCCCTGCCTTTTTACCCATCTTTACTTCATCCCACACACAAACTTACACAAACTCTCCCTCACAGCTCCTATTTTCTTTAATCACACACTCATCGCATATTTCTTTCTCTCTCTCCTTTTTTTTTTTTCCACACAGCACTTTCTCCTCCCGGCATATCACTTTTTTCCTCACCTTTCTCTTCTCTTTACTTTTTTTCGCCTCGGTTTTTCGCACTAATGGCACATGGTCACTTCTATCTAACACGTTGAGTATCTAAAAGTACATCACACCCTTGCCTATCTCCTCCGTCACTGGTCACCCACATTCACAAACACACGCACACATGCAAAGTCGTGTTTTCATAACTTCGGAGGACATTACAACTCACAGCGAGCACTCACTTCCAGAAGATTTACCCTAAATTGAACCAGAACTCCTACTTGCCTAACAACGTGTGAATGCAAATTTATGTCCCCACAACATGAACAACACAAGTACACTTTTTCATACATGTACACACCTCATGCAAGCATTCCTTCTAAGATACTCAATATAGTTCCCACCCTCGCAGTTGTGTCTCTCTTGCTAAACATTGACTTCCTATTAAAGAAGTCCTTTCTTGAAATTTTAGCAGATGCTGATGCAGCCAATAGTGTCTGGAAATTTAGAGCTAGGCAGCTTCATTTAACGGTGTAGTAATAACTAGTAATTTTAAGGGAGAGGACATCAGGGCTGCTTTACAGGACACCAGCACATAGATAGCGACATGACAGGAGTATGAAGTAGTTACCCATACACTGTACTGGATTTGTTGAGTTTAATATTTACATTATAATTTCCAGGCTTTCTGCTGAGGTTAAAGTGAGACAATCAACCATATGGATGATGCTTTACGCAGGTTCAGTTCTAAAGAGGTGATAGACTTAAGATTAGAGGTCAAATCTCTTCCCAGCTGAGGAAATCTGGGCCTGGATCCAACAAATAGCATCCAAGTGTCCTAACTTAACCGACCTCTGCAGCTTGTCTTTGTGGCTCCTGCCTCTCCCACATAATAACATGATATTCAGGAAGATTAATTGTATTATTATGATCAATATTATAATAAACAGCAGAATTTGGATAAATGGAAATCACAAATTATATTTAATATTAAATATCCACAACATGTAAAACGATGTAAGATGTAAATTTCCTCTATTCTGAAATGTTTTGAGCATTTAATTCAATTACAAATGATAATGTGGTTGTATTGTAGCTGTTAGCTGTCAGTGTGGCTAAATCATCTGTGTATGGTGAGGTCACAGTGACAGTGCTTGGGTGTCTCTGTGCACATGTGTGTGTTTTATATTTCCATATTACACAAAATAATATTTTAATATTTAACCGTAACATCAGTGCATCGCTGATTTTATAAAACCTGAAAAATGCTGCACAAACTGTCATTAACACAGACAAAAAATATCCAGTGTCTTTAGTGGATTCCTATATATTAAAATATGTAAATGCAACTACCAAAGACCTGATTTTAGATACAGCAAGACGAGAATCTGCCAGGTGTGCAGATTTCATTTAAAGTTCAGTGAAATAGACCCGTGCTGGCCGCTGTCCATATGTTTCTGCATTCTCCCACTCACACATTAGACATCCCCCAGATGTACACGCAGCATAACACAGCAAACACACCATAACAGAAGGAAAACTATTTGCATGTCCACAGGAGAAGCTCAGACACTCAGTACTCGCTCACGAGGATGCAATTAGGTAGGGGGTCAATTTTTTAAATAAAACATACATTTGTTGTATGCATGCATTTGAAACACTGATGCATTAAGAAATACACCTTTTATTTCAAAAGAAGCAGTTTCAACTATTATTAAATACTCTTTTTTTAAGTGAAGGGTGATTAGGTTACAAAAAAGACCAAAATTAAAATAACACCAATGGAGATTGTTATCAGTGAGATAATACTATGCTGGCCTGAAAAAGTCAATCAAAATAAAAATGAAGACAAAGAAAAGATAGAAGGAAAAGAAAATTAAAGAAGAAGCTTAAATATTTAGCTAAAATTTAGATTTGTCAAAAACAGCAATGTATAAAATTTCCCTCTTTTAATACAATAAACCTGTATGAAATTTAATGCCAGAGGAAAGACACATAAGAACACACACACACAACAACAATTAAGACGTATGTATATGAAATGTGGCCCGTCCTTCTTGTTGTGTCTTTCTGCTTGTATGTGCTGCTTCGAGGAATCAGCAGTGTGGGGTTGTAATGGACTAATGAACAGCTGTCACTGAATTTAAACACTCTCTCACTCTCACACATACTGAGACTACCACAGTGTCTCTCATGCATGCAGATGCTCACAACACACACACACACACACACACACACACACACACACACACACACACACACACACACACACACACACACACACACACACACACATATGTGCAGACATGTATACACACACAACCTCTTCTCTCTCTTTAGTCGCTGGCCTTGACTTAGCAGCCACCCACAGGTTTCGACTTTGTGTGGCTCTGACCTCTAAGTGTCCATTTGTACCTGAGTTTATTGCTTGATGTGCATATAAAACACTTGTTTTCTCCTGGTTTGAAAAAAAAAAAGCCTTTGATCAGAACAGCCCAGATGTTAAATTTGAAAGAGTTCTCTGTCTTGTTGTAGACCTGCCCCTGATTTTATTTTACTGTAAATACGAGGCTTAGATTTACAGGGAAATCATGCTGTGTACAATGATTTCAAAATCAGAGGTACGATGAGCTGTCTTTACATATTCTTATGTCCTTAGAATCACATTTAAAGGAATGCATATTTCAGAATTTTTAATTTTTTTACATGCTGTCAGCGCTTTTACCATTAGCATCAGTAATCAGTTTCAGTGTAGTATTTGGCAAAAATAAAAATATACAGTAAAGAAATGTCAAAATCTAGCTTTGGTGGATTAGCTTTGGAAAATACTGACATTATTAACAAGTTAAACATGTTCAGACTCAAAACAACAGATTTACACAACACAATCAGATATTAAGACAATAAAAACACATCCAGTTATTTCCAACAAACAATGTGCTTTCAATCCCTTTTGAGAAAACAATAGCTTTTAATTAAATATCTACTATGTTCCACCTAACAAGAGATTTATAATCCCACTTGTTGTGATAAAGAGGAAAATTCAAGACAGTTTCCACCTTTAATTTTAAATGCTGTACTTCTTTTTCGTCAAACATAAAGACACATAAGAGCCCAATGAAGCAAAGAGTGTATTTGTTCACATTGTTAAGGAAAGAAACAAGAGTTTAGTATTTGGATCAACATAAGCGGGTTTTTTTGTGAACTTACTGAAGATCAATAAAGGTTTCTGCTCTTGGTCCTCAGAAAAATGTACATAGTAATATCACATTGATACATGACTGAAATACTTACTGAGCTGACACAACATACAGATGCTTTGATTTACAGTTTCACTATTTTGTGTGTTAAAGTATTTTGGTAATTTAGTTTCACGTTGCACCCAGAGTTATGTAAGATCCACAATGTTTATTGTGTTTACTTGGTGTAGCAGCTTACCATGTGTAAAATGTCAAGAGTGTGAAGCATTGCATGTTCTGGCTTTGCATGAAACAGTTGCATTTCGCTCTATCCTTGTTTTGATTTTATGATCCTCCACATAGACATGGAGCACTCTGAGGTAAGTGCTCTTCACTTTCATGCTGATTATGATGAGTTTGCCAAAGCTTTATAATTTGAGCTGTTCAGCATTATGTAAAGCAACAACTGGCAATCATGTCCTGATAATTACTGTGTATTGTTGACCTTTATTAACATAATCTCAAATCTCTCAGGCTGTTTTGCACAAGTCAAATACCACGGTTTGAGGCTGAAGCCGGTGCCAAAGTGCAGTGCAACCAACAGTCGCTGGGTGCTGGATTCAAATCAAATCTCAATCTTATTTAAAAAGTGTCAAATTTTCAAACCAATTAGTCATTTCAACAGTCGGTTTCATTGTGATTTCAACAGCTAAATTTAGAGCTTTGATTAATGTGCTGGTGATCATATAATATTGACTTCTTGCAAATGAGCAAAATGACAGACTTCATCACGCTCTTCGGCTTTTACAATGTGTTTGATTTCATTAGGAAGACGGCACCAGCTAGCACTTTCTAGGAAATGACTGCAATGGATTCCAGCAGTAGCTGGAGTTTGTAAGGGTGCCATTTGTGAGTAGCTAATATCCGCCGAAGGGATGTTCGACTAATGCCACTCACCAGTGACATGCGGCGAGTGCTACGCTGTGGTCGCTTGCTGAATGAAGCTAGGACAGCCACTGATGTTTCTTCATTAGTGACAGTTTTCTTGCGTCCACATTTTGGCAAATCCAACACTGAACCAGTTTCACGAAACTTAGCAAGCAGTTTGCTAACTGTAGCATGGGAGATGGGTGGTCTCGTAGGGTGTCTTGCATTGAAATCTGCTGCACTGACCCGGTTACTGCATTCACCAGATATCGACACAATTTCGATCCGCTCCTCACGTGTTAACCTCTTCGACATGTCAATGGCTGTGAACAAAGAGAAACTTGTAAATAACTCATGAAAGAATAAAGTTACGTTGAAACCAAACACACCATTGTTTTTCTTGTGACATTACCAATAGGTTTGATGTGTCACATGGCCCTCTTCCTATTGAAAAAACAAAAGTTGCATCCAAGATGGCCGACTTCTAAATGGCCACCATGGTCACCACCCATCTTGAGGAGTTTGCCCCCTCACATATACTAATGTGCCACAAACAGGACTTTAATATCACCAACCATTCCCATGTTATTACGGTGTATCCATATAAATGGCCCACCCTGTACAATAGAATTGACGTGGTGTTCATGATAGTGGCTGTTTTGTGTTGCTCCCTGTTGTAGTTCACCTAGCTACACCAGCAGATTCCTCTTTATTACCCCTGAAAGGCTGACAATGAACACTTTTCAACTTATTAGAAAATGCTAACATGCTAATCTGCCTTTTGGAGTACCAGATACGGCATCAGTTTGTGTCTGACATCTGAGGAGGCAGAGAAATACTTTCAGAGAGCTGATTGACCTGGAGCAGTATCTGTGTCTTACTACTATTTTAATATTTCCATATCAATGTATAACCTCAGATGGAAATTCATGGTTTCAAACAGATGAGACCAGCACCAGCTGAAAACTGAGCCCATCTGGCTCCAACGTAAACCAATCCATTAGGTTACACCTTGTTACAGCCATCTTTCCTCTATCCACATGTGTACATAGACTATGGCACTGACATGGCCTCTCTGAATATTTGCAACCATCTCTCACAGGTCAATGTCACCTTTCTCTGCTCTTCCCTCTAGTTCTATATCTCTTTTCTTTTTCTGCTGATCCATAGCCCCCATTGCCTCATCCTTCATTCTCTCCCCACATGCTAAAAACAAGATGGAGTGCGCATCCCAGTGGAAGCCTTGAGACAAGGTAATGCCATAGCCATCCATGCTTTTTCAGATTAAAAGAGATTATGAGGAGAGGAATGAACAGATTAGCTCTCACGTCACATCACAGCATGTGGGAAGGGGTGTGGGTGAGGGGCTCGATGGGCATCCATTGAATAAAAGAAAGACATGAGGGTCGCATTGAGACATGCTGGTATTAAACACATGTCCATGCATATGCACACATGGATGCATACTAAATGTAAACAACAGCATTAAATTCAGTTGCGAGTGACGTATCAATTTCAATTAAAATATGGGTTTATCTCTGGTGTGTATATTAATGCGTCTTTTCACTACATCTAGTCTCATGCTAACAAAAGGTAATAAGTGCTTCCTATCAAAACTACAGATAAAAGACTTGTGTTGAGCACCTGGAAAAAACACACATTTATAAAGCCTCTTCGTTAAAAAGAGGATTTCAGTGTGCAACAGCTGTTTGTGAAATGATGAATATTAAAATCTTTGAAGGGCAGTACCCCCACCACCACAACTTTGTTTTTACACCATGTGTCACTCAGTCCCAACTCAGTTAATTCCCATAAATGATAGTGAATATAATTTAAACATTATGTAAATTGTATGTTTTTAGTTGACTGTTTCGAGTGCAAATTAGTATACATTTGATGCTCCAGTGAGCATTTATTGCAGATTTATGGCAGGAGAAGAGCAGAAATCTCACTCGATTGAGCAAGTGCATCAAATAATTTTTCTTTAGGCTCAGACAAACAAAATGAGGAGATGGAGTTGTGACGTGATAAATAGTTACGGAGGAGTTTGGGGCGGAAGCATGGGTCAACAAAACATCTGACTTTTTCACAGGGGTCTTCTGCTTGCTTCCTATTTTCTACTTATCAAAATATTTGGTTTTGAAATGTTATTTTCTTCTTATCTGTGTTTTGTAATGGTTTATGACTGCAGTGAAAGAAGCGCTGAGAATGAGATTTCACATCGAATGAGACATGTCTATGTGTCATTCTTAGGCTGCGACTGCAAGGAATGAAAAAATGAAGCTAATATGGAAGTAATAAAAGCTTACATTTTATAAATGGCTCCAAAAATGAGCCATTCCTCATGGATTCCCACGTTACAGCAGAAATAAGTATGCTTGCAGCCTGCAACTTCATGACAACTGCATTCTAATCCTCCTGTTTAAAAGGTATTAACTCTTACAGGCATGCATTATTAGGAAGCTCACTTATGTGATTAATAAGTAGTAATAGTAGATGTCTGCAATATGTTACCTCACCTAATTTGACTTATTGAATGTCCTTGTGGTTTTGGTGCATTTTGGAGCATTTTAAATCTAACAATCTGATAACTAACAGGTTGTCTGTGCTTAAGTTCTTTGTTTGTGCTTTGTACCTAAATAGGCTAGATCAGGGGTTTCAAACATGTGTCCCCAGGGCCAGAACTGACCTGCTGAAAAGTCCAATTTGACCCCACTGGTAGGCTTTTCACAGTGTGAAAATTGCAGTGAAATCACCAGTTACTCCATATGTGGATTGATCTGAAAGCAGGCCTGCCTCAGCTAAGCATGACAGAACCTGACATTGTTCCCCAAAATGACAGGTCATGCCAATAGCTCTGAATAGCTGTCAAGGAATCCTGCACTCTATGCCAATAAAAAAATTCCATCCTACCCCACCATCTTCTGTTATACATGATGATACTAACCCCACAGTACTGCGATGGTTGCTCACTGGCCAGTGAAACTCTGACCTCCCTTTATTGAGCAATTTGAAACCTCCCTCATCCACAAAAATACATTTATAATGTTTTTCACCAGCATCCAAAAAGGACATGTTAGCAAGAGAAACACTGATTACAGTACAATGATAAGGACTCTCACAAACAGGTTTCTTGAAATTGAACATACCTGTGCAGTTGTTTTACTCTGTCTACAGGTTTTTTTTTTTAATGGACACTGCGTAGCTGTTTTAGGGCATTTGTTGTATTTTAAGGATCTGTGCAGTGGGTGGCAAACCTATTGTTTCCACATTGCTAAAGATGTCTTTATTGAATCCTCCTGTAGTTACGCTGCAGTAAGTCTAGGCTGCAGGGGGCTTTCCATGATGCGGAGCGATTCTTCTTCACTCACTATGTGTTTATTCACCACTCTGCATTTAATCATAGTTAATATTAATCTCTGGCTCTCTTCCACAGTGTGCCTATTGTCCTGTCTTCCTCCCCTCACCCTCAACCAGTCATGGCAGATGGCTGCCCCTCGTTGAACCTGGTCCTGCCAGATGTTTCTTCCTGTTTAAAGGGAGTTTTTCCTTGCCACTGTCGCCAAAGTGCTTGCTGACAGGGGAGTCATGTGATTGTTGGCTTTTTCTCTGTATTATTGTAGGGTCTTTATCTTTCAATATAAAGCACCTTGAGGAGACAGTTGTTGTGATCTGATAAATAAATGAAATTGCACTGAAAAATTGAATTGAAATGTCAGGGATATAAAATGTATTTTTAAGATTTTGATAAATTGAATCATAAAGTGTAAAATAAGTAAAAACTTGACGTGTGAAGGTTTTGTGTTTTTGATGAACCACTGTGACGCGCTAGTCACATATCACATAGAACATAATGCTTATGCTGGACTTTTTTAAAACATATATCAGGCTGTTCATCATCTGATTTGGAAATGTGGTGGTTCATTAAAAGAGAATGAATGATTATTATGCAACTCTTTTACTATTTCAGCTTACTTGAGATCAGATTGGACTCAAGTAAGGCCCAGTAACTCAAGTGAGGTTGACACTCCTGGTCTAGCTGCACCATGCTCACAGCTTCACAACAATCTTCAACGACTGTTGCCATCTTTTATACACATACATGTTGCAGTATATATGGGGATTTTTTAAAAATGGCACATTATGAAGGATTATGGCAGCAGGCTGGCATATTTTATACTGGCTTAACATAAAATACAGTGACCATGTGCTTTGTAATGAAATAAGACATCATCCAGCTTAAAGGTGACACATGAATGTGTTTGTTTCTCCAACAAGAGAGCTCAACTGCTATAAAAGGCAACTCTTTGATCTGTTGGCTTAAAAAATGTGATGATTACAAGAAACACTGAAAATATCATTAGACTTAGCCTTTGTCTTATCTGATGATGAAGATGGAAAAGCCCATCAGCAGGCCCAGCAGCCACGTTTCAGCTGTGGTACGGTTGAAAAATCAAAACCAGTCAGAAAATGGGCAGCCATCAGAGCTGAACATCAGAGCGAATGAGGAAGTGCATCAGTAGCCACAAGGATGAATAAATCAACACTTTCCCCTAAATTAATCTCTCTCAAGTTGAAATTTTATTATAGGCGAGCTTGGACATCTCCATGGTAACAGGAATTCCACCGCCATTCCCAAGTGGATTCACAATCAGCACGTACGGACTGACAGCGTGACATGCTGTGCACACTGCGTATGCTGTACACCTGTGCACAGAAAAGGAGGCAAAAGGCACGCAAACTCACAAATGATCACACACGCGCACAGTTCCATCTCCCATCAAACTGTACAGGACGTCAGAGCTGTTGTTACGTCGCTTGAAAGTAAAAATCAATTCTTCAGTTTTACAAAAATTATTGCTCCAAAAAACTGACAGTTTAAGTTTTCTGCAGGTAGAAACAAATGCACACACACACTCTCCCAGACAGCACACAAAGAAAGAGTGCACTTTGAGTCTGCTGTTTTCTTAGTCTTTCCAGTTGGCGGCGGCCAGACGCGGCAGAGTTGGCACAGCCAGAGTCAGAGTGCCAGGGGGAATGGAGCGCCACATGGCATGTTCATGGCAGGGCCAGCTGGGGGGAGGGAAAGTGAGGTTTGTGTGTGTGTATATATACATGCATGTGTGAGTTGCATGGGGGGTGATGGAGGGGTGGTTTTGCATCTTAAATTCCACAACATCTGTTCAATAGGCAGAGCCATATATACCACTGAAGCTGGTGTGCTCACAGGCAACCATTGTAATTGGGGGGTTGGTGTGTACATGTGTGTGGGCATGTGCGCCTTCTGTGCATGCCTAGGTGTTGTAGAAGAGGGGAGATGAGGATGGGAGAAAGAGATGATGGGTAGGGATGCAGAATATTGAGGGTAAGTTTCAATTGTTCTCCTCTTGGCTCAGCAGCTTTCAATGAAATAAAGGCTGGCCCAGCAAAAAAAAGGAAAAAGCACAAAAATCAAACGAGCGCTATTAAATTCCCCTCACATATGGCCGTTTTGCTCGAGGCTGATTTATGGTGTCTGACGTGAGGATCACAATTTGTAGTTCATCACAACAACTGGGTTACGAGTAATTTCAGCATCTTCTTCATACAGCCTTGATGCCAGCAAGCTAGCTGTGTACTGGCACGTGGGGAGTCATCACTCTTCTCCAACGCTGGAAGTCCACAGACAGACACTGAGTGGGCACAAGGCACTGGGGCAGCGGCTCCTCACCCAGCTCGATGAGAAGCGGGAGTCTGAATATGGCCCTTGCTTCACACATGCAAGGCGGGCACACACATGGAGACGCAGGCACACTCGTACAAGCACGCTAACATACATCTAGTCCCCCTCCTCGTCATCCCTGCTGGCACTTTGGGGAAAAAGTACCTCCTCCCACTCCCATTTATCTGCCCCCACTCCACACCCCCCACCCCCACCCGTGGCAGCCGACGTCCCTCGCAGCGTGGCGTACCATCTGTTGCCCCCCCTCCACCCCGCCCACCCCCAATCTCTCCCTCCAACACCATCCCAACCTACTCCCCCAAACTTCCTCTGCCTTCCTGCGCCATCTTAGCCGTACAACACCTCTCTAGACCAGATCTGGGAACCACCAAAACAGGAGGACTTTTACTATACGCATGCATGGATGCACCATGACTGAGGAAACACCTTCATGTACTGTTTCAAAAGGCAAATAATTACAAAGTCATTGCATAAAAAGAGAGCACACGCCACCCAGGCGGATAATTCAGCGACATAAACCTTGACATGCAACACTATACTGCAAACTACAGATGAAGTTGTACAGCAGGAGAGAACACATAGGGTTTCCTGATTGCTCTCATGAATGTTTAATCGGTGAGGCTCTAATAGGGATGAAGTCTGTAAAACCTCCTCCAGCACCTCCAGGCGAAAAGTGAAGCCATGCCAAAAGCCTAATTAAATGTTTTTTAAACCTTTCCCCTTGGAGAGGACACAGAGTAGTTTCACCCCAGAGTGTGCCTGTGCTTCAAAGAGGTGGGTTAGTATGGGCTGTATGTAGCCTACCAACTACATAAAGGCAGTCTGTGGTAAGCTTGTGCACCCAGGGTGAGAGCAACACTCACAAAAACATTTTAAGAGTCAGTCTTTCTATAATGCACCAGAACTAAACTTGTATTCATGACATTGAACTCCACTGTGTCTGAAGGGTATTGATCACATGACAAACTAGCACGTGTTGGCATTTTGCCTCTCTTGCCTTTCTAACAGAGTGCAGAACACACAAAATATTAAATGCAGTTACTGTTATAACTGCTGATATCCTACTATCCTAACCACAAGGTCACCTAATGTCCTAACAGCATTAATTTACAGTGTTATTTGATTAATTCTCTCTAACCAAAATAATTAAAAATGAAAATTCATGTAATTTTGTTAGCACCTAATGCATTGCAATGAAAGTTAATTGAAAAAATCAGTTAAAACCTTCCACTTTGTGGTATAATTTCCACAGCGTAAAGAGCTCTGGTTATCCCTGGTAAAATGCTGGCACTCGGGCTAAGGGTCATTCCAGCTGATTCCACAGATTAACGCAACAAATTCAAATTTATACGCCACATTTGCCAAATCAGAAAGTGGCATGACTCCTGACCTCAGTGACCAGTCCACCCTATTTCTACGGGAGCTGGAAAAATGGGCTGGAATTTAATATGCATGTTTCGGTAAACCATTTAGACTGACATATTGATTTGGCACAGATCTGATATTGGCTTTTTAACATAAACATTCCAGTCAGTGTGCTAACATGCTGTATTGCAGGTTCTTTGAAAGCTTTGTATGAACAATTTCTACAATGTCTGTTTTTTTAAATAAATAAAACAAAAATCCAACTGTTACATTTCTTGCACTTTTGAATTATTTTCATCATTGCAGCAACAAGCTTGGCAAACACACAAGTATTGTCTTCTCGAGTCTATAATTAGACATTCATTTTGAAAAACCAATATCTGAAAAGCCCTTTGCATGGGCGGATGTAGGGGACAAGTGTGGACAGCAGAAGGTACCTAAACAGAGGAAGATGGATAGACAAGGAAAGAGCCACTGCTGTTTGTCCATTCATCTCAGGTGTATGTAGAAGAACTCAACTATGACAACTCATCCATCAGCCACAGGGAGACTACTGAGCCTCCTGGAACGGAACCAAAAACCACCTCTATCCATCATGCTTCTCTTCTCTTCTCTTCTCTTCTCTTCTCTTCTCTTCTCTTCTCTTCTCTTCTCTTCTCTTCTCTTCTAAAAAACAAAATCAGGTTATTTTTACTTTTGACTGAGATTGTGTCCGGTGCTGACAAGCGGCCAAAGCGCAGCTCTCGTGTGGGGTGAAAAGATTAAATATGGAAGGGGAGCCAGAGAGACAGGGCAACAAAAAGTGACAGGCCAGGAGGAAATGTACAAAACAATGACTAAGGAAAAAGCTTTAGAGCATAAAGAGTGAAATAAAAAGGAGAATGACAATAAGAGTGTGAAAAACATGTGTACATATATGAGGAAAGGAGAAAGCGGGAGCAAGGTAAGCAGCTAAACAGCAGCTGTCGACCTAATTCCTTCTTAACGCAGTGCTTGTGCTCTGATTAAGAAAGCGATCTGGCCTTTAATTTTCTCCTGACACTGGCTAATGCTCTGTATCTCAATTGCCCATCCTGGCTCTCCCTCTCACAACTATATGAACACAACAGCTTGCACCGCTTGTCGGCATCCTCCAAGCTGACTTAAAAAGTGTAAGAGATATTTTACAAAAGGAAATCTAAAACTCTCTTGCAACTGTGTTCAATCTTTAATCAAAAGGGAGTAATTGTATTATAGCAAGATAATGTTTTCCCCCAGACAGTCATAATGCACAAAATGAAGAAACATAACTTAACATGCTGATAAAAATTATGAAAGCAACAGAAGTGGAATGACGTGACAGCTAAACCATCTCATATGGAAGGACACAGATTCAAGTACCTAAGAACAGTCGCGTGTCTTATAGTTGTTTTCTTTACGAATGTGAGTAGAAAATTTTACTCTGAAATAAACAAAACTCAGCAAATTCTAAGATTTCATGGTCATTTTATGGTTATCAGTGTCAAACCATTAGCTGGTACCCTTTGAGTCCCTTGCGCCAAGTTAGTTGTACAGGCAGCCAGATCAAAAACTGCAGTGTGAGTGGGAAGTGAGAAAATCAATTAGGAAAAAAAAAAACATTCTCACATGCTGTGGGGGGGAAAAATCTCATAGTATAAACTGCTACATGTGTAAAGAGTTTTGTACCGATACTTTTTAAATGCTTCTAATTGAGGAGGAATAACTTTTTATCTCCAATTCCGCAGCTCCACCAGTTGAAGTGTGTAGGGTGCTATATGCTCCAGCAAAAAATATCTGTGTGTGGTATCAGCTCCAGTAAAAGACATATAGCATAGAGCAAACAACAACAGAGATAACTGCACGTGTTGCTCTATGCAGGAGAAACCCAACACAAAACAGCAAAATTTAAACAATGTCAAAAACAAGTAAATATGACACAAGCAAAATAAAAATAAATAAATAAATGGAAATGTTTCCTCAGTCAGAGGATTTCATCCATGACGCTTTGCATATGAACAGAGCACTGAAGTGACTGAGAGTACTGAAAATTAAAAGGTGGAAATAAACCCTAAAATTCGGTCAACACAAAAGAATAGATCTACGTTATGACACACATATTAATTTGATTAATTACATGCTTCACAGAGAGACATGTTAGAGTGTTCAAATACAAGAAAGAAACTTGTCAGCTTCCAAAACAATCCCAAATGGGACTAGGAGCTTTCTAAATTTATGTGTACGCACATTTGTGCATGCTCATATAAATGCTAAGGAGAGCAGACGGAAGAGAAGCCAGAGAATTACATGCAACCAGCATCAGAGCATAATGTGGCGAATACAAAAAAATAAAACTGACAATAAATAAATGAAGTAAAATCCCACAAATTTTGTGGAAAAGTAGTTGGTTGCATGTTGCAATCTAACAGTGATGCGTCATGTGATATCAGACACTGATTTCTCCTCAGTGTCTGATGTGAAATCAGGTGCTTTAGATTTGTTTGAAGTGAAATGACAGAGAAACGTGAAACTCCTCTTAACGGTCTCTGTTACCATAAGAAGTGACTGAGTGACGAATCAATTTCCAAGTACACACAATTAATCTGCTGGAGGTGAAAAAAATCCCAGAATAACATTTTAAAAAGACTAAAAAAAAGCTAAGTTTAGGATGAAGCTGTAAACAGTAAAGTATCATACAACCTGTAGAAATGTCAGTAAGTCATCATGATTAAAAATATTATGCATTTGAAAAGGTAAAATGATTGTAATCATTGAGAAGTAATAGAGTTGTCTCACATGATTTAGTAAAGAACACTGTTCAAGGCGGCATGTGCTTGAAACAAGTTCAATTATTCCAAACCGGCAGCCAATCAGAAGTCGAGAGAGAAAGAGGGTTTATTGAAATTGACATTTTTAATTTTGTTTTCTTTTGAAGTGGCAGAATAAACAGTGAGCTTTCACACTGTGGACAAAGGATTTACGATACGACAAACAAACATAAGAGCGGCGATAAACCTTCGTCAAACACGAGGTGTGTGTGTGCGTGCTTGGTGCAAACACACATGCCAATCGGACTGCCATGTGGAGTGTATGCGAGAGAGGTGGCGTTGCTAGGAGCACCAGGTTGTGTGCAGACAGTGGTAGCAGAGTAGAGACGGCAGCAGCAGCCTGGCAGTGGAGAAGAAAGGAGTGGAGCAATGCCAAGAAGATTCCCCCAGAGAGACCGTAGCAAGGAGAGAATGAGGCAGACAGAGAGGGAGAGAGGCACGGAGAGGGCATGCTGATATGATCATGTGTTTCCACCGAATGACGGACGAGCAGTTCACTATCCGCAGATAAACATCTGAACCCTAGTATTAGTGTACTGTGACTTCACTATGAGACTAAGAGGGTCATTAAAAAGCAAAAGCGCACTTGCTGCAGCTTTGAGGAGATATAATGTTAAGGCATTAATGCTAGGAAGTGGTGATGAGGAGAGGGAAGCTACAAGGTTGACTGGAGGGATGAGAAAGCCCCTTCATCTGGGCTCATTTTTGTCACCACTCCTCATGTCACCTATCAGTCAAAATATAAATGTTTGCCTATTTCCAACCAGGCTGCATCACTGCCTCACCTCTGCGTGTTACCCTGCTGAGCCTCTCCCTTGTTTTCTACGTGTCATCTCCTTTTCCAGTTTCTCTCTTCCTTCTTCCTCCCGCGCTCTTCCTTTCCTTATTTTGTCTTTAAACGGAGAGTCGTGTGAACAGGCTATGCAAATGAGATGGTTATTACCCCACTGCTCATCAAGCCGCACAGAGGAGACATTAATAGGCTGATGAATATGCATGTGAATTTGTTAATTAAGTTAATTATTCTGCTGAAAATGCATTCGTCTTCCAAGGACATCTTCCCCAGGATTTCAACCTGCTCCACTCATTAGTCATGCGATATTTCATACACAGAGTGAGAATGAGAGAGAGGGAGGCAGACAGTGGGAGGGAGAATGAAGGGGAGAGGAGACAATGCTGTTTTTGGAAAGTGGGTGCCATTAACATGTGGGGTTATAAAAGTATGGGGTAAAAATAATGTATTTTAATGTCATCAGCGCTCACAATGGGATGCGTCATAACTACCCATAATAGCAAACCGCATCCTGCTTTCCAGATATGGCACATTATTCCCAAAAAGACCTAGTTGGAAGTTTATACATTTAGAGTTTTTTACGTCTATTTTTTGCGCTTGCTTCTACCTCACTGGTTACTTCTCCCTAATTGCTTATTAAAACCCTCTTAAATGAACTTTTTGTGCCAACTTTCCAACACATTAATTAATTGTTGTAGCCAATTAAGTGCCGTTGTGCAAATGAGCCTCATCACAAATGGTCCTATAGGGCTAACCCCTCCTTTCTCTCTCCCGCTCCTTGTCTCTTACTCTTCCCTCACCACCCTCCCCCCTCTAGTCTTCCCAGCTGCCCGAGCACTTCAAGGCACTCGGTGCCAAAGAAGCAGAAACTGTGTCCTGATAATGCTTCACTGTTTTCTGGATTGCTTCCAGCCTTCAGGCTCACTGATCTCAAACTTGTACGATAGGTGGAAAGCAAAAAGCTCAGTTGATTCCTTTTTTGTCTGGCACATTTGTACAAGAGCATCTTAATAAGGCCGCTTCTAAACCCACCGCCAAACCATATAGA
Source organism: Maylandia zebra (assembly GCF_041146795.1). Taxonomy (NCBI): domain Eukaryota; kingdom Metazoa; phylum Chordata; class Actinopteri; order Cichliformes; family Cichlidae; genus Maylandia; species Maylandia zebra. The sequence continues at coordinate 18,526,773 of NC_135174.1, read as the reverse complement.
AAGTGCGCTGATTGCATTGTATGCTTAATTTGTCTGATGGCTATGAATTTTCAAGGAGGCATGCATGCATCAAATAATTTATCTTTATTCATTGCAGGTAATATGAGAGTTCACCAAGAGAGGCTGTAGGGAAAAAAAGAAGGAGGGTAGTTAACTTCAAAGCGCTCAATAAGGTTGCCAAGCTGTTCACACATCTTCATCCCCTGTGTTAAAGCTGGAAACATGCAGAGGAAATCAAATACATGTGTATAAGGAGATGTTCTACACAACAACACTGTGAAAATATACAAAATGTAAAAACACTGAAAATTAGTGGTTGACATACAGTATATATATGTTCACCACCCCACACATACAGCCTATATGTAGGTGTATGCATACATATAATATGTATATTATATGTATGCATACACACATATTATGCAAATCTTTTGTGTACTGGATGTAAAATCAGGTTTCTTTTAAAATAATGACACATCTTTGCACCGAATGCGGAAAGCAGAAAAAAGCTGAATCGGATTAATGGGTATGTCTAACATTTGCCTTTAAGCATGTGCCAAGGTAAGTATCTTCTGTTGATTTAGGCTGTCTCATTAGCTTCTGCTTCTTTATTCAGTTCCACCCTGACTCAGTGATGTTGAGACCAGTGTTTTGTGGAGGTCATACCATCTGTTGCAGGACTCCTTGTTTGTCTTGCTGAAGAAAGTTCTTCGTGACTTTGGTTGTATATTCTGTGTAGTTGTCAAGCTGCGAAATGATTTTGGGGCTCTGTTAGGCTACACCCTAATGGTGCCATATGATGAACGAGCACCTAAACATTTAAAGTGTGTAGAAATGTTGCATAGCAGTGCACTTGGAGCGTATGTATGTGTTCACATGTGTGTGTGTATGTTTTATCTATTCATAAAATAATAAAATGTGATAATAAATGGATCGGAGGACTCAAAATGTGCAAAGAAGCAATGTAAATTTGGCCTAAATGTAAAATTTGTAATGTGTATTATTGTGTCAAAAATGTACTGCCAATAATGCCTCATGAGATAATACCTTTTCTGATTAATGTGACAGTTCTTAGATTTTTTTTTTTTTTTTACTGCTGTTGTTGTTGTTTTACTTTGGGGTTTTCTTTAGCCACTGTGGCATTCATTTTGTAGTTGAGACAATGTGAACATTTTTCCATCATGTTAACAACATGCAGAGAAGCGTTTCTCAGCACAGGGGTTGAACTTTCTCTTTTTTTCTCATGCCTGGCTCTGCCCACTCTGCTGCCATTCGGACGTGGCACTGATACACCCACCAGGAGGATTAGGGAAGGTTTAACACCGGTGCCAGCCTCACTCCCTGTGCCACGCCATCCCTCGGCACAGAGGGAGGTCCCGCTTGGCATGGCAAGGTGAACTAGCCTCTGATTGATGGGCATGGTTTCAGCCTGCTACTGTGCTCCCTAAGGCCCGTGCCTCCTTTTCCTTTTTCCTACTGCTGTCTTGGCAGCAGTGCCCAACTCCTCTTCCATGCCAGGCAGCCAGCTAAAGCTCCTGGTGGGCACATCAATTACACAGCGGCACCTCCCCTCTTTTCTCATGTCTATCTGTGGGTCTGTCTACTGTCTCAGACGATGCCAATCTGGTCCCACTCCATTTCCACTGCTGTCTATAGCTATCTCCTGTGTTTGTGTGCATACTGCTTTATAGCCTACCCATGTTCACAAATACATCTTTGCATATGCACAAATGCACATGAATCCTATTCACGCACACACCCCGTGCTTTCCTCTTAGGCAGGTCATAATGGTTGGTGGGAAAATCCTCCCTAGAGAGCACTCTGCCACAGGCTCAGCTGTACAATAGGCTCAGGTGTGTGCCTGTAGTATGTGCTTGTGTGTGCAAGGCATGGATGCTTTTGCTCTTTAATCTTTTTTTTTTTTTAATCTACTGCTTGATTAAACGGCCTATTTCTCTGACTGCTTTATAGTAGAGGGCAACAGTAGGAACAAACAAACAAACAAACAAACAAAAAACCATTAGTAATGTAGTGCATTATTTACATGATTATTTCAACCTTCCTTTGGATTTTGCCTGTTAGTTGCTGTTGGCAAATCATGAATCATTTACTCACAGCGACCGTACGCCATCTGCAGTATTAATTTTGACACTGTCTTACTATAAGCTGAAAAGGCTTTTATTTTTGAAGCGATAAAGGCAGCTGTTTCGTTTCTCCTGGAAACGTTGTGATAAATAACCCAAAGTAATTGTTACAACGTGCAAAATGGTAAGTCGGAACCTTAAAATGTTTATACTATTTTAAATGTGCTCGTGTATGTTATATATACACACAAACATGCAAACAAAATTGATACATAAAATAAAAAAAAATAAAAAAAAGTCTGGAGAATACACACAAATAGAGAAAGGACTCACCCAAGAGAAAAAAAAAATCGCTGTTCCTCTCTTGCTATGACGAGTTAGTAGTACGGAAGCCCGGAAGGGATGCTAGGAACCTGAAGCGGGGAAGTCGAAGTGGAGCAGGGGGGTACAATGGCGGCGGGGCCTGGTGTTTCTATGCAGAGCTGCAGCCCTGCGAGGGAACTTTCTGTTTCAGTTCAGCAGGGAGGAAATCAGACTCATGGCGATCGGGTTAAAACCGAAGAAGTAACGGGTAAGAACGCGACTCGTGCTTTATTTTTCGTTGCTTTACTGATAATTTATTTTGGGACTTGGGCTATCAATGGCTAACTGCTAAATCAGCCCACTATGTTGGCGAGTACTGCTGCTTTTTCCGTATTTTTTATAGATTTGAAATCCATCTGTGGGTACCATATACACACAATAACTCCAGATTGATAAGTGCGGCTTATCTGTACAAGGATTGGTGTTATTTTTTGGTGCGCTTAAAGTCACGTTAGTTGCCTATCTGTAATCAGCTAACGGCTAACGTTAGCAACTTGCTAACGTCAACTTTCTGCAAACACTGATGATAGGTAGGTCGTGCAAAACAAGGCTCTGAAAATATAAACACCACAGAAGTTTTGCTTACCTATTCAGTGTGTAGAGCAAAAAATGCCAGTCTGTCCATCAGTTTGGCAAACTGTGTAATAAGCTGCAACATTGTAATAGCTCATTATCGACATGTTTTGACAACACTAGACATCCTAGACTAACAGTCTGGTAAAAGGATCCCAAAACTTTTATTAAAAGTTGTTGTTTTTTTTGTTATTTTTGTTATTTTTCCAAAGAGCTGACAAATCCTACCAACCAGCTAATGTATAAAAATCATGCCAGTCGCCTACCTACGTGAGACATCTGCCTGGAACACAAATAGTACAAGTGGGACATAGATGATGATAATGATGTTGTTGTCATGCTCTCAGGTCACTCTTGAAAATATAGAGGAAAGAAAGTATTTTTATACTTATATTTGTTACAGTACACATTTGGCTTCCAATTTGTTTGAAATACGTAAATGATGATAATGCCTACAACACTATTAGACCTTGGTCCACCAGGATTGGCTGAGATCTATCTATCTATCTATCTATCTATCTATCTATCATTGATCAATGGTCTTTGATTAGTGGTCATGTCATTAAACAAATGTACTTTTTGTAAGGTTGAGGAAAACTGCAGTCAGCTGAGACTGAAGAAGTCACGTGGATGAGTGACAAACTGCTTCTCCCGCTGAAAATGCTACATTCAGAACAGAATCCACTTTTTGGGATTCCTGCTGATCTACATTCAAAAACACGCACAAAACTTTTTTTTCCTCATAAAGTTACACTAAAAAAAATGTGTTTGTGTGTGTTAAGTTGATATTTTATTTCTTTAAGTTTTGTTTTGTTGTTTTTATTGCCTTAAAACATTGAAGTTACCACATGTAGCTTTACAATGTTTACCACTTCTTAGACAAATGCCACATAGAAGTTTGAACGGGAAGTTTTTGTATAGCCTTTCACACAGGTGTGGATTAACCAAAATTATTTCTAAACAGTATAGTTTGTGGTTGTGTTTTTCTCAGAATAACAAGGATAATAGAAACGCCCATAAAGATATACAATATAGCTTAACAGCAACTCAAACTGCAGCTGTTAAACTGACAAAAAAATGTGTTTGTTTGATGAAATTAGTTTTTGCCTAGAGGAATAGTAAAAACTTTGTCTTGTTCTAGTTTAAGTACTTTTATTACATAAATATGGTTATTCTGGGTGGCAAAAAAGATCATAAACCTCTTTTAAAATGCAGAACAGAATAAGTGTATGAAATTTGCTTAAAAGTTATCTAAATGCATGTATTTCTTTTTTATTTAGAAGCAGAGAAGCAGAGTCGCATGGCTGCTCTGCTGGAGAGGCTTCATGCCAAACACAATGCTTCCCGGCCATGGCAGGAGACCTGCAAGGTTGTTCGTCAGGCTATGGTGAGAGAGAGACCTTTCTACAAGTGATTTGTACAAATTTCAAAAGCATTATTTTACATCAGTAAAGCCAGGAAAGAGGCATCTGCAGCAAGGCCCTTATGATAAAATCTGTGGTGCCTTTGTGAATAGAAAGCGAAAAACATCCTCAACTCCATTTCTTGAAACAGTAATAGGCACCACCTAGTGGTGCAGTTTAGCTCTACAAAAAAACCAAGTGTTTTCATGACTTAGAAAGACTTTAAGGGGAAAGTCATACAATATATTCTACAGTGGTATAATATACCAGTTTTAGAAGGCCTTAACAACATTATAAACACACACAATACCCATCATGACCCATCTATTTACTTAACAATCCCACATCAGGTCACAATGTAACAAGTAATCACAACAGAGAACACATTTAATGTCATTAAACATATAATTGCATAAAAGGTATATTCTTCAGTAACTTAGCTTCTGGATAAGTAAAGCTGTAATGAATTTACATTCTTGAACCCAGTGGAGCAGGTGGAAAACAAATTTTAGATCTTGTTGATTAAGCACATTTTTTGTTTTATGAACTTTCTCTTTCTTTCCACATAATGTGTCCCAGGAGAAACGTGGTGTGATGAATGCAGCAGGTCACCAGCTCCTGCTCAACTGTCTGGAGACCCTGCAGAGAGCTTTGAAAGGTGAGGACGTCAGTTGATTGAAACACAAGGGAGAGCGAGTTGACCTTTTTGTTTAGAAAAACAAACTGCTTTCTTTTTCAGTCTCATCACTTCCCTCCATGACAGATCGTCTGGAATCCATTGCTCGACAAAACATGTGAGTCTCTTACAGTTACCGAGGCCGGTAAACCTAAGCACTGAAAGCAGTGGAAGCTTTCAGTGCTTAGGTTGAAAAACCTTTAGTTTAATATTTCAAATGAGAATGAGCTTCTTTATTGGTTAGGAGGGCTACATACAACACATTGCATGATGTTCTTTATTTTACAGTTTTGATGGCATTTATCCATTCCAATATACTAAAACTGTTTTAGCTAAAGCACAACAGGAAATGGAGTATAGAAACGTCATAGCATTATTTTGTCAATTTTTTTTGTCTTGTTTATGCAGGCTGGGCTCCCACCTGAGTCCCTCTGGAACGGAGTGCTACATCACAATGGACATGTTTTATGTGGAGGTGCAGCTAGACACCAGTGGCCAGCTAGTGGATGTTAAAGTGGCTCATCAAGGAGAAAGCCCCACGGTCAGTCTAATCACTATGTAGTTCCATAAATTAGTAATAGAAGGCCTTGGTAACACAGGTCTAGAGACCATTCAGTGCACCATTGCAACCTCCACCTGCTAGGAAAAAAACTAACCAATCACAAGGAGGTTTCCAATAAAGCGCAGTGCCAGGAATCTTTGGCAACCGTTTGGAATACACATATTTTCCCTTACAACCAGTGGTTGCCGTGGGTTGCCAACTGGTCTCTAGGCTTGTGTGACTGGGAGAGGCAAATTACATTAATCTAATTCCACTAGTGAAGATTCAGTAATCTTTTTTTGCATTTAATTTTTGGTCACAGAGTTGTCCTGAGCTTTTTCAGCATTTAAGGTGAGTAGAAAGCACATGTGTAATTGAAACTCTTGTGGATGATAAGAGACAAACCTGTAGTGCATGGTGTTTCATTTCTGTTAATGATTAAAAGTTAAAATTGCAGTTACCTGTTAGAGATTCCTGTTTAATAGCTGATTGAGCCACTTTTGTTTTCTTTTTAACAGGGAAAAGAACTTTGAAGAGTTTTCTAAACATCTCAAGGGACTTGTTGATTTATACAAGCTTCCTGGAGACAAGTAAGTAGGCTTGCAGGCTTTGACGTTTGGTTTAGGCTTATCTAAAAGCACGAGTAGATATTTCGTTCCACGTATAAAATTGAATTTACATGTGCTATCTTCCAGATTATGAAAATTATCTTTTCTTAAATTGTTGAGTTATGAATATGTAATGTATTTAGGCTTTTTAACTGCTGAGAGACAGGAGAGCTGAAAAGAAAGCAATCAAAGACCAGATTAGTGATATTATTTTTTTTATAAGATGCATATGCCATACATCTCTGAATATTGTTTTCATATGTCTAATAATATTTCCTTTCTGTGTATCAGTAAACTGAAAACCAAGATGTACATAGCACTCCAGTCTTTGGAGCTTGATCTTACAAAGATGATGCACATGTTTAGGTAAGTTCAATAAGTCTTTGATTTACTGTTTAAGTTGCCTTTGGGATCTTTGGACTTTTCATATTCATCACATTTCTGAGGACTTTGGTTGTATGCTATATGTATGTGCTTCTAGAAAATGCATGTTAAATAATAAATCCCTGAAGATTTAATCAGTTTGAACCTGTGGTACTGTTAAAAGACTAAGTACACTAATTTTATGAGGTGTTGGGACACCTATTGTTAAAGATCGCAAGGGTCACCTCTTATTATAAGAGACTGTATCTCTGTACATTTGCCTAAATTGTATAAATTAATAATTATGACCGAAGCACTTAATTTGATCATCTCTATTTTAATGCAGTCTTCTTTGTTTTTATGTTTTTTAGGTTAGCTACCAATGCTAATACAGTAGAAACTATTCTGCATGGGAGTGTGGGCTTGCTGACAGCCAGAAGTGGTGGTCACCTTGTTTCTCTCCAGTGCTATGTGTCCCCTTATGACATATTTGAAGAGGGAACAGGCACACAGCTCAACCTAATGGACAACAATGGCAAGTGCATGCAGGGCATTGATGACCTTATCAAGAATCATCTACCAGTCACGACCTATGTAACTTACTGGATGCTTGTTGTTACAGTGCCGCGCTCTCTGGGTGTCAGTGTCTCTGTTACAATTGAAGGAACCTCCTCTGTCTATAAGCTCCCAATTGCTCCACTGATCACAGGATCCCACCCTGTTGACAACAAGGGGTAAGAACATGTTCACCAGTGTTTACAAAGTCCTCCAGTGAGCAACTCTAATCTGTGTAAAACCTGCAATTATGCTATACTGGGAATTGTTTACAAATTCACCACTCTTGCAAATATTAGGCAGTTATCATGGGTAATTGATTTTTTTCTCTTTATTTTAGGACACCTTCCTTTTCCACTGTGACCAACTCCAACTGTGTGGACCTGCCAGCTTGTTTTTTCCTTAAGATGAACCAACCCACACCCTTTTCACTCTCTTTTATCCAGAGGATGGGCAATGCTACTTGTGAGTTTACCTAATGCATGTTGTATTCACTATTCATTAACACACATAGAAAATATTATTCTTTATTTGAACGGTTTAACCTTAATCTCTGTCAATTTTTCCCCCAGCCATCCCAGTGTTTGAGACCCCACCAATCTTGTCACCTCTCTACCAGTTAATTGTCCAGAGCCAGCTCCAACGTCTTGAGGAGGGCAGCTCCCAGCCTCCACCCCCACACAACATGCACTTTTATTCTGTGAGCAGACATTACTTGCCTCCACAAATATCAGCGATGTGTTGTAAATCTCTAGAATCTTTCAACTTGCACATTATTTGGTTTAGTTAAAGGTCTGTCCACCCTCGGTGGTTACCCCCAACCTCTTCTTTTGGCTTTAGAATTGTCTCCATTACTTGTATTTATATATCACAATTATCACAATTTCTGTCATTGGAAGTATCTGAAAACTTCTATTTTGCTGTCTAAGGTGTTACCTGATCAGCAGCACTGTTACTTCCTGAATGGCGATGCTCCAGTGCAAGATGGTCGATCTCTTCAAGGAGCACTGGTGTCCAAGATCCCCTTCCGCCACCCGGCACAAGTACCATTCTTGTTGGATATCATTCGGCATCAGGCAGCCTATAACACCTTGATTGGCAGCTGTGTGAAGCGGACTTCTATCAAAGAAGGTAGGTGGCTTCTGATTTCCTGTATTTATCTTATTAACATGTGCTCTGTTTTCTATCATATTAAATTACTTATAATAAGTGTCATTGTTATTTCAGACAGTGCAGGCCTGCTGCAGTTTGAGGTGTGTCCTCTTACTGACTCAAGTTTCAGCGTTTCTTTCCAGCATCCAGTGAATGAGTCCCTGGTCTGTGGTAAGCACATACTTTTGCTCTTTTTTTTTTTTTTGGGAGGTTTCGGGGAATAAAGGTGTTTCACTAAGATAGATGCATTTAAAAAAACATCACAGCAAACATGATGTTTTGTAACAAGTGGATTTGACACAAATGTCTTTATACTACTTTTTTTTTCTCCCCAGTAGTCACTTGCTACAAATACTTGAAATCCTGATAGAGAGCTTGAAGTTGAACTTTAATTTGTTTATATTTCATATATTCATTTTTAAGTCAGAAGTTCTGACTACTGAAATTGATGTGACACTGTTGGAGTGGTTGATATTAATTAATTATGTGGGAAATTGGTCTTTTCTGATTGTATAGTGGTTTTACAGAGAACTGTTTTTTTACATGGTAAATTATCTTTGGTTGAGTATATAAAGGTTTCCCCAACTCATTGCCCAGAAACACAAAACCAACAATTGCAAAGTTTTTATAAAATTGCCATTGCGTTAAAGTTCAGCTAAACTGGTATTTATTATTTTAACTGGAGGACTCAACACATGACTGCAGCATGTTGAACCTTTATCTCAAACCTATGTTTGCTGTCTGTCTTTTCACTGTTGGCTAATATAAAATGTTGACTGAAAAAAAAAATCCTCTAAGTCACTTCAAGGTTGATTAGCAGGCAGCCACTTTACACTTTTAGCTTTGGAGTAGATTGCAGTCTAAAGGGGTTCATGTGTTAATCTGCTGGAATATCTTTTGTTTTTTGTGTAACTCTATTCTATGTGATCTTTTTCCTTTAGTGGTGATGGAGGTGATTGACTCCAGACAGGTATCCTGCAAGCTATATAAAGGAGTGTCAGATGCTCTAATCTGCACTGATGAATTCATCACCAAAGTGGTCCAGAGGTGAGATACTCACCATAACACCATAACTGTGTGGTTATGCACAGTTTAGTACATGGTTGGTAATTGTTTCCTTCCTCTTGTAGATGCATGTCCATCCCTGTAACCATGAGAGCAATTCGAAGGAAAGCAGAAACCATTCAAGCAGACACTCCAGCCCTTTCCCTAATTGCACAAACCGTGGAGACTATGGTGAAAAACAACCTTCCACCCTCTGGTAGTCCCACCTATAATATGGTAACAGCTGATGGATCTAATCCCATGGGACTGCCTGGGCTTACAGGGGGCAACACACCTACTGGAGGAGGGCCCAATTTTACAGGTCCAATCACTTCTCTGTATGGGATGTCCCGAACTGACAGGCAAGCTCAAGGAGGAGAGTGCCTAACCCCAGGAGCTGTGGCTAGCCAGCAACAGATGCAGCAACAACAGCAGCAAGGTCAAGGCCATTCAGATGACTATAGCAAAGTCACACAAAATCCCATACTAACAAGTCTGTTACAGATAACTGGAAGTGTGGGTTCTAGTCCCAGCTCCCAGAATGCACCACAGCCCCACCAAACTCCACCTCCAACATCTTCCCCTGCCAGCAACACCAAGAATCACCCCATGCTGATGAACTTGTTGAAAGACAATCCCACTCAAGATTTTGCTTCCCTGTATGGGTCTAGTCCATTAGAGAGACAGAATTCTTCTGGTTCTCCACGGACAGAAGGCATGGGCGGAACCTGCCCTGGAGGTAGCACGAAGGGAAAAAAGAAGCGCCCACGGGGGAATGAAAAGGGTGGCATGCTGCCTGGAACAGCTGCTGGTGTTGGAGGCGGTAGCTTAGGCATGAAATCTCAACAGTCATCTTCCATGCCACAGCACCACCAGCACCATCAAGTCACTCACGAGGATGATTTCCACCGTGAGCTCCTCTCTATGGATGTGGACGCATCTCAGAATTCTATCTATGATGTTAACCTGACCAGTGATGGCTTAGACACGCCCCATAGCATTACTCCTGCACCAAGCCAGTGTGGAACACCACCATCTGGTCCCAGCATGCCTTATTCACAGTCTCATGTCCAGTCTCAGCAACAGCAGCCACCAGGTACCGTACCACCTCGTATGGTCCGTCTCTCCAGCTCTGATAGTATTGGACCTGATATCACAGAAATCTTGTCAGATTTACCTGAACAAACTGGCAAAGGCAGTGGTGGGAGCCATGGGCAGCATCTAATGGGCAGCGGTGGGGAGGATGGAGGCGCACTAGGTACCCCTATCCGTGACTCTTCGAGTTCAGGTCAGGGTAGTGCAGTGTTTGACTCAGCAGATATTTTCAATACCAACAGCAATGAGAATCCCTTCACAGACCCCGCTGACCTGATTGCTGAGGCGGCCGGAACTGTTACCACTCCCACCAGTGACTCTTCTTCTACCAACTTCTTCCCTGATGCCGCGGACTTCAACCCTGACCTTCTTACCTCAGGCCATGGTTTCTCCCAGAGCTACTTTGATGACAGTTCTCCAAGTGCTGATGGAGACATGGACCTTGTCAAGAGTTTTGGGGGAGGTAGCCAGCAGAATACCCCATCAGGAACGCCTCAAAATCCTACTCCACATGGACAGAGCACTCCAGAGCCTTCACTAAAGGAGCCTTTTGATATTGGGATGGTGTTTGGAGGCAACAGTGGTAGTGGTAAACCACTTCTGGGACAAGCTCCTGATTTAGGAGACACACATGGTGGAGGGTCCCAGAGCCCCCTTTTGAGCATGGGCCTTGGAGGAGCATCTGGTGAACCAAAAGTTAAACAACAACAGGTTCTCATGCGGCCAAAAGATGAGAATGGGGGCAGCGGTGGGAGCAGTTCTGGGATGGGAATCGGGAGCAGCTCAACAGAGGGAAAACAGGTGAAGCGTAGCAGGACGCCATCCAGTGAGGGAAAATCTAAAGATAAACCTCCCAAACGCAAAAAGCTCGATCCTGATGGAAAATCCCCTTCTCACAGCTCAGGGGGACGGCCTTATACACCACCTAGTGGTGGCTCAGGCTCTGGTAGCAGCATAAGTGGAGGCGGTTCCAAGTCTCCTGGTAGCTCAGGACGGTCACAAACCCCCCCTGGAGGTGCCACACCTCCAATTCCCAAAATCACTATTCAGATCCCCAAAGGGACCATAACTGGGGGCAAAACCTCTTCCCATAGTGGATACACCTCCAGCAGTTCAGCCACAAGCAGCACAGGAGGAACTGGAGGAACCAGCAGCAGCAAAAGCCATCATTCACACTCATCGTCCTCTGGAAAGATCAAATCCAAGGAAGGCTCCATGACACAAGGCAACAGCTCCAAACCAGGGAGTGGAGGAAGTGGGCCATCCCAGTCTAAAGGCTCCTCCCAAGGGATGGGTGTTGGCAAGCCAGGATCTTCACCAATCACCAAACATGGCCTGTCTGGGCCTGGAGGTACTGGCGGAGGAATAGGAAGTAGTAATAAAGTTAAGCCTCAGGGGGGCAAGCCTCCTGGTTCACTTATGAATCCCAACATAAAGCCCAACATTTCACCTTCCCATTCTCGTTCCAGTAGCTCTGGTGAAAAATTATCCTCCCCTATGAAGATGCAGCAGTCCCAGGTTCCAGGAACTCCACCTTCTTCCAAGGCCAAATCCCCCATGGGCTCAGGAGGTGGCAGCTCCGGAGGGTCCAAGTCTTCTTCTGGTGGAGGCATGAGCTCACAGAAACCAGCTGGGGGAAGCTCTTCATCTGGTTCTTCATCTTCTTCATCATCCTCCAGTTCCTCGTCATCTTCAGGTTCAGTTGGCTTCTCAGGAGGCTCTCAGTCTCAGTATGGCAGTGGTGGAGGGGGAAGTGGTGGAGGTGGTGGAGGAGGCAGTGCAAGTGGGGGTGGAGGTGGCAGTGGTGGAGGGGCTGGCCAGAATAATGCAAATAACCCAAACGCCAAAGGAAAGTCTCCTAGCCGTAACAAGAAACCCTCTCTAACAGCAGTCATAGACAAGCTGAAGAGTGTTGGAGGAGGAGGAGTAGGGGAGGATGGTTGTGAGGTAGGGCCACCAGTAGGGGGAGCTGGTTCGTCATCTACTCCTGGCGGTGGGTCTGGAAATGTTCCCAGTGGGCCTTCAAACATGGCACCATCCAAGCATGTCTCATCCTCTCAAAGTGGTGACTATAAGCGGGAAAAGTCTGATAAAGAGGCAAAGGCAAAAGTGTCAGTGTCAGGGGGGAGCAGTGGGGATAAAAAGTTGATGGACCCAAAAACAGGTGGGGTAGGTTCGACTGCTTTGGCCAAGATTATAATTAGCAAACCAGACGGTGGCTCTCCAAGTATCAAGGCTAAAGTGACCCTACAGAAAGCAGGAGAAGGATCTGGTGACAATATGCGTCCTCAGATTTCTAGCCTGAAAGCTTCTCCACTCTTCAGTGGCTCGACTCCCAAACATGACCGCTCCTCCCCCAGTCACAGCCGCTCACCAGGATATACCCCACTTAACCAGGATAGTGAGAGCGAGTCAGGAAGCAGCTCAGTGGCTGAAAAGTCTCACCAGAACAGCCCCAGCTCGGACGATGACCAGACCATGCGCCCACTTCCTCCCCAGGACTACATGAGCTCTATTCCCCTTAGCTCAGGTGAGAAACATAAGAAACACAAGAAGGAGAAAAAGAAGCAGAAGGAGAGGGAACGGGAGAGGGACAGAGACCGAGAACGGGACAGGGACAAAGAGAAAAAGAAATCTATGTCAATGGGGCCGTCTTCTCATCCAATAAAATCGGACAGTTGGTCAAGGTCTCCCATCTCAGCTTCAGATTCATCTTTGTCCATGTTAAGTTCAGATCGGCCTTCCCGGCCGAGCCCAATGTATATGAGAAATGAAGATGATGACCTCATGGACTCAGCCCTCACCGGCAACCTTTAATTTGATGTAGAAAGTGCTTTGATTTCACTCATTTGTTGTCAAATTTTAACCCATTCCTTTTAAAACGTAAAGTAAACTTCTATTTATTTCAATCAAGCTGCAGATTAGAGCTGGATATAGGAATATTAAAGCTCTGTAGCTGATCATTGAACTGTTAAAGCTGTATTTTAGTTTTGTATTTTACTGTATGAATACCGATGTATGATGTCGGGGTGGTTAGGATGCCAGGTGTATGTGAATGTGAACACTACACATAAAAAGCCACCTCCGAATTGAGAAATTAACCATTTTTGTCTTTCCTGTGATGTCAGATGTTTTTATTTTTTTTTAGTACGTTTCCCCATTTCTTTATCCATGTAATCCATGTACATTCTGCTTCTGTCATAAAAAACAATGGGTTGCTATTATACAGTATGACATCTATTGGAAGTTATTGTAAAGACAGAAAGGTACAGCATTTACTTGCCTTGTTTTTCACAAAACCTTCAAATTTGTAGATTTTTGATACATTTTAAATTGTTAACGAGTAAATTAGTGAAGGTAAAAAGACTGTAACTGATAATGATGATGATGATGATGCTGATGGTGGAGTAAAAGAGACATGCAGTTATTTTTTATAACTGGAATTGTTTTTGAAGGTTGGAATAAAAATTTCACATGTGAACCCTATGTGGCACTAGATGGCAGCAGTGTATCAGGCTCTATTTCTGGCTGCAGAATTACAGGGTGCGTTATAATGAGTCATTTTCCCAAAGGTAATGTGTGGAGGTTAAGTGGATTTTCACATCTTTATTCACAGGTATTATAAAGGATGATTTGTAGATTCAGAGTGCAACTAAAGGGTTTTTCTTTGCTCATAATGGGCTCATTTTGAGCCTCCAAATTGACAGAACTAAGAGATGTTTATACTGTCATGTTTAATATCAGCAAAAAATACTTGTGTTGAGGCAATCTTATTAGGAAACTAACCGGCATTAAGACCTAACAGTACAGATATGCCAGAATGAGTTGGTGTAGTTTTTTGATTTGGTGCTATAAAGTAGTATGACTTTGTAGCTCCAGATACATTTAAATCAAAGCAACGTCTGTGTATCACTGTATGCACAGTGGACATTTAATCTAAAGAGATTAAATGGCCACTGTGCGTTCTTTTTTTCGTCATTGCATTTTCTGCTTTGTCTTTGTGAAATGATTAGATGTAAGACATACAGTCTTTAACAAGCAGCTGAGGTGTACTCAGTAAAGCAAATATCTAATCAACCAATAAGATGGTAGCTCAACTCCATGAACTTATACATGTAGATGGCCTGCTGAAGTTCAAACTGAGCATCAGAATGAGGAAGAATAGTGACTGAAGGGACTTTGAATGTGGCACAGTTGTTGGTCTCGAGGGTTTAAAGTGAATGGTCTGAAAAAGAGGGTGGCGTAATGGTGTGGGAAATATTTTCTTGGCACGCTTTGGGCCCCTTATTATCAACTGAGCATTACTTAAACACAGCCTAGCTGAGTATTGTTGCTGACCATGTCCGTCTCTTTATAATCACAATGTACCCATTTTCTGATGGAGCTACATATAAAGCAAGGTGATCACCCAAGACTAAAGTTGTGGTCAGACCAACATCACCATCCATAGTAGCAAACTTCCAGCACAGCTCAAAAATGTGTTTGCTAAATTAGACTTTAAAAAATGGGGCAGTCTGAAATGTTGGGTTGCTGAGTACTCTGTAATAAAATTTGAAATTGTCAGGACTTTAAATTTGTATCTACATTGCACTGAAGAATGGGATTGTTCATGCCAAAGTAATCAATTAATAGAGGAGAAATATAAATAAATATTATGTGTCACGTGACCAGTTCTAAACCTTCCAGTAACATTGCAGTCAAAGGAGCTTGGAAAAACTGACTGAGAACCTTCACAGACATATTCCAGTAACATTGCACGGACCTTTAGTCAACATCAGGCTTGTGCCCGAGAGACGATAAAAGACTTTGCACAGAATGAGAGGATTATGGGAAGAAAAGGAAATATGTGGATATATTCCAAGCAGTCAGAAAGTGTGAGTGACAGGGTCAACAATAGAGAAATTAGCTGTGCTGGAGAAAAAAGGCAGATCAGCAGTTTCAAAAGGTTGGTAGGGAATATAAAGTCAAAGAGCCACAAAGGGAGGAATGGAGAGAAGCTCGCAGCTGGAGGATGGCGAAAAGATGGCCTGGTAGAAATGAGAATGTTGATTATAAAAACTTTGACTGAAAATGCCACTTTAGAGGCTCAAAAAGGAGTTCAGCTCTGGGCTACTGTTCCCATAATGAGGGCACACATTCAACATATCGTTTTAGGATGCTGTTTTCTCTTTTGGTGTAAATGCAATGATTTACATTGATTCCCATGACTAAATATATAAACTGTGTTTAAGGCTATCAGCAAACTGTCTCTACAACATGTCTCTACATACACTGAATTAAATAAGGTGAAAATAAATGCATCTCACAGTTTTGTTTAGTTTTGAAGCCAAAATGTAAAAAAAAAAAAAACCACAAGTCAAATTCCTAGCAGTCATGAAGAAAAGATGCAAATAGGTGCTTCTGAAAGCTGAGACAGAAGAGGAACAGACTGTGCTGCAGCTCAATAGCAGAAAGACTTGATTCCTTTATTATTCACAAGGACATGATAAACCACATTGGCAGTAATGACATTCAAGCAACCTCCTGCTGTGGTGTCGTAGGGTACTTAGCTGCATATGACACTCTGCATTTATCCTTTGCAAATATACAGTACAAAGGATCAGATGACTTTGCTTTGGGGCCCTTCAGATGGGGCACTGGGGACATAGACAGGAATGTGAAGCCAATCAAGGTGCACATGGTTGACAATAGCGTTTTTTCTTATTCTTTTTCTAAATCATTTTTTTAAATCATAAAATAACCCTATTAATTTGTGGAAGCTATAAAGTTTAGCACTGGCTTCTGGGGGGGAAAAAAATCTTCAAAAAACAGCCCAGTCAGCAAACCCAAGGAAAAGTGAGGTAATGTTTCAGAGGATCAGCTTGCTAAAAGGTTTGTATCAAAACTTGGTTTCATGTGTCATTTGAGACATGAGGGGAGGCAAAGGTTAAAAAGATATTTTTTCCATCCATACAGGAATATGTCTTATTGATTTTGTAGAATATCAGCAAAATGATGAAGTGATTTGATTCATCAAAGTGCTGAAACTTACTGAAAGTTACTGCAGATTTGTTGGCTGCACATCTGTGATGTGAATCTCCTATTCACCACAATCCAAATGTGATCTATTGGATTGAGATCTGGTGACTGTGGAGGTCATTTGAGTACATTGAACTCATAGTCATGTTCCAGAAACCAGTTTGAGATTATTTGAGCTTTGTGACATGGTGTGTTATCCTGCTGGAAGCAGCCATCAGAAGATCGGTACAGAGTGGTCATAAAGGGACAGACGCGGTCAGCAACAATACTCAGACTGTGGTGTTTAACAAATGCTTAATCTGTACTAAAGGAGTCAAATTGTGACAAGAAACTATCCACCACACCATCAAACCACCTGGAGCCTGAACCACTGATACAAACTACAATGGATCCACGCTTTCATCTTGTTAACACTAGATTCTTACCCTACCAACTAAATATTAAACACTGATGTAGACCAGGCAATGTTTTTCCAGTCTTTTGTTCTTAAATTTGGTGAGGCTTCAACATGCATACCATTCTTTCTCCTTTGTGATTATTATGTGGAAAAATCTCAGCAGCAGTTTCTGAAAAATTAAACCATGCTACACTTAACGTCACTAAAATCACCCTTTTTTTTTAATCCATTTTGATGCTCAGTTTGAACTTCAGCAGGTTGTCCTGACCGAATCTATATGCTTATAGTGAAAACACCAAATGTAAAAAGGCTCATTTACACCACTGAACCCTGCTCTCAAAAACTGACATAGACATAACACTAACTTTCACCACTTATTTCTCAAATCCAGATACACAAAGTTTTAAAAACATGTTTAGTGACTTCTTCTGTAAGTTTGGAGCTTTACGTCACCGTCTTGGTTGGCTGGTTGCGGTCAATAGACTTACATCAGCTAGCTTCTGTTACCTACCTAGTAACAGAACCAATAACTTGGGGGGATATAAGGACACTAAAACTAAAAATCAGCTTAAGGGGATCACTTTTGTGCTGTCCCTGGCTGCAACCAAGGTTAAATATAACCCTGGTGTCCACTTTAACACTCTGTCTCTTAAGCAGTAAGTGTTGTTTCGTTGTTTGGCTTGATGCACTGACAGGGGAAACTACACCTGGATGATTAGATACTATTTTGTGTCCCCTGGAGCTTTATTCTTTTACTCTGCAGCACCACCACCAGCCAAAAGCTTAATGACAAGATACAAATTACCTGCCAATTGTTAGCATTCTGATGTTGTTGTTAAGCTAGTGCCACTGTAGCTGATTGCAGCCTGGGGTGCTAAGAATCTTTGCAGCCCAGAAAGGATGCTGGCCAGATTTCATGTTCTGCTGATTCTCTTCACTCCTGATCCTGTAGTACTCATAATTAATTTCATTTCTAATTCCACCATTATTCTGTTCTACATAATATGATTAAAAATTCACTCTCCTCTCCTTTTGAGTTCCCACGTCTGTTTGGTTTCTTCCTGTAGCTCATCCTACACCATCCCTCTCTCCTTCAGTGGCTCTACTTTTGGTTTCTTTTGGACTCCTTGCCTGTCTTCGTGTGCTGCAGTCAGGCTCATCTGTCTCACTTGCTGTTATGCAGCACTGTGCATCATTTTCTTTTCTTCCCAGTTGTAGCAGATTCCTTCAATTTCAGGTGTGTAAGACACATAAGGTGCAGGAGATAACTTCAGCAAACTGCGGTTTACCCTCGAGCACACAAGGAAGAGCTGCAGTTCACGACTGTTGATGAGCTGTATAGCATGGAAATAACCTCCCAGCTTATCCTGTAGATAAGCAAGCAAGAGGGAGGCAGTCATTTGCCAGTTAGTTAAGCTTTATAGCTGCACACAGTCAGCTTTTGGAGGCAATGGAGGAGGAGAAGGGGTTAGAAGAGGATGAAAAGAAGTAAGAAGTCAAAGGAAAGATGGAGGAGAAGAGAGAGATTTATTTATGCTGCATCCTTAACTAGGGATGTTATTATAGCACAATAAGAGCTGCAGACAAAGTCCAGATTATACTGTTTGGAGTATGCAGCAGCTTATAGGCTGAATCATTTTATCAGTACTGAGCGTAACCCGCCAAAAAAAGAGTTTTATATTTATCAAGAATATTCTTAATTTTTCTCCATGTTGCAGTGGTTTCACTGTGCCAGTAATTTACATATTTGTGTGTGCAGAGATGTAGATCAGCATCACTGAATATTAATTGTTCTGTTGAGAAAGGGTAACTGAATGGGCTGCAAGTGAAATTGAATTTAACCGCTTTTCTTAGGCAAGTTGCTGCAACTGAAGCATGAAAGCTGTGGATTAATTTGTTGATGCGAATTCCATTATTCAAACCGCTTATGCAAGTTCATCAGCCGTTTGCAATTTCATTTTCTGTCCGATAGTAAAGTAATCATTCTTGCTTTGACCGAAAAACAACGGCGAGCAGAATCACGTTTCCTTCATGGCATAACATGCTTTGAGGGAAAAATTTATGGTTGTGTAGCTTTGCAGGTCTTTTTAAAATGCTGTGCTGAGGAAATTTTCCCTAACTGCATCAAGTTTTCAAGTAATGCTGAGGCAAACTGAAGTAAGCGGCTGTAAAACTGTGTCGCTTGTGAAACATCAGCAAAAAGGAAGGAAGTGAAGGTACATCTACAGTTCATAGCCACCGTGTCACTATGCATTTCACTGTGTGCTTTCCCTTTTTTAAGAGCTGTTTACAGTGAGAAATCAGGATGAAATATGCACATGACTCAGTTAAGTGACTGTAATACTAGTCTATACTGTCATGAGTGGCAGAAGAGGACCTAAATGTAGACTTCTGAGGCAAAAAGCAATAAACAAACAAACAAAATCAACATTTATTTAGCTGGACTATTGAGTCCATAGCAGAAAATTAATTGCAGAATCCAAAGAAGCCTAACAAACAATAAGACAAAGGCAGACAGCAACTCTGCAAACACAGAATAGCAATTGGGGCAGAGTGGAGACATCTGAGAGACACAGCTGAACTAAATCAGATAACAAGAGGTGGTGAGGTAAAACTAAAACATGGCACCGGAGACAAATGACTATCAAAATAAAAACAGGAAGTAACAAGACAGAAAAACACCACACAGAGACTCTAAGACTTGACAGGGAACAGAGGGCAGGTAAAACACAATGTAGCCTCAAGGACTTAAATCTATTTTATGATAACACAAAAAAACCCAAAATGGATAATCCAGAAACACAATTACACAAATCACAAATAAGAAAACTGTTAACAAAGGACTAAGAACAGCCCAAAAACCCAAAGCGCTGGGTCAAAGAACCCAGGACCACATAAACACACAGAATCATTAACAAGCTCTAAGAGTCAGACTCATTATACTTTTTCTCTTGTATAGTGCTTAACAAATTTGTTTGACCACCACACAGTGGAAGGCTTATATCACATCGGCCCCAAATGAAAATTTTAATGATTCTGTGATGGTTAATCCTATACTATGTGCTGAGCACATACTAATGCACTAATACTCAAATCTAACATTTATCGGTAACCACAAATGTTCAAATTTACTGTTTTACAAAATCCTAAAAAATGGTAAAGCACATTATTTTTTTTAGTAAGATACTTGTATTTCTGAATAGATGAACTAGTTTTACTGGCTAAATGTTGTGCTTGAAGTCCAGTGTGCCGTCTCAAATTTGGGTATCAACACGTGAATTCAGATTGTTTTTTGTTTAATAAATAGCAATATATGTCTCAGTTCTGAACACAAATGTTCAGAAACCTCTGAAAATGTTTGCATTTCCTGTTTTTATTACAGGTGGTCTAATAAATGAATTAAGCAAATGTTTATATGCAGCATTATATCTCTCCATCTCTTTCTCAAAACCTAAAGAGCCGTGGGCACCTGTTTAAACTAAAAGGCAGGTATTTGTGTCAGAGTGGGTCACTTGGCCCTTACACCACGTGTTTGGGAGTCTATTGTCTCTATACTCCCAGTGAGGCTGGGGTGTGAGTCAGCGAGTGGCAGTGCCAACCCTTTTTGGCATGTTGAACACAAATCTCAGTGTCATTCTGGCCAGCTGCCTATCCTCTCCACCTAGCCTTTTCTTTAGCCATCTCATCCCTGACTCGCTCACAGAATCACTGCTGCTGACAATCTGGTTTTTCTTTCAGTTGCTCTATTGCTGTGTACTGCAGACGCATAATGTACTGTGTCCTGCTCCAGAGTGAGTTCGATCGACTTTACAAGAAGACATCTTTTCAAAGTCTATCATATTAGTTATATTTTGCTCTCGTGAGAAAGAAAATATTGCTAAAATGTAAAGATATATTAAAGACTCTCTCCACTTAAAATTACGTTTATAACTTTTCACTAACATAGTGATACCAAAAGCTTGTGTTACCTACAGTTAGCGGTGCTTTTTAGGTACACAGCAAGTATATCATGTATTTTAAAAAGCTGTTGTGATTGCATCTCATAATGTCTTCTGCCAGCATTTATCAGACTCATGGCTAAAATGATAAAGATTCCTACCTTCCACTGCCAACATCACCTCAAAACGCAAAAAGGAGTTTGCATCATTATCCAAAGTAAGAAACCGAGTGGGTGTAATTGTGGACGTGACAAATTTTCACTTAGTTATGACCTTACTCAGTATGAGCAAATGACATTTTGTTATTGTTGACACACACACACACACACACACACACACACACACACACACACACACACACACACACACACACACACACTGTAAACACTTTCATTCCACATCTCTAAAATGTTTTCTTGAACCCTCAGCCTTAAAGCTGTAATGACCAAACAAAATAGCTTTCATATTGGGCTGGATTTTGAGCTGGATCTCACAGGGAAAGAAAAACACATGTAATCATTGGCATAGAGTAAATCTTTAGGCAACAGCAGTCTGTGAAGAGACACTGTTTGGCACAGTAGAACTGCCTGTGAAGCTAAATATAGCTGCCACATTTGTTTAGCGAATTATTCCTATGCAGCATCAGCAATAGAATCTAGTTTTGTATGTCACATCTTCTTCTTCTTCTTCTCCCCCCTTTAGGGATCACCACCATGGATGATCTGCCTCTGTCTCACTCTGTCTCTCTGTCTCACTCTGCATATCCTCCTTCAGTGCATCCATGAACCTTCTCTGATTTATTCATCTCTCGGCCGCTCCATATTCAATCTATCCTTTGCCCAGTATATCCCCTACCCCCTCTTCTGCACATGTCTTAACCTTGTCTTCAAACTAGTCAACCTGAGCTGTCCCTCTGAAATATTGATTTGTAAACTTGTCAGTCCTGATCACTACCAATAACAATCTGAGCATCTTCAGCTCTGCCACCTTTAGCACCAAACTCCTGTCTTGTTAGCGCCACCGTCACTAAACCATACATCCAAGCAGGTCTCACTACCATTTTATAAACCTTCCCTTTCCTTCTTGCTGCTATCCTTCTGACACAAATCACACCTGACACTCCACCCACTCCACCCTGCTTACATGCACTTCTTACCTCTATTGCGCACTGTCCATTGCTCTGGATGGTTGACCCCATTCGACCCTCACTATCTCTACTGCCTGCATGCTCACCTTTCTATACATCTTCCTCTCATTCACACACATGCATTCTGCGTGGGCTTTCATTCCTCTGCAAACATCATAGTCCACGGAGACTCCTGCCTGACCTCATCTGCCAACTTGTCCTTCAGCACTGTAAACAATAAGGTTCTCAGAGCCGATCTCTGATGTAATCCCAACCCCACCTTGAACCATCCATCGCTCTTACCTCACCCTGTCTTGCTGTCCTCATACATGTCCTGTACCACCCTCACATATTTCTCTGCCACTCTGGCCTTTCTCATGCAGTACCACAGCTTCACTCTTGGGACCCTATCATATGCTTTTTCTAGATCCACAAAGACACAGTGCAGCTTCTTCTGATATCCTCAATACTTCTCCATCACCACTTTCAAAGCAACAAAAGCACCAATTGAAACATTTGAAGCTGAAGTACTGAAAATGGTTTCTAAATGAAGTTATGATGATGATTATTTGACTTGTCTGCTTCTTTACAACGATACCAACATCCCCTCTGGCCAGGAGTTTGGTCAGTTAACTCAGCGGTCCCAACCTTTTTTGCGCCACGGACCGGTTTATGTCCGACAATATTTTCACCGGCCTTTAAGGTGTCGCGGATAAATACAATAAAATAAAATTAGTACCGGTACCGAAAAAAGAAGATTTATTCATAACACACGTGAAAAGACCCAGGAAAACCAAGTTAACGATAAAAACGATAACAAAATAACGCCGAAAACCGATAAAAACCCTGAAAACCATACATTTCACACCTGAGCCTCAACTCTCGAGGCCCGGTACCAAACAACCCACGGTCCGAGGCCCGGGGGTTGGGGACCGCTGAGTTAACTGACGGCCTACGGTTCCCAGGAGGGAGAGCATTTCACATTTTTTGGTGAAATAAAAACCAAATATTTGATGGTTCACCATCAAATTGATGACTTTCATCAGATGTAAACCTTGGGCTGAATTGGGTTTGAATTATATTTGATCCCCTGTCTTTTCACCACTATCAACACCGTTAGGTCAAATTGTAGATAATATAAGTTATTGACAGTAAATACTTTACTGTATGTTTATCTATCATGTAATGGCCGTTCATTTCTTTTTCATGTCCTGCTCCCTGAGCTTGTAGTGAGCTGTGTTGCTCAGCAGGTAATATGCTTTCTTGCTCCAATTAGGTCAGAATCATTTTCACATAATCAGATTATAGTCAGACAATTTAATTTCTTGTTGTTAATAACTTCTAAAATTGTTATTAAATTATACCGTAGTTAAAGACAGGTCTGCGTTTGCTCCACCTGTCACCGTGTCTGTTTGCTTCTGCCTCGTAACACAAGAAAGGATGAGTGTGAGTCTTTGATTCATCTTACAGTCAGTTACCTGAATAGTGTCGCACTGATGTTCACAACTGCTTTTTACTGCAGGGAAAATGACACATTCCTTGTGACCTCATGACAGTTGTGGTGTATAAATAAATCATACTGTTTTTAGCAAAGTTTGACATCTCTTTCTTTATATTTATATTAAAAAAATCTTTTTAGAGGACCGCATCTACAGTGTGATCATTCTGAATGAAATAAGATTTCATTCTCTACACTTGACTTGGTTCCTTCTCTCATTTCACCATCTCTCACCCCGAAAGTCTCACTTGGATCCTTTTTTTTTCATGATAGCTCACACTTATATATTTCATAGTTCACACCTGACCTGGTAGAGCAAACACTGGGGACTCTGTGTTTTCACATTGTCATTAAATACTGTCACTTTGTAAATAGAATGAAAATAGAGAACCACACGTGAAGTTGGAATAAAAGAAAGGAAATAGATCCGCTACAAGGCAAAAAAAATAAAAAATAAAAAAATAAAATCCACACAGAAAAAGTGGGCCATGTATTCCATGTGGATCAAACTAGCAATGAAAAACTCTTCAAAGTGATAAATAAAAAAACAAGGCTGTTTCACACACGAGCAAACGTTTGCTTGTTATATCATGAAAGAGATTTGTCTCCTATCAGGAATTAGTAGGTTAACATTTGACCCAGATACAGCGGAGATCTGAGGTTGTTCATTACATCAAAGACTTTAAATTAAGCTTTCTCATTTAAAAAGAAAATGATCTTTAAAATAACACACTTTTTCACTGAGTGGCTTTAAGGCTGAGTTGGCCTCATGAGACAACTGAAATATGCAACTTGTCTCCTATTTTCTTATTGCAGGCTATTCAGATTCTTAATAATCTTCCAAAGCTTGTTGCACTTGGCAACTTTTTGTGCTACAGTGTCCAGCATTGTTATTTCCGTCTCTTCATGGAGAACCTTTAGACCTGTATGACATGTTTTTATTCTGTGAGCAGTTTTCTAAAGATACCAAGTCCTACATACTTCCCATTACACAAAACCATTTAAAACTACAGCATCTCTTAGAGATTAGTTTAGTTTCCAAGAAGTAAGTTTGTGTTGTGATAGCTATTTCTGCTCTCGGGCTGTGTTGGCAGCAAAGAGATTTGCACTGTGTGCAGCACACGAGATAACATGTGACTGTCCTTAGTGACCTGCACAGGCTGGCAGATACTCTCAGACTTTGCTATGTAACTGCTGAAAGTGTCTGTTAATCTATGCTTAGTCTGATCAACGAATTTAGCATTTCAATCCTATGACTGTCATCGCTTTTATAATTGTCACACTCACAGTGGTAAGGTTTTATTTAAAGGAACAAGTGGACCCAAAGGAACTAGAGATACTTTCTTTCTATATTTATACTAATATAAATATAGAAAGAAAGTATCTCTAGTTCCTTGTGGCCTTAAGGCGATGCAGTGGTTAGTACTGCCATTTCACAGCAAGAAGGTCCTGGATTTGAATCCAGCCTTGAGCCTTTCTGTGAGGAGTTTGCATGTTCTCCCCGTGTCTGGGTTGTCTCCAGGTATTCTGGCTTTGTCCTACAATCCAAAGTAATGCATGGGGTTATCTAAACCGGCTAAAGGTATTAATGTGGATTTAAATATTTGTCTGTCTCTATGTGTTAGCCTTGTGACAGACTGGGATAGTGATCATTGGGTTACAAAAAAAATCAGATAAAAAATCCCTGCAGTCAGTCACCAGCCAGTGGTTCTTTGTGGTCCTTCACAGTTGTTGACATATTTTTTTCCCTTCTGTGACTGGGACCTAAATGGGAGGCTTATTTGAGACAATCTATCAGGTTTTCTGTTGCATCATTTAAGGCTTTTTTAAAAAGGCTTTATACAGATTTTCCTTTTTTACATATGCAATACGCTTTTGCTGCTGAGAATACAAATAAACAGACTTCAGTATGAATGAAGTGCAGCTGAACAAATACATAATGTAGTTCAATCATACTATTTATTCTTATAATTATATTTGATTTCTTTAATATGACATGGATGAGGCAGAGTGATAAAATAGATATTGGTGTTGCATTTATCTGGTGTGATTCCTTGGTTTTGAAGATAGAAGCAGCATTCAAAAACTGTGGGTGTATAATGGATGCAAGTGGGTGACAATGATAATTAATCTTTTGGTCTACACTGACATGATGGCATTGCACAGCTGCTGTAGATTCATGATGTGTTTGAACTTCACCAGGTTATGTCGACCATGTGTGCATGAAAGAATGGTGAATGAACTGGTACTTTTACAACACATTTTAAGTCAGGTAAGCAATCAAAGCACATTCTACTACAAGTTTAATTCACCCAGTTACTCATATATTCATACAGAACTTTGTGACTTCTATGTCTTTGAAAAGCACTATATAAATAAACCTTACTTACTTGAGCCACAGCTGACCCATACATTGATGCATCCAGTGGCTGGTTGGATATTTGCATCATCAAGCAGTACTTAATATAGAGGCCGGTAAGTGTATATCACTTTTTCAAAATTTAAGTTCTTTTTGCTTCTGAGACCAATAAAAACATTTTAGCTGACAAGGTCAGCAGATGACTAATGCATTCATTACAACTCAATGTTACCCAGATGAATTCTGGGGTATAATGCTTGTTTAATGCTTAATAAAAGCTGTTGGCCACATACAGAGAAACCCCCCGGCCTGAGCAATGTGTGCATTCTTTTGAAGTCGAGGGTCTAATGATAGAAAGATAAAACTTGCATCAGGAAGGTCATATGCAGCATAATCTTCCAATAAGGGCATATAAGGACAATGACTAAAGAATTTTGATTGTGCTTTACAATGACAGCAACCCAGCAAACTTACAGTAATCCTCCTGAGGATTATGATAATGTTGACACTATTATCCATGAGTTCAATAAAGTCCAAAAAGTGGATTGAAGAGCAGATAAAAAACAAGGTTGAGTGGTAGGTGTTACAAGAAAAGGTGCTTTAACTGAAAACGTACCTAACAAATCTTTAATCTAAAACAGGGAGCTAGCAATGACCTGATAAAGACAGAGGGAGAAGAAAAGGCTAAATACAGATTAACACAAAGTCAGTGATAGAGAGAATGAGAACCCCGACTAAAACCAATCCAGTTCTTCATCTGTTTCTTACTATATGTAATAAATTGTACTTATTGGTGGCTGAATGGCACCACAAGCTCTGGAGGCAACAAACACAGCCCAAGCAGAGCCCAACTGAAGCATTTCAGAGCAAAACCAAAACTGTCTGGCCACCCAGTGCTGGGAAGCAGCTGAAGTCAGCTGTCTCTCCAGACTGCCTGCTGGGAAAATACAGTTTTACTCCTGGAAACAGATGAGAATCAAAGTATAGATGACAAATGATAATTTGGAAATGAGAGGGAGCGTGCAGATTGACAGATTTAAAAATGGGAGAGGAGAAGGAAGAGAGGCTAGATAGAGGGGAAGCAAAAGAGAAAATAGGGTTATGCTAATTTGAATGGATGGGGAGATTAAATAGAGGCATATCAGGTCATGTGCCTTCTAGAGACAGGGCCCTAATCCCCTTCTCCTGCTTCTTGCAGCTCTACTTCGCAAACATACAGTACAAATGCACACACTCGCACATATTCACATACACAAGATGACGTAAAAAGACTGGTGCACTGTGGAGAGCATTTTAGATGACAGTCGGGAAAATGGAGTAAGACATCTGGAACTGCAGGGAAAAGAAGAAAGAGTGAAGAAACAACATGTGTAAAATATTTTATTTTACTTTTTTCTTCTGTTACCAGTGCACGCTGTTGGTCCTTCTGGAATATTTACTTTGAGCAAACTTCACATGTGATAAGGATTTGTTTTATTTTTTATCTTTTGCAAAGTCAAGGCTTGTAATCAAACACATATTTACCTTTAAACCTGAATTAGACATCAAAAATACACGCTGAGAGACAGAGAATCAGCAAGCATATGGAAGACAGAGTATCATAAGTAGAATGAAAAAGTACTTCCTTAAGCAAATATTAAAAGATGATGCTTTAAAATAGATATCAGCAAGAATCCTGCCATGACATGACAGCAAAGGACATCAACTATGTCTAATAATAATTATTTGGCAACCAAGTGTTTTCAGTGGCTAATAAATGTAGCAAAAATATCCATACAAATGTGGACATTCAGTTGTACATACTTATTTGATGCTCAGCTGATGATATTTGCAAAACAAGAAATAGATAAAAAGCACAGATGAGTTCTGTGACATGTAAAAGGGCAAAAAAATCTTAATCATCAGGAAATGATTACATATACCTATGAAGTATCAAAATGTATGCACGAAGGTCATAACCTCACTCTGTTCATTTCTAGAGCTGATACTAGCTCACACACACAGTTACGCAGAGGAGCCCTTGAGAGTCCTTATCAGCTTTTTCATGCATTTAAGATAAGATAATATGGTCTTCAATTTACATAATTTCCTGCTCCAAAATAACACAACATTGCAGCAGAAATTGACAAAGGCAGGCTCTGTCAGTGTGCTGTTAAACTGCTCAAGGCCAGCTATGATTATTTCAGACAACTGCCACTAAAAAAACTGGGACATGGTGTACAAACATCATCTTCCTCAGATAGAATATTTTGGTGAAGATAGATAAATAGGTAGAAAATATTGTATAAAAACATTTCATTGTGTATATTTTTAAATGTGCACATAAATAAAACTAGACAGGGCAGCATCGCAGCGTGATATGTTTCCCCTATGCTCATTGTCAAAGTGTTTAGTTTTCAGTACAGTATCTAAATATTAATGAATCATTAGCAGTCGGTGCCACTGCTTTGTTCTGAGTCCTTTCTATAATTAGCTTGTTTTTATGGAATACATTACACGCTGTATACAGGTTGTTGCAACAAACACAAACGACCTTGCATGATAAGAGAAGTTCTATTATTGGAATGAAAAGAACTTGTCAACTATAAAACCAGACAGTTTCACATGTAAGGCTGATAATAAGTGACAGACACACACACATAGAGGCAGGCAAGAGAGGGGAGGAGCTGTCCTTGGTGCTGAATCAGCCACCTGTGCTTTGCTGCTGGTGCTCTTTGTGAACTGTCTACGCACATAGTATTGTATTGTTTTAAAATATATTCTTATTTTCTTCTTGTTCAATTTTTTTAATTGGACTTTAATTTTAAATACATAAGATAAAATCTATAAAATCAAATACTTGCACATATTTATGAGAAATAACTTGGTATAAGAATAGTATGCAAGTACAAGATAAATCAGTCCTGGGTATCCATACGCATGTGCAGACACCTGCTCACAAAATTTAGAAGTGCAAACCTTTTATAAACACGGTTGTATTTGCCTCCATACCTCCACTATGCTACTTTAGTGTCCCTTTAGCTTTAACCATTGTTCTTGTGGTGTACAAATAAACATTGTATTGCACGAAATTCAGCCTTATTGCCTTTCATTTTTCATCAACCCCTGCATATTGCCCCAGTAGTGAATGCAGTCTTGCTTTCAGGAAACTGAATGAGATCATATTGTACGCAACCGTTTTCAGTGGGGGAAGAAGTTTCATTTCACTAATGAAGTAATAATATTACATTTGCAGGCTTGCTACCAATATCCTGTGCATCAGGAGAAGTGTATTAGCATCGCACCGCACTTAAACATCAACAACATAATCATGCTATTTTTATATGCGATATATTGGAATTTTCTACCACGTGCAATATTGTGGAGATAATCTACTGTTTGCTGGAGCAAATTTAAACAAGTCAAAGTTGACAAAGTTTAATTCCAAATAATAAAACCACTTTTTATAAACACAGTTAGCTAAGAAATCTTTCACTGAAGGAAAATAAGCTGTCGAAACACATCATTACAATGTTGAGCGACCATTCGAGACATTTACACTATTTTATTGGCCCTTACTCTCCATTGTAGGCAAAAGCGTAACAACAACATAGACGCTGAATATCTAAATACGATGCTTATAAGGAGAATTCAACAGCTTTCACCTGAATCTGGTACTGCCCCTTCATCACCATCATTTTCCAGCCTATAGAATTCAGCTCCTCTGCTGCTTTTGGCGTAGTTTCGTTGGTCTCGACCAATCAGGACGAGCGGAGCACTTGTGACGGTGAAATCAAAGTTGTTGTAGGAGCGCGTGTGCAAGTGAGCGAGCGAGCGGAGAAAAACTGGCCGGTGTGAGAGAGAGGAGAGAGGCGGCGGAGGGAAGTGGACGAACCGGCTGGCTGCAGCTGTTGGATATTTTTCCCACCGTGTCTTCAGAGCGAAAAAAAAAAGGACAGAGAGAGCTTTAAAGCGTATTCCTAGATGGCTGCTGTCCACAAGTTAGCAGTCAGAATCGGTCCAGGGTCGCTGCACGAGAGACCGTAGGGATGCTTGCACCTCTGCATGCGTAGTTTCCAGATTCCTCTGTCGCTGTGGACTTGCCAGTTTGGTTGAGTTTTCCTGAGGAAGGAAGTTTTTTTTTTAAACAGAAAATGACAGAAATAAGCGAAAAGGAGAACGAACCTCAAAACCGGGACCTTCACCGACCACAGGCTACTGTGCCTAGTCAACAAGAATCAAAGGTAACGGAACACACCTGTGTAAAAACTGCAGGATTTTTTTTTAAAAGCAATAATCTGTTACTGATAGAGGAATGTTTTTATATCATTTTCTTTACTGTTTTATTTAGTGGTCTTTCAGTTTAAAAGAAATAATTTTTAATATGTAAATTGGGACTAAGTGCGAGTATTTACTTTCCCACGAGGCTAATTCTGTGGCGGCTTGCATAACAACCCTAACCCGCTTTAATTCAGGTAATTAGCTTGGCCTCAGAGTTGGAGAGCAGAGATTACACAGAGGGGTGTAAGCGTTGTCTGGTATGTGTGCACAAAATATCAAAAGCTGCAAGTAAACAAAGAAGAAAGGTCCTTATTGCTTGTTTAGCTTAGGTCAGAGAAGGATGTCCACAGTCGTTTTGTGTACATGCTGTAAATATTAGAAGTACAGTGTCCCAGAAGAGGAGTCCTCCCTGCTGCCAAACATGGAATCCAGTCGCCCTTTTATAACACCTCGTGTCTAGTTAAATGGATGTGCCAACACTTCTTCTGTGCTTTATCTGCTAATGTTGGCTGTTATTTGATTAAGTACATTAATTTAGGCATTGGCAGTTTGCAGACATATGAGATTACTAGACGTACAGTGCATTAGTTATCACTAATGTACACATGGAGGCTGGGAAGAGAGACTGCAGCAGCCAGCTTTAATAGTCTGCAAATAGAATTAAACAAGTCTCCCCTTGAAGTAGGTTTAATTTTGTTCCACTCATTTGTGCTCCAGTTCTCTCACTTAAATCTATGCCCTGAGAATACCTGAACAAGGTTTGGATGCTAATGCTTGTTTTCAGGGACCCTGCTTGTTTTGAGGTTAAATTGATGAGTCCAATATCCTTGGCTAAATTCAGAACCATTGTCATCGCCATTACTACTGCTCCTGCGATTAGCCTTATTTTAATCTTGTAATATGAGTTCATTGTAGTTCTTTCTGATGTAGTGTTTTGGTTTTCAGCCTTGTATACTGCCATCTTGGCTAAACTTCCAACCTCAGTAGGATTTTCCCAAATAAGTGGGGGGAAAAGTGAAAATAGAAAATTTAAGGTCAGCTTTTTATGGCAAATGGCCTTTCGGATGCAACCCTGAAGGCTTCTGTGTCCTCCAGGATAATAATAATAATAATAATGTTAATATTAATATTAATAATAATAATGGTAATAATAATAATAGTAGTAGTAACTAAGAACAACTAAATTTTTTTTTAAAAAGGACATGGAAAACCCTCTTTAAAATAGGACCAAATGATCTGGAAAACAGAGTGGTGCTCACATCAAGGCATCGAAAGCATGGAGGAGACAAACATCTGATGACATGAAGACTCTAGTGACACTTAAAGTACAGGGTGGGCCATTTATATGGATACACCGTAATAAAATGGGAATGGTTGGTGATATTAAAGTCCTGTTTGTGGCACATTAGTATACGTGAGGGGGCAAACTCCTCAAGATGGGTGGTGACCATGGTGGCCATTTAGAAGTCGGCCATCTTGGATACAACTTTTGTTTTTTCAATAGGAAGAGGGCCATGTGACATATCAAACTTATTGGTAATGTCACAAGAAAAACAATGGTGTGCTTGGTTTCAATGTAACTTTATTCTTTCATGAGTTATTTACAAGTTTCTGACCATTTATAAAATGTGTTCAATGTGCTGCCCATTGTGTTGGATTGTCAATGCAACCCTCTTCACACGCTGATAGCAACACCACAGGAGAAATGCCAGCACAGGCATGCAGTATCCATAGTTTCAGGTGCTGCACATCTCGTATCTTCAAACCATAGACAATTGCCTTCAGATGACCCCAAAGATAAAAGTCTTAAGGGGGTCAGATCGGGAGACCTTGGGGGCCAATTAACTGGCCCACGATGACCAGTCCAGGAAACTGTTCATCTAGGAATGCTTGGACCTGGCACCCATAATGTGGTGGTGCACCATCTTGCTGGAAAAACTCAGGGAACGTGCCAGCTTCAGTGCATAAAGAGGGAAACACATCATCATGTAGCAATTTCAAATATCCAGTGGCCTTGAAGTTTCCATTGATGAAGAATGGACCCACTATCGTTGTACCCCATATACCACACCAAACCCTCACTTTTGTTGTTCCAACAGTCTTGGAGGGATCCATCCAATGTGGGTTAGTGTCAGACCAATAGCGGTGGTTTTGTTTGTTAACTTCACCATTCACATAAAAGTTTGCCTCATCACTGAACAAAATCTTCTGCGTGAACTGAGGGTCCTGTTCCAATTTTTGTTTTGCCCATTCTGCAAATTCTGTGCGCCGATCTGGGTCATCCTCGTTGAGATGCTGCAGTAGCTGGAGTTTGTAAGGGTGCCATTTGTGAGTAGCTAATATCCGCCGAAGGGATGTTCGACTAATGCCACTCTCCAGTGACATGCGGCGAGTGCTACGCTGTGGGCGCTTGCTGAATGAAGCTAGGACAGCCACTGATGTTTCTTCATTAGTGACAGTTTTCTTGCATCCACATTTTGGCAAATCCAACACTGAACCAACTTAGCAAGCAGTTTGCTAACTGTAGCATGGGAGATGGGTGGTCTCGTAGGGTGTCTTGCATTGAAATCTGCTGTAATGACCCGGTTACTGCATTCACCAGATATCAACACAATTTCAATCCGCTCCTCACGTGTTAACCTCTTCGACATGTCAATGGCTGTGAACAAAGAGAAACTTGTAAATAACTCATGAAAGAATAAAGTTACATTGAAACCAAGCACACCATTGTTTTTCTTGTGACATTACCAATAGGTTTGATGTGTCACATGGCCCTCTTCCTATTGAAAAAACAAAAGTTGTATCCAAGATGGCCGACTTCTAAATGGCCACCATGGTCACCACCCATCTTGAGGAGTTTGCCCCCTCACATATACTAATGTGCCACAAACAGGACTTTAATATCACCAACCATTCCCATGTTATTACGGTGTATCCATATAAATGGCCCACCCTGTACTTTAAGTGTCACTAGAGTCTTCATGTCATCAGATGTTTGTCTCCTCCATGCTTTCGATGCCCTGGAGTGCTAATGTATACTCACCTACATTTAAATCTAGTTTATGGTCTCTGCACTGGTAATGTCACACCAAACGTGACATTACTACAGCACCGTATCCATTTATGCTGGTGCTTGAGGCACTGGACTTGCTGCAGTCTTAAAATGAAGGTGTTACCATTCAGAAGAAAGCTCTGCACCAGCTCTGGAGCAGGAGTAAAAGTTGGGAGGCAAGTTTTCCCTAGAAAGTCTTTTTAAGCTGTATACAGGGTAACAACAGCGAGCATAAACTAGGTGTCATGCTTCTGCCTGCCTTGCTCTGCAGTTTTGTCACCAAAGTTGTGTCGTTGTGAGGTGTAGTTAAATTTTTTTTGTCATGTAAGGTAAAGTGGAGGGTTTCAGAAGAGTTTGTTGTGTTTGCTTGTGTTGTACCTCTGGTTTAGATTTAACAGAGGGTTGTTGCCTGCTTTGTAACTCCGAAGTTTTATTTTATTTTTAAATGGATTTGCCAATCCGTTTTTCTCCGAATTGAATCAGAGTAAATTTTCAGTGACTAAACCAGCTTAAATCCCTCACCAACATGGATCTAAATCTCCAACGACAGCTTTAATTGCAGCAAATATCACAATAACAAATCACATTATACTCGTCTTTTGTTGGTCATCACCACAGGGACCTGAAACAGGCCTGGCAGGAAGGGCTCTTTGTTGTTGTTACTTGACTACAGACGGCACAATGGATGGTGGGCAGTGAGGTGCGGCGTGAATTTATGAGACAATCAGCTAGCATATGTTTGCTGTGTCCTGCTAGTGGCTGGGTCATAATTCATGCGAATGCTTGTCCAGACAAAACAGAAATGGGAGGAAACAATCCTCTGAGCTACGTCAGCCATGTCGCCCCGTTGTTTGCAAAACCAGCTGCTGGCACCGTGACCTATTCCCATCTCACAGAAGAATAAGGAAGAGGAAAGGGGAGGGGAAAGATTAAATATGTGTTACAACTGGGGTCTCTTTAAGAGTAATCTACTTGAGAGTATCTGTAGAGATTTACTTGCTTTTTTTTCTTCTGTCACTCTGAATATTTTTACTTAAATCTTTTAATTTCATAACAGTTTCTTCCTTCTGCTCTCGCCCTGTTTCCCCCGTTCTGACTTCTAACAACCAATCTTTTTATTCTTTCTCATCTCTTTAGCAGCTCTCCCTTATGTCTCACTCATTTTCCCCTCTCTCGCTCTCTCTCTCCTCACTGTCCCTCAGCTCTCAGAGTATTTATTGCACCGCTAAGTGGGCCCACTGGCTTTCTTGAGTGCTTCTAATAGAGCTAGTGACAGAGAATGAGTAGTTATTCCACCTCCTCCACCTACGGGCAAGGTGATTGCTCCAAAAATATTATTATTCCTCTCTACTCACTTGGAGCACATGTTGTACAAGTTTATTCGGTATTGAATTTGCTTTTGCTTTTGGCTTGTTGTGTCATGTAAATGCACTTTACATTAAGCTTAGTTTAAAATTAAGACTAAAAACAGGGAACTCGACATCCTGGCGCTGTCCAGAAGCAGCAAAATCAATCCTTCTAGCACCTCTATGAAGACCAACAACTCAACAATTATGGCACGCAACAGTCTCATCGCGGCACGAGTTGTTAAAAACTGTAGTTTATCATGTCTGTAAGGTTGCACGTAGTTATAAGGCTCCAGGCTTTTTTGCCAACCTCTGTATAAAAGGCACCTTTAAGGTTTTCCACTACTGTTTTTTAGCATCACAGATTCTGGAAGCAGCTGAATTTAGCAACCAATTTAGTAACCTTTTAACAAAAGTAAGCTAGCAATTTGCTCCATATTTAGTTATTGTGCTCATTCTATAGCACATTTGATCATGCACACACAGGTATGGAGAGGTCCAAAAGTTGAAGTCCATCCCAGCTAGTTGTCATCTCAAACATAATACTCCCGAGGAACTAAAGACCCAGTCGATTACTTTACATTTGGGTGTTAATGTCTTCCCAATAACAGGAAAATCCTTAATGTTAGCATATAGCTCATAATCTAAAATTCTAATCTGATTATTATCTGATATTCCCATGTAGTATCATTATGTAGTGTTGGCTTTGGCCCATCAGCTGACCCGTCCATTCATCCATCCATGGTGACCATAGCTCAGTAGGTAGAGCAGGTTGTCTATTAATTGGAAGGTTGGTTGACTGGCTGTTCTAGTCTGCATGCCAAAGTATTCTTGTGCAAGATGCTGACCCTCAAGTTGCTCTGCAATGTGTTCATTGGAGTGTGAATGTGTGACTGTTAAATAGAAGGTGCATAGGAAGGAAAAAAGCTGCTTGTATGAATGGGTGAAAGAGGCATGTAAAGCGCTTTGTGCTCAAGTAGAATAGAAACGTGCTCTATAAGCACCAGTCCATTATTGTTATGACTGCTTATAACACAGTTACCTCTTATTTCCATCCGGGTTACTGGGGCAGCAGTTTAAGCAGAGACGTCCAGACCTCCCTCTCCTTGGACACTTCCTCTAAATTTCTGGTAAAGCACTGAGGTCTTCCAACACTAGCTGAAAAACAATTTCCCCGGCTTGTTCTAGGACTGCCCCGGGACCCCTCCCTGTAGGACACGCTGAAAATGCCTCATGCAGGACATACTTAGGAGGCATCCTTGTCAGATGCCTGAACCAATTCAGTTGGCTCCTTTCAATGTGGAGTAGTGGCTCTATTCTGAGGTGTAATGAACTCCTCACCCTTTCTTAGCCCAGAATACTCTACAGAGGAAGCTTGATTCTGCGATTGTAACCATGATCTTTCAGTATCTACCCTCTGCTTGTGACCATTAAATGTTAAATACCTAACTATAAACCATAAATTATAAATGCCAGTTGAATATGTAATGACTTACACAAAGTGGGTGTCATGCAGTATTGTGCATCTGCAGATAAGACTTATTATTATTATTATCATTATTATTATATTAACTTCGTGCGGACTTCTGTCACTCTTTGTAGTTTTTTTTTTTTTTTTTTGCACTTTTTAATGGATTTTTTGGATGTGGGGGGGCTTAAAATATCCCAGGAGAAAAACACGGTGTCACAAGTACAATATGAAAAAAAAGAATGTATTTTTTTTTATATCAGAGCATGTAAACCTATTGCTGTAGAAAAATAAAATTTTAAAACATGTAACTGTTCATAATATGGGTTCTTTAAAACACCACTTTTGTTAAGTAGTGGATAAAATGAGAGCTGTGCTCAGAATCAGCTGCTACATAAAGTTTAATATTCACATTAGACTTTGCGTGCAAATGCTGACAGTGCTTGGTGCCCCGGTCCATAGGGAGTTACACAGACCACCAAATTTTCAGCCAACACAGAAGACATTTTTATGGAGGTAAAGTTATAGCGCAATTTCTGTCTGACTTTGCCCTTCAGTCACTTCTCAGAGCTCTCCTCCTTCTGCTGTTCCTCTCACTAACTTGCTTATCAGCTTTTTTTCCTCCTCTTTAACTAATTAATTGTTTGCTCTCCTCTTAGAATATCACTTTCCTTTCTCTTTCATAATTACTCTGGGCAATTTAAATAAACTTGTAGTTGAAGTTCATCTGTATATCTTTCTTTTTTAGCGTTTCCTGTGCCATAGCTCCCTATTTCTGTATATGATGACTTTTTCCAAAGTTCAGAGTAGATAGATAGTTATGGGTGGTTGGAAGGATAAAGATGAATTAGGGACTGGATTTCAAGCCGGAGTTAGCAGAATTGACTGAACAAGAGGAAAAGCAAAAAAGAGAAGCGTGACAGTGATCATCATATTATCAATAGCCAGAATTTAGATGGTTAAACTAAACTATAGGTTGCACTTATTTTTGATCAAGACTTTCTTTAAAGTGTTCATTAGAAACATGAATTTTAAGATTAGCAATATTTCCACTTCATGAAACAAACCGCACATAAATGCACTGCAGCAAATTGGATAATGATGATCTTCTTCAATAACATTTTGTATAACTAAACTCCTTTTAATGAGCACTCAGTTCATACAGCCTGATTATACTGTGTAGATGATGTTTCTGGACAAAGTGTATTCCGTCTCCTTGTGTTTGTTTCAGCTGCATTCCTGCTGGAAATATCATTCAATTAAAAGTGAGTGAATGATGCATCTTCCT
The DNA here is from genome assembly GCF_041146795.1 of Maylandia zebra. Taxonomy (NCBI): domain Eukaryota; kingdom Metazoa; phylum Chordata; class Actinopteri; order Cichliformes; family Cichlidae; genus Maylandia; species Maylandia zebra. The sequence continues at coordinate 18,489,566 of NC_135174.1, read as the reverse complement.
CCTGACAGTCTGTGATGTGTTGTTTTTTGTCTGTAAGATAGATGGATTTGTCCTTCTGACCTTTGAAAATAACTAGAGAGAAGCTTGCAGGGAAGGCAGATAAATGGTTGGGAGACACAGATATTGACAACAGCAGGATTCTCCACAAACTGCAAACTAATAAAACAACTTCTCATTCTTTACAGCCTCACTGTTATACTTATGTATCTCGCATTGTTTTGATTGATGATGAAGTCAGTAAATTACTGCCCTTGATTGGGTTCAGAAATGCTGCTGATTCAGCAGAGTCCCGTGTACAATGTCAGCGAGGAATAAGCAGGGACTTTGTTTAGTACTGACCTTAGGTTATTGCTTTAGGGATAGGGAACTTCTAGGTTATTTTCTCTTTTCAAATATAAAGCTGTTAATGTAATGAGATGGAAGAATTGAAAGTTCACAATGAATAGTTTTCATCTTCAGCTCTAAATGGCAGACTTGCCTTGACCAAATGTGGGGATATGTGTACATGTGTGATGTAAAATAAGATGAATTTATAACAATTACTTATCCTTAAGTTGCTTGTGTTGCTTGGCAACTATGATGTAACTTAGTCATCTACTGAAGAGGGTACTTCTAGTACTGCATTGACATTAAATTAATAAAAATACAGCTTTGACTTTTTCTCCAAGACTGAGACAAGTTTATCAGAGTAGGACGTTTCTCTTTCCGTGTACAACCCCAATTCCAATAAAGTTGATGCGGTGTAAACAAAAACAGAATTCAATGATTTGCAAGTCCCATAAACTTGCATTTGGTCAAATTAGAACATATGAAATTTATCAAATGCTTAAACTTTGAAATTTCACTATTTCATGCCAAACAGTTTGACTCAGTTTAAATTTGATGCAGCAACATATCTTAGGACATAGTTAGGACAAGGGCAACAAAAGGCTGCAAATATGGTGGCCCTGAGAGGTCAAGTGCACTGCAGCCTAAGAAAATGCCAACAAATAGAAAAATACCGCAAAGGCACACAAAGCACAATCCAAGTTGAATAAAACACAACAGAAGCAGAAAATATCAAAACCTCACAAAATATATGGAAGTAATTTAGGGGAAATGATGTGTTGATAAGAAGTGGAGGCCTCGTTGGTGTTCAGCAATCCACACAAAACTGGATCTTGGAGATTCTAGAGCAACTTTTAAAGCAAGTGGGCAATAATTTGTTGACAGGTGTATATGCAGCTATTTTGGCTGCAACCCCAAAATTATAATGACTAGATCCTGATGCGCTCTTCCTTTCATGATCCTTGTTATGAATATTGATCTTGTACAACAAGCTAATGGAACAGGACTGTAGAGGCTTCAAAACTTGACTTTGAGTCCTTTAAGATTTCTTTAGCATTAAAGCAATCCAGCGCTAGTTGTCAATACTTCCACATGTACACAGAAAAAAAACTTTTAATGGTTCATTCAGCTTCTTTATCTTCCAGCAGCTTATGTTGCTATCACAGTATAACTTGGTTTACCACATTCAGATGAACCTGTCAGTCACAGAGGTTGTGTGTGCACTGAATCTGACAAATCACTTAAGTCCCCCTTCTTTCTTTGGACTTTGGCCTCGTAAACTGTCAAAAGTCTGAGTAATTTGTGTAAACAGAATTCAGCTTTCAAAGCAGAGCTGCCTGCAAGAGCACAAATCTGCTGCAGCGTTAACCAAGCAGAAGCTCTCACCAGCGTGATGGCTATTTTGTGTGCTTGGGCTGCTGAGTTCTGCATGTGCAGAACTTAACTACGTAAGTGGCAACGAAAACCTGTACCCGTGTAATTAAATTATTTGCTCATGATTACATTTAATCTTATGTGGGACTTTTGACACGATATAACTCCACAGTCTGCAAAGAAGATGAACAGAAATGTAGAAAATGCAGGTTTTCCAAGATCCCATCAGCCTTACTTTCCATCTAGCTGGTTTAAAAAGGCTGAATAATAGCAGAGGGGTGGTTAGACTGCATATTAATTATTGCTTTAACCAATTAGTTCTTCTTGTGGTTACTGTTTATTTAATGAACTAATTGTGCATATGCCCACCTACAATGGTGCCTTAGTGTTAAGAGGCTTATGTTTGGCCCTTTTTTTTTCTTTTTTTTTGCACATAAATACTGTCACATGCGATGTACCTCAGTGAAATGATAGGAAAGTATTGGAGAAAAATGATGAACATATAATTAGTAAAGAAAACTGCGTGACTTCATTGTCAGAAATGGTGTAATTTTAAAATGAAGCATCTTTTGGAAACCTGTGCTTTGGATTTCACAAGTGTCAAGAAAATTGCAGTTTTGTATTGACGTTACATCAAAGTAACACCTTGCGATAAGTGTTTTTCCTTAGCATTGTGTGAACATCAAAGAGCCATTGTGATTGTCACCTCATACTAACTACAAAGCTGCTTGTGCAGTTAAGCCCTTTAAATGGCTGGATTTGGAGATGCAAGCTGCTTTTGCTGCACAGTTTGGCAGACAGGCTTGTGGGCTCGTGGAGTCTGCTTGCATGGATTGCTAAAACATAGGACTTCAAACAATAGCCAGATATTTTGAAGCCACACACAGAGCTGTGAATGTCATGAAAATGAAAAGACGGGAGAATTTGCCTTGAGTCTGGCCTATTTCTAATCTTTACTGTCTTATTTCTTATTGGTTGATGGACACAGCCAAATGCCTAATACAGTCAAAATAACTTGAGTAATGTCTGGAAAATTTATAAGCCCTCCAATTTTAACAACTTTCTTTTCTTTGCCATGATTTCATCTTTTTTTGTGGATGTGTGAGTGTGTGTCTTTCTCCAATTTTGGCAGGTCAGCTACATAACCCTTTTACTACCACTTATAGGGTGATAATGCAGATCAGGGCAGATTACTTATCGGATTATAACCACTCTTTTAAAAAAGAAAATAATTACTAGGATGGATCCAACACCTAGCCCTGGAAACAGGTTTGATCTGTAAGCTTATTATAAAGGTTATTTTAGGGAGCTTTAAATTTATCTGCGTCTGACTCAAAATTATATCGTGATTCTTCAAGAAAATTTGTAATACTATTTCTAACATTATAGCTAAAAAATAATGAGCTTTTAGTTGATGCTTGCTCGCAGCAGCATTTATAAATGTAAGTAAATGAAAGGAAATTTCCATCCTCCTTTTCCAGTGAGATTCTGTCACTGATGACACGCTCCCTCATTAGAAGTGTGAATCTACCCAAACAAGGTGCCAGCACCAGCATTATAGTGCAATAGTAGTGACACAGCATGAGTGAAATGTAAGCACAAAAGTCACCTATGTTGTGTTTTCCTTGGGTATTTTAACTGAAAGTATGACATGACTTCTTCATGCTTTAATTTAACAATGACTAATGTAAATTAATCTTTCAGTTCTACAGGAGCTGAACAATATTATCACATAATAAAACTGAAAACTATTTTCTACCTGGGCTTTTTAAACCAGCTGCATACAGCTCTGCTTTTCCATCATGCAGCTGCATCAGTCACTTCCATTCATCGTTTGCTCTTCCTGTCATGTGGAGTGTAACTGCTCTAGCAATGCTCAGTGGAGTCATTTGGTTACTTTTGGGTGGCACGTCATCGGCTGCTAGTATCTCCTCTTCATAGTCTGGCTATGCTTGTTTTATGATTGTTGTTGTTGATGTTTTTGTTTTATTTTTTCCAATTTTAGCAGGTACTAAAGGTACAAAATCATTATTGGAAGATGACATGCTGATCTTGCTCTCAGACATTTCCAACCTTTTCCGGTTGTGTGCACTATAGAATGTAAGCAATGATAGCAATTATCTTGCAAGACGACACTAAAAATAAAAAATCTATACTGTTACTACTGTGTCATGGTACTGCCATAATACATACATTTTGTGATGCATCACACTGAACTGTGAAAGGTGGTAAAGTTTAAGGTCCTATGGCAGGCAGGTTGAAGATTGCAGCCCTGGTATAAATGTGAATGTGTGAGGGGAAGTGAGGGTCTCCATTGATGTCAAAAGGAGTCAGGTAGGGAGAAATAAGCAGGACACAGGCAGTAATTTATGACACATTGAGATAAAAGTAAATGCTGTTTCATCTGAATAGGACTCTTGATTATAAACAATGGGCATCAACAAAAAAACCGACAATTTTACCTCTTGGAGTGTTTTTTTTAAAATAAAGTGACAGAACTTTAAGCGAAGGCTCCTTACACATATACACATGGAAAAACTAGAGTTTGGACTTGTTTGGGAAGTTTGTTCTAATCAATGTGACCTGTGCTGCGGTTTGTTCTGGGAGGCATTTCCATTTGCACAAAAGGTTGTTTGAGTAGATGCATTTTTCCCTAATAAGGGCCAACTAATGGAGTGCCTAATGAGGTCACCTTTAATTCACATCTCGGGTCACTGCAAGAGCGCCAAACATCAGACCCCCACTGTGTTTAATGAGACTTTGAGAATCACAAGCAGGCAGAGATCTCCTGAGAACAACACTGCAGTGGGCTTGAGATGCGCAAAGGCTACAAGACACTACAACTGTCCTCGTTTGTACAGACAGAAACGATACCAGACCACATTAAACAAGCATTTCTACATAAATAAAATGGTGTGCAGTTATAAAGTGTGACTACTGAAAAATATATGTTTGTCAAGATCACAAGAAGACTAAAGACTAATTGAGCTACTTGGGGTTCAGTCATTCGTCAGCTCTTAGCGCTTTAATCTTATTGGCCCAAACTGAAGAGAAAGAAGAATTTAATAACCAAACCAGGCTCATAAACCTGATCTAATAAATGCCTATGGATATATTTACGACCAAATCACATAGTTTTATGTATTTGCACCCAGTTCACACTGGGACAGCTTCTTGTCAGAGGAGCCCAGCCAGATTTAAGGCAGCTAAAACTGAATGGGCGGATGTACTGAAATGCTTACAAATAATTACATTTTTAAATTTATTTCATCTACTTTCTTAGTAAAATAAATATCAGCTTTATACATGCTAGATGACCTGGGCATATTATGTAATCTGCCACCAGCTGCTGGTTCAGTTGAATAATCTGTTACTAGAAGGTTTTTACAAACAAATGATGACACCCAGCAGGGATTTTGGCTTCAAAAAAAGCTATCAAAGTTATTTTGAGGCATTACATATACCTAGCTTAAATTTCAATGTCAATAAAAACTGTTTTAAAAACTGTCATATAATGTATCCCAGTCATTTCAGATTTTAAAAAAGTGCATAAAAGTTCTGCTTGTTTTCTGCGAAAATAAGAATTTAAGAGCCTTTTCCCCCTTTATTAATAATTATGATGCCGTCTTCATTGGTGTGTGAGTAATAAATACATTTAACTTTATATTTGACTAAATATTCACTTGATGCTGTGTTGCGGGGGTAATTAGCTGACAGTCATAGACTTTGCCGGTTCATCAGGATTGGAGGACAAGCTTATAGACAGATGCAGATGCTCTGTAACAATAAAAATGGAATTTAAGCTAACATCTTAGCTACCAGTCTTCCCAGATGAATAGATGTGCCCCCCAAAAATGTAAGTAAAGTATAAAAAGAAAAAGAAAAATCAGACACCGCCTCAGTGTGTGTGCACATGCAATATAAGGTCAGCAAGCGCAAACAGCTTCATACAGAACAATAAAATTGTGAAACTGTTTGCAGCTGATGCTGAAAAAGTCGAGGAATAAGATTTAAAGTTGCATTTAATTATTTATTTATAGCACTCATCATCTAGGAAATGCAGAGACTTTAAATGCTGAAAAATGTCTTAGTGTTTTTCACAAACTTTAGACGCTCTTACACTCTGAACAAAGGTTCAGAGGATATTCCAGGAATGGCGCTATTTTCCAGAGAACTTACTGGTCAGTAGGTAGTAATTTCATACCTGTTGATCTGTAATCTAGAATCAATAGGTAATGTGTCAAAGACATTTTTAGTCTTTTGCCAGTAAGTTAAAGCTTATCTCAATTATGATAAACCTTTCTCTCTGAAGTTGATTGGTGTCAGATTTGTTAATAATTCGTCAATATTTAGGACCACGGTCATAAAATTCACATTAAAATACCATGTTTTTGTAAGGAACCAAGATAAATGATTTCTGATTTTTGTTTTTCATTTTTGTGACCTTTAACCTGCACAATGAAACTGACAAAACAAAAATAAATGTAACTAATATGGTTACATAAGTGTACACACTCTTATAAGTAGGGGTGTAGGTAATTTCAGAATTAATCCAACCTAAACACTTGTCAGTACACACCTGTCATCGGTTAAAGTGACTCTGTTTAAAGTTAAATGAATTCCAGTTGTTCTAGTTGGACTTTCATGACATTTATTTAGCTGCATCTTACAATTTCAAATGGATCTCACGTTTAAATGAGGAGGAGGGTACAAAAGAAGTTTAGATAAAGTCTTTTAAAGTTACTGTGATCCAGGGAATCAGGTGATGGCTACTTTTTGAAAAGAATCAGGAGACTCTTTTCCGTTATTGTGCCAGATTTCAGTTTTTTACTGTAAGGTATAGCAGAGGAAGAAAAGCATTGCATAAGAAAGGGTCGAAATATTGTTCCTTTTCTGCTCAGCCCCACAAAAAGCGCAGGAGCATTAACTCCATCTTGGTGGCAGCAGGATGATTTTACCTCACACAGGCATCTTGTCTGCATGCCCACACCTCCCTTCTTAATAATTAATTTATCCAAGTATTCCCTACAACAGCCTATTTATAGAAGGCTTCACCAAACATCTCTGTGCTCATTTTCAAAGTGCAGCTGAAATACAAGGCAGAGTCTAGGCGGTGGTGCGATATTTTCTTCTCTTAACGTGTTCTTTCCTCCATTTCTTGCTTCTGTTTCACTAATTCTTTCAGTTTCTTTGACTACACACATAGTTTACATGTGTTCTTTCACAGACCGCAGCCTGTTCTAATACACTACATCATAAATGCTGTGATGAAGTAATTGCTGTCAGCTGTGTAGTGTGATAGCTTTCCAGTTCTGTGATCTAAAAATAGACTTTTCACCACCTTCGGAGAGTAATTACAGACAGTAACTGTAATTAATAGGATATTGCTTTTGAATTGTTCTTTCAGAGGGTTGTTATAAGATGTATAAAATCTGTAAAACAGCAGCTGTTCTAACATTATTCAATAATAGATAATAAGAGTTATAAAGCCTAGGAGATCATGAGGATAGTGGTGCATATCCAGCAGAATGCACTGCAGACCCCTAATTTCAGAAGGTCAGGCAGCTGTAATTTTTTTAAATTACTTGATGTATAGATACATTCATTAAATAATTATTTATACCAATTTAATCAGTCAGGATGCTTGAATATTCACAGAGCATGATCAATGCCCCCTGACATGTATTATGAAGTCAGCAGAGCTTAAATCAGACTGAACCCAGTGTGCATCTCAGGTAATGATTGTTCACACTGTGTGGCTGTGATGCATAAATGCACACTGCCCATGTGCATGTGGACTGAATATTTATGGACCAGCACTGACCTGGGCCTTGAAAGTCAGTTTGATATATTCGAGTATGTGGAGAACCAAATAGTAAATGCATATGTGATTAGTGTGCTGGTTTCACAGCCTCCACTCTTCAGATGGCTTTTGACAAGATTTTGTAACCTTGATGCCAAAATGCGATTAGTGAGGTCAGCCCCTGATGTTTGACAATACGGTCATACCTTGATGGGATTTAAGTCAGGCCAGTAAAAATTCTCTTCAGCAAACTGGAAAAAACGTTTTGTTATGGGCTTTGCTTAAACCCTGAGGACACTGAAGCAGGAGAAAGTATTCCTCAAACTGTTGCTGTATGCCATAGTGTTTACATTTCCCTTAGCCGCAAGGGTAAATTTGTTGTATTTGTAATAATTTGACTTATTATTTCAATGAAATACGTGTTTGAGGGAGTTATAAGTAGCTTGTTTCATGTGAAAGAAGAGAAGGATTAAATCTTGAGTGTCTGTTTTAATCATGTGCAGTCAAAAAAATGCAGAAAATGGATGTGTTGACAACTATCAGCAAATGTGGAACATGCTGTCGTTATCATTTCTTAGATAAAAGATAATCACTTTTTTTTTTTCAGGCCACATAATGTATTGCCATTTTTTTAGATGTGAAATTGATAAGACAATGGAATTCAAATTTGGATGAACAACATTATGATTTTTCTTTTTTGTTTTATTCAGGCAGATCTATAACCAGACTCTTGTCAGTATGCTGTTGTAATTTGGAGTACTAATGCCCAGATTTCATGATTACTGAACCATGTAAAGCTACGTACCAGATATGTTTGGCAGTCAACTAGCTATTCTTTCACTTTTTAAAATTGGCTCTGAATCCCAGCTTCTGTCTGTTTTTATTTAATCTCTTTAAAAGCTTGGGGAGATAAATAAAGCCATTGATTATCGGACATGTGTTGTCTAGTTTGTGCTCGAAGAAGTTGTTCCTTTTCCTTGGATGTGAAGCAAAGACAGGCATTCACTACAAAGAAGATTAACAAAGTCAGACAAGTTAAAAATCTAATAGAGAGGAACATCCATTACTGAATGGGCCACCAGTCATGCCAAGAAAAGGCCATTAAGGAAAGCATGGACTCAGCTCCCTGTAGAAAACATTTGCGAGAGGAGCTCACTAATGGGTCAACAGAGAGGACTGTTTTCATCACTCAAACTAATTGGCATCTGTGAATCTGTAGCTTGAAGAAGGAAAAAAGGAACATGCTCAATGATATTGATTGGGTTTTCTGTGAAGGAGTGCAGCTGGATGATTTCAAAGCTCAGAGACGCAATAAACCTGATGAAGAGCCTCTCCACATATGAACATAAAGAGGTCCAGTGAAGCTGCAATGCTGGTCTTACTGGCTTTGAAGAAATGTCTCGCCTTTTGCAGGAAATGGTTACACAGGAAGAAAACTAATGCTTAGAAGTAACAAGAATCCAGAATTTAATATAAATTTTGATAGGCTTCAAGTTTGAGGCACTGCTCTGTATATCGCAATGGTATCTTCAACCAAGTCACAAACACAGACCGCTAATGAGCTCTGTGCAAATTGAGGAGGTCTCACGGATCCATTATGTCCTTGCTCCCATTCTCCAGGCCGTTCTCTGTATGAATCCATATCAGTTATTATTTTCCATAAATTGAGTTCCATCACTCCCAAGTCCCTGTAATTATTTGTCATTCTCAGTTCCACTTTATTGTGGCCAAAAGCGCTGGATGGCAAGCATGCAAGAAATTGAGGAAAGTGAAGCCAAAGATGAATACAGTGCTTGCCATGCATCACTGACTGCATCAAATGCATAGCTGCAGTCTGCTCAATAAAACTAATCAAACATGAATTTTAAAGGGTATTGACTTGGGTGGATTTGCAAGGGAAAGCATATTTGCCATCTAAGGAAAAGAGAATAGTGGAGTGGGGTGGGCTGAATATGGAAGATCAGAAGTCAGCCTAGTAGTGCAAGGACAGAAAGGGTACAACTATTTTTAACAGACTAATATTTAAACAAGGCACATACACTTTAGCTGGTTGCCTGTTTGTTGTATCAAAACCCACTGCTATTGTTCCTACTTTAAATCTGCTGCCACCGTACAACATACACGATCCTCAATTAAATACAAGGTGGGTGTTTTAACATTTGAAGTTGCAGTCATTGTTCTAAAAGCACTTGGAAAAAGTATAATAGTCCTTACCTAATCTTTAGTAAGGACATAGAAGTCCATATTAAAGAAGAAATGATTGAAATTATGAATACATTCAAAGATGAAATGGATTGCATTTACATTTTGAAAGAAGTTGTGTTGTCAGCAAATCTCAGCTCTAGGCATCTTTTTTAGGATGTTTTAGCTCACTGTTTTTGGTCCACCGTGTTACTGTTTTGGTTCCACACTGCTCACCACCGACCAGCAAACGACCACCAAAAGCCTAGTGGATGCTAGTGACTGGATGATCAGTATAGGACATTATCATTACAGGCACAAATATATACATATACATTAAACCCCACAAATATTTGGTTAAATGTCCCTTAGCAAGTTGCACCTCAACCAGACACTTTTGGTAGTCATCAGCAAGCTTCTGAAAGGATTCTGTCTGGATATTTGGCCACTCTTCTTTTCAGAATTGAGTAGGGTCGTAGGGTTTCCTTTCTTTGAAACTCCCTTCATTGTGGACAGTGATGCTGGTTTTCCACCACTCCCAGTTCATAGCAGGCTTGAACCTTGGTGGTTTCCTGGGTTGTTCCTAAACATCCTAACCAATTTCCTCAATCATGATAACTAATGAACCTAATAAAGACTGACCTTGTCAAATTAAAACACTGTAATCTTCAGAATCACTTACTAAATGATGTTAAGTGCATGCTTGTCTATATTTGAGACATGTATGATTTTGACCCCGTGTGGATTATCGAAAAATTAAAATTGTGTACTCAGTTCTTGTTTTAGCATGTATGCTGTGCAGTCATTCCACTCTGGGCCTTTTAGTACTTTTGTCGCTTGCTTTCTCAGTTTTCTTGAAAACAGTTATAATCTTTCGTGCTGTTGAAGCCTGACTAAATATCTTTAATGTTTTTTGTTCTAGCTGCAGCGGCTGAAACGCTCCCTCTCCTTCAAATCGGTCATACGCAGCAAGAGTGTGGACAACTTTTTCCAGCGCAGCAACGGTGAATCACAGCCACCTTTATGCCTAACTGCCACATCAGCACCACCGGCATCTCCTCCCCCCATGTCTGAGTCCCCTCTGGCCTATGAACACTCTCCCTCTCTCTCTCCATCTATCAGTCCTAACCCTTCGTTGTCATCACACTCCCCGTCTGTCAGTCCTTCAATATATGGGACTTCCAAGATCCAGCCAAAGTGTCAGGCCCAGCCAGTGCAGCCAGTCAAGACCCACTGTTTCCAGGAGCATGTCTTCCGTAGGCCTACCAGCTGCCAGCGATGCAAACATACAATCCAAGGTAGGTCAGTTGTTCCACTTCAAGAACATCGTATTCACAGCAAAAAGATGCAACCATGTTGGCTCAGGGTGTAGGAATTAGATTGTTATCAATCTGTTTTCTGACATTTACCTTGATTTATAATGTTAGGGGCTTTTTTTTTTGTTTTTTTGTTATTTGTATCTGTCCATGGTGGAAATAAACATGACAAAGAAAAAAGGCAAATGCCACTTGAAATTCAAAGACAAACTGATATTCTTGAGTGTTAGAATTGAATTGTAGAATTTCTTTACTGTCCCTGTCATGATAATTCATAAAATATCTGAATGATCTGTTTCAACAGATATTCTACCTTTGTGTCAATGTGTGTGAGCAAATATTCCTAAAATGGTCATCTCAGACACAAGCCACACTCAGGACAGGCAGCCAGTCGTAAGAAAGCTGGATTAAAGTCAGGAGACTGAGAGTTAAAGTGGCTTGTTTTAGACAGAGTATGATGTGGAGGAGTGCCAGGATAAATAAGGATTAGTTTGAACTGCTATCATGCAAAGTTATCTGTCTAGATATAAAAACATGAAACTGGAAATGAGCATAATAGGTACCCTGTAATGGACTATAGCTCATTTCTTATTATTGCCCAGTCACTGTGGGCAGTTTGCAGTCTATTTGCTCATTGGTCCCAATGAAATCATCCGACAGCAGGCTTTATGGACCTCTGTACATGCTTCCACTGGGAGTTGTTTTGCCTTCTTGTTCTGTTGGCATGCTGACCTATCTCAGCAGTGCTGTTTATGTAAAATGGGATTACCAGTAACATCCACCAAACTGATGTCTTTGTGTCCCTTTGTCTTTGGATGGTCATCAGTGTAGACCAATTTAAAACCATGTCAGTTTAAGCACAAAGGCCATTTCTGAAGGTGGATATACTAACTGTGCCTAATATGAAACATTAGTTTTCTGTAACATTTTGCACACAAACTACAATGTATGTGAGTGACAGAGCTGGTTTATTTTATACTTGATACAGGAACCACAAATGAGGCACACATCTGGCACACCTCATCTTTGCTACCATTAGAATACCATCGCTAGCTAACGATTGATTCAAAGCTACAGAAATATTTCCTGACAGGCTTATGGTAACATGTGTAATGTTTGGTGTTAATGCAGGAAACTCCAAGCAGGGCCTACGTTGTAAATCTTGCAAGATGGCCACCCACCTCTGGTGCTCCTCCGAGCTCTCCCAGCAGCCCTGTAATGGCAAGGTAAGGCTCTTTGCACCTTCATCAGATTGTTACACTTTAAGGATTGATTGAATGATAGCATACAATCTCAGTGGAAGTGTCTGAAATACCAAGATTTAAATATTTCACAGGTATAAAGTACTACTCAATCACTGGTTGGTTGGCTTTGTCTGAATATTATTTTCAGTGTACCTTAGTTGCTTTGCTCTTTACTGCCATCATCTCCCAACAGCTCTGCTTGATGTAGCCAAAAATTCTTGTCACTTAGTTAATTACCTTTCTATATGATGTGTTCTTGCGTAGAGAATTTACTGAAAACGAGCACGTTCTCTGTAGAATGGAGACTAACACAGATTGCATTGTGCCAGCAGCTTTAAACAGCATCTGGATGCTGTAATTGTCTCTGTCACCTGGCATAGTGTTTTGTCTTGGTAATATGCTTAGCCTCAGATCCCTCCGTCTTGTTAAAAGAGGATAAAAGCCTTTTTCAAACCAAACCACCAAAGACAAAAAGGTATGGGTTATAATTGGAATCTTTATTGATGATGTTTTCACAGTAGACTGAGACTAAGTGTGAAGCCCGAGGGGAATAAAAGCTGTGGATGACACCTAGAATATACATGGCCAGGTCCAAATATTTTTCACTCTGCCTCTTTGCCCTTCCTCACACATGTGCTGCTCTTCTCACATGACGTCCTCTTCTCTCCCTCTCTCTTGTCTGGATGCTACATTTCCTTCCTCCCTTCTCAACTCAGTTGGAAAATCAATATCTCTCTGTACCAGCTGGTCTGGCTAATTCAGTGTGAAATTCAGTGTGTTTGAGGCGTACAATCCCTTGAGGATATGACACGGCAGGCTTTCGCCAAGCCTTCGGCAGTGTCCTTTTCGATCACTGCGCGGTCATCAAAGCAGGGATTAGGCATTTTACTGAAACTGAATGGAGTTCAAGGCGACATCGACGTACATTAAGGGGTTCACTGACTCCGAACAAAAGCATGCCACCCAAAAGTTTTGTGTACAAAACATACTCTTCAATGTAAATTGCAGTTGGATTACAATTACAGTGTGTCAATTTCTCAGGTACAATTCATAAATGATTTAAAATTGGAGAAAAAATGTAAAGGGAACAAATTAAAGTCGGAAAAACTTACATGTGTGGCAATTCATGTAAAGTAGCCAGGTTTCCAATTTTGTATACATGTTACTAAAGTTAAGTCCCCAAAAAACAGGAGCTCTGGTGCAATCGTAAGTCCTTCCAGGCGTGAACTCCACTGTCTTTTAAGGACATTTAAAATAATAAATCTGTTTAAAAAATCACTTAACATATTCTGCGTTTTGTTTTTGTTTGTTTTTTTATTCATTTTTACACTTTAAAATGTTTCATTTATATTTATGCCCAAGTCTTCAGTGCGTTTATCTGTTCTAGGGCTGCAGCCAGAACAGTAATAACTAACAGAGCCTAACGATACCACCATGGAAATTTATAGTTACTGCTTTTTAATCCTTCTTGACTGGAAATTAATCATAAGTGATCCCAGAAGTATTATTTTTTTAATTTAATGTCATATCATTGTTATAAGAGTTACGTGACCCAGAAGAAGAAAGGAAAAAATTCAAAGCTTAACAAATGAACAGTATATTTTTTCCTTTGAAATTTATTCTCTTGGGTTTGAGTAATGAAAAAAAATCTTAAACAAGCATTATTACATGAGGAGAATGGTCAAACAAAAAAATCTGAGTGGCTTAGACCTTAGAAAGCACAAGAGAGATATTGATGACTGCGCTCTTCTTGGCTCACTCTCAACCCATTTGCTGAGTGCACCGATATATGACCAATTACTTTAAAACGTCTCCAGAATCAAGCAGCTTTAAATTGGCTTGGAATCATGACAACTTTTTGCTAATCAATGCTAATTTGAATTAAAGATGAATTACAGTATTATTAGAACTAGGCCTGCTGCATTGCACAAAATCGTTGCTTCTGTGTGAAGTCTTTATACAGTTCAGAAATCTGAATCCAGTTTTGATCTTAAATAGGTGTGAACTTTCAGCTTGTCTGCTCCCCTAAAGACTAAGCCATTCCAGTAATACTGTCACAATCGTAAGATATTGTGATACTTAAACAAAAACCTGTTTTCAGTTAAAAGAAAATATGATAAGGGTTAAATACAAATAAATAAAGGCTGGGTAAAAATTTAAAACATCTGGGGTTCACAGCTGTCCTTGTCTTAGAGACAGTAGGTATGTGTAAAGTGATGGCCTGCTTGCTTTTGAAATATGGAGATGTGCATAGAGATTTAAGCTACTGAGTGATCCGGGTTCTGGATAAATAAAGTTACCGCTCACTCTTTAATGTGAAAGAAAGGTTTGTGTGCTTAAGAACATTTTCTACCTACAGTTTTGAGCACAGTTTATTTTAATTGGGAGCATTTGTTGTATAGTTGAGCCCAGTTGTCTCTCAGTAATTAGCAAAAGTGTGAGAGTGAAGCATTTGCTATATTTATTTACTGAGGTGTGTGTGTGTGTGTGTGTGTGTGTGTGTGTGTGTGTGTGTGTGTGTGTGTGTGTGTGTGTGTGTGTGTGTGTGTGTGTGTGTGTGTGTGTGTGTGTGTGTGTGTGTGTCCAAATTCCTGTAAAGAACCTTGTGATAAACAGATTAAAAAAGGAATGATATTTAAAATATTCAGTGAAAGACAGCATTAATACCTGGACTTGGCTTTAGTTGCTTATCTGTGTCTCTATGCTAAAGGTACAACAATGCATAAAAAGAAGATTAATGGCATAGACTTAAAAAAACAAATTGTGAATTGAATAATTTAGGCAGTTTAGGAGATGGCACACAGATTCATTAATAATAAAAATACAAAAAGTACAAATGTAACGATTTTATTGAGAACTTATGACTTAGCCTTATTAATGCACATAAGGACAGAGATAATCTGCTAACCTGTAGTTAGTACTAGCAACAGGAAGTACTAATAAGTACTACAAATGACATAATTCTGGGAGTAAAACTATATATTACCGTTGTTAATAAGGAGGTTTGGTAATAATTGGCCTTTTTTCATCAGTGTATGATCATCTGATCTATAGAAGTCTATAGGAGACTATCCAGGGTAAGCTCATTAGCTAATGAGCAATTCAATGAGCAGTTTCACATTCAGATGTGCCCCGTAATCAGACCCAGATTCAAAACAAAACACTGGGTGACATCATGGTAGCTACATCCATCTTATCCTGTCTATGGTGCACTTTTATGCTGAACACAGCACGAGTCTATGACTAATAGCAGGGCACAGTGGACGAAGTCACCTCACCGAGAAGGTGTGCATCCGCAGCATTCAGCTCCTTTTTTTGTTCCTGTAATGTCTGATCAACTTTCAGAAAGTGCAGTAATGATCATTGTTTAGTTTTGTAGACCCACCGATAGCTGTGCACACTGTCAAACAGGTTTCATTTCGTTATAAAAGTCAACTAATATTTTGGCAGTCAAATGCCATCAATGGCTGTAATGTTAAAATACAGTGAGAGTAAACATTTGATTTGCATCCCTCCCCCCGTAACTGTTACCACATGCATTCAGTCTGTAATACTTCAAATACACAAACTGCAGTACTCTCATTAGTGGGTTTGATTAGGCAGATATGTTCAGATATTTATCTCAATGTGTATTTCTGATATTGTCCCTTTTAACAAAAAGCTTCACTGTTCAGTTTTATGCAGTCATTTCTGTCTAGAGCTGAAGGTTATTTTCTGGGAACAAGCAGATTAAAAAAGAAATAAAAAATTCTGGGCAAGATCTTGTCTGTCTGGCCTGAAAATAGCCATCATCTCCTTCTGTACCTTAAAACTGGTGGTGGTCAGAGTCCGGCAGCCTCGCCTCTGTCAGTGCGCCCCAGGGTGGCTGTGGCTACAATAAATGATCACAGCTGCCAGTTTCTTTTATTATTTTTAAAATTGTAGATCCTGGAATAAATCATTTAGTGATAATTGGGGTTGGTAGATGGCAATTGTTTATCAGTAATTTCTGGTATGGTGTGCTTTGACCTTGTGAAATATTTTTGTATAGAAAAACATCTCGTGAATTTTCATGAGATTGTTTTAATCTAAAAATAAAACACAACCTTGAAAGTGTTGTGTTTTTTTTTTAAGTACAACTGTGCTAAAAGTAATTCAGAGATTAAAGCGATTTACCTGATATATTATTTTCAGCATATATCACAAAAAGATGAAAGAAGAAAAAAATCTAAGAGCTTAAATAAAGCTGAGATTCTTTAGAAACTGTTTCTATTTTGTGTCCCTTTCATGAAAAACAAGGCTTTGAAATTTATCTCTGAGTCACGTCCTGTAGCTAAACATGTTTCTCTTACTAAATAAAGAAACACAAAGGAGTACAGTATCAGATCTGTACTGGCAAGCTTCAGTTTGACAGTGACAAAGGTACAGCAGTGTTTTTAGACATTTCTCCAACAAATCATCTAATGCTTAGTGTAGTGCTAACACACTTTGCTTGTAAACGTCATGCTAACAAAAATTAACACCTTGTCAGATGTTGACTGCCACTGGTTAGTCAGGGGGGGGTCAGTACTGAACCACTGCCTGCTCATTCATCAGGAATGCATTCCTTCATGCTACAATCCATAAAATTTAAGCCTCTGATGGAAAAATATGAACAATATTTTGCATTTATTGCGTTCAAGACACATGAACTACCTTAGTATGTGCTTTGATAAATATCCCTTCATTTTTGCCATATTTTAAGGTGCACCTTTATAGTCTGTTGTCTCACACGACATCCCAGCAGTAATATTTTGCCTTTGTTACTTTGGACCATTATGCTTTCAGTCACCAGATATGTGTGCATATCTCTGTGATCCTAGTGTCATCTGACAGAAGAGTTGTATTTGATTGCCTGCATGCAAATGTGCTGCAACAGCAGAAGACCACAGCCGGTGCCACTCCTGGTAGTTAAGAAGAGGAAAAATGAGGCTCTCAAATAGAGTGGTTCACCAAAATTGAACAATAGAGGACTGAAAGACATTGTCTGTTCTGTTGAGCACAAACAACATGAAAGCATGGAGCTATCCTGCCTTCAGCTTTTGGTGGTTTATGGCGGTGATGGTGTGGGGGAAGTTTTCTTGGCACATTTGGGCCCCTCAGTACAAAGTGAGCGTCATTTAAACCCCACAGCCTGCCTAAGTATTGTTGCTGACCGTGTCCATCCCTATTAAGACCACAGTGTACGCATCCTTTGATGGCTGCTTCCAGCAGGATGACACACCATGTCACAAAGCTCAAATAATGTCAAAGTGGTTCCCTGAATACGACAATGAGTTTGGTCTGCGTAAATTGCTTCCAGAGCCACCACATTTGAATCCAATAGAGTACCTTTAAGCTGTCGTGTAACAAGAGATTTGTATCACAGATGAGCAGCAACTGTGGGAGGCTGTCATGTCAATACAGACCAAAATCTCTGAGGAATGTTTCCAGCACCTTGTTGAATCTAAGCCTTGAAGCGCTTCTAAAGGCAAAAGAGGTCTCGTAGGTGTAATAAAACACGTTTTGCGTTTTATTTACTGCAGTATGTTTTAGTATTTTTCACATGGGTAAAAATTAGTTTTATTTAATTTGAATAAAACTCAAAGAAAATATATAATTTGCAGTTTTGAAAAGCACAAACAAGATTCTTTTGAGTGCATTCACATTTGAACCTTTTCAATTACTCAGAGTTCATGAGTATTTTCTGTAAGTATGTATAAGTATGTTCTGCTTTTCTTTGATAAAGCCTACAAAAGCATTTTTCCACTTCAAGTAACATTTCTCCCTTTCTCTTTCCTTCTCTGCTGTCTCTCTCCTGGTATGTCAGACAGGAGCTTTTAAAAGAAACTTCAGCTCTCCTCTTCTTACCATTGATCCACTGGGTGTGGTTAGAGAGGCTCCTGCTGCGCAGGGTGAGTGATGGAAGCACAGACTGATTTATCTCAGCAGCAAATAACTAGACTCCGAGGATGACTAATCACCATGTCTGCGGCCTTTAATGCTTTATACATGAGAGGCGTGCGTGTGTGCGTGTGTCTCAGTATAGTGTCATCTATAAAACTGCACATATGATGATCTTTTCCTTTTCGTCTGGTCATATGTAGAAGCAGATAATAGCACTGTTGATCCTGTGTATGAGGCCTTGCGCTACGGAATGACACTGGCTCAGTTGAGTCAATCCAGCTTCAGCAGTATCTCAGAATCACCCTGTCATGAGGTATAAATGCACACAGGCAGACACACACACATAAAATACACTGACAACCCTCATCATTCAGAAAAATCTATGTTGATATAATTTCTTGCAAGAATATTGTTCTTCCTGTCTTTATCATAGGAAGAAAAACTGCAAGACAAACTAGAAAACCAGCCTATAGCTGAAGAGGATCACATCCCAGGAAGTAAGTTAAATATTTTCTTGAATACAGGAAATGCATTTTGTTATGTTGTCATGCTAAAATTCCTTGAGGATTATTCTTAACATAACATCAGATCTCAATAGGGGAAAACAATCATGCTGGGTATCTGTTTTAATTGTAATGAAAAGTATCAACTTACAGAGGACTTGATTCAAAAACACACTGAAAATCAAAGTGAAAAAATTGATGTTTATTTTGCCAAAATTTAATTTCAGCAACTAATTTAATTGTATAGCCTCCTCAACATTGTCAGGCATGCTTCTAATGAGATGATGGATGGTGTTCTGGAGGTTCTCCTCCCAGATCTGGACCAGGACATCACTGAGCTCCTGGACAGTCTGAGTCAGGGTGCTGTTGCCTGGGCTGTATATGTTTGTGCCTCCCTCTCAAACCATCACTGACCCACCACCAAAACTGATCATGCTGCATTATGTGTTACAGGCAGCATAACATTCTCCAGCTCTTCTCCAGACCTTTTGACATCTCTCATGTGTGCTCAGTATGAACATGCTTATTTCTTTGAAAATCACAAGGCAGTGGACCTGCTTTTATTCTATGGCAAATGCCGGTCGAGCTCCATGGGTAATGAGCACAGGGCAACTAGGATACTGGGTTCTCAGGAACAGACTTCATGAGGGTGGCCTGACTGTTTGGTCAGAAGCATTCACACCAGTGTCCTGCTGGAGGTCATTTTTTTTTAGCTCTGGCATCATCCTGTTCCTCTTTGCACAAAGGAACAGATACCGGTCTTTCTGATGGGTTAAGGACCTTCTACCACCCTGTTCAGCTCTCCTAACTGCCAGTCTCCTGGAATCTCTTCCAAGCTCTTGAGACTGCGCTGGGAGACACGGTGAACCTCCTGGAAAATGGTGCATATTAATGTGCCATCCTAGAGGAGGTGGACTACCTGTGCATACTCTGTAGGATGCAGGTATTGTCTCATGCTACCAGTAGTTTCTTATTCAGTAACAATTTCCCTTTAAAAAAAAAAGACTGGTTAAAATCTCATGCTGGACAGATATAGACATTAGTTGAGTATTTGTTCATCACTGTTGGGTAACTGGTCCAGAGTCCAGGGACGTCACTGTGCTTAGCCAAGAAATAGTCCCTTGCATAACCCACCTTCTTTTCTTTTAAAGCTATTTTTAATTTCAAGCTAACACTAAACAAATGAGACAGAGCATGTCCATGTGTGAGCTTTAGAGCTTCCGGTAGATGTAGTTTACTCTTTTTCTTTTTTAAGTTTTGACATTTTTCCTTGCTTCTGGCAGCTGGGCTCTAGTTTCAGATTGCGTTGCTTCAGACTCGTACTGATTGTTTACAAAAACAAACACCCCCCCCCCAAAGTATTCCTTGTGTAGGGTCTTTGTGTAACATTTTATGACTACATACTGACAAAAGAAAAAACATGCACCAGTACATTGGTCCTGAAAGTGATACTGTATAGGTATTGTTAATGGATTAATCTAGAATTTGTCATTAAAACAACTTTATAGAATATCTGAATACTGAGTGAAAAAATGTAATGCATAAAAACACGTTTTGAAACAATACGTTACACAGTTTGAGTATTTAAAGAACAAATGTTCAGCTCTAATACATTGTGATGTGTTTCTGGTAAAGGACAATTGCTAAATAAATGTCAAAGAGTTAAAGGACCACATTAACATAATATACAGTACAGTGTAGAGGTGGTAGTGTGTGTCTTCTGCACTTTTCCTCTTTGACTTTAGTCCCAGGAGAAGAGTTCATCTCTGTTTGTACTGCTGCCACTTTATAGTGAATGACCTTCCCTTCTGCCTTACTTGTTTGCCACAAAGTGACAAGAGCTCTCCCTCTTCCTGTGTCTTGTCTTTTCTTTCTTTCTCTTACACCACCCCTCTTTCTTGATTTTTTTCATTTTTTTTTTCTATGTGACCTTTCTTTGTCTCATGCATATTATCTGTCTTTGGTTTCTGTGTCTGTCTCTCCAGTGCTCACCCCTCCTGAAAGCGAGAAGGCTGATTCAGAAGAACGGGTCAGTCTAAAAGTGTGTAGTCAGCATTCCTCTGTTATTTCAGCTTCTTTTTTTTTAATTATTACAAATGCATTCTGTCAAAAAATATTTTTATGTTTGATGATTCCACAAGAGAAGCATGCAAAAAAGCAATCTTGATTTTCCATCTGGTTTTTGTTTTGTTAGACTCCAAAACGAGTGGAGGTTCGCTCTATTCACACCTATGTGGCGCTCTACAAGTTTCTGCCTCAGGAGAAGAACGATTTGGAGCTGCAGTTAGTAAAATTCCTTTGTTTACTGTTTGTGTGTGTGTCATTTGTTATCAATATTGTTCAGTTCCGAGAGATGAGAAAATGTGTACCTGGACAAAATTTTACTGACATTCACCCACCATCTGCCTGCCCAGCAGGATGATTGTAGGGGGTTGCATGGTTCGGTTGGAAAGGGAGAGCTTGCTGGGAGGTCAGGAAGGACAAACAGCTGCACTGTGTGTTTAAAAAAAGGAGTTTTTGTATGTCAGTAGATGCAGGAATCTGCTGAGTGTAGAATTACACCCAACAGTAATCTGGAGGATAATTCTGTGCAAGAAGACAGCACATCAGGAATTTCTTTACATGGACAACAGTCCACTAAGAAAGCTCAGTAATGTTATAAGTGTTCAGACATTGCTGGATTCATCAGTCTGGTAAATTTATGGCATTCACTTACATTTCACTTAAATGTTATGTTTCTTATGGCTTTATATAGACAAAGTAGTTGTGTTTCTATTAATGAATATTATCTGAAGAAACTCTAATTAACTGCATTTTTCTTGGGATTTCAGCACACATGTCTATGTTTGTACTGTACTGCATCAGCCACTCACAGTAATAGCTCAGACAAACCGATATCTCTACTAGGTTGGGAATACCAGAACTATATGATAGACAAGTATTCTAATCTTTTTTTTTTTTAAATAGCAACAGTTTATTAGACATCAGAGACTGCTGACTGTGCTGTTGTAATTTTATTTGATAAGTGTGCAGATACAAGTCAGAAGTGATAAGTAAATGTTGGTTGGAATAAAATAGCCTTTTATTGTTACTGTATATGTAAGGTGGAATTATGGGTGCTTAGTGCCAACTGTGCAGGAGTTTAAAAAAAATCAGGAATAAATAGCAAACAGAAGAAATATATACAAACTAGAAGAATACATATACAAAGCAAAAGAAAGGCACACTTTGGAGAGCAAAGTGTTTGGAAGCAGTGAAAAGGACTGTCTGAGTATAGAGTCTGTGTGTGAGCGGCCTGAGTGATGAGGGTTACTCAGACCATGACTCAGATTAATGAGATGGGTGGGCTGTGGTGTGGTGTGGGGGGTTAGTGTTTTTTAACAGTCTGAATGACCCAGGGGAAGAAGCTGTTGGTGAGTCTGGAGGTGTGGGACCTGATTGACATGAGGCACCGACCAGAGGGCAGCAGGTCAAACAGGTGGTGGGCGGGGTCACCTATGATGGCCCTGGGTTTTCTGAGACAGAAGGATCTGGCGATGGCCTCCAGGGGTGGCAGAGAGCAGTCAATGATTTTTTTTTTTTTTTTTTTTTTTGGGGGGGGCATTGTTAATTACCCTAATTACCCTTCCTGTTCTCATTTGTGGCCCCTGCGTACCAAACACCAAGGCAGTAGTAGAGCACACTCGCCACTTGAGGAGCCAGTAGAAGGCCAGCAGCATCTTCCGGTCCAGGTTATTCTTTCTAAGGACACGGAGGAAGTTTAGCCACTGTTGGGCCTTAATAAGGTCAGCTCATTAAAGTTAGGTCAGCCTATTAAGATTGCTGTTGTGACTTTAATGGAAAACTGACCAAAGTACACAGTCCGGCAGCCAGCTATTTCAGTTGCCTTCAGACTAATGGAAAGAAGCGTCTCAGGCTGCTGTGATATTTACAGGATTATACATAATAGAAGAGTGAACAATTACATAGTGAAGTCCATTTTCGTTATATAGCACATTAAAAAAAACCCACCAAGACACAAATGGTTGATCAAAAGTGTTCCAGTTCAGGCAAACCCTTTAACACACACGCTAGCCTGAAAATGGTCAGTGTTATTCTGCTGCTGTATACTTACTGCTATTATTAGTATTTTGAATGACATTTGAAAAACTCTAAATGGTTTACATCAATGTAAAAATACCACCTCCACCTCCAGTTCTTACTTTGTAATAAGGGTTGATAAACAGCAGAAGTATTGTATCTTGTATTTCCTGTTGTCTATAGGTGCCAATATGCGTCGAATTAGTTTTCACTGTATGCCTCTGTGTGTTAGCCCTGCGACAGACTGGTGACCTGTCCAGGGTGTACCCCACCTCTCGCCCTATGACAGCTGGGATAGGCTCCAGCACCCCCCGCGACCCTAAAAAGGATAAGCGGAAGCGAATGGATTGATGGATGTTTATCTAACACTAACTGGTTTTTTTGGGGGGTTTTTTGGGGTTTTTTTGGTAAAAATAGAATAAAATTACAAGTGAACATCAAACCTGACACTATTGCTTTTAAAGTGGTAAAAATCCTCCTCAAGGGATACTCAGCTCACTGCACTCTGGTCTATATTTTATTTTCTCTGCAGGCCTGGTGACAGAATTCAAGTGACAGATGATTCCAATGAAGACTGGTGGAAGGTAGGCTTTATAAAACAGACTTTATATTGAAATGCACCGAAGTGTTATCTATTCACTAAGTCATTCGGAAGCATTACATTTTCTTTCTTTTTAACTGAGCCAGTGCTTTTGTAAATAACATATTTACTTATCCAGGGTATCTCAATATATTTATCAGAATCACACATGGGACCCTCAGCTCGACATCTGAACTTCCTTTCAAAGCAGAGCTGTTTGGTCACAGTAACAGAGTTGATAGTTGAGCCCTGAAGTAAGGCAGGTGTGACTGTTAGCAGAGCTAGTTAACATGAAGAGGAAGAGGACAGATTGCAATCTGTGTTTTAATGAGACGGCAGGCGATTTTAACCTTGACCAGCAGAAGGACAGACAAATCTTCACATAACAAAACATCAGGGAAAAGTAAAAGCTTGTCTTACCCGACACGGTGGCAGCAGAGGAACTATTTTCCTGCGGCTAATTTTAGTTAACGAAGAAGCCTCAATTAAATGAATGAAAAGATCATCAAGGGGCTCATTTAAAATTGACTGTAAATAAATATTTTTGTTGGATTTTTCTATTTTCCTTCTTAAAGAGTACAAACCAAATTACTTCAGAAAACAATATTTGTGACTTGATTTAAACGCAGTACAATTCTTCATTCAGAATGTGTTTAAACTGATTCAGGACAGTCTAGTGACTTCAGCTACAAATGCACAAACAGTGCTACTGTTATTTCAACAAAAAAAACAAAAAAAAACATACAAACCACCTTCCAAAAGAGATACTTACACTCTGCAGAAATCTGCTGTTTCCCTTTTATATATGCTTTCAGTTTAAGCAAGGACTCAGCCAAGCCAGCAAAATGGGTAAATTTTGAGTTGTGCAACTCCAGCATTCCATTCCTGGGTTTTGTATGCTTGTGTGCCAGAGTCTCTGAAGAGAATAGCAGGGGATTAGGGCTTCACAAATACAAAAATGCTTTTTGGTCTAGTGGCTGTGTTGCTAATTAGGGAACAAAAACTCAGAAATCTCTTTTTAATTCCAGATTTCTTGCTAATTGTGACGGTTCATTCTAATTCATTTTTCTTATTGTGCTACAAATGTGATGCTTATTTGAGGGCTGCAGAGGAAGCTGCCTCTGAATAACATACTCGTGTTGGAACATAAGCGGACATGATATGAAATAATTTACCTTAAGCGAGTGAGCAAAGTTGAGTGAAAACCCAGTGAGTGAGATCTATTTTTATACTACAACCAGTGCAGACCTTTTTTTCCTCTCTGTTTAGACTAACGGGCTAAATGTTTGTGCATGTGTGTGTCCTTGGTTGGGTGTGTTTGCCAGGGGAAAAGCAGAAACAAGGTGGGATTTTTTCCGGCCAACTTTGTGCAGCGTATCCGCCCTGGTGAGAGGGTGTGGAAGGTCACTACTGGTTTCCACGGCAACCGAGACAAAGGCCAGATGACTGTGAAAGAGTCCCAGGTGAGACTGTAAAATACACACAGTTTCTCTTGCACGCTGAAAGCCTTTTCAAAATCTATGCAAATGAATGCAAAAAACTGCTGAGATTACCGAGGACTGCATGTTATGACTGGTTTTTTTTTTTGTTTTTTTTTTGCCTCAGTCCAGAAACTCACATATATTTATTTATTTTTATTTCACTTGCCCTTCCACCTGCTCCATTGTCCTCTCTTCTTGCCTTTCCTCACCGTCTGACTCTCCCTCTGCAGATCTGTATCGGGAAGAACGAGGAGATTGACGACTTCCTCCGGCTGAGCAGCGGGAAGAAGAGGGGCCTGGTTCCTGTGAAGTGTCTGCTAGAAATATGACGGTGCTGCTTTCGCCTTGACCCTCATTTTGTTACAGTGATGGAGGAATACTCAGGAGTGTTTAGCCAACACCTCACTGACCACCAACCACCCGCCTCCATCTCAAAAATGTGGCAGTGAAAGCAGTGTGAGTGGAAGATAACTCACAACTTTGCTTTTTACCGCAGTTTAAGACCTAAAGGATGCAGGGGCTTCCTTGCAATTATTTAGAGCTACTTTTCTTGTAGCACAGCTTTCCTTTTTTATACCCTCACAAATGAAATGTAGCATTATGTGGAAGAGGATAAGTGTGCAGGAAGTCTGGCTACCTCAATAGCCATCTCCATTGGCCATCTGTTTGTGAGAAAGAAGAGAGGACTTTTTAATTATGATGTCGAGGCTTGTCCAAGCCTAAAGAGACATTGTAAGCAAACTGTCTTAATGTCATTGTTTTTGTAGAGGAAACGAGACATTGTGAAAGTCTGTAGCTGTTTATTGTGGTGCGTTGTGCAAACACACTGTCTGGCTGTTTGTTTGAAACCCTGTTAAACCGCCTGGATTTGATAGATTTAGCTGAGAATTTAAACCATATTTGGATGTCCACACTGCAGCTCTATATGAGCACATTTTACATCATGATATGGATATGTGTCACTTCTGCTCCGAGTAGAAAAAGATTCAGGTATTACATAATATATAAAAGTAAGTCTTCTCGGCTACATCTTTTATTAATGACACACACAGATTCTGAGGTTTTTACATTTCAGACTGCTCTCCGGTGATTGGAATATCGTACATTTGTGCTCTTCACAGCTCTGATGTGACAAATGCTTTACGTGCACCTCGGGGAGTTTCTTTGTCAGTGTGCCCTTCAGTCGCACTTTCTTTACACACACAGATTTCATAATTCACTCTGTTCAGTGTAGCGTTAAAAACCATCCACTAGAATCTGCTTTCTTCATCATATAAACACCAAGCCATGTCTATCTGTATGTAATGTCCTGTAATATTCGCGGTCATATCTAGTTGTGTACTTCAGCATGAGGATGGTGTCAATGTTAGGACTTTTTGATGTGCTTGCTTTTCCTCCTGGACAGAGCAGAGCAAAGAAATAATCCAGGATGATTTATTAAACTCTTCCAACTTTCAGTCTCTCAGACACTCAAAAGTTTATGTTATTTTAAATCAATGGCAAGTTTCTCCCAGCACACATAAGTGATAAGTATTAAAGAGAGACCAGGGTTAGGAAAAAGACTAAATCACCTCACGACACTTGGTTTATTGCTCTGTCATTTGAAAACAATAAGGCAGTCACGGACTGCCTTTGTTGTGGCAATAACTGTAAATACAATTATGACAGTATTTGTAAATAGCCTTAAAAATATTGTATATAGCGGCTCTGAATAGCACTCTGGTTAAGAGGTTTGCAGCTATCCAGGACCCAACTAAGGGCATTAATTTCAGTTACAACTTACAGGAAATTACTATTTATTGTCTTACTTACCTATGTATGCATCTCTTTGCTCAATTAACAACTACCCCTGTCAGCACAAGTCTTTTCAGATACTATGCACAACAGTTCTAGTCACTCACCTTATTTTATACTCTGCTTATTTCCAGTGTATCCACACGTGTGTCGGTGTGCTTTTGCAAGGATTTGAATTTGGACTTGCTTTTACATCTTGAATTAGTCTGTACCATGCTACTCTTAAACATTATCCTCACTGACTAGAACCAAAATTGGCTCAGGATCAGTATTACCAGGTGAATCTAAAATCTAAATGCGCACTACCAGGCTAGTTCTCTGCATGGCTAGCTGCTCTGTGACCTTCACAGCTCTCAATAAAGTTAAATGAACTCTAAAATGCTGTGTCTTTTTGTCTTTGTTATCCAATTTTGTGCTTTCAGTTTGAAGTCAGCAATAGTTGTGGAGAGTAAATATTTGGTAGTATAACCTATTTCTCTGCGACTCTTTGGTTTTATCACTAAAGGCAGAAAATTGCTGCTTTAATTTAGTGCTTTTAACTCTTGACCAAAATGTTGACTCTTCTCAGTGCACTTACATTTATCACTAAATATCAGGGACCCTTATGTTGACATAAAGATTAAATCTAGCTGTTTTTTTTAACTCATAAATGTTCACTTTTACAAGAGGGCTAGTGCTTTAGGAAGGATTTGGGTCATTTCCTGAAGAAGTAGCATGGACTGCACATGAAAAATTGATTCAGCTCTGTTGCAAAGAGGCATCAACATCACAGGCGTGTTGGACTGGTCCTCTTCCTTGTCTTGAATTTCTAGAATTTAAATGTAGCTCATCTGACTGTGTTGTTCAATAATTTATTAATAATCGAATGAATATTAGCTAAAGGTTTATAGTAAACTGTAATTGTCTTTGCTAGTGAGGCCTTGAGCAACGATTTTAAGAAAATGCTAACAAGCTTGTGTTTATAATGGATAGCCTTAGCATGCTACATTAGCTAATTTCTACAAAACACAAAGCTAAAGCCAGTGGGAATGCTGCCAATTTTGGCTGCTATTAGGAGAAGAAGGCAGGAGTAAATCCCTTTTTCTAAGTAACACTCCTATAAAATATAAGAGTGTTACTTAGAAAAAGCAACCTAACAGTCATTAGATTAGCTTACATGCTCTGGTGATCACAAGTACTTGCTGAGATATTTATTTAAAGCTGAAAGTATTCGCTATAACTTTACATTTACTGAGTAATCTTGCACATAAAATTGATACCATTCACCCAAATAGAATGTCTCCATTCATGGCCACATCACTGAAGTACATTGAGAGCTTTGATTTAAAGTGACGACTGCTTGTTCTTAAAGACCATGAATGATGTGATTAACTCCCAATAAAATTAATTGGTGACGGAGGGGCTGCTGGCCAACTATATACTAAGCAGGCATAGAGAGTGTTGTGTGTCTACGAATGTGTTACGGTTGTGCGTGTGTCCCTGCTGTAGAGCCAGGAACATTTCTCAAACCATGACCCAGTTCTGTTATCAAACTGGATCAAATGTGATTTTCATCTCTGCAGAGAAGGAGACTGAAAAGTGTGCGACTGGCAGTACATCAAGCCGCGCATACATTTCATAAAAATTGCTGACTGTGGTGCTCCGACACTGCTCTCCGCTTACTGTACCACTCTGCTCTCTCTCTCTCTTTCATTATAATGAGCTGAGGAAGTTGAAGCCTTTTTTTAAATTCTCTTTGTGTGGCTCAAGCAGCAACAACAAACCAAGGATGCACAGCTTAGTGGCCGTGTCTTCCTTAACAAATCATTTTCACTTTGCTTTCACGCAACATCCATCAACATCAATGCTGAAGTGTTCAGTTTGGGCGGCCATAATTCTACACCATGTACATAAAAGAGGTTGCTCCTAGCCCCAGAAAATGATATGAAATGGCTCATTAAATGTGTGATAGGTTATACAATCATGTCTCATCCTGTAGATTTCACACTTACTTCTATGCATCTTTAAAAAATGAGCAGCAGCAGCTGGGCAGATGCACAGCAGGGGCGATGAACACAGCACACGGGGCGTTGACGGGAAGAAGGAATATAACAATAATGCCAATTTTAGAAGAAAATCCAAGCTCAAAATAGCAATTGATAATAAAGGCAGGCAGGAGAAAAGGAATGCACTGTCAGTTGAAAATAAAGCTTTCTGGCGCTTGCTGACACCTTACAAACCCCTGCATCAAATACACAAAATAAAAATAATCTCCAATCCCTCACTTCCACTAAGTCTACAGGCGAGGATATTAACATATGAATCTGTGGAAGGTTTGCACCATGAAATTATCACTTCAGTTTATGAATTACACATTTTAACAGCCCACCTTGTGGATGTAGTTCAGCCAGTCAGCTCAAGTGGTGCACATATATTATGTAAAACTTACACAGAGTGGTTTCTTGAGCTGGGGATCAAGTGCTGAGCATCACTGGCAGCGTAGCACAAAAACAAAGTGGCCAAAGTGCTCACACCTATATTCCCTTAAAAAACAAAGTTTCTGGAAAGCTCTATGTACAGAACTGTGAAAAAGTAAGTACACCCCATGATCCATGATTCAGTAGCTTGTAGAACCACCTTTAGCAGCAATAATGTAAAGTAGTTGTTTTCTGTATGACTTCATCAGTCTCTCACTTTGCTGTAGAGGAATTTTGGCCCGCTCGTCTTTGCAGCATTGCTGCAGTTCATTGAGATGTATGGAGATGTGTTCATGCACAGCACCGCAGCATTTCAGTTGGGTTAATGTCTGGACTTTGACTGGGCCATTGCACTGCCTTGGTTCTGTTGTAGATTTGCTTGTTTGCTTAGGATCATTGTCCCATTGCGTGACCTAATTTGCTTCAGTTGTCCAGCACATGGCTTCGCATTTGATTCTGTAAATACTTTGGTATACAGAGGAAATCCAGTGATCGGAAAGTGCCCAGGTCACGTAGCTAGAAAACCAACCCAAATCATCACCCCTCCACCACCGTATTTGACAGTTGATAGTGGCCAGTAGTGGCCAGAAATCTCCACTTTGGTCTCGTCTGTCTAAAGGATGTTGTTCCTGAGGTATTGCTGTTTGTTAAGATGCAGCTTTGCAAACTTGATCCATGCTTCCATGTTTTTAGAAAGAAGAGGATTACTCCTGACAGCAGTTCTAAATGAGCTATACTTTTTCGGTCTTCTTCTAATTCTGTCTTGAACTTTAATATTTAACATGCTAACTCAGGCCTGTAGAGACTGAGGTGTAGCTCTTTTTTTTCTTCTGAGCATTGTACTCTTTGACCTTGGGATGAATTTGTTGGGAATTCTTTTTTAGAGGGTGCAAGACACTTGCTGATGATCGGTTAATCATAGACATTTGATTAGGAGGGTCTGGCTGTTACCCTCTTAATTCCTATGGAAGCAGTAAAGGTGTACTTAATGTTTCATATAACTGCACAGAGTTTTGCATTAGACTATTTACAAAGTATCCACTGAGCAAACGCAACATGTATGTTTGCAACTAGTAGGAGTAACTTGTTTTTGACTGTTATCAGCTTTAGACTAGGATGTAGGATTCATTTGTTTATTGAAAATTCTCTTAGAAGACATTGGAACCTCCTTCACATAAACCTTTTTAACAGTTTACAGACAGCAAAAAGAGTTAGCTTACTGTATGAACCTTTAAATTAGTGTGTAAAACGCCTTCACAAACAGTGGCTTACGTTACAATTTGATCACTATTTATACTCACTCATGCACTGTTGTTACAAGCAGGGATGGGTACCGGACCGGTGCCATCAGTAACCAGACCGAAAAGCAGCGCACATTTCAGTGCTTTATTTCGGTGGGTTTTTTTTCCTGAGCTGTGATACACTTTAGATTCTAGCCAATCATTTTACGTTTCCGAAGATAGTAGGCGGGCCCAGGTACGTACGTTCTTTTAGAGCAGAGCTACAGATTAAAAATGACGAAAAAGGCGAAGCGGTCAAAAGTCTGGCTGTACTTCACAGCAAAAGATGCAAACTCAGCAGCCTGCAACAAGTGCTTTCGTGTATAATTTACGTTGAGTAGGCTCACCACGTTATTACATTAATGCATGTAAGGTGAACTAGCAAACATCATCATAGCTACATGCAGCTGTCTTCTTGTTTGATGGCAGATACTCCCTTCACCCTGGCCAAAAAGGCTAAAATGACCAAAGAAAAAGTGGAAAACAGCTAAACATGAGAGGTTTTTGGACAAAGTTTGTTTTTTCCATTGTTTAAGCACTGCTTCCAACCAAGAGTGATACCATATATGCCCTATAGCTGGAGAAAAGGCTAACATTGATATCTTTTTACAAAAAAACAGCTGAACATGAGAGGTTTTTGGACCAATTTTGTGTTCTCCATTCTTTAAGCACCGGTTTGAGCACCATTTAAGCACTGGCACCGTTTCAAAAGTACCGATTTGGCACCGGTATCGGATAAAACTAAACGATACCCATCCCTAGTTACAAATGATGGTATCTCTTGGATTTGGCTTTGCTAGGAATACAGTGTGCACCAAGTTCTGAGAAATTTCCATTTAAACATCTGCAACTGCAAAGTTGGTGATCTTTATGTTTTCTGATAGCTTGCCATTAAAAGCAGTGTTCTTGTAGTTATGTGAATAACAAAATAGGCTGCAGAATATAGCAATTTTAAATAAAAGGAGAACTATCCTTGGTTTAAGCATGTGCTTAAATCTCATCCTTTATCATATAGCAAAACTTCTTGTTCTCAAAGAAGTACACAAAATAAAAATATGTACAGCAGTCTTACAAATCATTAAAAATGTAATAACAGCATGTCTGTCGTGTGTGTTATGTTTCTCTCCTCCTGTCTGTCATATGCAGTCAACACCCCATTGTTAAAATCGTGTTTACATTCAGACCCACAGCCAACTGCACCATTAAAAATGGAGAAGGTACACGGAGGCTGCATGTTTAATGCATGGTCTCATCTCCTGGTACTGAGGCTACCTCCGCTTTTTCAGGATGCTGCTTGCACAAACACACTTTTAGTGACAGGAATGAGCATCACATGGCAAAGTCCTGAGGTAAAAGATGGCACAATGAGTTCAAGAGCTTTAAGTCTAGTGGAAAGTCTCGGAGTAGATCTCAGAGGTTGAACAGGACAGACAACGTAGGCCTGGGGGGTGACACATGAAAGCTGTCTTTGAAGCACGCTACACTGGGAATGGTAGATTTAAGGAATCACATATGCCCCTTTGCCTCTATTGACGAACTATTTCAGGGAGGCCCTGGGTGATTTACTCGTTATTCTAGTACATAATAAAAAGGAGATCAAGCAAGTTTTATGTATGAGGAATTGATTAAGCATTAAACCAGCGCACTGTGAACAGTTTCCATAATGGTCCACGGCATATAATCCCGAAATGACCGCCTACCAGCCCCTCACAGCCAGACTACAGGAATGATTATATTTATAGTTACATCGTTTAAATGTAATGATAATAAGGAATGCATAAGCTGTTTAAACTAAAAGAATTTACTATTGAAAAAGTATTTTCTGGTTGTAGGTGTGGCTACCTATCTCCCCCAGTCCTGTGAGCTGGGGTAAATATCTACGCCGGATGCCGGTTTGTGTTCCAGATGGCTGTTTCTTTGCCTATGACAGATGTTTCTCTGAATTAAGCCCATGACACCAAATGAAAACACAACACTGTGTTCCACTCTTGCAGATCCACCCCACCTCCACACCTGCTCTCAGGCTCTTGCTCCACACTGTCACTCCACAGCTGCATGGTGTAAGAGGATTAAACTCCACAGCACTTCACCCAATGCACTCTTTAATCAGTGATCACAATCTCTTTTTTTCTCTCCCTCTCTTACCTCTCTGTGTTTAGCCTTCAGGCTGTAATGTAGCTTTGATATGACTGATGGCTTCATGACTTGTATGGAAAAGGAAAATCTTGGGAGGTCAAGCAGGACATGAGGACATGGATTGGAAAGACAGTGTTTTTATTTATCAATTTCTTTTGATCAAAAAGGTTATATTCCAACACTACAGCAGCAGCTCTGCATTAGTTACTCATTCATTTAAAATTGAGTTTCCATCTCCATAATCACTGTGTAAACACACTTTTTGTCACTTAAGTGTCCTGTTTTCCCAGTTACTTATTTCTATCCAGTTACAAAATTCTGCATTTATTTAACCATTGACATTCTGCCGTATAACATAACTATCAAAAAGCAAAAAGTGTCTCAGTGTAATCATATTTATCCCAAATCTAAAAAGGCAGGCTATTCAGTAAATTTAGAAAGTTTGACATTTAAACCAACAGAGTGGTGCCTTGAAATAAAAACCTTTTTAAATACATATTTCTGCACAACTACATTGGAGGAAATAATTATTTGATCTCCTACCAAATTTGTTTAGTCACTTACATTTTAATAGATACAGAAAATCAACTACAAATCCAGAAAAAACGCATTTCATAAAAGTTATGAATTGAATTGTGTGTCATTGAGTGAAATAAGTATTTAATAGTCCATTAAAGGGAAACTACCATAAGAAAATAGAGACTCACAAATTCAGGAGGGAATCAAATCATTATTTCCCCTCACTGTATGACCTAAAACAAAACTAGATTTTAACATAGACAAAGGGAAACCAGTTAAACCAAAAAATATACTTTCATTCATTTATGTGGGAAAATATTTCAAAACATTGATTTTATTCTTCTTTGCATATTTATTTTGTTATTAGTAGAAACATGGCCTACTTTTAAAATCATGGAAAAAAAAAATTTTAATTTCTTGATATAATTTAAAATAAATTGTTCCTGTAATTATGACAGCTCAGATGCAGTAAATGCTGAAAGCATCTCTTTTGGTCTCAACAACAACGACTTGGACAGGAAGCGGCGTTCTTTCTCCTTACAGTCCTGCACAAACACCGTTGTTGATTAGTGTTCCTGTGATTGTGAACTCATAAACATGAACATTAACCAATGTGAGAAAGAAACTCAGGTGTTTCTATGTGTTCCTTTGTGACATCCCAGACTGTTATACCGCTCACTCTTAGCATGTTCTTTGTTGGTCGACCACTTCTGTGGAGAATCAATGCATTGAATTTCTGCATTTCAGTCTGTCTGACTGTGAACTGACAGAGATCGAACTTTTTAGAGAACAAAATAAAAAAATGTCTGGAGATGGTTCTGTAAAGCCAACAACCCTTTTTCTGAAGACTAACTTGTGTTAAAGTAGGATTTTTGTTTTTTCCATGTTTATGCAGCAAACTTTCATCCACCACTAAAAACTTAATTTTAATTTAATTTTACACTATTTATTCAAACAGTCATAAAGACATGGTAAAAAAAATAAAGGACATCCTCTGTTGAATTTCAAGTTTTTACCACCATGTCTTAAAATATAATAAATAAAATAATCTTAAAATTAAGTAAAATTAAGTAAATAGAGCTGCCAATAAACAACAAGACGTGACATACTACATTTATTTATTTAACAAATTGTGAGCCAAAAGGCTGAAACAGTATATGAAAAGCTAAGTACTTTCTCCAAAAGTGGAGATTTTTGTCTATAATGCATAGAACCATGGTTGGAGTAAACCAAATGCAGCGTATCAGCACAAACACCTTCACCAACTGTGAAGCACGGTGGTGGAGGGGTCATGATTTGGGTTTGTTCTGGAGCCATAAGACCTGGGCACCTTGCAGTCACTGAATTGAACATGAATTCCTCTGTATATCCTAGAGTCAGATGTGAGACCATCTGTCTGACAACTAAAGTTTGGCCAAAATTGGGTCATGCAACAGGACAATCATCCCAATCACAGCATCAAACCTACAGCAGAAATCCATAAATGAACACCAGCAATCTGATATGGTTTCCGAAAGAGACTCAGGCACAGGCCAGGGTATTCCTTTAAGCGAAGAACAGTGCGTTTATTCACAGTGAACACAATCACCAAGTGGCTATGTACAACGTGCAGGGGAAACGGGTCCGGGTCGCCAGGGTCCGTGGGAAACAGGGTTAGGGGAAAAGGTGCTCCACACTTTCTGTACAAAAGCTCCTCCTCAGTCACTCCTCTCAGAATCCGGTTCCAAAAACGATCTAAACACAAAAGGTCGGGTTAGCGGGATAATAACAAAGGGCTTTCAAGATACAGGTTGGCAGATACACAAGTTTGACTGACGCTGATAGTTCAACGATCCAGCGAAGACTAGTGCAGACTCGCCATCTTAAGTAGTGCAGTAATCAGCTGGGATCAGCGGCCGGTGCGCTGATGAGAGCAGGTGTGTGGGCCAGCAGCGGGAGCCCGCAATGAGCGTCGCCGCGACGAGAGAGAGAGAGAGCAAACAAACCACAAACATATTGCCTAATAGAGGGTCGACCAGCGGGGCACAGGGACCATGACACAAACCTCAATGACCGGAAGGAATGTTGTAACAAAAAGTGGGCCAAAAGACTGAAGACTGAAAGACCAAAGGCCAAAGACTGAAAAAGTCATGCAGACAGGGTGCAACCCCCCCCCACACACACCTTTTTTTTTCTTTTCTTTTTTTACATTGAATGTAATTTGATTACATTGCTTGAATTCTCTAAACTGGAGTCAAGAGTTGACAGATGTATTAGGTTACCAGGTGCTACTTCTTCCTCTTCACTGTGTCTATATTTCGCTACTACTAAATTTATATTATATCACAAAGTGAAGCACTGACATTGTTGATTTACAGTTTTGCCTAAGCTGTCTGTTGTGGGTTTCAAGGGCTGGATTAGAGTAGAAACTGTTTCTTTTATGTATTTATTTATTTAGTTTTTGATTAATTAACTGTTGCTCTGTAATTTTATATGTTGTTCGTAGCTATTAAAGGTTTCCAAGGCATATGAATCTTTTATGTGATAAAACATGTCAGAGTTTGGTTTTAACCAGTTGCTGTGCTTTGCTTGCAGCACTAAGACTTAAGAGCCTTTTGATCTAAGATGTTTCCTGCAGTCTTGTCATCTCAGCTGGACAGCTGTAATGTTTCTCTCAGCCAAACATGAGTGCGTTGCCACAGGTCCTCTTTATACCTCAAGTCCTAACCTCAGCCCTCTCTGCCTTTAAATGTTTTCCTAATCCAGCATGCTCTGAAATCTTAAAAGCATACTTCAAAATCCATTAAGTCACTGAGAAAAGGATTTGAAATCCACAGGACGAGTTTTCTTTGTGCTTTCTCTCTCCATGCTCTCACACACAGTGCATTTGTGCATCTGAAAATATAAATTTTTTATCTACTCCGCCTCAGCGCTTTCCTGTGCCTATATATATATATAGCATTCTGTAATGTTTGTCTGGATCTATACTTTCATCTGAAAATATAGACCCAGAAAAACGTCACACAAACATCTATTGTTTACGTTACAACAGGCTTATTACAGTCAAACCCTCAGTTTATTGCTATTCCCACAAAAGATGCTGTAAAATGTTCGGTCCTGCTACAAATAGGATAGAAAAATTGATTCCATTCAGTTTAATGTGTGTCACAGACTTTGGGGTGTGTAGCGTCACAGAGCAGGGATGAGAGGATAAGTGGGACTGCTCTGTTTTGTTAATGATGCTTTGCTTGCTATCTGTTGCAGCTTTATCCCTCTCCTTATCCAAGTCAAAAACTCTGTTATGACAAACAGAAAGACGAAAAAGGAGAAGCTATTCAGCAGGCTGAAGAATCAGCTATACGGGGAAAGAGCTGGAGACAGGGCTAGCCTTACCTGGTATGTGTTTGGAAAGCTTCTAAGAAACAAGAGGACAGGAATGACAAATAAGGATCTAGTGAGAGGGCAAAGCAGGAATGCCGGGGGAAAAGCTAACTAGATTCAAAACATAAAAGACTCAGAACTCTCTGACTTTCATCAGTCATCACTTCCAAACAAACTCTTTCCTGAACTGCAGTCATCACTTTCAAATGAATGACTAAGCTGTGCTCACTTCCATCAGTTGACATGTTCTCTAATGACTGAAACCGATTTTCTCCAGCATTCAGATTTATAAAATTTACTTTACTAATATTCCCCGGCTGGTGTTTTCTGAGTCAGCTTGTTTTGCGTTCTTATGTTTTTTCTTCTTCTTTTTCTAATGAGTCCATCTGGCCCTCCAGCTCATGAACACAAACGATTTTCATACTTGGAAAAACTTGCTCAAAAATTATTTTGATGCCTTAGGTTTTTTCTGTGTGTGAATCTCATCATTTGACCTTTTCTGCAGCAAACCTTATTCACTCATCTGAGCCAGTGTTGTCGCTGGCCTGTTGTTCACCTCATGATTTTAACCAGTTCCCACTTCAAAGACTTCTTTTCTTCCCATCCTCAATTGCGTTTATTTCTAAAGTGGAACACGTAACATATGTTTCTTCTGTAGATACTGTATCTCCTCTGGGGGCTCCAGGTACATATTGCTAAATGGGTTTAGGGCAGCAACAAATCCCTGTTAACAGTTTTGTGTTTTTAACTAAACAGCGAATTCATTAAATTGCACAGATTTCTTTTCCAAA
Source organism: Maylandia zebra (assembly GCF_041146795.1). NCBI lineage: Eukaryota > Metazoa > Chordata > Actinopteri > Cichliformes > Cichlidae > Maylandia > Maylandia zebra. Next base: position 18,452,437 of record NC_135174.1, on the reverse strand, counting down.
TGTGAGAAGATGAATCATCTGAACACTCAGCAGAAAACAGTTCCATTTTGCATTTTAATCAGTTATTGATAAATGACTTTATCTGACTCATTTATCATCAAATGAAGCTTTGAGTTTACTGCAGCTCAGATTCATTTTCCTCAGTTTTGCTATTAAGCTCTGTTTTCACTTAACCTGTCCATGTTTTTTCCAGATTATAATTGACAATTATATTTGTGCCTGATTGAGTCCTAAGAAGAGACTGACTCCTAAGGGCTAGTGAGGAGCTGCAGGGAAATGACATACAAGCATACACTCAGTGACCACTTTATTAGGTATACTTTGTTATGCTAGTCTAAGGTTGGACCCATTTTTGTCATCAGAATTGCCTTAAATCTCAAAGGAATAGATTCAACAAGGTACTACAAATATTCCTTAGAGACTTTGGTTCATGTTGAATTGATAGCAATAACAAAATATCCCTCGCACCATTATACCAACAGTAGCCTGACCTGTTGATATAAGGCAGGATGGAGCCATGCTTTCACGTAGGACAGGAAACATTTTTCCATTCTTCTGCTGTCCGATCTTGTAGCCTCAGTTTCCTGTTCTTAGCTAACAAGAGTGACAACCGGTGCAATCCTCTGCTGCTGTAGCCCATCAGCTTCAAAGTCATAGTTATAACCACTGCTTATTTAACTTACTGTCACCTTCCTATCAGTTTAATGCAGTCTAGCCTTAATTCTCCTCAACAAGGCTTTTCTCCCCAAAGAAGTGCAGCTCACTGGATATTTTCTCATTCTTGGACCATTCACTGTAAACCCTAGATATGGTTATTTGGGGGAAATCCCAGCAGAAAAGCAGTTTCTGAAATAACATCCTGATCCTTGGTTTGAACTTCAGCAGGTTGTGCTTCAAAAAGATTAGCCGATTAGATATTTGCATCAACAAGCATTTGAACAGCTGTACCTAAAAACATGGCCGGTGAGTGTATAACATAATGTATATGTTTTTCTTGTAGACTAGCATTTTACTTTAATCCAGGTTTTCCACAAGATAAGAAACATACAAGGAATAAAAACAGAGAAGAAGAGTGTAAGTGTGGCACAAAGAACTAAGAAAAGGGCAGCTAATGGTTTTGTCACAACAGCAGTGGTGTCAGTTAACACCACTGAGATTTCTCTCTCATATTTGAATCTAATTTCTTATCAAATTACAGACTGCAGCCTACAGTCTGCTTGATATGATGTACCCTGACCTCTAACTGGACACCTGAGAACCCAGTCTCCGTATGTAATCCCACACTGTGCTTCACAGAGCAAGAAAACCAATAGATTAGTTAGAAGGCAAATAGAGGACATTCTCAGGTTAAAACAACTACAGTGTTCAAGGTGAGTCAGATGTCAGAGCAGTAAAATTATATAAAAGTTTTAGTAAAACTTTTCTTGCACACAAATTAAATACAGCCACTATTTTTAAAGATAAGCATGCTGGCGTTCCTGTTTCTGAAAACTGAAGAAAATGAATCATGATCTCTCCGTTGTTTGCAGGTCTGCCCTTGGTCTGATTGCGCCTAAGACATTTGGAAGTGTTTGATTAGAGCGGTCATGGATTGGAGTCTTCACACAGAAATAATTTTGAGGAGACATAAGCTGTCATATATCTGGTGTAAACGAAACAACAGAACACTTGTGATGATGCCGGCTGGCACGCACCAAAAAATTCAAGGCAAACTTTTCAACCTGCTCTTTTCAGGAGCAGCATTTGACTGCTTTCTAGTAGTACTGCTAATTTGTGCACACAGGATCCCAGTAGATCATCAGCACAATCACTCTCGTCATATTATATTGCAATTTCTTTGATTCCTGGTGCATTTTGACATTGAGCTTTGTCTGGATGTCACTAAATGAGTGTGCGGCAGTGTGAAAGCGTAAAAGAGCAACCCCTGGTGTTAAGAAGACAGGCCTGAGGCGTATCTGTATAAGATCAGAGCGACTGCCTGTCTGATTGATTTATATCAGTGAGCACTGTTACAGTAATCCCTCCTATCAGTCAGCGAACGAGAATGAGAGAATTAGAGCTCCTGAATTCTTCCCTCGTGCTTTGTGTCTCTGTCAGTCTATAAACCAGAGTGATTAGGTAATAGAGTCCACTGAACATGTGGGAAGAGAAAATAAAAAATAATGTTGAAAAGGATTAAAAAGACGATGACTCGAACATTTTATATGTGACAGTGTTAATGTGTGGACTAACAGTCATTGTCTTTGTGATACAGAGGCTGACCGACAGTTTAGTATGCAGCAAAGAAGAGAACCAGTCCCACAGACGGTGGAAAGAGGGTAATCAAACAGGCGAAAGCAAAGTAATTCGTTTAGTCGTTAGATAACTGTTTTTATATTTTAAAATAATCTTACTTTAATCACTTTCATCTCCTCACTTCATTTGTTATGAAAGCCCTCCTGAACTCTTGAGTGTGCTCCATTTGTTTTGCCTGGGTTGAAGGCCAACTGTAATAAAGAGTGCTGCTTGGTTTCAGCTCATATTCCTCTCCTTATCTAATCCCATTAAGGCTCACGCTTCAGGAAATAGGAGTGCCTCCTGGTAATGAAGAAATACATTAACGGAGCTGCAAAATGGCTGTACAAAGGCGGTTTTCTCCTTCAGTAATCCCTGCGACATATTCCTGCAGAGCTCCCGTTTATTTATAAAGATCGTTTTGACTGTGCGGAGCAATTTGGTAATGACCGCATACAGCTGAAGTGCATTTTAAGCGAAAGTGTTGTGCATAACACTGCTTTGTGAGAAAATTAAACCAGGATATCAAGGTAAGCAAGTGAGTTATGCTGTATAAAAACCTTAATTCCAGCTACTCAAGGCCTTTGAAACCCAGACTGTAGATGTGAGGGCTCTTCACTGCCAGCTTCAAAAGCTTGAGTGTCCCATTGTTTATGCATGACTGTCAGTCACAGACATAGCAGCTTAAGAATAAGGAGGAGGTGGCAGAAAATTGTAAGTGACGAGTTTACATTCCAATAAAGTGTATAGGGATTATTTTTTGTTTTCCAGATTGCTGTATTTAAAATGATCTGAAATGCTGAGTGTGCTTTGGATAGTAAAAACTCCCCTTTCTCTCATGCACACACACTTGCACAGCACAGCAGCAGCCTGTCTGTACCAGTTACCACAGGATGCATCTGTACACTTCAGTCACACCTTCTTCTGCATGCATGAAAAATGAAATCCTTCAAGGCTCAAGCAAGAAATAAGTGGATGTCTGGAGTGTCAGTAGCACAGGTTTAATGGGGCTAACGGTGGTTGTCTGAGCTTCTGCTACTTTGGTGCCTGCTTTCAGGAAAAACGAAGCAGGAAAATAATTTAAAATAAGAAGCTTTTACGGAGCAGACCATTGAGCATTTAATAATGCATGAGTTGCTTTACAAAGTTAATAGATTTTGTTATAGAATTACAGCCAGTTAATGTGAACACATTCCTTACAGGCCATCTTCAGAAAAATCCAGTATGGTGAGAGCTTCCTGTTACGTAACACTGCTCCTCACTATCAGCAGAGTCTGCATGGCATCCAACCCAAGCTTCAGATGCCCATACTCTAAGGATGAATATGACTTGAGAACATTTGCCTCAGCAAGGAAGTTACTATTTATAAATGTTCCCTTATAAAATATGTAATTTAACAGCAGCTAAATTGTTGCTACCTCTACCTTCCTAAAAATGCACAAATGCTTGCAGTGCTTTTGCTGAATGAACACAAATTCAACTGTAAGCTATATGTGGAAAAAGTGGAAGATCTTTGTTTGTTGTTACCAAGTTGCTTATCTACCATTTTTAATAATACCTTTGAGGAATACTGTGCTGTGTGATCAAGTTGCTGATTGAAAATGACTTTTTTTTTTCCAGTTCTCTTTATAGTTTAATTTCCTCTGGCTAAAATGAGTAGACGTAGATGTATTTGGCACTCTGCTGCCACCTTTTGTAGTGTTCAGAGCATTACCTCAGAAGCATAGTTTGCTGTCTTTTCATAGCCATATTACAATATATATATGGCCATGTTAAAAGAAGAAAAGGGCTTCTCTCACCTCTGTTTATTCAGGTATATATAAATCATAATCAAAATGAAATATTTTCCAAAGTACTCTTCATGTCAAATCATTTTTAATATCAAGGCAAGAACATTACTGATGATATTTTCTCTTATCCACATTTATTCACAACCAAAAGCTGATCCTCACAAGATTTGAATACATTTTAGATTCACTTTTTTGTAGTTTCCTCCTCCTTTGATAAGTTCTTGATGATCTCTTCTTTCTTGGCCTGGAGACGCTCTTCTCTGCGTTTGCGGGCTTCTCTTGTCTTTGTGCGCCGGGCCTCGGCTTGGTCACTGCAGGACAGAAACAAATTAATTTCAGTGTATAAATGTTGCTGCGCTTGGAGTGAAATAATACAAGAAAAGAAGAAGTGGAAACGTACGCCAGGAGCTTCTTGCGAGCCTTGTCAGCCTTTAATTTGTGGATGTGCTCCATAAGGATGCGTTTGTTTTTGAAGACATTACCCTTCGCTCTTAGGTAGAGACTGTGGTACCTAGAAGACACAAAACATTACTCATCTATCAATGAAACTGACATAAAACCTTATTCATGATCAGTGAGTACATCAGTGATGACATTCACTCTTACATGTGCCTGTCAATTTTTTTGGACTCCCTGTAGCGACGAAGAAGACGTCGCAGAATTCTCATGCGCCGCATCCATGACAACTTCTCCGGCATACGAGCATTGGCCGTGCCCTTTCTCTTACCTGGAAAGAAAATTATATTACTGAAATAAAACTCTTATCTTACTCCAAGTTCATACTGAAACCACCACTACTTGCAGTTTCTATAAGCAGTCCTTAACATGTACACACCGCTTGATTTTATTTTCCCAAATACGCAATTATTAGCCACATTATTAGTGAAAGCAAATTTGGGGAAAGATAACAATAACCTAACTACTCACCATAACCCGTGTGACGTCCCTTGCGGCGTGCCAGTGTGTTCTTGCGGCAGCGTGCACGGGAATGAACAGTCACAGGTTTTCTGATGATCAGTCCATCCTTTACCAGTTTTCGTATCTGCTGGCCTGTAGCCCAAATAAAATTCATTTAAATAAAAGCGTAAATTTAAGGAGCCCAGAGCCTACTACATAAATCCACAAAGGAAACAACTCACGAGAGTTTGCGTTGGCAATCTCGTTGGTCTCGTTGGGGTCCAGCCACACTTTCTTTTTACCACAGCGCAAGACACTGGAGGCCAAGCGCTTCTGGAGCCTGAGCATGCTGGGAGAGCAAAATCATTATATAAGCACTGTTGGAAATAGTTTTTATTAAACTAAATTAAAAACAAACAAACAAAAACCCCAATATTACAGCAAGAAGAAGCGTATCATTTGATTTAGTTTAATCTAGTTTAGTCCAGTGAGGATATAATTTAGTAATAGAAATTATAATTCTATTACTAATTCACCCTGGCAGTTACAGAAAACATACATGAAAAAAATATGTCACATTCTACGTTTCTGTAGTACAATCTTATTTGTTAGGATGGAATAAACTTTGCCTACCCATCACCATTCAATTAAAAAGCACTCTCGATTGTGTTCATAAGCCATTTTTACTTCATACCTAATTTTTTATGCCTATACAAGAAGGTGTGACCTTGACCAGTTGAGCGCCTAACGCCAATATATCATTTAAATTATTTTCTTCGAGTGTCATAAACTAACTGTTACATAAATGGACAAATCAGCTACTGAACTCCCATTTGAGTGTTTTTTGATGAAAGGCTGTAAAAGATTGAAACGTCATTTGCTGACTTTTAGATGTGCAGTAAACTTGTTTGTTTACTGGTTGGTTTTCCACTTGGGAGAAGAAGACTGTAGCCCAAGTACCAAAACACATGACAACAAGTAACACCTCTACCTTGCCGAGATAATTGACTTTCATTATTAAATCCGTTTTATTTCACTCAATCCATTCGTCAGCTTGTTGAAAAAAAGTCAAAACACTGCAGTCTTTACAGCTGATGCCTGGCTCAGTAGACGGGCTGTCTTCTAACATGTTGTGACATGTCTCACTATATTAGCACGGTTTGCTTACCAACAAAGGCCATCAACGCATTCTGGTAGAAATGAGCGAATTCACTCAAAGTCATCTAGACAGTTCTCCCCGCTGTTTTAAATAAAAAGAATCTCTAACACTTCCTGCACTCTGCTTGGAAATGAAAAGCTTAATTAAATTTCAAATATACAGCTTACCTCATGGCTGCTGCTAGCTTGATAGAAACGAAGGAAATAGAATGTTTGTGACACTACCATTATAGCCATTGCCATGGGTGAGACAACTGTGGCTGTAATATATAGAAATGTAAATACAGCCAATGTTTATGAAGTGACAGAATAGTTAAATAATTAACTAATAATTAATACCAAATAATTAATAATCTTAATCTTTTGGCTTTGGTTTACTGCGTCTTAAAATAAGCCACAATAACCCTATTGATGTAGCACAGTGGTACGGTCCGATAAAATGCTTGTATCAATCCGCCCACTGGAGGGCGCGTTAACCCAATGTTTCAAAGACTGCATTTTAAAAACAGCTTTAAAAAAAAAAAAAAAAGCTTTGTCAAGATGACACATTTCCACATCAAATAAAAAATGGACAAAAAAATAGAAATACTAACGCACCTTTATATTAAGTGTTTAATGTTGTCAAATTGCAACGCAAAGTGGTCAAAGTGGCGTCGTGCTGCCCTCTTCTGGCTGGTGGCAGAATGGCGCCGCTGCTTGTACCAAAACAAAACCACCGCAAGTGGTCCTCCCTCCTGTCACACATCCCCGAGTGTCAGAGCTGTGTTGTCCGGTGTACCAAGGACAGTGGAGCTAGTGTGTTACAAAAGAAGCGTACCGAAATACTCAGCGGCCGGCTGTTTGTCGATAAGCTTACATTTTAGATATGACTCAGCGTAACACTGTTGTCAAGGTAAGTGAGAGTCCATTCTCGCGAGCGTGGCTGGAGAGCTAATGCTAACAGCTACATCGTTGCATTATTAGTAACTGTTACTAACGCCGTTCCTGTCCTGTCATAGAAACAGTAACTGTGTCGTTAATATGGACTTGTTGACACGGTTGTGAGAGATAATTACTTATCATTTAGAGCCGTTTTTCACAGTAAAACACGACATAGTCGGTCAACTTTACACTGACATTGAGTTCGAGACGACCCCCGGCAATGTGGGATTTGACATTTTTCCATGTCTCATCCGCACTGAGGTAAACCGGGCTAATGCTAATCATTTAAGATTCAGACTAGATTAAGACATCGAGTGGAGAACAGGTTAAAGTCACCCCTGTCTTGGAGACCATCGTGAGTACCGGCGTTAGCTGTAAGATGAGATGTGCCTCATGAAGCTCGGAAGCATGCCATGCAGCGTGCCACAGACGGTCACGGAAGCTGCTCACATCACGTTTTAATAACTTTACGCAACACCATCCAAATGCACAAACTGGAGACTTTTTAATAATGTCTTTCTAGGAGGTGTCGGCTGTAACTGAACAGTACCGCGTTTCCGCGGCCAAGCTAGACATGGGCATGTCTGGTTGGTGCTATTGTTGTCTGATCAGCTAGTTATCTGAACTGACCATCTGTCACAAAGAGACCTCTCCTGTTTGACCTGCTTATTGCAAGGCAGGTCTGAGCCTGTCTGCCGGATTAACCCAGTGGTTTTCAGTGTGCATGAACAGGCATGATTTTGCTAAAGGTAAATAAAACGTGATTATGTGGCAGATGGCCCAGGCCATACTTTGCCAGTGTAATTCGATAGTAGCGCCTCAGCGTGTTGTTTTTTAATAATTTCTTGATGATACTTCATTTTGAAATTACTGATTGAATCAAATATTTAACAACGTTATAACAGATAGTGGAAGTTGCTACAAACTAATGTAGATATATCCCATGAAAATTATTCAAATTAGTTTATAGGATTTGCATACGTTGAATGTTATTATCCGTGTACTCATTAAACTTTAATGCAGTGTAAGGGCTACCTTCACTTGTTATCTAATTCCCTTAAGCTCCTCATTCTTGGAGGTCTTTGTTTTTCTGGAGTACTCTCGGCCGTTGACCCCTTTGAAATCTCTGCTTCCCTCATCTGTGTGCACATCACCCACTACAACCACAACACCACAGGAGGACAATGTCACAATGTTCATTCATTCATTGAAGCTTGTTAGGCAGGAACATTTTTGTGAAGAGGCCAGTCTGCTGACAGTCAGACGTATTAGTCAGAGAAAGATGGACCGACAGTGTCCTTAACTGACACACATACTGTACAGTCTGTGTAAGCATTCATTCATAAATTGACTCATTTCCAGGCTAATCAAAGACATTCTCTTAATTACCTTTGTGGGTTCTCTTCACATCTTCTCTCTTTCCTTACTGATGTCTAGCTATCCCCTTACCTTGTTTCTTCAGGAAGGTTCAGTGGTTATGCTATGTTTGGTTCATTGTAAAATCCTCCAGCATTGTGTGTTTAGTGTAAATTTTGACTTTGTTTCAGGACGCTTACCAGTGTTATGCAGGACAACTGGTGTGTAACAAAAGCAAAGTGTCATTTGAGGCACATTAGACAAATTATGTTTAAAATGCCAAACAAAAGCTTCCCATTATGTTATTTTTAGATTGCTATTTTGTGTAGTGACCATTTCTACATAGTGACTGATAGGGACGCTCCAGCTGTGTAACCGTGAGCTGATACTCATGTTAAAATGTCAGCTTGGGCAATACTGGCGTTTTACTTTTGTTTTGTTGTTGTTTGCCAATGGGCCTCTGTCAGAAATCATGGCGAATTGGTGACTTGTCAGATAGCACTGTTCAGCCAGTAAATCAGTGCGTACATAGTAGTTGATGTTGTTACTCAATCTAACTGCGGGCCTTTTGATAAAATGATAATTTTTCTGTGCCATAAACCTGCTGCTTCCCAAAGTAAAGGCTTTATTTGGTTCTGTTATTTGTTTTTTTCCATTGTCAAATATTTAATGTGTGCATTAAGCTAAACCAAAAAAAGAGCAGCGTAGTTTGGCTGCATATATCTGAGTTTGTGCATTTAATTTAAGGTTCTTGTCAGCTGGAGTTGAGTACGACAGCTGTGTCTTGAGGGCAGATGATGATCTTAATTAACATCTTTAAGAAGTGCATTGTTTGGTGTTTGAAAATGTTTGTGTTTTCTAAAATGAGGAAGTCTTTGCCCTATCTGTGGTCACACTGCTATTTAAAATGGCTTACTCGCATATCAGTTAAAGAAGTAAAACTTTGACTTCTCTGTTAACTAGTCCCACCAGACTGCATTCAGTCTGAGATGTTGGGGTGATTAATATACATTATTATCTGCTGCATCTTGTTGGTTTTTCCAGTATGACTTCCGACTTTTCTTAGAAAATCAGGTCTAACCGGAGCATGCCAGCGTTGACTGAATCTGAATAGCACAGCGATGCCTCATGTGGGAGGTGCTGACTTTTGGCTTTAAAGTTGAAAGGAAGCTGTTAACATCTGGTTGTTCACCATCATTGCTCATGCAGTCAAAATGCTGAGCAGAGGCTGCTCGTGAAGGCGATATAAGCTATGTCGCCCACTGTAGCTTAATACATTGCTGCAGTGAGTGTTGTATTTTTCCACCAGCTAGATTTAAACGCTGTGCATTTTCTTTGTGCTACTCACTAATATTCATTGATCACTTAAATTAAAAAAAATATAACTGTATTGTATTTGTGTGTGCTGTCAGCTTGCCAGCTAGTGGTGTGTGACCAGGAGGGAGAGGAAGGAGACAGCAGAGAGCATGGAGCTGTCAGATGGCTTGCTGCTGCAGGTCAGCAATGGCGAGCAGTGGTGTAACCGCTGGAAACATCCCAATGAAGACTCGGTAAGCCACAATTAATTTGTTTTCTTTTTGTTGTTGTTGTAATTTTCATTGTACATTCAGAACAGCGCCATGCATCCCCCCCAAGATCAAAGGCGATAAATCTCATATCAGCACACACGGTCCTTTCATGTGATGCTTTTGCTTCTTCCTGATCAATCTTTTTTTTTATGCATTTCAAGGACCGCAGCACCAGCCCTTCAGTCCTGCGTAATGTCGCCAGCACGTGGAAGGAGGGTCTGCTGAACAGAAAGAGGCCCTTTGTGGGGCGCTGCTGTCACTCCTGTACACCACAGAGCTGGGTAAAATTACATCACGGCTAATTAACTGTGGCTTGAGTTCATTTGCTGATTTCTGGTCTTTTGTAAAGAAATTGGCCAGCATGGAATCGAATAGTTCCTGCTAACTCGATCTATCCTGGCTGTTCGGAAAAACAAGCAGTCCTCTTAAAAAAATCATAATTAAAAATAATTTTAGATAAGTCATTATTATTCATATAATCTATTCAGATCTAATTTGATTATTTAATTTGCTAATTAAATGATATGTGGATCTCAGGTTGTCTTCCTGTGTTTATATGATAAAGGTGAAAATCTGAAAAGTGGTTGCAAGGCATTTTCAAGGAATGTTTTTTTTAGACATAAAGCAATTCTTAAAACACCTCATTATTGAGTTTAGTGCAGTAATATAAAAAATTAGCTGTTAAAAGGTTCAATTCTAGTTAAATTTATTTTCTTAACGAGAATGAAAGCATAACAAGCTGTAAAGTAACGCGAAACTAAACTGATTCGAGTTACTTTCTCATTTTTTATCTTTTTTGTTCCTTACAGGAGAGACTGTTCAATCCCAGTATTCCATCTCTGGGTCTGCGAAACGTCATCTACATAAACGAGACCCACACTAGGTAAACGGAGCTTTTCACTTCCCTTCCACTTTAGGAACATTCTTCAACTGAAACTTCACGTCATGCTTTGGCAGAACAGGAAAGTCTCTACTTGCCTTGTCAGTCCTCTGATCTCCAATCAGTCCCATTGAATGCAGTTCAGATTTAGGGTGAAATTCTTAACAACCAGTGTAAAATAACTGGATTTAAGTCAAGAGGATGACTCTCTGAAATTGTGGAAAGGTCGACAGATGAATAATTTACAGTGTTTGTCAGTGGACACCAGACACATGCACCCAGTGGCTGGCTTTTGTTGACAATACTCAGTAAGATATATGCCACCATGCTCCAAACCGAATGGGGAAAAACAGAAATAAGTTAATATCTAGTTCTATTAGCATGGAAACAGAGATGGTGATGTACCGTACTCAGCATGGTTGGGTTAGCATCGTTTGCTTTGTCCTGACACAGTCAGTATTATGTTACTTGAAAGCTCATCAAGGTATAGCAAACCTGACCTGTAACACAGCTGTTGATGATGAAGCTGTGTGTTTGGGTTATGCAGGTTATGCATTGTTCTGCAGTTCCTGGAAATGTGATATTACCATGAAAAGTCGTGCAAGTATTCCTGACTGTCCCTTATCTGGATGTTGATTCATATATTTAACTTATGTGTTTTTGTGCGAAAAGCAAGGCTCATGTTTATAACACAGCTTTCAGCATATATCTGAGTATATTTGAGAATCTCTTCTCGTATGTAAATATGTATCATTTATGTGGTTTTATGCAAGCGTTTTTCTGTGTGTGCTCATCTAGACAGCGGGGCTGGCTGGCACGCAGACTGAGTTATGTGCTTTTCGTTGTGGAGAGAGATGTCCACAAGGACATGTTCACCAGGAACGTGGTGGATAACGTACTCAACAACAGCAGGTAAAAGTCAGGATACAGGAAATTCAGCCCACATCAAACTTTATTTTCCAATCATAGATAAATTTGTGATATGGTGGACATAAAGAAACCATTTTATTAGAGAAATGGAGACAATGCGTTGAATGTTAGAAGAGGCAGCTTTATGTTTGTGTTCTTCTTTTGTTGATTGCAGGGTGGAGGATGCTATTGTGACAGTAGCAACAGACTTGGATGCTGCAGCCAGCCAGCCTGGTCAGGAGCACAAAGCTGTCAGCAAAGTAAAGCAGAAAGCCAGGGCCTTCCTCCAAGAGATGGTTGCTAACATTTCCCCAGCCTTTATTAGGTATTTATACTTTTTAGTTTATGACAATATTGTAATGCCTTAAGCAAACCTGCTATGTTGTGTTCTGTTCTACATCTTAATTTTTCTTTTGGATTAGGCTAACTGGTTGGGTGCTTTTGAGGCTGTTTAATGGCTTCTTCTGGAGCATCCAGATCCACAAAGGACAGCTGGAAATGGTGAAGAAAGCTGCTACAGAGGTGAGGGGCAAAGACACACATGATAAACTGTCTCAGCACAATCTGCTACCCAAAATGAGTAAGACTGTTTTTTCCATTAATATTGAAAACTTGTTTCTGATTGCTGAAAACGGTAACGGCTAAACCGATAAAGCTGATGTAGTATTTCATGTACATAGTCTTCTTCACTGATTGCTGTGTCTTGATTAACTAGCGAAGCAGCCTTTATTTCTGACCACTGAAGAGGCTTTATGAATGTAAATGATTGATAGTTGTAAATATACATAAACTAGCACTAAATATACACTCCACTTTATTAGGTACACCATGCTAGTACCAGGTTGGACCCCCTTTTGACTTCAGTACTGCTTTAATTCTCTGTGGCACAGATTCAGATTTTGAACAGTGTTGACATGATAACATCATGCTGCAGATTTTTTGGCTGCACATCTGAGATACAAATCTGTCGTTCCACGACTCTGCAAAGGTGGTTCATTTGATTGAGATCTGGTGACTGTTGAGGCCATTTGAGTATAGTGAACTTGCTGTCATGTTCAGGAAACCAGTTTGAGATCATTTAAGCTTTGTTACATGGCATGATATTCACACTGGAAGATGGGTACAGTGCGGCAATAAAGGGATGGGTATGATGAGTAGCAATACTCGGAGCTAGGTTCTAGTGTTTAAATGATGCTCATTTTCTACTATGGGATCTTAAGTTTGCTACGAAAATTTGCCCCACCACCACCATTAGCCCGAACAATGCAGGATGGATCCCTACCTTATGTTGTTTATGTCTGATTTTGACCTTACCATCCAAATCTTGCAGCAGTAATCAAGTGTTCAGTTCAACTCAAAGCAGTCTGCTCATTTTTCTCTGGCCTCTGACTTCACCAAGGTATTCTTACTCAAAGAACTGCTGGATGTTTTCTCCTTTACAGGAAAATCCCAGTAGATCAGCAGTGTCTGAAATACTTAGATCAGCTCATCTGGCACCAACACTCAAGCCACGTTCAAAATCACTTAAATGACCTTTCTTCCCCATTCTGATGCTCGGTTTAAACCTCAGCAGTTCATCATGGCTGTGTTTACACACCTAAATGCATTCAGTTCCTGGGCAGTTATTGGGATTGGCTGATTAGACTTGTGAGTTAACAAGCAGTTGAACAAGTGTACCTAATAAACTGGCTGTTTAGCTGAGTGTTTATTTTCTTGCTTGTAATATTTACAAGGTGTTTTCTGTCATTGTACATTTCTCGTAGATAATAAAAGTTCTCAACATTGATCACATACAGAGTTCTTAAAAACGTGTTAGGAGAAATTGCTTATTTCTCTTTTCTTTGCAGCAAAATGTGCCGATGGTCTTCCTCCCAGTTCACAAATCCCACATCGACTACCTGCTCATCACGTTGATTCTGTTCTGTCATAACATCAAAGCCCCGCACATCGCTGCTGGAAACAACTTAAGCATCCCCATCCTCAGGTAAACATAAGGCCTTGTGTGAAGATTGATCTGGAAATAAGGTGTATGTTTAACTCAAACAATAAAGAATTCCCTGGAAATATGTTCGATAGTTAAATCTTTTTTTTATCCTGCTTCAACTAGCATTTGGTTCAGCACTGATCCTTTTGTACTACATGGGTATTTACAACATGGGTCCCTGAAGTGTCAGGATGAGTCATCTTTATATTTTAAGTGCTTCGGTATCAAACTGTCCTCCTTTTTCATCATAGTCACACCTTAATCCAAATTAGTACCTTGAGGAAATCACTGATTAAAACTGTATTTGCTGACAGCTGTGGAGTTTGTGCTCGCTGTTGCTGCCCATTGAAAAGCTTGGAAACTACTTTATAAAACTTCTTTGTTTTCAGCACCCTGATCCGTAAACTTGGAGGTTTCTTCATACGACGAAGAATGGAAGAGTCTGCAGATGGAAAGAAAGACATTTTGTACCGATCTCTTTTGCACGCAGTAAGTCTGCAGAGCGGGTTTTCTTCATGTTTTCTGCTCTGTGTGTTCTTTTCTATTGAATAATGAGAGAGTGAAATGTTTTTGTTATTTAAGCCATGTCTTTGTTTCCAGTTTTACTTTGTAATTAGCATTATATCTTCCAAAGAACTTATTTTGACTCTGCTACAGTCCTGTCATTTGTAAGCCCAAACTAAATGTTTGGGTAGATATGCTCCTTTCCTTTATTGTAGTGACCCATGTGTCAACAGTTTTGCTCTCTAAACATATTGGGTCGGCTTATACGTCATCTAACCTTTTATTTACCAGTTGTAACCCAGTATTGGTCATTATAGGTTTTTCTGTATCACATGACGAGTAGATGTTCAGGCTTGTGTTGCAGATTCATAGGTTTTTGTTAGTGTTTCGCCATCATAAACTACTTGGAAGATTTTCAGTGTGTTTTCTACAAAGTAGCGTGGAAACTTAGGTGGTTTATTTAATTGCATGGGTTGATCTGAGTGGCAGATTTTCTTTGTATCTTCAGAAGGGGTTGGCAATAAGTAACAGTGTATTGTGCTTGTAAGATAGGTTCGTATTGTGTCCTTAAGATAAGAATTATCAGCCCAAGACATGAGCAGCTAGTAGAAATGATGAGCTGAAATTCAATCCTGTTATACAAACCATATTTTACCTCTTTTTCTTAAGATGAGATAAGATAACCTTTATTAGTCCCACACGTGGGAAATTTGTTTTGTCACAGCAGGAAGTGGACAGTGCAAAAGTTATGACGCAAAAATTAGAATACAATAAGAATAAATACAGTACACAACTGTACAGAATAGAACACAATAAAATACTATATACAGTAGAATAAAATAGAATAAAATATACAATAGAATAAAAATAAAATACAAATGCTGTATACAACTGAGTAAAAATACAACGACGCCAGAAAAGAGTATTGCACTTAGTGTTATTGCACATGTCAAAGAGTGCACAAGTTGCAGCTGTAATGATTGAAAGTGGTCAAAGTAATTTAATTTGCTAAAAAGTGAGATTTTAATCTGGCACGCATGTGTCACTTGCCAGAATGGAATTAGCTTTCACAGGCAAGCTGTAGAAAAAGGTCACATGCTGCTCTAACTCCAGTTGCTCCCATGAAAACTGAACCTAGACGTCCCGGCTTACTTTGAATGCCACGGCCTGGAGTTTATTTCAGGACAAAGCTTCTATTCTCAAAAGTGTCTGCATAGCTAAGACAGCTGTGTACACACTGTACTCAGGAGGATATCATTATACAGCAAAGCTACCTCAGCATGCACCCGATTTCCTACACTTTGAGTCTCATGTTTAACCTGCATACTACAGCACTGGCATGGCCTTGACTTTACTTGACTGTCAGCTTGTAATTAAGTGAATTTCCTGCTTCGGGACGTCAGCAAATTACATTTTCACCAAAAATACTGCAACCTTTACATGTATTATTTTCTCATTTGTCTGACACACACCTTTTCTGTATTCACCTGATCATTTCCCTGTTTCGTCATTGTCGTAGTACACAGAGGAATTGTTGCGGCAGCAGCAGTTTTTGGAGGTCTTTCTGGAGGGGACTCGGTCGCGCAGTGGTAAGCCATCTCCAGCACGTGCAGGCATGCTGTCTATCGTGGTTGACACAATGTGCACGGGGGCCATCGGAGACGTGCTGGTGGTGCCAGTTGGCATCTCCTATGACCGCATTATTGAGGGAAACTACAATAGTGAGCAGCTGGTGAGTGTCTGGATGACGTCGGTGGCAACAAAGGTGTTTTTGTTTTTTGTTTTTTAATCATGCACAGAAAAAGAAAAATACACAGAAAAATAAATTAGTTGGATTTTGAATTTGTGACTGAAAAAAATGTATGTATTTCTGGTGGTAGAGCCAAGCATGTTTTGACACAAACTGCTTCAGCTGTGTCCTTATAGCTATATTTTTGGTAACTTTCAAATCTGTCTTGTTCTAGGGCAAGCCGAAGAAGAACGAAAGCTGGTGGGGAATAGCATGTGGTGTGTTCAGGATGTTGAGGAAGAACTACGGTTGTGTCCGTGTTGATTTCAACCAGCCCTTCTCCCTGAAGGTGATTAATCACACTAAAAAGAGCTGAAAACCTTCCATGTTTGTTTTTTATATTGAATATGTATTTATGAATACGTATGTCACATTTATGTCAATTATAGGAGTACTTGGACACCCAGAGAAGCCGTCATAGTCCACCACCTGTATCTCTGGAACATGCTTTGATGCCCACCATTATTTCTGCAGAGTTAGTACAAATATACACACACGCTCACTCCATAGTCTCACATGTCATGACCTTCCTGGACAATCTTCATGTCCAAGCTCTATACCTCCCTCCTGCTACTTCATGGCAGGCTCTGTGACATTTGAGAACGGGTCGTTAGTTAGCCCTGGCAGGGGTCAGATCAGTTCAAAGCTGTCTCTTCATAGTAAAAACGAGCGATAAAGCACTGTCGCTGGGATGACTGCAGTCTGCCCCAGCTGGTCTACAGTCAGTTTCAAAACTTGTGCCAACAGTGGTGATTAACAACCTTCTCAACTCTTTGGAGACAAATATTATGGAAGACTCTTTTCAACACTCGCGTGAAATAGTGGCATATCACGTTTTGCTAATGGCACGGATGGATGAGACATGCAATGACTTTGGCAAAAGCCAGGAAGTAAATGAGTAAGATAACCACCCTGAGATCACGTTAGATAAATGATGACAAATAATTGGTAAGCTATTAACTTGAGATCTTGAACTTGAGTACTTTTTAACGGCAGGGGCAGATTGTTTGTAGAGAAGTCAGACACAGGGCACTCTCATGCCACTTTGTTCCTCTTTTGTCTATTTATTCGTCTATGTTTATTTGGGTTTTAAATACTGTATCCCCGTGTAGTGGTTGTATATTCTAATGTGTATTACATTTTACAGTACCCAATATTATTATATTCTAACATTATTGGGGGTTACACTGCAAGCTCCCAAAAATAGGAGTGAAAGATGAGCTGGTGTGTGTTTGGACATGACAACTGCCATCTTAAATTATACATACTGTGTGTGACACAGTAAAAAACACATTGGCTTGTTGTTATTATCCTTCCAGGCCTGATGCTCAGCTGTTTGATGGACAGGAGGAAGAGCAGGTGAACAGAGAGCTGCCCGAGGACATCTCTAGACGACAGCTTATCAACAACCTGGCCAAGCACGTTCTCTTTAGTAAGAAAATCACAACCCGCAGATGGTGGGTTTACTACATGCACGATGACTAGGAATCATAATTTAAAGTCTTCAGTAAGCACCGGTCCCTTAAATAAGCACATAAGTCTCCTTTTCATCCTGTGCTAAAGGTGCACCTGCTCACAAAGGCAGCACTCATGAAATACAGCACAGCATCAGTCCATCCGCTTTACATCACTCGGGGTGTTTTGCCCTGGGATAGCACTCCAGAAACCGGTTCTCCCCAGCTCATTCAGCTGCATTCTCCTACACTAGCTTTTTTTTTTTTTTTTAAACCAACAGCCTATCACAGAACCACCAGCTGGATGGCATGTTGTTTTTAGCCAATAAGGTGAAGGGGAGGATGGAAGCACAGGGGAGGGGGAAGAATGCAGTACCAGCTTAGCTGTTCATAAATGTCCTGCACCTCTATGCTTGATTACTACTTTAGGTGATCTGTAGTAACCCTTGTCTTTACACACTCCCTCACATACTCTTTCTTTCTGCCTTTGAGTGCTATCAATATAATCAGCTCTTTTAGGCCTATTTAATATTTTATTTGTAGTAAGTCAAACTCTGATGAATTAATTAAAATCATATATAACAAAACACAGGTATATAGCTTTTTTACATCCTTTCTCCCCAGCCTATTAAATCAGACAGCCACCCACCTTGAGTTGGGTTCTGTCTGAGGCTTCTTTATGTTAAGACTTTTTCTTTTTTTTTTTTTGTGTCCACACTTAATCACGCTCAAGGTTGAATCGTCTCTGTAATACTCTGTAAACTTTCCTGACTTGATATCTGCTATGATTGGATGCTATACATATATACACATATAAAAAGGAACTGAACACAGCTTAGTTTGGGGCTTACAGCACTGTAGTCTTGCTTTAAGGGTGTCTCAATGAATTACAAGTACTTCTGCTACTTCTGCTTTTTTTGTTCTCTTTCTGTTGTGTGTTGCTTATTATACCCTTTTGTATCTCCTCCTCATAGCGGCCAATAAATCGTCAGCAATCATGTCGACCCACATTGTGGCCTGTCTACTGCTGTATAGACACAGACAGGTATGTGTAGCTGTTGCCTCCTCTCTCCTCGTGTTCTGTCACTGCCAGATACACCAGCTCACATTTTTTAAAATCCTGCTATTATTACCCCGTCTGGTATGTTTGTTTTTTTTCCCCTTGTTCCTCTTCCGTTTAGCAGGTATGCACCTTCCTGGGCATGACACTTAAGTCATAAATATAGGAATAGATAACTCTGTTAGAAAATCGTATTTCTTCCTGCATTCTCTTTCATCGCCTCTTGCATTAATTGTGAGACTCTGACCTCTACAGACACACTAATGTCATGACAACTGCTCAGTGCTGCATACAACCCCAAAAGCCCTTTTGTAGTTTTTTTCTTTGTTTCTCGACTTTTATTATTTTGAAGTGGGCTTATTAAAATTCACCAATATACTTTTTTTTTTTTTTTTTAAGTTTCTGATGTTGTTGTTGTTGTTTTTTCCTGCTCATTTTGTGTCAGGGGGTGGTGTTGTCCAAGCTAGTGGAAGACTTCTTCAACATGAAGGAGGAGATCCTGTCACGAGACTTTGACTTGGGCTTTTCGGGGAACTCAGAGGACGTGGTCATGCGTGCTCTCCACCTCCTGGGGAACTGCCTCAATGTGACCAGCAGTTCTAATCGCAATGGAGAGTTTACCATCGCACCTAGTCAAACTGTACCTGCGCTTTTTGAGCTCAACTTCTACAGCAACGGCCTTTTCCATGTATTCATTTCTGATGCAATCATTGGTAAGTTATGCCAACAGTATTATGTGCTGTTTTGGTTCATCATTGTGGTTATTATTTAAGAAAAATATACTGAACATGTAAGCTTGAATAATACATTTTTTTTAAATAGTTAGTTTAAATTGCTGTTTGAAGTTAAACAAGTGACAGTAGATCTAAGTTCAGCAGTCCTAAACACACAGGTTTTCCTGTACCTCTCCAGCCTGTAGTGTCCTGTCGCTGCAGCGAGAGCTGGTCATGGAATCAGAGTCTGCTCGCCAGCCTGGCAATCCCAGTAGTCATCTTCTAAGTCAAGAGAGACTCATCCGCAAGGCCGCTGGTCTCTCCCACTTCCTTATCAATGAGGTGGCTGTAGCACCAGTAAGTCCTGCATATTCCATCTTTATCACTCCAAATGTCTGCGCACATTTTACATACGCGTCTATGATATTATGACTACTGCTGTCATCCACCTCGTGTCCACTGCCTCATTTCTTCAGCAGTGGACATGTTTACAATCAGAGTCCTTTTATATATGCCAGACATTGTTTTGCGCAATTGTGACAAGATAATTAATCTTGACTTCATCTCTGTGTGGTTATAGTCTCATTGATCATCTGAATATAAGACATTCCTGTCACCGTAATTAGTAACTCTAACCTAGGCTCTAAATGAAGATTATTTACAATGTTTGCATATTAGTTTACACTAGTAATGATGGAACAAGTTTGTTGACAAGTAGTTGTTTATAAAATTACATTTTCAACTCCTATGTGGTTTCATGTTTTAGCGTGTCTACATCTCTCCTGTCTGTCCCACAGCCTTGCCAGACTATTTACCAGGTTTTCCATGACACAGTAACCAGGCTGATCCAGTATGGAGTTCTTTATGTGGCAGAGGTGAGTTTACAGGCCGTCAGCCGCTGGACAAAAATAACAGATCATGGCGGTTAATGTCAGAAGTTGAATGTTTTAGGAAGGACTCTTAGCAATAGTTGCTATTGGGTAATGAAACTTTCAGATCCTCTGATCTGTTTTTGTGCGTCAGGAGGACCAGGAGGAACTGAGCCCAAGCCCCACAGATGAGCCGTGGCCCAAAAAGTTTGCTGAGCCCCTTTCCTGGAGGAGTGACGAAGAGGATGAGGACAGCGATTTTGGAGAGGAGCAGAGAGATCGCTACCTTAAGGTATACTTAGACCATTTGGAATTTTGCAGCCAACACAATCGCCACAGCATTCACATCCAAACATCCACTGTTCACCATCAAAAATGACTTTATTTGACTTTTGGTCTGTTTGTGTTGTCTTTCAGGTGAGTGTTTCTGCAGAGCACCAGGAGTTCTTTGTCTTCCTTCAGCGGCTGCTCAGCCCGGTGCTGGAGGCCTACAGCGGGGCTGCGATCTTCGTCCACAGTCTGAGCCAGCCCATGGTCGAGTCCGACTACACCCAGAGGCTCTTCAGATACCTGCTCACACGCACAGAAAGAGGAGTGGCTGGTTATGGTAATATCCTAATATCGCCCACATACTGCACAATGTATTTAAAAAATAATTTAAAACTTCTCTACATCGCACTTGGAATTGAGAAAATTGCTAAAAATGAGAAAATGGTTTTTCCAGTCATGATTTTTTTTTTAGGTGCTGGGAATAAAGTCCAAAAGTATAAGTAGTATTCACATGAAAAATAAGAAATTACTATCAGATTAAAGAAGGATTTAGCTAGTGAAAAATTTTAAAAGTAAGATCCTGTCTCTGTTTTATGTATTTCAAGCACTTCTCTTTTCATTCAGGTGAAAGTGCAACTCATTATCTGGTTAAGAACACCGTGAGGACTTTCAAGGAGCTCGGGGTAGGCATGTGTGCATTTTTATGTGTGTATTTGGGTGATGTGCAGAGTCATCCAGCTAAACCTCCTGTTTTCTGTTTATTCTCCAGGTCCTAAAGGAGAGGAGAGAAAACAAGGTGACAACTCTGGAGCTAAGCAGCACCTTTCTACCTCAGGAAAATCGGAACAAACTCCTGCAGTACATCTTAGGTTTCACTCTGCTGTGACCGCGACGTGCGTCACCCAGCTCGGACCCCAGGCTCCTTCCAATAAAGGGCTTCTACTGGTTACTTCTAAACAGTCCCAGGTGCTACTCTGTGGAAAGCTTTACCAGGAAGTGCCTTCACGTAAAAGCAGCTAACTATCAGCTGTAGTCGGAAGAGACTTGAAGCCAGTCTTCCCTTTCTTCTTCTTTTTTTTTTTTTCTTTTTGTTTCAGTCCCTGACTTCCTGTGTTAGAACCGCGCAGTTGATTTAACATGTGTATTGAAGGGGTCCCTCTAGGAATCGTTCGTTTGCAGGAGAAGTCAAAAGGTTTTAATATGGGAAAAAAAAATTTAACCGTGCAGTCTGAACAAAGCAAAGCTGCCTTTTGTCTATACAAGTGAACAAGTAAAATATGCATATAAAATAACTGTAAACATAACCAACAACAGAGGCATTTTTATGTTAACTCTTTGTGCTTGTTTATAAAGTTGCCGTATTCTCTCCAGTGCACTCTAATATCTTACAGTTTAAAATGTGTTGCCTGTACATAGAACGTAGAACAACTTCATTTATAGTGCACTGAAATGATTACACTCTGGTGTAATTAAAGAGAAGAGTTCGCTGTACTCAGAGAGATACAGTGCACCTGCAAATTGTGTACATATCCAAGGTTTCAGTGGCAAAATGTATGTATGAATTTAAATCTCCATACGGTGAAGGTCAGTTATTTCTAGTTGCTGTTTTTTTTTTTTTAGATAAAAACAATCAGTGTGCAGTTTGGCCCATGAACAATATTTACTTAGCGAATGCAATATGTACCTGTTGAAAGTCTGGCGTAGTCAAGGCCTAAAACAATGTCCACCTACAGTTAAGTGCATTCAAACCACTAATATCTAAGTGCATTCACTTAAACTTTTCATATGAAAAGTGACTTTGATCTCTTTTCTTTTTGCAGAACACCTCACTTTTCGATGAATGTTACACAGCACAGCACTTAAAGTAATGAATACCAGCCATCACACCCACTTTTATTCTAATAACAACACGCTCAGACACTCTGTGACATGCCTTTCAGGGAAAGCAGATATTTGGGATTACCACCTCTTTTTTTTTTCTTCTTCTATCATAAACACGCTGTATAGCCTTTATAGCATTGCTGCTGAAAGAGCAATAGTTGGGCATTTGTGAGTTGAAATTGCTGCATAGTGTGGTAAAATAGTGCAGTTCTTTTGAACAGTTGGCTAATTATGAGTGCAGTATAGTGTTCTCTTTACAGACCTCTGTAAGGTCAAAAACAAACAGGAAACAGAAAAAAATGCAGTCATCCAAAACCTCCGGGTTAAATTCTTCTTCTTTCATGTTAGATATAGCAATGGAATTTTAAATTCCATCATTAGTTACATTCTTTAATAAAATCAATCTTACACTGACTTAAATTATGATAGAGTTTACTCTAGTAACTAGATATTACCTATTCTTCTTATTATTATTATTGTTATAGTTGCATTTACACATTTAAGTGTTTCAGTGTTGGAATCAAAAAGTCAGATTATGCCTGACTGTGAAATTTTAAAAACATGAACAAAAAGCAGAGTGGCTGAAGTTAAAGTACGATGGTGAAACAACACAGCATTGTGCATTTGGCTGTGAGTTTCTAATTATGTTGTAAAGTAACTTGATAACACAAAGTCGATCAAGTCAATATTTAGTGTGTCTTTCAGTTTCAGTTTGCAGTGAACATGAATATAAACGTACACCGCTCCTCTTCTTGATGGCAAGAAAAAGAGGAAGCAGCAAGTTTGAAAGGAAGCGTAATGAATTGCCATCATTATTGAATGATCGTGAGGACATTGTTGATGCGTCAGGGCAATACAAGAATTGGGTCCTTTAAATAAATATTTCTATTGGGAAATACGTGTGATAGTTCAACACTTCTTGTTACAGGTCATTGTAATGTTTATTTTTCATATTTTTCTAAACTTGTAAATGAAAAAAAGTTACATATTGGTGAAAGACACCTAAAGCATGTGGAAGAACAGAAGAGTATGTTACTGCAACAAGAATGTGCTCTGAGAGTGTCACGAGCTTTCTAGCATTTCTGAGCCCTCGGTCTGTACAAGTCTCCTCACCAGGGGACCCATCTGCCATGATACGTACTGTACTGCATGTTTCCTCTGGTCGCCTTTAATCATCGGCACTTCAATGTGAACTCTGCTCAACCTGATAATAATGGTCTTTTACAGCCTTACCGCTGTGTATGTCGTGTAAGTTGTGTTGATGAAAGCGAGCTGTATGTGTAGAAGATTAATTGTGTTACCTCTTGAATGTTATCTAAAAAGGTCATTGTGGTATTGTCGAATACTCGATGGACGTGGTACAGATTTATAGTTTTTAATGAACTGCTTGTGGGATACTGAAGCTGCATTAACCACATCCCACTACTCTGTATAACGTAGGATAAATGCCTGTATCTGGGAAGCAGGTGCCTTTTTAATGCACTGTAGTATTCTTTTCTTGTTTGTTTTTCTTGTTTGTTTTTTTTTGTGCATGTTAATAATTTTGGGAATCCAAAAGAACACTGTAGATGGTAACTTGGAAAAAAAAATTCACAAGTTGAGAGAACATGTTAGGATCACCAGCTACTAAAAATATGTCACTTTTCTTTTTGCTTTATCAAAGCAAAGCACAATTGGCATTGTTAGATTTTGTTTTTAAATAAATTAATGATAGATTAGTGATGGTGTTGCCTTTTTATTTCTTCTATTATATCTAAAAAGCATTTTGTGATTATTTTTCTGGTGTGTGAAAGGGGTAAAAGGTTATTATAGTTAACTAATGCTTAAATAAAAGTGAGTTAGGAATGGTAACTGCAATGAAAAATTAAATAAGAATAAACTATAGTCATGTTAAAGAGAGAATACACCATATTTCAGTTTCAAAGTTCAACAGGTCAATTATTTAAATACAACCTCAGATGAACAACAGCGTGAATTATTACACTGTGCATGAAACACTAAGTACATCCCATCACTCAGTAGCTTGTAGAACAAACTGTTATTACCAGGACAGATTTTAAAAAGCTGACTATATTCAGTACATACGGGAACATAAACCCAAAGATAAACAAGCAGACACAGTGCTTCTAACAGTAGCTTCTGACATGACAATTTCTCTCTGCAAAACATTAATATCTTTCAGTTTTCTGTAGTATTTGGAGTGAAAATAACTCCCAGTATGTCCAAAAGAAGTAAAAGGTGATCAAATGATGCAAACACATTATTAGCACATTAGAGCTAATTTTGTTTATTTATTTCTAAAGAGATCAAACTGCTAAATAAATAAATACATTAAATTCTCTGGTTGCAGATCTGGTAATGTGGCAACTTTTGATGCATCTGTCTGTTTGTACAGACATCATTATGTGTCAGGCTGAGGAAGGAGGGAGGCTTGCTTTGTTAGGCCCATGGGAGGCTGTGAGGAGGATATATAGTGGATCGAGACCATGCGAAGCCTTAGTGGCAATGAGGACCAAACAGAGGCGACAAGTGTGCGTTCTTCTACCGAACAAGCAGCACCTGGATTGTGCTGTCACGGTGAGTGACCACAGGGCCTTTCTGTAGCATATTTTCTTGTTTGGTATTTTACTGTGACACGTCACATGGGCACACAGAAACCTAAATTACATTCATGTTAAGATTGCATTGATCTGTCAGTAGGGTATATTTATTTTTAAAACAGTGGAAGAGCTAAAACTGTATTTTATTAGAAAAAAACATATTTGCAAGAAAGCCAAAACACTGAAAGCATGGACTCTCAGTATGTTTTATGTTTTCTTTCTTCTTCCTGTGTGTTTATAGGTAAAAGCCAGAGGCCGTGAGGTGTTGAACAGTGTGTTGAAGCATCTTGGTGTCAGTGATCTCCAAGTGTTTGGTCTAGCTGTTATGAAAGGTCAGTTAGTTTCTGCGCGGGAGTTCAGGAGCAAATGTTTTTTATTCATTAACTGTGGAACGCTGAGATTCTGGGAGGCTGCTGATAGTGAGTGAACCTGCTGTAAGATATGATAAATGGAAAGCCATCTCCTATCAGCCGTAAACAACATAACTGAGGGATAACACGTGTTAAATGGACTCATTGTGTTGATTTCATGCAGCGCTGTCAAACATATGGTTTGCAGGACAAATATGGCCAAAACTGAGTTACTTTACTTGAGCGTGCAAGTTATGTCGAATTTTTTCTTCCTATTTTTCCACTCTTTCCTGTGCAGCATGAAGTGTTGTGTCAGGAGCTAACCTACCTCAACTGTTAATTTTGCCGCCCTACCGAGAAGTGTGAAATATGGTCAGTTTCATGGCTGTTCATAGATGTGGTTCTTTGATTTAGACAGTTGCAGTTCTTTTTAATGACAGCAGATTTATTGAATGTGGAAAAACTGAGACATGTTGTTCAAATTGCGCTCACTATCTAAGACACACCAGCTAGTTTGTGATCCCATAAGTGTGAATGTTTTAAAAATGTATTTGTTCTTCTTCAGAGCAAACGCAATGGAAATAAAAGGCCTTTGTACTGCTAGGTTGTTAGTCAATACTTTTACTTTTCTGGGCCACATGGTCTGAAACTGAGCTGTATGTAGACCCTAAACTGAGCCTGACATCTCTGATTGAATGTGTGCTTTTTTTTCTCCTTTTTTAAAGATAATGATTACCTGTTTCTTGATTTGGACCAAAAGCTGAGCAAGTACTTTGGGAAACGATGGAACAAAGGATCTTTAATGGTTAGTTTTCCATTTCTTTTTTTGGTGAACAGAAATCACCAGATCTACAAACAGCCCCATGCTGTAATGGGAACACTCTAAAAGCTGAATTTAGTGATCTCACTTAAAATTTCATGTTTTCCTGGCAGTCATGATGATTTGCATATCAATGATCTCAAGTAGATCTTGTGGCTCATTGTTATGCACTGGTGCTGATTTCAGTAGTTGTGCAACTTTGCTGTTTACAAGACTGGGGAAACCTGCAACAGATAAGACTGAAGGTGTTGCTTGTATGAGTACTAAGATGTTTCTCCCAGTGAAAACACTGTATCCAGATAAAGTCCACCAATGGACGACTAACATGTCAAACATGTTAGAAAGATCTGACTTATTTTAAAAGTTCTTTTATGTCCACGTTTTCTTTTTCTTTTTTTAATGATTTATCATATTGGTCAAATATTAACTAGACTGTGTGATAGCAGAAACGATAAACTGAGTACTCTCTTTACTCATCCCACCTTTCCAGGTCCCGTTTATCTTATTTCTAAGAGTCCAGTATTATGTAGAAAGTGGGCTGCTAATTTTGTAAGTTTGTTTTCCATTACCTTCTTTTTCCAAGATTAATAATTTCCACTATAAGTGTTGTTAAAGTTTATGAAAATGTTTGTGGAAAAGTAGACACCTGACAGACTTCATAACAGGAAAAGAAAACCTCCCTGTTTCTTGCAGGAGCACCACAGTGCAGCAGCTCTACTACACTGAGCTGAGGCAGAAGGTGCTGCGTTCACAGAGCCACCATCAGGAGGCTTTGTTCTTCCAGCTGGCAGCCTCTGCCCTCCAAGCTGACGTTGGCGATCTGGCACAGGGAGAGGAGACTGAGGAGGACGGAGAAGAGAAGAAGCAGGAGAAAAAACACAGATGCTACTTTCTCCCTGAAGATTACTTCCCCTCATGGGTAAAAAAAAAGAAAGAAAAAGAAGTGTAGTCTAACCTTGACAGAAATACTCTTATATATATATCTGTGTGTTCATCTTCTCAGCTCATAAAGCGCAGAGGGAGAGAGTACTTACTTCAGCACAGCCCAGTGCTGCATGGTGAGCTGAGGGGGGTGTCCCGCAGGCAAGCCATCCTGCACTTTATAAAGGAAGCCAACGAGCTGCAGGATGGACCTGTCACATTCTACAGGATGAGAGAGGTCAGACAGTGTTACAGTTAAACAAGGGCGAACTCTGTGTGAGGATGTCTGTTTCTTAATTAGTTTAAGAGAGACTAACTAAGAAACTTCTGTCCTGAGATGTTGAATATGGAGCTACCAGGCAGTTAAAAGGAAAAGGAAAAGAGGTCACATATATCAGACACTCCATAAACGCGTACATTTCAGAAAATCTTCAGAAAAATATCCTACAGGGTGTGAAAACTGTTACAGATCTCGTAAAAAGCCCCAGTAATAATTCTTTGGCATGCTCTTGCATTATTTGTCTCCCTTGGTCATTTTAGAGAACTCTTTTTGAGTCATGTTTGTTATGTGAGCCCATGGCTTTAAAAAACAACAACAAAAAAACTGCTTTATCAACTATTATTTTACACACAGGAGGACAAACAGCCGAGGAGTTTAATCCTCCTCGGTGTGACAGTGAAAGGAGTCCATATTTGCCAGGTGAGTCGTTTTCAATGACAGTCTCACACATAATTTTAAATAAAGTTTATGAACTTATTTTCACATGTACATATAGATTCTTGATCTGAATTTGTGTTTTTAAGGAGGTGGAAGGGAAACAATCTTTGTTGTACGATTTCTCCTGGACAGGTATTGATCGCTTTACCTTTCAGGTTAGGTTCTAAAGACTGGACTATAATCAAAATATACATACAATACAGGTCACATTGACCTGCGTGTAGCTTTAACCGTAACACACGAGATCATCCTCTTTATGTATGGCTCTTACTTTTCAGGGCAACAGGTTTGAAATCACTGCTGTGGGCTCTTTGTGCCTTCCTAAACTGGTTTATTACACTAAATCAGCTTTCCACTCTAAACACATCCTGAGGCACCTCCGTGACAGTCACCAACTCCACATGAACATCAGAGATGCAGTCAGTTCCATCCAACAGCTGGAAAACATGGGTAGTACGTAAGGCTTTACTTTACCACAACCTATCTAAGACACGACTGAGTCAGTTGTCTTGGTCTGAAACCAATATCATGTAATAATAATAACAATAAGTCTTTTAAGTGATTTTAAAAGATTTGAGATCACAGTCTCTTACACAGTCACACTCCAAAGGTGTTCTCTTTTCTGTCTATCTTCAGCCAAAGAAGCCTACATCTGCGACACAGCGTGCCTAAGAAAGAGTCTCCAGTGCAGCAACCTCACATCTTCAATGTCCGACTGCAGTGATGCTCTGGAAACAGCTACTGCCTGGTTTAAAGAGGAAAAGGAAGAGGACGGAGGCTCTACAACAGGTCTGCTATTGGGAGGAAATGATTGTGTAGATGGTGCAACATTTGCCTCTCAAACAAATTGTGCATTTATGTTTGGAAACTGGTAAAAACACGTTTAATTCTACCCAGCAATGGTTTACAGCAGTAGGTCTGCAGACCTAATTAAGGAAGAAAACAGCTGATGTTGCTGAAGTGACCAAGAGGGAAAGTTTAAAAGCTCATTAGGCAAATGAACGCAGAACTACTTTCTTAACTTACCTGTTGTACTTTTGCCTTGAACTCAAAATCAGTTGTTTGTTTATACTGATGCCAGGGTCTGAGCTGTGGTTGGACGAATCAGAGGAGTTGTTTGTTGATGATCCAGCTGAGGTGTCCTGGCTGGCTGAGCTGCTCCGTGGTGTGTCTGTTGACGCTCCTTTGATGTTACCCTCTTTTTGCTGGGCAGGTTAGTCCAAAAACCACTAAGACCATTCTAAAATAACAGTTGAATCATGTGTTAGTTCTGTGTAGCATGTGATATTGTGTCCTCTTTTATCAGCTGTCACCATGGAAATGAAACAGGTGAGCAAACTGCAGGTCTGTCTGTTTGAACATTTCCAGCACGATCCTGCATCAAAGCCAACATCTTTCTCTGTGATCTTCAGGTTCTGTGGAAAAAAACGGATGAAGGGATATCTGTGGACTAATTGAGATTCAGAGGATGCAGGGATTCATCACCCGTTCTTCATCTCAAGACAAGGAGACACCTGTTGGAGTTTGTTGTTATGGAGCTAAAATGCTGAAAGGATACAGCTGAGCGTTATATTTTGTTTGCTTAGAGGAAACCTCATTAAATGTGCTAAAACAGAAGCCATATAGTGACCTGAGTAGTTATAACTTGCTTTAAACTATACAGCCTAAAGTTGCAGTAATTACACTTCAGAAATCGAAAGAGGTATAATAGTGTTTTAATACATATTTACAAACTAAACGTATTAAAATATCAATAACATAATAAATACAACACTTGGGACATTTTTGTCATTCTTTGAACAGTGCTATTACAATCAGTGCTGACTTCTGTTCATTTGCCATTATTAATGTTACCATTAAAAAATTGTTCTGTTTTATGATTCAGGTGAAATTATGTTGTCAGGCTTCCACAGTGTGGCAGTATTTCCAAACAATCAGAGTCCATGCCATCATGTGAGAGGTCTAAGATGCTGTGTTAAGGGTGCACTCTCCCCTGGAGGTGTGGGTTCAAGGCACACTCCTGTTGTTGCGTTAAACCAAACATATATAAATGAGCTTTTCTGAAAATAAAGTAAAGATCTGTGTACAATATGAGAAGGTTGGTAGCAAAATCGGAGAGCAATGCACTGTGTAGGACACATGGAAGTACAGTGCCGAGGACTAATCTCCTTCAAAAACACAATGATAAAACCCTAATACTAAGCACTCAGAAGATTGTTTCACTGTCAGTGTTGACAGCTCTACACATTGGCTGCTGTGTGAATCCTGTCTAGGGCTCTCCTTGGCTCTCTGTTCAAAGGGGCTCTGATGCTCTGGGAGGCCTCTGGATATTTGGGGCCCAGGTCTCCTCCATGCCTGCTTCATGTCTTTGGAAGCAGGCTGTGGCTCCCCACACCTACCTGTTAAATAGTTAAATTGAGTAACCTAATGAACACAAGTGTGCTCACACACACAAGTGTACAAACAGGTACCCACACACACACTATCTTGGTCGGCTGCTGCCTCTAAACATGTATCATTAATACTGTGTGCTGCTCAGTGTTTTTTCTCTCTCTTCTTATCTATTTTTATCTCCCTCTTCTTCTGTTAACTTTCTCCTCAACTCCACTCCCCTCTTTCTTTCTTCTCCCCTGTTCCCTCCATCTTGTCTGATCTGAGTCTACTAACTCAAAATAAAAAAAATCCTAATCAAATTCTAATAAAATATGACTATAAAGTGGACCACTATAACAAAAGCCGTAATGGTCCACTCGGCAAATCTGTTGGGCCTTTTGTTTTGCCTTCTGACAATATTTCTGATTGCTACATTGAAAAAAAGAAAAAAAGACAACAAAAATACTATATCAGCATTTTACCATTAAAATATATTTTAATCACTTATTAAAACTAGAGTGTTTTAGTTTGCTTTCATCCAAAGCATCTTACAGTGTTATGCAGAATTTCATTTGATGAGATCACATTGTGTGGCTTCCAAAATCTGTGTGTAAACCCTCTGTGGTGTGGGTTTCATGGTGTAATGATTAGCACTCTGGACTTTGAATCGAGTGATCTGAGTTCAAATCTCTGTGGGACCTCATGCATGTTATTTATTAACTTTCCTTTCCTTCTTCACATCACCTGCTACATGTTCAGTGGCAGTTGATTCATTTAGGTGGTGAGAGGATCCACTTGTTATTACCATAAAACGTCCAATGACAGTTGTATTCTAGTCCTGAGCTAGTATTCACTGACAGCAGTTGTATAGAGGTATTTTAGCATGAGTATGAGTATTACATGTCATTCAAACACTTACTGTCATAAAATAAAACAGTTTCCTCTACAATATCTTGAACAAAGGTAACATCTTCACTAGCTGTTGGCTGTTACCTTCTCGACTTAAGCTGTTTTGTGAATTGTTCAGTCTTTGGCGTAAGCTCATTCGAATGCTTTTTTTTTTGTTTAGTTAGGATGGCCAAGTGTTCTAAGGCACTGTGTTAAAGTTGGAGTTCAAATCCAACTCCTGACAGTTGGATTTTATCTTCGATAAAGAAAAGGTTTTGTCCAAATCTTCCAAAATCTGTCTGTAAACCCTTTGCTTCGTGGGTCCCATGGTGTAATGGCTAGCACTCTGGACTTTGAATCCAGTAATCCGAGTTCAAATCTCGGTGGGGCCCAAATATCCTTGTATCTTGCACAAGGATATTTGGCATGTAGATTAAAGCATCCCATCACCAACCTGGTAGGTGACCTCCACTATGGAACCCCCAACACTAACTGAATCAGATTTCAAGTTCATAACTTATCAAAGCAGTTGCCATTTGGTGGCAACTCCTTTATTGAAGGAAGACATCACATAACATTTCAGTCTTAAGCAAGTAATGTCAGGAGTGGGATTTGAACCCATGCCTCCAGGAGAGACTGCGACCTGAACGCAGCGCCTTAGACCGCTCGGCCATCCTGACACATTTGCACTTGTTGATACAGAATCCACATGACAGGCTAGCAGATCAAGACACCTTTACAACTGATCAGATTGGCAGACTATTACACCTCTGCTTTACCAACACATATTCAGCTGAGATTCAAGAAGTCACTTTGATGAGACTTTTCTTCAACTATCTGATAAATGAATGTGACCATTTGGTGGCAACTCCTTTATCGAAGGATGACATCACATAACATGACATTTCAGTCTTACTTTTAATAAGCAAGGGATGTCAGGAGTGGGATTTGAACCCACGCCTCTGGGAGAGACTGCGATCTGAACACAGCGCCTTAGACCACTCGGCCATCCTGACATCCTAAGCGGATCAC
Organism: Maylandia zebra; assembly: GCF_041146795.1. Taxonomy (NCBI): domain Eukaryota; kingdom Metazoa; phylum Chordata; class Actinopteri; order Cichliformes; family Cichlidae; genus Maylandia; species Maylandia zebra. The sequence continues at coordinate 18,420,458 of NC_135174.1, read as the reverse complement.
TCACTCACCCTCTCCGTTTCTTGCTGTGCTGAATTGTAGCATGAACGAATGCCGGCTGCATTTGAAGGAGTCGACGAATTGGGACAGCCTTTGTTGCCTGGCTGTGACTTATTTGGCTTTCAAATGCGGCCTCCGAAGGATGCAGCCGACGTTTTGGGACACAGCTACAACCAATGTTAATTTGCATTACCGCCCCCTGGCTCACAGCTCAGTGGACGTTTAAATATACATAAAAATATATATTTGATACATAAAATAAAATAAAAATAAATAAATGTTCCCTTTAGAAATCTTTTTTTTTGCTCTATTTTGCTCCATAAAAATAGTTGTTTTTCTTTTTCAATCACTCATCTTAGCAGTAGGATATACATGAAAAAAGAAATATATTAAGTTTGAGTGAAAATGTACATCCTTTGCACTCTCTGGGCAACTGACTCAGTGACTCAAATCACTCATAAGACCCGATTCACTTTGGTGAGTGACTCATTGAAACTCGATTCAGTAAAAAGAATTGAATTTACCATCACTACATGTGACGGTACAGAGCAGGGGAAGGCGGGGCTTGTTCCCTCCTAACCAGTAGGGGTGTTAAATATACTCTTTGGGGTTTTATTCTTATATTGATATTATTTACCTTTTATTTTTGATCTACTTTACCTCAACTCAGTGATTAACAGAGTAACGATGAATCACAATTAACAATAACAATGTTGTAGTGCATTACTGAGTCATGTAAACTCACTGGGTTACACAACCAATAAAGAATGCTTATTCTCAAATAATTGCAAATCCTCAGCCTCAGTAGCGGTTTTTGATACGGGCGACACGGGCAGTTGCCCGGGGAGGCATCGTGGTGGGGGGCGGCATCACGGGTATCGGCAAAAAATAAATAAAAAAATTGCTCGTACTCATGCTGCCCCGACATCAGCCAGCGCATAATGAGAATGGCATAGGCACTGACTGGTTTTCTATCGCCCTTTTGCTGGGAGTAAGGGCGCCCTCCACTTGTGAAGTGCGCCTGTTGCTTGTTGCACAGGGAGGAGAGGGCGGGACGGCGGGGGATTCTCTAGCTGTCTGGAGCGGCATCTAATAACCAACCCGTAAAATTAAAAAAATAAAAACAAAACAACAAACATGTGAACTAAGGTGTAGGTCTATTAGGTTATGTTGTGGTGATCCTCGAGTTGGGGGATTTGTGTTCATACTGGAGTGCAAAATTAAAACCAATGGAAGATGGACAAGTAAGGTTCAAAGCCATCAGGTGCTCAGTTTAGAAAAAATAGAGAAGAAGAGGAGGAGAAACGAGCAAAAGATACAGGTAAGCAGATGTGTCATTGGATAATGGCAGGTCATGTATCCTGAAACAATCAGAATCAGAATACTTTATTAATCCCTAAGGAAATAATGTGGATTACAGTTGCTCCAAAAAGAAATGGTAAAAATAGTAACAGTAACAGACAAACAAACTTCAAACATTATGTTACAGATTTTAATATTAATTAGTCAGTGTCAATTATTGATTTGTCCTGTTCTCATTGTATGACGAATTATGATGGCTGTGTGGTTGTCATGGCTACTGAACGGACCCACGCGCAGACTGTTCTTTCAAGGAAACAAAAGGGGATTTATTTACAATAGGGATCACCTTAGTGCAAAATATATGTACAGTGAGTTGGGAGGGGGTCCAGGGCTCCAGGGAGAGAAGGGGGGGGGGAAATCCACACACACGCTTCCTCTTCCACTCAGTCACCGCCACCGCTCCTCCGCACACACGCACTCCTCTTCAGCCGCACTCGCTCCAACACTCCACACACTGCCCCACTTGGACAGGTCCGGTGATTCGGTCCAGAATCTACAGACAGAAGGTCAAAGGTTAGTTCCACAACATAAAACACGTGTAAGCGATTCTTCTTTGAATATGCCGCGAGCACGAACTCAGGTGGTTCGACGTTCCAGCGGTGAGCTGCTCTGTGCCACTGCCTTAAATAGCAGCTGGGGAAATCAGCCAGATCAGCCGCAGGTGGACACCATCCACAGGGGTGCGTGGGCCAAGAGTGAGAGCCCGTAATGAGCTCCACCCAGGCAGAGAGGAGGAGGAGAGACAAAAAACTAAAACTAACAACAACAAAACCTGTAGCCAGCGTGGGCCAACCAGAGAGACACGGGGACCGTGACAGTGGTAGCCGTTTGCATACAATGCATACTCCCTCTCTTTGTGTGTGTGTGTGTTTCTCTGGGGAATTTCGACAACAGTTTTATGTTAATGTACAATCCTTACGGTAATATGTTTTATGTGTGTGTGTGTGTGTGTGGGGGGGGGGCGCCAGAGTGAGTGTTCGCCCAGGGCGCCAAACAGGTTAGGAGCACCACTGCTCAGCCCGCAGGCAAAAAGAGCCAGGTCAGGCAGATGATGCATTTCCCCGCAGACACATTGGGGGGCGACAACGGTCAGCCGGCTGGCTACTCACCTTGCTCATTGGCATGCTTTTGCCCCCTCTCCATGGGTGCTGAGAATTGTTGCAGTTTCTGAGGTTTGCATTCGAGGGTGTAGCCACGAAGACTAGTGCTGCTCTTGCTCCTCGCACCTTTGTGAAATGTACTGAGGCAGCGTTAGAGAGAGTGGCATCCGCATCTTAACCTATCTAAACAACTGGGCCACCGCTCCAGAGAGCAGGTGGCAACACTGTTGTCGTTGGTTCTGTCACACACTAGGCACTGGGTTTTTCTGTCAAGTTTCAAAAAAACGTGCTAGTCCTGAATCAGCAGATTTCTTTTTATTGGTTTAGAAATACGCTCGCTTTCAAGCCGCGAACGTTTGTTTGAGCACAGAGGGGCAGCATTTCATTGCTGCCTTGCTCAGTTTCAGCTGGGACCCAGATTGCATTTCCAAATGATATGATGATGCTTGTTAGGCATGATGGCAGCTATGATCATTGTGTTGCCACTAGGACTTTCAAATTTCACAAGGTTACATTCACAAAAAGTTGTTTTTTTTTTTCTCATAATACTATTTATTAGCTATGCATCCCATTTTGCCTTTGAATACATTTTAGATTTTCATATACATCTATATTTTGTTTTGTTTTTTACAACTAGAGCAATGTCACTGGCCACACCGAATGACAGCCCTGAATTCCAAAAGTTTCCAGAGGAAAAACAAAAATATACTCAACTGATCAAGCTAGAAGTGGCTTATAATCATTAACTGTATATAAAAAGAGACTGATGTCATCCATTAGTTCAATTCTATTTAGAAATCTTAAGCTGAGCAGTTCCACAGTTGCCCTGACCTCTTTATCACCCAAAGCTTCTTTGCAACCACAGGAGTTGCCGTATATGACTATAATAGATAAACAATATCTATTATAGTCATATACACATCAAGGTCTTTCATTAATACGTAGTTACATCAGTTAAGTTGACCTTTCCAGAAAACTTAATTTACAGAATGTAAGATAATGTATGCAAATCTTCACTAATACATAAAATAATGTTATTAAAACCTTAAGTGTAAGACCACTACATAACAGCACTAAAGAATTCCTCTGAAGCAACACCAATCTGCTCTTCAGCAGGGATAAGCACCACATATCTGTACAGAAAAAAAATCATTTTTACACATTTATGTTGTCATGTTTTTATCTCTTTAGCACCTCCTCTCACTCTCTCTATAAATCACAGTTAAAATACATTGTTTGGTTTTTGTGTGTTTTTAACATAGTGTAAGCTGATGAACTTTCTCTGCAAGAAGTTGTCATAATTTATGTTATTAGTACATTACATTCACTGCCCCGGAAAATGAAATAAAACCCCACGTCATGCACTGTCTCTGCAGTACAGTGTACATTTTTAGGACATCCTCAGGTCTCAGACAAAAAGTCATCAGGTCTCAGGTCTCAGAAATTCAGGTGTGAGGTCTCAAAAAAGTCAGGTCTCAAAGAGGTCAGGTCTAAGGTGTCAGGTCTCAGAACACAAGCTATCAGACGGAGAGAAGCCTCCTTTGATATTAAGAACAAAATGTATTGTCCCATAATAATCCTATTTAATCTGATCAGCATTTAGCATTTGACAAGAAAATTGCTGATGAATATAAACCTTGAGCAAAAGGACCTCTAGTGGTCAATCCCTGTACAGATAAACGCTGCATTTCTGTTAATGACTAGTAAGAGCTTTAAATTTGTTTTTAAAATCAGAGCAACCCATAAAAATAGATCAAAGACTTAAAAATAAACTATAAAATAAACTTACCAGGAAAAAAAAGGAAAAACTAAAACCCTGGTTTCTAATCCCCAATGTTACTTAAGTGCAATCTTAAAATCAACAGGTTTTATCCTGTGCACACAGTGCCACGGCCACTCAGCACAGTCACATTTGAAACAACAATAATCTGTTAAAAGCTACATAAATTATAACCCACTAAGTTTTAGCACTTACCCTGGTATAGAAAATGAAACAAACACACACCATTATTTATTGATTTTTTTCTTTATTAAGTAATGTTTTTTCAGTTGAAGCCATTTAAAGTCTATTTAATAATGCTGTGTTAGAACAGGCACTTTAAAGCTCTTTGTACTGTAAGGTTAAAACCCCACAGTATTAGAGAGAAAACCCCAGCAATCAAACGATCCCCTATGAGCAAGCACTAAGGCGACGGTGGGAAGGAAAAACTCCCTTTTAATAGGAAGAAACCTTCAGCAGAACCAGACTCAGGGAGGGGCAGCCTTCTGCTGTGACTGGCTGGGGGCATAATTGTGATGTAATTTTATGCTAAGGATACTGAATTTCATGTTTATTTGTTAGAATTAGTGAATTAACATGATGACTATTATAAGTAAAACTAAAAGTGCAAGTGCACCAATTACTGAAGTCATCCAAGAAATTATATCTAACCATCTTCTGATTGTAGGAATCAGGCCTGAATTAGCTCCATGGGGAAACCTACGCTGAATAATTGCTGAAAAATGATTGAACAATGAGGTAAATGGTGCTCCACAAATATTAAGGATGTGCCTGGTGACAAAAATGACTCCTTGGCCCGCAAGCACAACTGGAGCTGTAATAAGGGAATTAAAACCTGGAAGATTTCTGTGAAGTCTGGAAACAGCAGAGTCTCCGTCCTCTCTTTGAAGAGTTCCTTGGACAATATTTGGTTCATTCTCTTCAGATCTGTTATCTGAAGCTGCAAGGAGACCAACATTGAATAAATCAATGCTGTAACTCTCACTGGTGGGAGAATCTTCATGTCCAAAGTTATTTATAGACACAGTGGTTTTAGGAACGTTAGCTGTTTCAGAGGTCTCACTAGTGGGTGTGGTAACTGAGGTAAATGGTGCTCGACCAATATTAAGCAGGTGCCTAGAGATAAAAGCTTCTCTAAGGCCCACAGACACATCTGGAACTCTACAAGAGGAATAGAGATTTGGAATAATTGAGGTAAATGGTGCTCGACCAATATTAAGGAGGTGCCTAGAGATAAAATCTTCTCTAAGGCCCACAGGCACATCTGGAACTCTACAAGAGGAATAGAGATTTGGAATAATTGAGGTAAATGGTCTTCGACCAATATTAAGGAGGTGCCTGGTGATGAAATCTTCTCTAAGGCCCACAGGCACATCTGGAACTCTACAAGAGGAATCGAGATTTGGAGCATTTGTTTGAAGTCTGGAAGAAATAGTTTCTTCTTCCTTTGTTTGAAGACTGCCTGTTTGTTCATTATCTTCGGGTCCTTTATCTGAAGGTTCAGGAAGAATGGCATTTAATAAATCAGTGTTGTAACTCTCGCTGGCTGAAGACTTTTCATCTTCAGCGTTGTTCATATTAACACTGGTTGTAGGAATCTTAGTTGTTTCACTGGAGGGTGACTGTTCGTATTCAAAGTTGTTTACAGAAACACTCGGTGAAGGAACCTCAGTTGTTTCAGAGGTGGGTGACTTTTCCGTTTCACTAGTGGGTGAGGTAAATGGAGCTCGACCAATATTAAAAATGTGCCTGGTGACAAAAATGACTCCTCGCCCAACCGACTCAACTGGAGCTGTAATAATGGAAGACAGAGCTGAAAGATTTGTTTGAACTCTGGAAAAAAAAGTTTCTTTCTCCTCTCTTTGAAAACTTCCTTGGTCAGCGTTTTGTTCATTCTCTTCAGATTTGTTCATATCTGAAGGTTTGGGGAGGACGCCATTGAATAAATTAGTGCTGTAATTCTCACTGGTGGGAGACTCTTCATGTTCAAAGTTGTTTATACTGGTTTTAGGAGCCTCATCTATTTCAGAGGTGGTTGCCTGTTCATTTTCATAGGCGTTTACAGAAACACTGGTTTTAGGAACCTCAGACTGTTCATCTCTAGAAATAGATATCGGTAAGAAGAACCCATCAGGCTCTAAATAATATCTGTCAAGCACCTCAAAGCCGTCAGTATCTGAAGAATTTGTACGACTGAACACTGAGCGCCACATATTTGTAAACAGAGGAGATAGGGTTCAGTAGAGATAAACTATATGCTCTAACCTTTAGACGATTGTTAGAAGACTATAGAATCAGCGTTAATTTTGTTAAAATGTGTTTTCAACACTAGGTGTAGTAGAGTGCCTTACCTTGGGGGTAAATATGAGCTCGCGTTCTAAGGCGCGAGCTCATATTTATAGCCTCACGGCAGTGTGACGTCAAGGCACACGTGCCGTGACGTCACAGTACGCTTACTCTTTGAAATTCATTCGGTCACAAAACGTCTTGAACCTTCACCTCCCTGAACGTTAGTATTAACCATTAAGCTAACCTTAATATTAACCTGCTGTTATCGAGGAATGGCAACCCAGACAGAAAAAAACCCGGGGTGCTTCCGCCCTTGGGATTACGCCCCCGCTGTCTCACCGTCGATTAACAAACAACACACTCACCTTTTTTAATTATTTACTTTTTGTGTTCAAGTTTTACGGCTTGCTCTCACGTAGAAAGCTCTGTTAACGTGGAATGAAATTATACTGGTCGGAGGTATTAAAGGTAACTTCTTAGTGTTTTTATTCAGAAATGTAAGATTGTGGGAAGCCGAGTTAGCTTAAAGCACATTGGCTACTAGCATATTAGCTAAATAAATAACGGAGGCTTGTATTTTTGTATATATTTCTATGGTGCTGTAAGCCAGTGTTAATTGACTTGTTTAGCTAAATAAATAACGGAGGACTTAACGGCAGTGATTTTGTCGCTATATCTAGCGAGTTTTCAGACGCCTTAATTGACTTTTTTTTTTTTTTCTAAAAAGCGACTAACAACAAATCTGGTGACTTTTTTCTGGTGTTATTACGAGTTTTTGACGTGGAAGCACGTATCGCTCTTACAAGCAGCGGGAGCTGCCGTGGGCACCTCGCCCGTGCCAAAGCACTCACAGGCGGCCGTCCTAATGCAGCAGTTGCCCCCAGCTGCTGTCAGAGCAGGAGCTTTTTACACCTACGGGTCCAAACTGCAAAAGAATTGCGCATGAGCGAAACCGCTGCTCCCGCTCTGACTATAACGCAGGTCGGGAGAAGCGGTAGAAGTATATTGTTCTTTGTTTAAAATAAATCAATGCACTAAAATACACCATTCCAAACATTGCTAACTTAGAAATCAGATGTCCTTGCAGAGCCTTAACTCTATCTTCTACATCCAATTTCGACTGAAGCTGTCTGGTGATGCTTGCTATGTCCATTTTTGATTAATGTAGTTTGTTAACAACATTATGGATAAAAATGTTCGTCTTTTACTCTTGCTTTTTTGTGGATCCCAAGGTTTAAAACTCTGTAAAAGACACACACAGACACATAAACAAAAAAGTAACTCTGCCAGAGTGCCTATTTCGGGTCAGTTTTCCAGGTCACAAGTCCGGATAAAGGAGGAGGGTTGGGATTGTGACATTAACAAAAACAATAATTGCTAAAAGAAATCAAATTTGTGGTTCTAAATATATACTAAATGCTTTCAGGGTGTTTCTATTGACTTTATGTCTCTTTCACGATGTTATTTCTCTCTCCTACAGGGTCCTTTATAATTACATGACCAATTATGCAAATTAGGCAATGACGTCATCTAGCGACTTTGTCCTCCAGCTTCACTGTTTATATTATGCTAACATAGCTGTGTCGCGTAGCGCGTCATTATATACCAGCTAGCCAAACTTCAGTAACCCTACAAACTTCACTGCTGTTTACTTTCCTGTCTTCATTTATTTGGGAAGTAATAGCAAAGCTGTACGTCTTAATTTGTTTCAGAAATCCCTCAGTCAGAACATGCTATATTATGTTTAGGTGGAAACTAGCGAGCTTACTTGCTGCTAACTTCTAACTCTGTTAAATTTCGTAAATTCTGTTTTCATGGATGCCTGGATATTAAATGTAATTGTCACATCTGGTAGAGCAACCACACTGATCATTTTATTACAGATGAAAGAATTTAGACAGTTTTTCAACTCTCGGTAATGCTGCAGTGAAGAAAATAATATATCGCGATATATATTGTTACCGCACATGCTTCAAAGTATACCATGATATGGATTTTAGGCCATATCGCCCAGCCCTACCTCCAAGACATCACTTTGACCGTAAATCTGAAACTGCAAAGACCGCACACACATTCTGTAAAGGATGCCTTCATCTGCCTCATTTGCAAATGTTACAGCAAGTTCAAAAGTTTGTCTTTAGTTAAATTTCTTAGTTTACAGTTGAAGTAACTAATATATTTTTCTTCTTTTATTTTTTCAACCTTCTAGCTCTTATGGAGAAGCCCAGTTTTCCACATGTTGCAAGTCTCTAGTCGGATGCTGATGTTGGATGTGTGGAGCAGTGTGGCTGCTAACTGCAGATCATGGTTTTAAATGCAGAGAAGAATTTGATTGTAAGGTACACGAGGTTAAGGGTCTCCATGCTGTTCTGACTCTCTTTGAAGAGACATAATGTGTAACTCATGTAAAATTGTTTGAAAAGGAAAAGGCAAATGTGTTTGTAACGGAGCGGAAAGGCTGATTTTATTTCCAAGATGTTTTGTGTTTTTAAAAGGAAGGAAACCTTTCTCAAAACGGGCAGAGCAGTGGAGCCGCCAAGGGAAAGCACATAATTTAAACTGTAAGATTAAAAATATAATTTATTATATTTAAATAGTTAAAAATGTAAAATGAATTAAAACAACCTTGGCCAAGGGATAACACAATAAAAATCAATAAAACACAACATTAAAAGTCCAGTGGGATCCACCACGGCATAAAAGTCACAAAAAACTAAGAAATCCAGCGTAGTAGTAAAAGAGGGAAACCCAGTGGAGTCCTCGCCTTCCTCCCCGCATTCCACGTCCCGGTGCACTGAAGGAAGAGAGGGAGCGGCAGTCAATATTCCTTTCGACAGTTTTACTTTATAAAAAGGGATAAGTCAAAGACTTACCCCGGGTGGGCAGAGCTCTCAACTCCGCCCGCCGCTTCTTTAAAACTGCAATCGGCACCAGCTGTCTCACTGCTTCTGCTCTCCCGCAGTGCACAAGCTGGCTCTTGTCGTTATTGCCGTCTGACTGCTCGCTGCGCGTCCCTAGTCGCTCGTGGTGGCGCGTCCCCAGTCGCTGGTCATGTCCCCTCTCGAACGCCAACTCCAACACTCTTATGTGTCATTGAGCACTCTGTAAATTACCTTGCCTTCCCTCTCAGGTGTGTCCAATTAGTAAAGATGGGGGGAAAGGGCGGAGTCTCTCCAGGACAATTTGACGGTAACTAAAACATGCATAGTAGAAAAACTTAGATAACTTGTCCCTTTCCACCCCGTGACATGTTACTAGAAAGCTACAGAGGCTGCAAAGGTTGAATTTCATATCACCACCACAGCACTTGGTTTAATTGATTTGGTTATCCTACAGAGAAAGAGGAACTTGAAGATATTTGTAGCTTATTTTAGGTTTTAGAAATGTGCTAGATAGGATGTAGAAGTATAGTAGAGACACTGACACTGCCCTGGATGTAATATAGGCCTAAATGTGACATAAACTTAGGAGTAAACTTGTAAGAGACCCTCCCCACCTTGAGCTGTGAAAACAGGACAAAGAGAAGCTAAAGCTGAGTGGAAATTCCCCAGGGGATACCTGGGTGGGGACCTAAATGTTTGTAACTGGATAACTTTGGCTTGAAAGGGAGATGGACTTTTATGACCCACAGGAAGTCACGTACACACAGGTACATAAACATATATACACATGCACTTACACACAGGTACGCAGGCACTCGCGTGCTCGCACGCACACAAACATACAAACACAGTGTTTAGTTTTATGGCACATCGTATAGAATGGGGGTCACTTCTATGTCATCTTGTTTTCTTTGTTGTCCTGAGGTTTTAATCCTGTTTGATGTTTATTACGAGGTTTGGAGCAGTAGCTTCTAACTGCAATTTAACACTTCATTATAGAATTATTAAAATAAATTGTTGCATTGTTTCCCAGATATCTGGTGAACTTGGGTGTTTACACAAAAGCTGAATTCTTTACAAAGGACCTGTTACAAAGAATTAGAGAATTGCAAATTGTCTCTGTTTATTGCAAGAAATCAAATCAAACAAAATATTGTAACTGTTCTAAATAGAAGCAGCTTTCACCCTTTACTCTATAGTAAATGGCTTTTTGTTATTCTTAAAAATAATTATACTTCTTTATTGAACACCACCATAAGAAGTCACACACAATTTCTGGTGATGTCAATAAGAAATATAACTGCATCTTTAAATGTTCCATAATTATGATGAACCACATTTTTGGTACAGTGACCACAAATCAAAATGAGACCCAAACAGTTTCAGTCCACTGTTTGGCTTCTTCAGAGGGTAAAGGCCCCAAACCAAAAATCGCAGTCTCTTTGCAGGTGATCCCACCTCTTGTTGATAGAAATCAGCTGCAGCAGCACCAGTGGGCAGAAGAACCTTAGGAATTTTTACAGGCACCCCCTTTAGTCAGTTCATTTGGTATTCCATTTCCTGCAGGACACGAACGATTGTTTAAAGGGGTTACAACTGCATGAGTTAAAATTTACTTACAATTTACTAAATCTAAAACAATTTTCACTGGTGGTTTTGTTTTATTCACCAAAAATAAGATAACATGCCAAAGACCACCGTGTAAAAAAAACTGTAGAAATGTAGAAATCACGTCCTGACTAGTTAATCTTTGAGTATTTGCTACCTCGCTTTCGATGGTCTCATCAATAAAATATGAATCATAGAAAAGACATGATAGATGAAATAATATGATATTAAGAACAAAATGTATTGTCCCTTGATAATCCTATTTAATCTGATCAGCATTTAGCATTTGTCAAGGAAGTTGCTGATGAATGTAAACCTTGAGTAAAAGGACCTCTAGTGGTCAATCCCTGTACAGGTAAACGCTGCATTTGTGTTAATGACCAGTAAGAGCTTTAAATTTGTTTTTAAAACCAGAGCGACCCATAAAAATAGATCCAAGACTTAAAAATAAAGTATAAAATAAACTAATCAGGAAAAAAAGGAGAAGACTAAAACACTGGCTTCCAATCACCAATATTACTTAAGTGCGCACAGTGCCACGGCCACTCAGCACAGTCACATTTGAAACAACAATAATCTGTTAAAAGCTACATAAATTATAACCCACTAAGTTTTAGCAGTTACCCTGGTATAGAAAATGAAACAAACACACACCATTATTTATTGATTTATTTTTTTTATTAAGTAATGTTTTTTCAGTTGAAGCCATTTAAAGTCTATTTAATAATGCTGTGTTAGAACAGGCACTTTAAAGCTCTTTGTACTGTAAGGTTAAAACCCCACAGTATTAGAGAGAAAACCCCAGCAATCAAACGATCCCCTATGAGCAAGCACTAAGGCGACGGTGGGAAGGAAAAACTCCCTTTTAAGAGGAAGAAACCTTCAGCAGAACCAGACTCAGGGAGGGGCAGCCTTCTGCTGTGACTGGCTGGGGGCATAATTGTGATGTAATTTTATGCTAAGGAAACTGAATTTTAAGAGAAAAATGATGCAACAGCATGTGCTGTTTGTTTGTTAAGTTAGTGATTTACGATGTAGTGTATGATAAATGGTATAAAAGTAAAAATTACAATTACAAAAATCACACATATTACTGTACCTATTATACAAATTGGACTTAAAAGTCTTCTGATTGTTTGATTCAGGGCTGAAATTCCTGTCTGGGCAAGGGAAAACACATATTGAACAATTGCTGTGAACAGATTGTTCAATAAGGTAAATGGTGCTAGACAAATATTAAGGATGTGCCTGATGGGAAAAATTGCTCCTTGGCCCACAGACACAACTAGAGCTCTAATAAAGGGATAAAAGGCTGAAAGATTTCTGTGAACTCTGGAAAGAACAGTTTCTTCATCCTCTCTTTGACGACTTCTTTGGACAATATTTTGTTCATTCTCTTCAGATCTGTTATCTGAAGAGTCAGGAAGGCCAACATTGGTGGGTGAGGTAAAAGGCACTCGAAAAATATTAAAGATGTGCCTGTTCACAAAAAATATTCTTCGGGCCACAGACACAATTGGCATTCTAATGAAGGAATAAAAACCTGAAAGGTTTGTGTAAACTCTGGAAACAATAGTTTCTTCGTCCTGTCCTTGAAGAGTTCCTTGGGCAACATTTTGTTCATTGTCTTCAGATCTGCTATCTGAAGAGTCAGGAAGGCCAACATTGAATACATCAATGCTGTAACTTTCATTGTTGGGAGACACTTCATGTCCACAGTTGTTTATGGAAACACTTGTTGTAGGAACCTCAGTTATTTCAGAGGTGGGTAAGGTAAAAGGCACTGGACCATTATTAAGGACGTGCCTGCTGACAAAATGTATTCTTCGGCCCACAGACACAGCTGGAGCAATGCTGTAAATCTCATTACTCAAAGACTCGTCACGTTCAAAATTAATTAGAGAAACATTCGTTGTAGCAACCTCAGTTGTTTCAAAAGTGGGTGAACGTTCAGTTTCACTAGTGATTAAGGCAAATATTGCTTGACCAAAATTAACGAGTTGCCTGGTGACATAAAATGTTGCTTGGCCCACAGAGTCAACTGGAGCTGTAATAACAGAAAAAAGAGCTGAAAGAGATGTTTGAAGTTGGGAAAAACTAGCTTCTTCTTGCTCTCTTTGGACACTGTCTGGTACAACATCTTCAGATCCATTAATATCGGAAGATTCAGGAATGTCACCATTGAATAAGTTAGTGCTATAACTATCACTAGCTGGAAACTCGTCATCTTCAGTGTTGTTCATATAAACACTGGTTGTAGGAGTCTCATCTGTTTTAAAGGTGGGTAAACATTCAGTTTCTCTAGTGGGTGAAGGAAATGGGGCAAATGGTGCTCGACCAATATTAAGGAGGTGATAAAAGCTTCTCTAAGGCCCACAGGCACATCTGGAACTCTACAAGAGGAATAAAGATTTGGAACATTTGTTTGAACTCCAAAAGAAATAGTTTCTTCTTCCTCTGTTTGAAGACTGCCTGGGACAACATTTTGTTCATTATCTTCAGGTCCGTTATCTGAAGGATCAGGAAGGACGGCACTGAATAAGTCAGTGCTGTTGTAACTTTCAGTGGTGGGAGACTCTTCAGGTTCATAGTTGTTTGTAGAAAGACTGGTTGTAGGAACCTGATCTGTTTCAGAGGTGTGTGCATTTTCATCAGTGTTTACAGAAACACTAGTTGTAGGAATCTCAGATGTTTCAGAGGGGTGTGATTGTTCATCTCTGGAATTAGGTATCAGTAAGAACCCATCAGGGTCCAAATAACATTCGTCAAGCACCTCAAAGCCGTCAGTATCTGAAGAATTTGTACGACTGAACACTGAGCGCCACATATTTGTAAACAGAGGAGATAGGGTTCAGTAGAGATAAACTATATGCTCTAACCTTTAGACGATTGTTAGAAGACTATAGAATCAGCGTTAATTTTGTTAAAATGTGTTTTCAACACTAGGTGTAGTAGAGTGCCTTACCTTGGGGGTAAATATGAGCTCGCGTTCTAAGGCGCGAGCTCATATTTATAGCCTCACAGCAGTGTGACGTTAAGGCACACGTGCCGTGACGTCACAGTATGCTTACTCTTTTTTTTTTTTTTTTTTTTTTTTTTTTCTAAATGACATCAGAAACAGCAGTATGCGACATTACGTGATGGCAGAGCTTCAGTTCATCCTTTGTCATTTTTTTTTTTTTTTTTAATAAATAGGACAGGGGGAATGAATGAGAGAAAGAGGGGGAGAGAAAGAAAGAAAACCAAAGGGGAGAAGAGACGGTGAGAAGGGGGGGGAAGAGAGAGAAAAAAAAAAAAAAAAGAACTCCTGGGTCACCTGTATGGAGAAAAAAAAAACAAACAAACAAAAAAAACAAACAGAGGAGACAGCAAACAACAAAGAGTAACATAATAATAGAGAAAACAAAGCACCATCACAATAAACTAGCTAGTCATAGATATCAATATTTACTAAATAATAAACGATATTGTGCAGCACGCAAGATAGACAGCGCACAGTGTGCTTTGAGGCAGCAGCCAAGAAAGCTTTAGTCCGCGTCTGTGAATACCCATGTGTGCATACCTGTGTGGATCAGCATGCTTGCATTCCAAAGGTTTCTCCATGTAATGATCTGCTAGGGAGTGTGGGGGGGCCACAGCCCCGTCCTCCAGGGTGTGAAGCGGGTATGGAGGAGATCAAAACTCCAGACATCCAGAGGCCCCCAGAACACAAGAGACCATGGAAGACCAACAGAGGGGCAGCCGCGCCACTGTTCCAGTAGGAGCTGAGGAGAGTCCCAGATGAGGGCTCGCCCAGCAGCCGCGGAGCAGAAGTCAGGGGGGGTTGCAGTGACGCGCCCGTGAGCTCCGCCGGCCCCCAGCTGTGCCTGAGTGACCGAGCCCCAGGCCGAGAGGCCGGGGGCACCCCACCTCCAAAGGTGTAGCATCCAGTCGAACTGAGAAGGCCAGAACTGATGGTTGTTGAATGACCTTTATTATTCCTTGCCGTGTATCAGACAACGAACCAACGTAAGAGCTAGACAAACAAATGAAACAATTACCATATTATTCATGTACAGCATCTTAACCGCTCATTACGCTGGTCTAACCGTTATCTATTAAACTATATAATACATATTATACATTTCAGATTGCTCAAATTAAATCTTATACATTACAAACCTTGTTCCCCTGTCGACTGTAGCTAGAACCATTTGTCTTCGTACAATTTAACCATAATCTTCTCTCCCTTTTCTCCGTTAGTATTAGTTTTCCGTTTTCTTCCGTCTTTTTTGTACATCCAATTTTTACCGTTACATCATTCACTTCCGGTCACACAGGAAGTTACCAGAATAAAAGCACAAACGTTACATTACGTGAATGTGGGCCAGCTTTACACATCCGCCGCTACAAAAGGGCTTACTCTTTGAAATTCATTCGGTCACAAAACGTCTTGAACCTTCACCTCCCTGAACGTTAGTATTAACCATTAAGCTAACCTTAATATTAACCTGCTGTTCTCGAGGAATGGCAACCCAGACAGGAAAAAACCCGGGGTGCTTCCGCCCTTGGGATTACGCCCCCGCTGTCTCACCGTCGATTAACAAACAACACACTCACCTTTTTTAATTATTTACTTTTTGTGTTCAAGTTTTACGGCTTGCTCTCACGTAGAAAGCTCTGTTAACGTGGAATGAAATTATACTGGTCGGAGGTATTAAAGGTAACTTCTTAGTGTTTTTATTCAGAAATGTAAGATTGTGGGAAGCCGAGTTAGCTTAAAGCACATTGGCTACTAGCATATTAGCTAAATAAATAACGGAGGCTTGTATTTTTGTATATATTTCTATGGTGCTGTAAGCCAGTGTTAATTGACTTGTTTAGCTAAATAAATAACGGAGGACTTAACGGCAGTGATTTTGTCGCTATATCTAGCGAGTTTTCAGACGCCTTAATTGACTTTTTTTTTTTTTTCTAAAAAGCGACTAACAACAAATCTGGTGACTTTTTTCTGGTGTTATTACGAGTTTTTGACGTGGAAGCACGTATCGCTCTTACAAGCAGCGGGAGCTGCCGTGGGCACCTCGCCCGTGCCAAAGCACTCACAGGCGGCCGTCCTAATGCAGCAGTTGCCCCCAGCTGCTGTCAGAGCAGGAGCTTTTTACACCTACGGGTCCAAACTGCAAAAGAATTGCGCATGAGCGAAACCGCTGCTCCCGCTCTGACTATAACGCAGGTCGGGAGAAGCGGTAGAAGTATATTGTTCTTTGTTTAAAATAAATCAATGCACTAAAATACACCATTCCAAACATTGCTAACTTAGAAATCAGATGTCCTTGCAGAGCCTTAACTCTATCTTCTACATCCAATTTCGACTGAAGCTGTCTGGTGATGCTTGCTATGTCCATTTTTGATTAATGTAGTTTGTTAACAACATTATGGATAAAAATGTTCGTCTTTTACTCTTGCTTTTTTGTGGATCCCAAGGTTTAAAACTCTGTAAAAGACACACACAGACACATAAACAAAAAAGTAACTCTGCCAGAGTGCCTATTTCGGGTCAGTTTTCCAGGTCACAAGTCCGGATAAAGGAGGAGGGTTGGGATTGTGACATTAACAAAAACAATAATTGCTAAAAGAAATCAAATTTGTGGTTCTAAATATATACTAAATGCTTTCAGGGTGTTTCTATTGACTTTATGTCTCTTTCACGATGTTATTTCTCTCTCCTACAGGGTCCTTTATAATTACATGACCAATTATGCAAATTAGGCAATGACGTCATCTAGCGACTTTGTCCTCCAGCTTCACTGTTTATATTATGCTAACATAGCTGTGTCGCGTAGCGCGTCATTATATACCAGCTAGCCAAACTTCAGTAACCCTACAAACTTCACTGCTGTTTACTTTCCTGTCTTCATTTATTTGGGAAGTAATAGCAAAGCTGTACGTCTTAATTTGTTTCAGAAATCCCTCAGTCAGAACATGCTATATTATGTTTAGGTGGAAACTAGCGAGCTTACTTGCTGCTAACTTCTAACTCTGTTAAATTTCGTAAATTCTGTTTTCATGGATGCCTGGATATTAAATGTAATTGTCACATCTGGTAGAGCAACCACACTGATCATTTTATTACAGATGAAAGAATTTAGACAGTTTTTCAACTCTCGGTAATGCTGCAGTGAAGAAAATAATATATCGCGATATATATTGTTACCGCACATGCTTCAAAGTATACCATGATATGGATTTTAGGCCATATCGCCCAGCCCTACCTCCAAGACATCACTTTGACCGTAAATCTGAAACTGCAAAGACCGCACACACATTCTGTAAAGGATGCCTTCATCTGCCTCATTTGCAAATGTTACAGCAAGTTCAAAAGTTTGTCTTTAGTTAAATTTCTTAGTTTACAGTTGAAGTAACTAATATATTTTTCTTCTTTTATTTTTTCAACCTTCTAGCTCTTATGGAGAAGCCCAGTTTTCCACATGTTGCAAGTCTCTAGTCGGATGCTGATGTTGGATGTGTGGAGCAGTGTGGCTGCTAACTGCAGATCATGGTTTTAAATGCAGAGAAGAATTTGATTGTAAGGTACACGAGGTTAAGGGTCTCCATGCTGTTCTGACTCTCTTTGAAGAGACATAATGTGTAACTCATGTAAAATTGTTTGAAAAGGAAAAGGCAAATGTGTTTGTAACGGAGCGGAAAGGCTGATTTTATTTCCAAGATGTTTTGTGTTTTTAAAAGGAAGGAAACCTTTCTCAAAACGGGCAGAGCAGTGGAGCCGCCAAGGGAAAGCACATAATTTAAACTGTAAGATTAAAAATATATTTTATTATATTTAAATAGTTAAAAATGTAAAATGAATTAAAACAACCTTGGCCAAGGGATAACACAATAAAAATCAATAAAACACAACATTAAAAGTCCAGTGGGATCCACCACGGCATAAAAGTCACAAAAAACTAAGAAATCCAGCGTAGTAGTAAAAGAGGGAAACCCAGTGGAGTCCTCGCCTTCCTCCCCGCATTCCACGTCCCGGTGCACTGAAGGAAGAGAGGGAGCGGCAGTCAATATTCCTTTCGACAGTTTTACTTTATAAAAAGGGATAAGTCAAAGACTTACCCCGGGTGGGCAGAGCTCTCAACTCCGCCCGCCGCTTCTTTAAAACTGCAATCGGCACCAGCTGTCTCACTGCTTCTGCTCTCCCGCAGTGCACAAGCTGGCTCTTGTCGTTATTGCCGTCTGACTGCTCGCTGCGCGTCCCTAGTCGCTCGTGGTGGCGCGTCCCCAGTCGCTGGTCATGTCCCCTCTCGAACGCCAACTCCAACACTCTTATGTGTCATTGAGCACTCTGTAAATTACCTTGCCTTCCCTCTCAGGTGTGTCCAATTAGTAAAGATGGGGGGAAAGGGCGGAGTCTCTCCAGGACAATTTGACGGTAACTAAAACATGCATAGTAGAAAAACTTAGATAACTTGTCCCTTTCCACCCCGTGACATGTTACTAGAAAGCTACAGAGGCTGCAAAGGTTGAATTTCATATCACCACCACAGCACTTGGTTTAATTGATTTGGTTATCCTACAGAGAAAGAGGAACTTGAAGATATTTGTAGCTTATTTTAGGTTTTAGAAATGTGCTAGATAGGATGTAGAAGTATAGTAGAGACACTGACACTGCCCTGGATGTAATATAGGCCTAAATGTGACATAAACTTAGGAGTAAACTTGTAAGAGACCCTCCCCACCTTGAGCTGTGAAAACAGGACAAAGAGAAGCTAAAGCTGAGTGGAAATTCCCCAGGGGATACCTGGGTGGGGACCTAAATGTTTGTAACTGGATAACTTTGGCTTGAAAGGGAGATGGACTTTTATGACCCACAGGAAGTCACGTACACACAGGTACATAAACATATATACACATGCACTTACACACAGGTACGCAGGCACTCGCGTGCTCGCACGCACACAAACATACAAACACAGTGTTTAGTTTTATGGCACATCGTATAGAATGGGGGTCACTTCTATGTCATCTTGTTTTCTTTGTTGTCCTGAGGTTTTAATCCTGTTTGATGTTTATTACGAGGTTTGGAGCAGTAGCTTCTAACTGCAATTTAACACTTCATTATAGAATTATTAAAATAAATTGTTGCATTGTTTCCCAGATATCTGGTGAACTTGGGTGTTTACACAAAAGCTGAATTCTTTACAAAGGACCTGTTACAAAGAATTAGAGAATTGCAAATTGTCTCTGTTTATTGCAAGAAATCAAATCAAACAAAATATTGTAACTGTTCTAAATAGAAGCAGCTTTCACCCTTTACTCTATAGTAAATGGCTTTTTGTTATTCTTAAAAATAATTATACTTCTTTATTGAACACCACCATAAGAAGTCACACACAATTTCTGGTGATGTCAATAAGAAATATAACTGCATCTTTAAATGTTCCATAATTATGATGAACCACATTTTTGGTACAGTGACCACAAATCAAAATGAGACCCAAACAGTTTCAGTCCACTGTTTGGCTTCTTCAGAGGGTAAAGGCCCCAAACCAAAAATCGCAGTCTCTTTGCAGGTGATCCCACCTCTTGTTGATAGAAATCAGCTGCAGCAGCACCAGTGGGCAGAAGAACCTTAGGAATTTTTACAGGCACCCCCTTTAGTCAGTTCATTTGGTATTCCATTTCCTGCAGGACACGAACGATTGTTTAAAGGGGTTACAACTGCATGAGTTAAAATTTACTTACAATTTACTAAATCTAAAACAATTTTCACTGGTGGTTTTGTTTTATTCACCAAAAATAAGATAACATGCCAAAGACCACCGTGTAAAAAAAACTGTAGAAATGTAGAAATCACGTCCTGACTAGTTAATCTTTGAGTATTTGCTACCTCGCTTTCGATGGTCTCATCAATAAAATATGAATCATAGAAAAGACATGATAGATGAAATAATATGATATTAAGAACAAAATGTATTGTCCCTTGATAATCCTATTTAATCTGATCAGCATTTAGCATTTGTCAAGGAAGTTGCTGATGAATGTAAACCTTGAGTAAAAGGACCTCTAGTGGTCAATCCCTGTACAGGTAAACGCTGCATTTGTGTTAATGACCAGTAAGAGCTTTAAATTTGTTTTTAAAACCAGAGCGACCCATAAAAATAGATCCAAGACTTAAAAATAAAGTATAAAATAAACTAATCAGGAAAAAAAGGAGAAGACTAAAACACTGGCTTCCAATCACCAATATTACTTAAGTGCGCACAGTGCCACGGCCACTCAGCACAGTCACATTTGAAACAACAATAATCTGTTAAAAGCTACATAAATTATAACCCACTAAGTTTTAGCAGTTACCCTGGTATAGAAAATGAAACAAACACACACCATTATTTATTGATTTATTTTTTTTATTAAGTAATGTTTTTTCAGTTGAAGCCATTTAAAGTCTATTTAATAATGCTGTGTTAGAACAGGCACTTTAAAGCTCTTTGTACTGTAAGGTTAAAACCCCACAGTATTAGAGAGAAAACCCCAGCAATCAAACGATCCCCTATGAGCAAGCACTAAGGCGACGGTGGGAAGGAAAAACTCCCTTTTAAGAGGAAGAAACCTTCAGCAGAACCAGACTCAGGGAGGGGCAGCCTTCTGCTGTGACTGGCTGGGGGCATAATTGTGATGTAATTTTATGCTAAGGAAACTGAATTTTAAGAGAAAAATGATGCAACAGCATGTGCTGTTTGTTTGTTAAGTTAGTGATTTACGATGTAGTGTATGATAAATGGTATAAAAGTAAAAATTACAATTACAAAAATCACACATATTACTGTACCTATTATACAAATTGGACTTAAAAGTCTTCTGATTGTTTGATTCAGGGCTGAAATTCCTGTCTGGGCAAGGGAAAACACATATTGAACAATTGCTGTGAACAGATTGTTCAATAAGGTAAATGGTGCTAGACAAATATTAAGGATGTGCCTGATGGGAAAAATTGCTCCTTGGCCCACAGACACAACTAGAGCTCTAATAAAGGGATAAAAGGCTGAAAGATTTCTGTGAACTCTGGAAAGAACAGTTTCTTCATCCTCTCTTTGACGACTTCTTTGGACAATATTTTGTTCATTCTCTTCAGATCTGTTATCTGAAGAGTCAGGAAGGCCAACATTGGTGGGTGAGGTAAAAGGCACTCGAAAAATATTAAAGATGTGCCTGTTCACAAAAAATATTCTTCGGGCCACAGACACAATTGGCATTCTAATGAAGGAATAAAAACCTGAAAGGTTTGTGTAAACTCTGGAAACAATAGTTTCTTCGTCCTGTCCTTGAAGAGTTCCTTGGGCAACATTTTGTTCATTGTCTTCAGATCTGCTATCTGAAGAGTCAGGAAGGCCAACATTGAATACATCAATGCTGTAACTTTCATTGTTGGGAGACACTTCATGTCCACAGTTGTTTATGGAAACACTTGTTGTAGGAACCTCAGTTATTTCAGAGGTGGGTAAGGTAAAAGGCACTGGACCATTATTAAGGACGTGCCTGCTGACAAAATGTATTCTTCGGCCCACAGACACAGCTGGAGCAATGCTGTAAATCTCATTACTCAAAGACTCGTCACGTTCAAAATTAATTAGAGAAACATTCGTTGTAGCAACCTCAGTTGTTTCAAAAGTGGGTGAACGTTCAGTTTCACTAGTGATTAAGGCAAATATTGCTTGACCAAAATTAACGAGTTGCCTGGTGACATAAAATGTTGCTTGGCCCACAGAGTCAACTGGAGCTGTAATAACAGAAAAAAGAGCTGAAAGAGATGTTTGAAGTTGGGAAAAACTAGCTTCTTCTTGCTCTCTTTGGACACTGTCTGGTACAACATCTTCAGATCCATTAATATCGGAAGATTCAGGAATGTCACCATTGAATAAGTTAGTGCTATAACTATCACTAGCTGGAAACTCGTCATCTTCAGTGTTGTTCATATAAACACTGGTTGTAGGAGTCTCATCTGTTTTAAAGGTGGGTAAACATTCAGTTTCTCTAGTGGGTGAAGGAAATGGGGCAAATGGTGCTCGACCAATATTAAGGAGGTGATAAAAGCTTCTCTAAGGCCCACAGGCACATCTGGAACTCTACAAGAGGAATAAAGATTTGGAACATTTGTTTGAACTCCAAAAGAAATAGTTTCTTCTTCCTCTGTTTGAAGACTGCCTGGGACAACATTTTGTTCATTATCTTCAGGTCCGTTATCTGAAGGATCAGGAAGGACGGCACTGAATAAGTCAGTGCTGTTGTAACTTTCAGTGGTGGGAGACTCTTCAGGTTCATAGTTGTTTGTAGAAAGACTGGTTGTAGGAACCTGATCTGTTTCAGAGGTGTGTGCATTTTCATCAGTGTTTACAGAAACACTAGTTGTAGGAATCTCAGATGTTTCAGAGGGGTGTGATTGTTCATCTCTGGAATTAGGTATCAGTAAGAACCCATCAGGGTCCAAATAACATTCGTCAAGCACCTCAAAGCCGTCAGTATCTGAAGAATTTGTACGACTGAACACTGAGCGCCACATATTTGTAAACAGAGGAGATAGGGTTCAGTAGAGATAAACTATATGCTCTAACCTTTAGACGATTGTTAGAAGACTATAGAATCAGCGTTAATTTTGTTAAAATGTGTTTTCAACACTAGGTGTAGTAGAGTGCCTTACCTTGGGGGTAAATATGAGCTCGCGTTCTAAGGCGCGAGCTCATATTTATAGCCTCACAGCAGTGTGACGTTAAGGCACACGTGCCGTGACGTCACAGTACGCTTACTCTTTGAAATTCATTCAGTCACAAAACGTCTTGAACCTTCACCTCCCTGAACGTTAGTATTAACCATTAAGCTAACCTTAATATTAACCTGCTGTTCTCGAGGAATGGCAACCCAGACAGGAAAAAACCCGGGGTGCTTCCGCCCTTGGGATTACGCCCCCGCTGTCTCACCGTCGATTAACAAACAACACACTCCCCTTTTTTAATTATTTACTTTTTGTGTTCAAGTTTTACGGCTTGCTCTCACATAGAAAGCTCTGTTAACGTGGAATGAAATTATACTGGTCGGAGGTATTAAAGGTAACTTCTTAGTGTTTTTATTCAGAAATGTAAGATTGTGGGAAGCCGAGTTAGCTTAGCTTAAAGCACATTGGCTACTAGCATATTAGCTAAATAAATAACGGAGGCTTGTATTTTTGTATATATTTCTATGGTGCTGTAAGCCAGTGTTAATTGACTTGTTTAGCTAAATAAATAACGGAGGACTTAACGACAGTGATTTTGTCGCTATATCTAGCGAGTTTTCAGACGCCTTAATTGACTTTCTTTTTTTTTTTTCTAAAAAGCGACTAGCGACAAATCTGGTGACTTTTTTCTGGTGTTATTACGAGTTTTTGACGTGGAAGCACGTATCGCTCTTACAAGCAGCGGGAGCTGCCGTGGGCACCTCGCCCGTGCCAAAGCACTCACAGGCGGCCGTCCTAATGCAGCAGTTGCCCCCAGCTGCTGTCAGAGCAGGAGCTTTTTACACCTACGGGTCCAAACTGCAAAAGAATTGCGCATGAGCGAAACCGCTGCTCCCGCTCTGACTATAACGCAGGTCGGGAGAAGCGGTAGAAGTATATTGTTCTTTGTTTAAAATAAATCAATGCACTAAAATACACCATTCCAAACATTGCTAACTTAGAAATCGGATGTCCTTGCAGAGCCTTAACTCTATCTTCTACATCCAATTTCGACTGAAGCTGTCTGGTGATGCTTGCTATGTCCATTTTTGATTAATGTAGTTTGTTAACAACATTATGTTTAAAAAGTGTTCGTCTTTTACTCTTGCTTTTTTGTGGATCCCAAGGTTTAAAACTCTGTAAAAGACACACACAGACACATAAACAAAAAAGTAACTCTGCCAGAGTGTCTATTTCGGGTCAGTTTTCCAGGTCACAAGTCTGGATAAAGGAGGGGGGTTGGGATTGTGACATTAACAAAAACAATAATTGCTAAAAGAAATCAAATTTGTGGTTCTAAATATATACTAAATGCTTTCAGGGTGTTTCTATTGACTTTATGTCTCTTTCGCGATGTTATTTCTCTCTCCTACAGGGTCCTTTATAATTAATTATAAAGTCATCACTATGGCAGTGATGACTTTTCCCAGGAGAAGCTGGGACCCTGTTTACTAGAAGGTTTTAAAATTTCTGTACTTTTAGGTGACAGGAGACATGTGGCCTGGTCAAAACACAGAGAGCTGCACTCTAAAAGATCTTTAAACATAGTAAACATACCTTGTGTGCCACAGACTGCTCCCAAACACGAGGGGACAAGTAATACCTCTAAAACACTTAAGTTGGCTTTATTAAACATTAGATCTCTAGCTGGGAAAACATTTTTAATTAATGATTTAATCACTGAGCACAGCCTTGATTTTATGTTTTTAACTGAAACTTGGTTGGACCAAAGTAACAGTGGAGCTGTTCTCATCGAGACGACCCCTCCTAACTACAGTTTTATCAGTGAGGTCAGGGCGAGCAGGAGAGGAGGGGGGGTCGCTGTCTTATTTAATGAATCATTTCAATGTAAGCAGCTATCTCCTGGAAGTTTTCAGTCTTTTGAATATGTGGCTTTACAGCTGAAGGCCCCATCCAAAGTTGTGTTTCTTAATGTTTACAGGCCTCCCAAATACTGCACAGACTTTTTTAATGACCTCAGTGAACTGCTGTCTGTGATCTGTGTTGATTTTGACTGTGTAATTATTGCTGGGGATTTTAACATTCATGTGGACAACCCTCAGGACAAAGGGACTAAAGACCTGAGTAACACTCTGGGCAACTTTGGGCTGACTCAGCATGTAACAGAGGCCACACATAATAGAGGACACACTCTTGACCTACTGATCTCCAAAGGCCTGAGCATTTCAAAGGTTACTGTGTCTGATGTGGGCCTGTCTGATCATTACTGTGTTTTCTTTGAAAGTAAAATCTCAGCTCACACAAATATATCAACAACAGTGATCACAAAACGGTGTATAACTGAACACAGTAGTGCAATTTTTAACCAGGTCTTCCCATTAACACCTGACCTGTCCAGAGGGTCAGTCAATGAGCTCGTCAATAGCTTTAATGCAAAAATGTTAAATGTAATGGACACTATTGCTCCCATTAAGGTGAAGGTTATCTCTGGAAGGAAAAAGTCTCCATGGAGAAACTCCACACTAGTGAAAAATGAAAAAAGAGAGTGTAGGAAAGCTGAGCGCAGATGGAGAAAAACAAACCTCCAGGTTCATTATGACATTTATAAAGAGAAACTTCACAATTATAATTTACAACTGAGGAATGCAAGGAGGTCCTACTTCTCTGACATCATCACTAAAAACAGCCATAATGCTCGGGTCTTATTTTCTACAGTTGACAGGCTAACAAACCCTCCTGTGTCAGTGGCAGCTGAACTTCATTCGACCATGGCCTGCAATGACTTTGCCAAATTCTTCACTGAAAAAATCCAAAAAATTAGACAAGCAATTGGTACATCAACAGCAGATCCAGGATATGTACTGTGTCCACCAAAAAACTGTTTAAACACCATGAAACAGTTTCAACCTATTAACAGCAAAGACCTGGAGGACATCTTAGGTAAACTGAACTCCTCCTCCTGCTGTTTAGATGTCCTGCCAACAAGTTTTTTCAAAAAGGTCTCAAAGACTTTAGAGTCAGATCTGTTACAGATCGTCAACTTTTCTTTATTATCAGGTGTGTTTCCAGAATCACTAAAAACTGCTGTAATCAAACCTATACTGAAAAAGGACAATCTTGACAAGACACAAATGAACAACTACAGGCCGATCTCAAATCTCCCGTTTTTAAGTAAGATCATTGAAAAAGCAGTTTCTCAACAGCTCAGTTACTTCTTAAAACAGAATAATTGCTACGATGCCTTCCAGTCAGGTTTTAGACAGAACCACAGCACTGAAACCGCTCTGACCAAAGTGTTTAATGACATATGTCTGAATACAGACAGTGGAAAAATGTCAGTCCTAGTTTTACTGGATCTCAGTGCAGCATTTGATACAGTTGACCACAACATATTACTCAAACGACTGGAGAACTGGACAGGTCTTTCAGGAACTGTACTAAACTGGTTCAAAACATACTTAGAAAACAGGAAATACTTTGTATCAATAGGTGTTAGATTTGTATTGTTGATTGTCATTTATGCTTAGAAATATTTACTCATATATGCTTAGAAGTGTATATAATCATTGGTGGATTGAAAGGATGTTTCATCCTAAAGTAACAGCTCTGTGTGTTAGGGAGTGCATCCGTTCTTCTAGAGTGTCCTTGGTATAAATCACATACTCCCTAGGAGAGTTTCTCTTTTCTTGTTAATTTATGGTATAGCAAGCACACGTATATCTGTTTAAGTATAAGAGCCTTTTGTTAGATGGACTTAGACGTCCTGGCACTAGCCTTGGGGAGTCTTCACAGGGTCACATCTTGACCTCACACAGATTTCTCTCACACACACACACACACACACACACACACACAGGCAAGGTACTCTTTGTGTGTATGTAGACGTCATATGTTAATGAACCTATGCATATTCATGTAACCACAATAAAAGGAGTGCTATGGGGAGCCTGGCTGAGAGTCTCTGACGGAGGTCAAGTGGTGGGACGACACTTGGCTCCAGCCAGACACCTCCCTCATGCATGAGTAAACCAGCCTGCTTGTGTCTTGCTTTGCAGTGTAATTATATTGTCTTCAACGTTCCAGCGGATAGGTACAAGCTACAAACCTATCATTAATTGGTCCTTCGATGCCGGATCCCTGGGATCGCATTCACCGAGGGGGGGGGAGAGGCACGCTGAAAGACTGACGTCAGCCAGGAAGTTCCTGTGGATTCGCTGTCTGTCCTTTCTCCTCGATGAATGACGATCGGCGGGATTCGAGGCTACATTACACGCTAAGCAACACCGAGTAAGTTTAAGTCTTTGCCGCTGTGTGCAGCAAAGCACGCGGTCACTGTGTGAGGTTGCGTTGTAAGTCTTTGCCGCTGTGTGCAGCAAAGCACGCATCCCCTGTGTGAGGTTGCGTTGAAAGTCTTTATCACTGTGTGCGATAAAGCGCGTGATCACTGCTATGTAAGTCTTTGCCACTGTGTGCGGCAGAGCACGTGGTCACTGTGTGAGACTGCGTTGAGACAATAGGCCTAATTTTTGTTGGTTGTGAGTGAGGATATTTGTTGTTGTTGTTGTTGTTGTGTGAGTGTGTGCGGAGTAGAACACGTGGTCTGCGACACCGACTGTTGTTGTTATCATGGTCTCCTAAGCAGCCAGGAGTGTGTGGAAAAGGCCAGCCCACATCAGCAGCTGTGCTCTGGTGGGTGGCTTTTCCCCCACCCCTTGCTGACACAAAATGTTAACTCTTTAGCTTGCCCTGTTCGACAACAGCCTGTGTGCCAAACCATTGAGGTGGATAGTTGTTAAAAGTAACCTACATTAAGCTTGTGGTTGCTCAAATTCAGTACAATGACATGTGAGGTGAAGTGATATAGGTAAATATTTAAACTCATGAAGTGCATAGAGGCACTTGACCTGTGTGGAAGACTGTCGTCTTATTATGAGCCATTGTTGAGATATAGAGCACATCTGTGAAAACAACTAATATGCTGCAACTACTGTGTGATGTCGCGTTGCAGTTTTGTTTTTGTTTTTTTAGCTGATGAGCAAGCTACACATTATCAGATCAAGAGCTGTCTGAGAACTACTCAAAGAGAGGGGAAACAGAGAGTGTGCAGCGTTTCCATGAGCAGTTTTTCTGCACCTTGACTAGTGTGTGTGTAGCATCAGCATCATGTTTTTGTTTATTTGTTTTGTTGGATTAAAAATAATTAAATAAACTGGTGATCATGCCTATGGATCACCATGGCACATATCTCCAGCCATATGATTTATTTATGCAGATGAAAAAGTGAGTGTGAATGTGTCTGACATCACAGTGTTTTTGTGCACTGTGCAAAAGTAATTGCCTTTGATTGTGAGTGAGAGCAGTGATTTTGCGGATCACAAGCTATTGTAAAGGGAAAAAAAAAGAGTGAAAAAGAGACAAATTACATTGTAGATGAAGAAAAATAATCATAGGAAAAAGGTTTTGTGTTGATCAGCCAAAAAACAACTACAATGTCATTTTCTGCTTTAAGAAAGGATTGTTCACACAAACACGGACAGAGAGAGAGAGAGAGAGAGATGTGTGTTGATTAAGCAGTGATGATAATGAACATGTCTTAGTTTGTCACTTTCAGGTGAAAAGCAGACCTGTATCAATTTTCCACATGCAGCGGTCGGACGGAAGAAATTTATAGTTAAACATCATTGGAAACATGCAGGCCAAGTTCTGGCTGACTTATATACAGCGCAATGTGTTTCTCAACCTCACAAACTCACAAGCAAGCTCACTCCTCCCTGAAGAATGCAGCTCCAAAGCAATAACATGGCAGATAAAGAGACAGCATCAAGTCCTGAGCAAAAAGTCTCAGCAAGCAGCAGCAATGTGGACAAACAGCATCAGAGAAGAGCAAACCCATCATCCTGACTGATCGGATGAATGGCACTGTGTTTACAACAAGCTGCAACTTCACTATGCATGTGAAGAAAACTTTCGAGGAGAACTGAGGAGACTGTTGGAGTTTGACATTTGCCACCTGTGGAGTAAAATGGCAAGAAGAGACAGTGGAACACAGGACAAAGCTGAAGGAGAACTGCCGGCTGGGGACTGTTGCAAGTGGGAGAGGACAACAGAGTGAGAGTAAGTGGAAACACAGAGGAATGCTGTTATTAAATGTGGGAAATCAAAATTTGGGTTAGCAAATCTGGGGAAAAGAAAACTGACTGCTTAAGTTGGAAAATTGTGAAGGAGTCTGAAACAAATAGAAACATACAAAATCACACAAACAAGCAGAACATGAATTAACTTTACTAACAATTCCAAACACAAAATGACTCATGAAGACTCATAGCACATTAGTTAAGAAATGATCAAATAATAGCAGAGAAGTGTGTAGGAAAGGCAGCTTTAAGAACATGCTCTGCTGGATATGCAGCTCCACAGACATGCATTAGACCTGTCTAATTACACAAACCTGCAATGAAAATTAGTTTGTTATCTTTCATCAGTGTTAAAATAGTGTCAATTTAGCAGACACTTGTTATCAAATACTGAATTTATCCTAAAAAAATTGACTCTCCAAGTTGCAGGACAACAATTTAACCTTTGTGGGGAAAAAAAAAAAAATCCTGGTTTGATAAATCAGTGATCAGGCAATAAATTTAGTGTTAAAATGGTAAATTGGGAGAAGCTTCCTGCTTGATTGATGCAGCAAGTAATTTACTGTATGAGGGAAATTGTCTTTTGTGATACTATTTTGAACATGCTTTCCTGTTGTCCTGTCAACTTAGTGGGTTAATGGCTGATATGCAAATTAGTTGATCGGTTTTAGATTAATGAAAGGTGACTGAATTCTAGCACGAGTGAATGAGATGTGTTTGAGTGGAAACTCTAAAACACTGAGTTTCCTGCTTTGATGTGCGAGTGAATTCTGTATCTAGATATACAACTCTGAATACGTCAGAACAAACGTCTTTTGTGAAGTGCATGACAGCATGTCACATGTTTTATGATGAAGGGAAAAAGGAAAATTGAATAAAATAGATCTGTGGCCTAAATGAGTGAAGAGCACAGACCTGGTGATTAAACTCATAAGTTAATAAGACATTAGACTGTTGTGTGTTGTGCAGCTGATGGTTGGTTTGGAGTGAATCTAGCTGATGATTCTTCTCCTGTTGTGAAGTTGATGAGGAGCTTGTGTCATGACTTAACAAGGCCTTTTTATTTGATACTTTCACAGTGCACTGAAAGTTTGGTTTGATAATTTGTTATTTTTCATTTTTTATCTTTTGAACAGGCACTGATTTTGTTTGTTTATTTCTTTTCTTTAAGCAGATCTGCACGTCGGGAATTGAAAGTGCTATACGACCGATCGAGAAAGCCACTTATTTGGGACAATTATGTCCCAGCCTAAAAAAAAGGATTCAGCGAGCATTACAGTTCTTCATGTGGTTTGCTCACATGATTTATACCAGGACACCTGGTTGATGTTTTTCCTACTACAGGATTTTTGGGTTTATGTGTGAGGAAAACTGTGTTTACAGGTTATGAGTGGTGATGCTGTTACACTGTGTTTTGGGAAAATGTGACGTTACTTTGATGGTTGATTTTATGGTGTTTTTATGGCACCTCTGGAACCTGTTGACCTGTGTCTGACCTCCATCTGACCACAGTCAATGTGTATTGCTAATGTTTGTTTCTTTGAGAATGCTGTGGAAGATTCAGCTGAAACGGGCAAGTGACATGAGTAAAACAAATAAGAGATTACGGTATTTATGGAATAGTTTATTATGGGCTCTTTGCTGGCCACTTTGAGCCCATAATAATAATATGTGAGTGGAGTGACTTTGCTTAAGAGAAGTCACCGATTACATTAATGTTAACTGAGCACATGGGATGATCCATGTTTGAGGCGAATTATGGTAATAATAGTGATTTAATGATTTGAGAAAACCTGCACATGACACTTGTCTTGCCCGTGCTGAATGCTTATTACTCTTTTGATATAATTGTTTATACGTGTGAAGTTTGATTTTATTTCCAGATCTTGTGTATGCAGGCTCCTGGTGGAGCCAGTTTTTAAGACAGGGATCCAGGTTTGGTGAGTTGACGCATGAGAGTGTCCATGCGTCAAGAGGTGGGGTCCAGAATTAACATTAAACAATGTTTACTATTATTGTTGCAGTGATTTGTGTGATTAGCCGTTTATTTACAAGTATTAAACCTATGCAAGTGGTGCATCCATGTTCAGATGAGGCTTTGATGGCCTATAAGTGAAGTTCACTGAACTAAAGAATGTGGTTTGATGATTGTTGACATGCTCTCCAAATAGAAGTTTTTCTGAAATACAGGTGCAGCAGTGAGAAGCAAGAAACATTCCAGGCATAGCCCAGGCAGTGGTTGAGGTCAAAGGTCAAGCTGGTTGGGGCCCATCATGAGATCAGACCTTGGAGCCACTGCAAAGAGGTCGAGGTCCCAGGAAACCCCAGCACCCCCAAGACAGCACAATAGAGAAATCTCACACTTGGTTGTTTCAGTGGTGAGGGGGGAGTGCTGATTGAGCCCCCGTAGGGTAAGCTCGCACTTCAACCTCCAGCCTCTGATCAACTCTAAGGCAACCAAGTGCGAGGCGTGACGGCTGAATCAGCTGAACCAGGAGGAAGGCGGAGAAGCTGAGTGTTTTGAGACAGATCCAGCAGGCCCAAAATCAGGACTATGCGTGACGAAAAGGAGTGCCTGAGAGGATCGTCCACAAGATGGGAGCTGAGGCCAGGAGAGAGGCTTCAGGAGGATCAGAGATCATCTTCAGCACAGCAGACATGACACAGAGAGCTGTGCTACTGAGCTTCCAGGAGATTTTAAATAAAATGAAAGATTCAATATTGACGCTGAGGAAGACAACTAAGGTGTACGACGTGCTCTGCCTTAAACCTTCAGCAGCGTTGGAACATGAAAACTCGAGGGATGAGGAGCGTGCTAAGCTCCATCGACAGCGCAGAAGGAGTTCGAGGATGACATCATGATTCTGTGAAAGCACAGGAACCAGAAGCTATGGTGGTGATGACAGCAGTTTCCTATGAACATCACCTAATGCGGTGCCACTATACTGTACATACGATGACACTCTGAAGGCTGCTGGGATCATAACAGCAGTAAGACAACTGAACCCTGCACCGTTTTCACAGAGGTGTTTCTCTGCAGAGCGTGGACAATGAAGGAGTCATAAATATCCCCCTCACAGGACGAAGGCCTGAAGTGAGGTAATGGGAGGCCATAAAACTAGAGTGCTGAGAGGTCTGCAGCTCTGGAAATAGCTGAGACCCATGTTGACAAACAACAAAACCAACTGGTATGTTTGAATGTTTATTCTACATACATTTGGACTCTGGTCCTATGGACAATGATGGAAACATCTGGAAGAGACATTCATGACGCCCTGCAGAGCTCAAACCACCCTGCAGAGAGACATGTGATTTGCACACCCGCAGGAAGCACCACCAAGCTGAGATGTTTTTGAAAATGTTACTTTCTTATTTTCACTATTAAATTAACAATTTCTTTGTTTGCTTGTAGGATGCAGTTTGCCATGAGATGAGATCAATGAGGAATGAGATAACTGCTAATACATTTGTTAAACTGTGTATTTTTTCAGTAATTTAGGGTGATTTGACATATGCTGAATATAACAATGTTTGCATTGAAACTGTCAGACATGAGGTATTCATAACTGGGAACTTTTCAAGCATAAAGGTCAAAAAGGGGGGAAATGTTAGATTTGTATTGTTGATTGTCATTTATGCTTAGAAATATTTACTCATATATGCTTAGAAGTGTATATAATCATTGGTGGATTGAAAGGATGTTTCATCCTAAAGTAACAGCTCTGTGTGTTAGGGAGTGCATCCGTTCTTCTAGAGTGTCCTTGGTATAAATCACATACTCCCTAGGAGAGTTTCTCTTTTCTTGTTGATTTATGGTATAGCAAGCACACGTATATCTGTTTAAGTATAAGAGCCTTTTGTTAGATGGACTTAGACGTCCTGGCACTAGCCTTGGGGAGTCTTCACAGGGTCACATCTTGACCTCACACAGATTTCTCTCACACACACACACACACACACACACACACACAGGCAAGGTACTCTTTGTGTGTATGTAGACGTCATATGTTAATGAACCTATGCATATTCATGTAACCACAATAAAAGGAGTGCTATGGGGAGCCTGGCTGAGAGTCTCTGACGGAGGTCAAGTGGTGGGACGACACTTGGCTCCAGCCAGACACCTCCCTCATGCATGAGTAAACCAGCCTGCTTGTGTCTTGCTTTGCAGTGTAATTATATTGTCTTCAACGTTCCAGCGGATAGGTACAAGCTACAAACCTATCAATAGGTAACTTCACATCTGAGCAGACAAGTATCACATGTGGAGTTCCCCAAGGTTCCATCTTGGGACCCCTTCTGTTTAACATCTACATGCTCCCACTGGCACAGATTATAAACAACAACAAAATAAACTATCACAGCTATGCAGATGACACACAAATATATATCACAATGTCACCAGGAGACCGAGGCCCTGTACAGGCTCTTGGTAAATGCATTGAGGAAATCAATGACTGGTTGTGCCACAATTTTCTCCAGCTAAACAAAAACAAAACTGAGGTAATAGTCTTTGGCGCCAAAGAAAAACGATTACAGGTCACCAGAGAACTTCAATCTATACATCTAAAAACCACAAACCAGGCGAGAAATTTGGGTGTAGTGATGGATGCAGACCTAAACTTAGAAAAACACATTAAGACAATAACAAAGTCAGCTTACTATCACCTCAAGAATATATCAAGGATAAAAGATCTGATGTCTCAACAGGACCTGGAAAAACTAGTCCATGCATTCATCTTTAGTAGGCTTGATTACTGTAACAGCATCTTTACAGGTCTACCTAAAAAATCAGTCAGACAACTACAGCTCATTCAGAACTCTGCTGCTCGAGTCCTCACTAAGACCAAAAAAGTGGACCACATCAGTCCAGCTCTGAGGTCCTTACACTGGCTGCCTGTCCGTCAGAGGATAGACTTTAAAGTTCTGATGCTGGCCTATAAAGCTCTGAATGGTTTAGGACCAAAATACATCAATGACCTCCTGACCCAGTATGAACCTTCCAGATCCCTCAGGTCATCTGGATCCGGTCTTTTATCAGTTCCCAGAGTCAGAACCAGACACGGAGAAGCTGCATTCAGCTTTTATGCTCCTTATATCTGGAACAAACTCCCAGAAAGCCTCAGATCAGCTGAAACACTCAGTTTATTTAAATCCAGGTTGAAGACTCACCTGTTCTCAGCTGCATTTGAATAAAGCACCAAACCCACACTTTAAGCTTAAATTTCAAAACTTACATTTAACTACTGATTTTATCTACTGTTCTGATTTTATCTGTTTTGATTTTATATACTGTTGTTTGTTTGTTTGTTTGTTAATTAGTTAGTTTATTTGCTTGTTTTAATCAATTTTAAATCATGCTTTTTATTTGTTCTTGTTTCTAATGTCTCTGTAAAGCACTTTGAATCACCTTGTTGTTGAATTGTGCTATACAAATAAACTTGCCTTGCCTTGCCTTACATGACCAATTATGCAAATTAGGCAATGACGTCATCTAGCGACTTTGTCCTCCAGCTTCACTGTTTATATTATGCTAACATAGCTGTGTCGCTAGCGGTCACGTAGCGCATCATTACATATCAGCTAGCCAAACTTCAGTAACACTACAAACTTCACTGCTGTTTACTTTCCTGTCTTCATTTATTTGGGAAGTAATAGCAAAGCTGTACGTCTTAATTTGTTTCAGAAATCCCTCAGTCAGAACATGCTATATTATGTTTAGGTGGAAACTAGCGAGCTAACTTGCTGCTAACTTCTAACTCTGTTAAATTTCGTAAATTCTGTTTTCATGGATGCCTGGATATTAAATGTAATTGTCACATCTGGTAGAGCAACCACACTGATCATTTTATTACAGATGAAAGAATTTAGACAGTTTTTCAACTCTCGGTAATGCTGCAGTGAAGAAAATATTATATCGCGATATATATTGTTACCGCACATGCTTCAAAGTATACCATGATATGGATTTTAGGTAGGGTTGCCAACCGTCCCTTAAAATACGGAATCGTCCCGTATTTCGAAACAAAAGTACACGTCCCGTATTGAGCTAATAAGGGACGCACTTTGTCCCGTAATACAGTGAGAATCAAAAGTAGTCTATAAATGTTAATGGAATTAACGCTTTGTTTGAAAACATAATTCCCAGCCCCTCTCCTGCTTTGTGACCAATGAGCTGACAGCACACTTATGACAATTCGAGTATGACAATTCAGATTATCTCATTGGTCGAGGAAAGGTCGCTTACAGAGAAAATACCGGAAGACAACAGATGACCACAACAACAAGCATGGCCAACAGGGAAACAAACGCCGACACTGCGGTGCAAGTCTCGGATGACAGTACACTTAAAGCTGGGCAGACACTGTGCGATTTTCAAACTGCACGATTGACTCGCAGGGGTTAGAAGTTGGTAGGTCACGATGCAGGGTCTCACACTATACCGCCCGATGCTCTGATGCGACCTGAGAGCTCACACTGTGCGTCCATAAAATGAAGGTTATAACAGAAAATCTGTCGCTCTCTCCCTCTCTGTCTTTCACTCACACAGACACACCACCACCATCAACTTTGCTAAATTGCTAATGAAAAACATTGATCAGGCAGCTGTGATTAAGCAGCAATGTAAATCCAACTGTTTTCACGGTTGTTGTGGTCGTGATAATTTTGTGATGCCACATCGAAAAGGCTCGGATGAGCTTTCCAAAGTTCTACAAGTTGTGCCTCCATGGCTTGTGTCCAGATCACACGCTGCACAGCCGTGCTGCTCCGTCTTTTTCACCGACGTTTACGTGTTTGCGCGTGCGCAGTGTGAGCGGCTGCGGTGACACCCTCACGAGCGATTGATGATCGGGAGCTGGTCGTGAAGTGTTAATCGCTTCTCGTTACCCCACGTATACTACACGACGCACGATGAAGGCCAAAATCGGTCTGATCACCAAATCGGTCGCACGACTCAGAAATCGTCTCAAAATTGGCCAAAAATCGCACAGTGTGAGCCCAGCATTAGAGCAGCAATGTTTGTTCGCTCAGAGAAAGAAAAATAGGCTGCAAAAGCACAGGGAGGAATGGGAAAAGGAAAACACCTGGCTGGAAAAAGTTAATATGGGCATGTGCAGTGAATATCAGCGCTATGTGGCCAGAAGTGTGATAATATAACTTATTTTGAATGTGTGAATGTGTGTGTGAATGGGTGGATGACTGGATATGTAAAGCGCTTTGGGGTCCCTAGGGACTAGTAAAGCGCTATATAAATACAGGCCATTTACCATATTTTGTGTAATAAACAACTGCAAGGATAGATGATTACAACAAATAGATCACTAATACATAAAAGTAATACATAGATGAATAATGATGGTGAGTTAAGATGCGTAATCATGGGAACAAGCGGGTTTACAAACAGGAGCAGCTGATTAGCATTAGAAAAGCTGAAATAATACCTCAACTGAAGCCAATTGTACTAAATGCACTATATGTGCACAGTTACAAGAATATTTTTCTTTCTATTGTTTTCTATTAATTTATATAATTTTAAGTTAAGCAGGACAGAGTTCTTTTAAAGAAAGATTTACTTATATTCTCAAAAGTTAAGCATGACAGGCTTCTGTTTAAGAAAGAGACCTGTTTTACTGTGTTAATGTTTTCATTTTGAGCTAAAAATAAATGGCTAAATGATCATTTGTTTCCCATGTGTTCATATCACAAAGAATATGCATCTGCTTAAATCAACTTCAAGTCAAATGGTTAAAAAAATAATTTCACACACAAAAAAAGAGCTACCACACTGGGAAGGGTGAAGACAACTGGGTTGCCCGGCCCTGGCCACGAGGTGTCCCTTATTTATTTTTCAGGGAGTTGGCAACCCTAATTTTAGGCCATATCGCCCAGCCCTACCTCCAAGACATCACTTTGACCGTAAATCTGAAACTGCAAAGACCGCACACACATTCTGTAAAGGATGCCTTCATCTGCCTCATTTGCAAATGTTACAGCAAGTTCAAAAGTTTGTTGTTAGTTAAATTTCTTAGTTTACAGTTGAAGTAACTAATATATTTTTCTTCTTCTTTTATTTTTTCAACCTTCTAGCTCTTATGGAGAAGCCCAGTTTTCCACATGTTGCAAGTCTCTAGTCGGATGCTGATGTTGGATGTGTGGAGCAGTGTGGCTGCTAACTGCAGATCATAGTTTTAAATGCAGAGAAGAATTTGATTGTAAGGTACACGAGGTTAAGGGTCTCCATGCTGTTCTGACTCTCTTTGAAGAGACATAATGTGTAACTCATGTAAAATTGTTTGAAAAGGAAAAGGCAAATGTGTTACTAGAAAGCTACAGAGGCTGCAAAGGTTGAATTTCATATCACCACCACAGCACTTGGTTTAATTGATTTGGTTATCCTACAGAGAAAGAGGAACTTGAAGATATTTGTAGCTTATTTTAGGTTTTAGAAATGTGCTAGATAGGATGTAGAAGTATAGTAGAGACACTGACACTGCCCTGGATGTAATATAGGCCTAAACGTGACATAAACTTAGGAGTAAACTTGTAAGAGACCCTCCCCACCTTGAGCTGTGAAAACAGGACAAAGAGAAGCTAAAGCTGAGTGGAAATTCCCCAGGGGATACCTGGGTGGGGATCTAAATGTTTGTAACTGGATAACTTTGGCTTGAAAGGGAGATGGACTTTTATGACCCACAGGAAGTCACGTACACACAGGTACATAAACATATATACACATGCACTTACACACAGGTACGCAGGCACTCGCGTGCTCGCACGCACACAAACATACAAACACAGTGTTTAGTTTTATGGCACATCGTATAGAATGGGGGTCACTTCTATAAAACTGTGTGTAACAGACAACGAAGTTGAGATCTGCAGAGTAATTCTGGGGTTCCTGTACATCTCCCTTTCCATAAGCTGTATTAATAAGTGTGGATGAATAAAAGTGTTGTGAATTGACTACTGAGTCCCGGTGTTGTCTCTGGAGGCCTGAGGAATCCAAGAACCAGGGTGAAACTGTTCAGAGGTAACAACCTGCAACCTCTGAGGCTTTTTAAGAACACATTTGCTTGTTCTAATTGATGTGTGGTTTTCTGTGTAATGATGTCATCTTGTTTTCTTTGTTGTCCTGAGGTTTTAATCCTGTTTGATGTTTATTACGAGGTTTGGAGCAGTAGCTTCTAACTGCAATTTAACACTTCATTATAGAATTATTAAAATAAATTGTTGCATTGTTTCCCAGATATCTGGTGAACTTGGGTGTTTACACAAAAGCTGAATTCTTTACAAAGGACCTGTTACAAAGAATTAGAGAATTGCAAATTGTCTCTGTTTATTGCAAGAAATCAAATCAAACAAAATATTGTAACTGTTCTAAATAGAAGCAGCTTATAGTAAATGGCTATAGTAAATGGCTTTTTGTATTTCTTAAAAATAATTATACTTCTTTATTGAACGCCACCATAAGAAGTCACACACAATTTCTGGTGATGTCAATAAGAAATATAACTGCATCTTTAAATGTTCCATAATTATGATGAACCACATTTTTGGTACAGTGACCACAAATCAAAATGAGACACAAACAGTTTCAGTCCACTGTTTGGCTTCTTCAGAGGGGAAAGGCCCCAAACCAAAAATTGCAGTCTCTTTGCAGGTGATCCCACCTCTTGTTGATAGAAATCAGCTGCAGCAGCACCAGTGGGCAGAAGAACCTTAGGAATTTTTACAGGCACCCCCTTTAGTCAGTTCATTTGGTATTCCATTTCCTGCAGGACACGAACGATTGTTTAAAGGGGCTACAACTGCATGAGTTAAAATTTACTTACAATTTACTAAATCTAAAAAAAATTTCACTGGTGGTTTTGTTTTATTCACCAAAAATAAGATAACATGCCAAAGACCACCCTGTAAAAAAACTGTAGAAATGTAGAAATCACATGTCCTGACTAGTTAATCTTTGAGTATTTGCTACCTCGCTTTCGACAGTCTCATCAATAAAATATGAATCATAGAAAAGACATGATAGATGAAATAATATGATATTAAGAACAAAATGTATTGTCCCTTGATAATCCTATTTAATCTGATCAGCATTTAGCATTTGTCAAGGAAGTTGCTGATGAATGTAAACCTTGAGTAAAAGGACCTCTGGTGGTCAATCCCTGTACAGGTAAACGCTGCATTTGTGTTAATGACCAGTAAGAGCTTTAAATTTGTTTTTAAAACCAGAGCGACCCATAAAAATAGATCCAAGACTTAAAAATAAAGTATAAAATAAACTAATCAGGAAAAAAAGGAGAAGACTAAAACACTGGCTTCCAATCACCAATATCACTTAAGTGCGCACAGTGCCACGGCCACTCAGCACAGTCACATTTGAAACAACAATAATCTGTTAAAAGCTACATAAATTATAACCCACTAAGTTTTAGCACTTACCCTGGTATAGAAAATGAAACAAACACACACCATTATTTATTGATTTATTTTTTTTATTAAGTAATGTTTTTTCAGTTGAAGCCATTTAAAGTCTATTTAATAATGCTGTGTTAGAACAGGCACTTTAAAGCTCTTTGTACTGTAAGGTTAAAACCCCACAGTATTAGAGAGAAAACCCCAGCAATCAAACGATCCCCTATGAGCAAGCACTAAGGCGACGGTGGGA
Source organism: Maylandia zebra (assembly GCF_041146795.1). Taxonomy (NCBI): domain Eukaryota; kingdom Metazoa; phylum Chordata; class Actinopteri; order Cichliformes; family Cichlidae; genus Maylandia; species Maylandia zebra. The sequence goes on along the minus strand of NC_135174.1, from coordinate 18,380,933 downwards.
AGGAAAAACTCCCTTTTAATAGGAAGAAACCTTCAGCAGAACCAGACTCAGGGAGGGGCAGCCTTCTGCTGTGACTGGCTGGGGGCATAATTGTGATGTAATTTTATGCTAAGGATACTGAATTTCATGTTTGTTTGTTAGAATTAGTGAATTAACATGATGACTATTATAAGTAAAACTAAAAGTGCAAGTGCACCAATTACTGAAGTCGTCCAAGAAATTATATCTAACCATCTTCTGATTGTAGGAATCAGGCCTGAATTAGCTCCATGGGGAAACCTACGCTGAATAATTGCTGAAAAATGATTGAACAATGAGGTAAATGGTGCTCCACAAATATTAAGGATGTGCCTGGTGACAAAAATGACTCCTTGGTAGAGCAGGGCGATATGGCCAAAAATATTTATCACGATATATATTTGAAAATTTGCGATAACGATATAACCGACGATATAATTGATGTGAGACAAAATACAACTCCACAACATTACTAGCGCAAAAAGACAACCTTCCATTTATTTTCACTTAAACAAGAAGCTGGTTTTTATGTACATTAAAGCTTTATAAAAATGTAACAGTGCAAATGCAAATTCCTTGCTGAAAGTTTAACCAAAAGGCATTTCCAGTAGAAATGGGCTGACATATCCTGAGCATAACCATGTATAATATCCACTGAAGTTAAAAAGAGGTGCTTTGCAACATTAAACTGCAGTGTGCAGTACGCATTTTTCGGACCATAAGGTGCACCGGATTATAAGGCACATTAAGCGAAACAAAGCAGTCAGATAAATCAAACTTTATTAAACTCATTCTTCTTGCTTCCTCCACTTCTGTACCATTGATTCATTAATGTTGAATTCTCTGGCAGCTGCTCTATTCCCATGTTGTTGCAGTATACTAATGACTAACCTTGTATTGTGGATGGATTATCTCAGTTGTTCTCCTGACTGAAGTTTGGTCCGTTTACAGCATCCTGCCATGCGATTGCATTTGTCTCTAACCATGAAGAACCTTCACGTTAACTTTTATAAGTGGAAAAGTGTTAGTGTTCGTCCTCCAGCTTCACTGTTTATGTTATGCTAACATAGCTGTGTCGCTAGCGATCACGTAGCACATCATTATATACCAGCTAGCCAAACTTCAGTAACCCTACAAACGTCACTGCTGTTTAGTTTCCTGTCTTCATTTATGTTGGAAGTGATAGCAGAGCTGTACGTTTGAATTTTTTCAGAAATCTCTTAGTCAGAACATGCAATATCATGCTTAGGTAACTAGCGAAACTAGCGAGCTAACTTCCGCTAGCTTCCTGCTAACTTCTAACTCCGTTAAATGTAATACATTTTGTTTTCATGGATGCCTGGAAGTTAAACTTCATAGTTACACCTGGTAAAGCAGCAATGCTGATTGTTTTATTAAAGATGAAAGAATTTAGACAGTTTTTAACTCTAAGTGATGCTGCAGTGTTGTTTGACCTGAAGCATACGGAGTTTAGGACCCAGATTACTCCCAGATTTAAGAGCATCTTAGAACGGCCGCTTGCATGTTCTGCAAAAAAATGTGCTTTGTTGTGTATCTGACGGACAAACACCAAACCAGTTCCACATCACGGAAGTTGCACCATTTTTACAAACCAATTCTGGTTCATCTGTTTCACTCAACAATCGGCCATGTGCGTATGAAAACAAAGGCACTGCGCATGCGCGTTTTACTCATATTCTATCGCGATATTTCATTTTCCTATCGTTGCCTAACATTATACCGGTATTACCGTGAACGGTATAATATGGCCCAGCCCTACTCCTTGGCCCGCAAGCACAACTGGAGCTGTAATAAGGGAATTAAAACCTGGAAGATTTCTGTGAAGTCTAGAAACAGCAGAGTCTCTGCCCTCTCTTTGAAGAGTTCCTTGGACAATATTTGGTTCATTCTCTTCAGATCTGTTATCTGAAGCCGCAGGGAGACCAACATTGAATAAATCAATGCTGTAACTCTCACTGGTGGGAGAATCTTCATGTCCAAAGTTGTTTATAGAAACAGTGGTTTTAGGAACCTTAGCTGTTTCAGAGGTCTCACTAGTGGGTGTGGTAACTGAGGTAAATGGTGCTCGACCAATATTAAGCAGGTGCCTAGAGATAAAAGCTTCTCTAAGGCCCACAGGCACATCTGGAACTCTACAAGAGGAATAGAGATTTGGAATATTTGAGGTAAATGGTGCTCGACCAATATTAAGGAGGTGCCTAGAGATAAAAGCTTCTCTAAGGCCCACAGGCACATCTGGAACTCTACAAGAGGAATAGAGATTTGGAATAATTGAGGTAAATGGTGCTCGACCAATATTAAGGAGGTGCCTGGTGATGAAATCTTCTCTAAGGCCCACAGGCACATCTGGAACTCTACAAGAGGAATAGAGATTTGGAGCATTTGTTTGAAGTCTGGAAGAAATGGTTTCTTCTTCCTTTGTTTGAAGACTGCCTGGGACAACATTTTGTTCATTATCTTCGGGTCCGTTATCTGAAGGTTCAGGAAGAATGGCATTTAATAAATCAGTGTTGTAACTCTCGCTGGCTGAAGACTTTTCATCTTCAGCGTTGTTCATATTAACACTGGTTGTAGGAATCTTAGTTGTTTCACTGGAGGGTGACTGTTAGGGTTGCAAAATTCCCGGAATTTTCAAAGATGGAATCTTTCCATGGGAATTAACGGGAATTTATGGGAATTAACGGGAATTAACGGGAATTTATGGGAATAAAGTGGGAATTTTCAAAATTGAAGGTTGGCTCTTCTTAGGGAACTTAAATATAGTTGAGGAAAGTATATTTTAGCATAATATTGACAAAAACAAACAAATGCAATTCAAATACACTTGAATATCCATGCCATTCCTTAATCACATGTACAGAGCACAAGCTTGCTGCATGGCTATTGAGACCACCTACTGGCACTGTGCATGCCTCCATCACATGTACACATGGACCACACTTTTGAGCCTGAAGGACAAAGAGTATTAAAGGCGCACATTTGAGCCTGTGGACTTAACAAGTGAGGTAAGTTTTGATGATATTATGGGAAAATATATTCATTAAATGTTTAAATTGTGAATATCACATAAAATGTATTAATCTGGTAGATAGCAATCTGATAAGATGCTAAATAAAATGCTAGCATCTGATAAGATGCTAAATAAAATGCTAGCATCTGTTAGATGCTAAATAAAATGCTAGCATCTGTTAGATGCTAAATAAAATGCTAGCATCTGTTAGATGCTAAATAAAATGCCAGCATCTGTTAGATGCTAAATAAAATGCTAGCATCTGTTAGATGCTAAATAAGCCATAGCTAGTATAACATAAAGAAGATGCTAGCTTCCTCATTTGGTTGTTTTGTTTTGAAGATCATTCCAGTTGTTTAGCTAGCCTTACTATTTATATCTGTTTATTATCATATTGCAATTGTATTATTACGATCTCTTGCATTGCATTAGCATTTTTACAAGCTCTTGTTTTATTTTACAGAAAAATGCCACGTGCGCTATCTGATGTGTGGAGACATTTTACACCAGCTAATGTACAAGGGAAATCTGTATATATGTGTAAGTATTGTGATAAGACGTACGTGAAGAATGCCACAAAAATGCAGCAGCACATTGCAAAGTGCAAAAAAATTCCTCAAGGCCCAACACATGCAGCAGCCAGGAGTTCCACTCAAGGGGAAAATGAATCTGTTTCAGCTGTATCAGAGTCAGATACCCACTCATCAGCTCCTGGTCCCTCTGGCATCAGAGGATTCTTTGATTTTATGGATGACACTAGCCAGAAAAACGCAGATGAGTGTTTCGCTCGTGCAATCTATGCAGCTGGCTCACCCCTGATGCTGACATCCAATGTGTACTGGAAGAGATTTTTGAATGTTCTCCGACCAGCATACATTCCCCCAACCAGACATGCATTGTCTACTCATCTACTGGATGAAGAGTTCAGTCGAGTTCAAGCAAAGGTGAAACAGACCATTGACCAAGGTGACTGTATTTCAGTCATCACTGATGGATGGTCCAATATCAGGGGACAAGGAATTATTAACTACATAATCACCACTCCTCAGCCTGTGTTCTACTAGAGTGTAGACACAAAGGAAAACAGACACACAGGCCAATACATTGCAGATGAGCTAAAAGTGATCATCAATGACCTTGGACCAGATAAGGTTTTTGCACTGGTCACTGACAATGCAGCCAACATGAAGGTTGCCTGGGCACATGTGGAGGAGACCTACCCTCATATAACTACTATTGGCTGTGCAGCCCATACACTAAACCTTCTCCTAAAAGACATAATGGCACTAAAAACAATGGACACTCTGAATAAGAGAGTGAAGCAAGTTCTGAAATATGTTAAAGGCAAACAAGTAACTTCCGCTACATTTCTGTCAAAGCAAAAGTTAAAGAACAAGAGTACTACACTGAAGCTTCCCAGCATAACGCGATGGGGTGGTGGTGTTATCATGTTTGACAGCCTTCTGAAGGGAAAGGAGTCTCTGCAAGAGATGGCCATATCCCAGTCTGTAGGCATCGACAGTGACATCAAGAAGGTCATCTTGGATGATGTGTTCTGGGTATCTAGAGTATCTAGCAGTCAGAAAATCCTCAAACCTATTTCAGCAGCAATAGCGAAGATAGAGGGGGATGGTGCCATCTTGTCAGATGTCCAGTGCCTTTTTGCAGAACTCAAAGAAGAAATCCAGACAATTCTGCCCACTTCCCTACTACTGAAAGCAGAGGAAACGGCTGTGGTCAAGTCATTGGAACAGCGGAGGGAGTTCTGCATGAAGCCAGTGCATGCAGCAGCATACATGCTGGACCCCAAATATGACAAGGGCATACTTTCTGGGGAAGAGATCAACGGTGCCTATGCGGTCATTACAGCCATGTCTGACCACCTGGGTCTCGAGAAAGGCAAAGTTCTAGGCAGTTTGGCAAAGTATCGAACAAAGCAAGGCCTTTGGAAAGGGGATGGAATATGGCAGTCATGCCAGCACATATCTGCAGCCACCTGGTGGAAGGGACTATGTGAATCTGAGGCCCTTGCACCTGTAGCCTCCATTCTCCTCCAAATCCCACCATCATCAGCTGCCTCCGAGCACAACTGGTCACTGTTTGGGAACACCCACACAAAGGTTCGCAACAGGCTCACAAATGTGAGAGTGGAAAAGCTGGTCGGCATTCGGGCAAACCTACGGCTCTTTGAGCCTGACACAGAGCCATCCTCAACAAGGCTGGAAAGTGACACTGAAGAGGAAGACTCAGAGTTGGATGCTGAGGAAGTGGACATGTTGTTGGATGATGATGAGGTCCAGGAAGAGTCTATTGACTGAGCAAAAATGAGAAAAGAGGATTGCTTGAAGGAAGATTTGCATGTTTAATGGGACGTTTTGGAGGATAAGTGGCATTTTTCATTTAACCTTTTGAATGGTACTTTGTGGAGATTTTTGGACAGGGGGCATTTTTGAATGAGCGGGGTTAGGGGATGGTAATATTGAACTCAACATTTCTGTTTTTATTCATCCATGAAACAAGTTATTGAAACGTGTTCTATTCTACTGTACTTACAAATAAATCTGTTTAAATATCTGTTGAAAACATTTTGCATGGAGGTTTTCTTATGATTTCTGTTTATATTTATGCTTGGAAATAATATATTCCCAGTTAGTTCTCCTAAATTCCCATTAATTTCCATAATTCCCATTATTTCCATGGACAGTTTCCAATATGGAATATTTCCAAAATTCCCAAGCTTAACTTACCATGGAAATTTACCGGAAACTTTTCGGAAATTTTCCGCCCCTTTGCAACCCTAGTGACTGTTCGTATTCAAAGTTGTTTACAGAAACACTCGGTGAAGGAACCTCAGTTGTTTCAGAGGTGGGTGACTTTTCCGTTTCACTAGTGGGTGAGGTAAATGGAGCTCGACCAATATTAAAAATGTGCCTGGTGACAAAAATGACTCCTCGCCCAACCGACTCAACTGGAGCTGTAATAATGGAAGACAGAGCTGAAATATTTGTTTGAACTCTGGAAAAAAAAGTTTCTTTCTCCTCTCTTTGAAAACTTCCTTGGTCAGCGTTTTGTTCATTCTCTTCAGATTTGTTCATATCTGAAGGTTTGGGGAGGACGCCATTGAATAAATCAGTGCTGTAATTCTCACTGGTGGGAGACTCTTCATGTTCAAAGTTGTTTATACTGGTTTTAGGAGCCTCATCTATTTCAGAGGTGGTTGCCTGTTCATTTTCATAGGCGTTTACAGAAACACTGGTTTTAGGAACCTCAGACTGTTCATCTCTAGAAATAGATATCGGTAAGAAGAACCCATCAGACTCTAAATAATATCTGTCATCTCAAAGCCATCTCTGTCTGAAGAATTTTTATGACTGAACACTGAGCGCCACATATTTGCAGACGACTATCGATTCAGCGTTAAAACACTAGGTGCAGTAAAGTAGAGTGCCTTACCTTGGGGGTATTTATGAGCTCGCGTTCTAAGATGAGTATTTATGAGCTCGCGTTGTAATGTGATGTCAAGGCACACGTGCCGTGACGTCACAGTACACTTACTCTTTGAAATTCATTCGGTCACAAAACGTTTTGAACCTCCACCTCCCTGAACGTTAGTATCAACCATTAAGCTAACCTTAATATTAACCTGCTGTTATCGAGGAATTGCGACCCAGACAGGAAAAAACCCGGGGTGCATCCGCCCTTCGGATACGGCCCTGCTGTCTCACCGGCGGGCACCAGTGGGCCTGCGACGATTAACAAACAACACACTCTCCTTTTGTTATTATTTACTTTTTGTTTTCAAGTTTTACGGCTTGCTCTCACATAGAAAGCTCCTGACTGAACAGCAGCGCTTGTCTAAAGAACAATGCTGTTAACGTGGAGTGAAATTATACTGGTCGAAGGTATTAAAGGTAACTTCTTGGTGTTTTTATTTACAAATGTTAGATTGTGGGAAGCCGAGTTAGCTTAAAGCACATTGACTATTAGGATATTAGCTAAATAAATAACGGTGGCTTGTATTTTTTGTATATATTTATATGGTGCTGTAACCAGTGAGTGTGCCAAAGCACTCACAGGCGGCGGTCCTAACGCAGCAGTTGCCCCCAGCTGCTGTCAGAGCAGGAGATGTTTACACCTACGCGTCCAAACTGCAAATTAATTGCGCATGAGCGAAGCCGCTGCTCCTGCACTGACTATAACGCAGGTCGGGAGAAGCGGTAGTTGTACATTGCTTTGTTTAAAATAAATCAATGCACTAAAATACACCATTCCAATCATCTGTTCAACCTGAGCCTGTCGCTGGGGAAAGTTCCACAGCTGTGGAAGACCTCCTGTGTGGTACTGGTACCAAAGACCTCCCATCCCAAGGACCTCAGCAGCTTCAGGTAGGTAGCCCTGACATCACATCTGATGAAGACCCTCCAGAGGCTGCTTCTAAGCCATCTGCACCCCCTGGTGAGGTCTTCATTGGATCCGCTGCAGTTTGCTTACCAGCCTGGCATTGGGGTGGAGGACGCCATCATCTACCTCCTGCACCGAGCTCTGACTTACCTGGAGAAGTCAGTCCTCTACTCCCTTGACTGCAGACGGTTCCAACACCATCATTAAGTTTGCAGATGACACCACGGTGATTGGCCTCATCAGTGACAACGATGAGGCCGCCTACAGGGAGGAGGTGGATCGTCTGGCTGAGTGGTGCGACAGAAACAACCTGCTGCTTAACACCGAGAAGACCAAGGAGCTCATCGTGGACTACAGGAGGAATGCTGACCCACATCCACATTAAGGGGACAGCTTGGAGCGTGTGAGCAGCTTCAAGTTCCTGGGAGTCCACATCTCCGAGGATCTCACCTGGACGACCAACTGCTCCAAGCTGGTCAAGAAGGCTCACCAGTGCCTCTTATTCTTGAGGACTCTGAGGAAGAACCACCTGTCATCAGACATCCTGGTGAACTTCTATCGAGCATCCTGACCAACTGTATAACAGTCTGGTACGGGAACTGCTCTGCCTCGGACCGGAAGGCGTTGCAGACATCGCCGGAGCACCACTTCCTGCACTACAGCACCCCCGACACTAACTAAATCAGATTTCAAGTTCATAACTTATCAAAGCAGTTGCCATTTGGTGGCAACTCCTTTATTGACAGAAGACATCACATGTCAGTCTTACTGATGAGCAAGGAATGTCAGGAGTGGGATTTGAACCCACGCCTCCAGGAGAGACTGCGACCTGAACGCAGCGCCTTAGACCGCTCGGCCATCCTGACACATTTGCACTTGTTGATACAGAATCCACATGACAGGCTAGCAGATCAAGACACCTTTACAACTGATCAGATTGGCAGACTATTACACCTCTTCTTTACCAACACATATTCAGCTGAGATTCAAGAAGTCACTTTGATGAGTGGTGAGACTTTTCTTCAACTATCTGATAAATGAACGTGACCAAGTTGCAGTACAGAAAGGAACTGACTTCTACTTCACATCTAAAGTACATTTGTGAGATTTGAGGTTTAGAGCTATGTATTTTTGCAGGCTGAGATCCAGTTGGTGAAGGAACTTGTAATGGATGTCTGTGAAGGTTCTGTCATCCAGGTCATTGTAGTCTAAGGAGCTTGGAAACTTCTTTAAACTTCTTTAAGTTGCTTGAAGACGTTTCACCTCTCATCCGAGAAATTTCTTCAGTTCTAGGGTCAAATGGTGGAGTGTCCCAGATTTAAGGCCTGTGGGAGTGTCTGCCCAAGAGGGACTATGGACCCTCTAATGATCCTCTCCCTAATGACACGAGCCAAAGTGTGAAAACGGGTGTAGGTCACAAGCAACCAAGGATTCGGGTGAGCTCATTGTGAAACCTAGCCCCAACCTATCATGTGATTTCCTGAGGTCAAATGGCCCAGGATGTGAGTGGGCGTTAAGGCTTCTGGGAAGGTATCTCAACACTGGATTATAGACGTCACACAGTTGGTGCCCTATGTCACCACCTCTGTTCAAAGATGGTCATTCACAGTGGACATAGATGTAACGGAGCAGTCTGTATCTGCAGTGAATTTGGCTGTGTGGAACAATTGATTTTGCAAAACATTCAGACTCCGGTAGACGCATGAGAGAGAGGTACTTGAGGTCAGTATCTTGCACAAGGATATTTGGCATGTAGATTAAAGAATCCCCATCACCAACCTGGTAGGTGACCTGCACTACAGAAACCCTGACACTAACTAAATCAGATTTCAAGTTCATAACTTATCAAAGCAGTTGCCATTTGGTGGCAACTCCTTTATTGACAGAAGACATGACATATCATGTCAGTCTTACGGTTAATGAGCAAGGTATGTCAGGAGTGGGATTTGAACCCACGCCTCCAGGAGAGACTGCGACCTGAACGCAGCGCCTTAGACCGCTCGGCCATCCTGACACATTTGCACTTGTTGATACAGAATCCACATGACAGGCTAGCAGATCAAGACACCATTACAACTGATCAGATTGGCAGACTATTACACCTCTTCTTTACCAACACATATTCAGCTGAGATTCAAGAAGTCACTTTGATGAGTGGTGAGACTTTTCTTCAACTATCTGATAAATGAACGTGACCAAGTTGCAGTACAGAAAGGAACTGACTTCTACTTCATATCTAAAGCACATTTGTGAGATTTGAGGTTTAGAGCTATGTATTTTTGCAGGCTGAGATCCAGTTGGTGAAGGAACTTGTAATGGATGTCTGTGAAGGTTCTGTCATCCAGGTCATTGTAGTCTAAGGAGCTTGGAAACTTCTTTAAACTTCTTTAAGTTGCTTGAAGACGTTTCACCTCTCATCCGAGAAATTTCTTCAGTTCTAGGGTCAAATGGTGGAGTGTCCCAGATTTAAGGCCTGTGGGAGTGTCTGCCCAAGAGGGACTATGGACCCTCTAATGATCCTCTCCCTAATGACACGAGCCAAAGTGTGAAAACGGGTGTAGGTCACAAGCAACCAAGGATTCGGGTGAGCTCATTGTGAAACCTAGCCCCAACCTATCATGTGATTTCCTGAGGTCAAATGGCCCAGGATGTGAGTGGGCGTTAAGGCTTCTGGGAAGGTATCTCAACACTGGATTATAGATGTCAGACAGTTGGTGCCCTATGCCACCACCTCTGTTCAAAGATGGTCATTCACAGTGGACATAGATGTAACGGAGCAGTCTGTATCTGCAGTGAATTTGGCTGTGTGGAACAATTGATTTTGCAAAACATTCAGACTCCGGTAGACGCATGAGAGAGAGGTACTTGAGGTCAGTATCTTGCACAAGGATATTTGGCATGTAGATTAAAGCATCCCCATCACCAACCTGGTAGGTGACTTGCACTACAGAAACCCTGACACTAACTAAATCAGATTTCAAGTTCATAACTTATCAAAGCAGTTGCCATTTGGTGGCAACTCCTTTATTGACAGAAGACATGACATATCATGTCAGTCTTACGGTTAATGAGCAAGGAATGTCAGGAGTGGGATTTGAACCCACGCCTCCAGGAGAGACTGCGACCTGAACGCAGCGCCTTAGACCGCTCGGCCATCCTGACACATTTGCACTTGTTGATACAGAATCCACATGACAGGCTAGCAGATCAAGACACCTTTACAACTGATCAGATTGGCAGACTATTACACCTCTTCTTTACCAACACATATTCAGCTGAGATTCAAGAAGTCACTTTGATGAGTGGTGAGACTTTTCTTCAAATATCTGATAAATGAACGTGACCAAGTTGCAGTACAGAAAGGAACTGACTTCTACTTCACATCTAAAGCACATTTGTGAGATTTGAGGTTTAGAGCTATGTATTTTTGCAGGCTGAGATCCAGTTGGTGAAGGAACTTGTAATGGATGTCTGTGAAGGTTCTGTCATCCAGGTCATTGTAGTCTAAGGAGCTTGGAAACTTCTTTAAACTTCTTTAAGTTGCTTGAAGACGTTTCACCTCTCATCCGAGAAATTTCTTCAGTTCTAGGGTCAAATGGTGGAGTGTCTCAGATTTAAGGCCTGTGGGAGTGTCTGCCCAAGAGGGACTATGGACCCTCTAATGATCCTCTCCCTAATGACACGAGCCAAAGTGTGAAAACGGGTGTAGGTCACAAGCAACCAAGGATTCGGGTGAGCTCATTGTGAAACCTAGCCCCAACCTATCATGTGATTTCCTGAGGTCAAATGGCCCAGGATGTGAGTGGGCGTTAAGGCTTCTGGGAAGGTATCTCAACACTGGATTATAGATGTCAGACAGTTGGTGCCCTATGCCACCACCTCTGTTCAAAGATGGTCATTCACAGTGGACATAGATGTAACGGAGCAGTCTGTATCTGCAGTGAATTTGGCTGTGTGGAACAATTGATTTTGCAAAACATTCGAACTCCGGTAGACGCATGAGAGAGGAACTTGAGGTCAGTATCTTGCACAAGGATATTTGGCATGTAGATTAAAGCATCCCATCACCAACCTGGTAGGTGACCTGCACTACAGAAACCCTGACACTAACTAAATCAGATTTCAAGTTCATAACTTATCAAAGCAGTTGCCATTTGGTGGCAACTCCTTTATTGACAGAAGACATGACATATCATGTCAATCTTACGGTTAATGAGCAAAGAATGTCAGGAGTGGGATTTGAACCCACGCCTCCAGGAGAGACTGCGACCTGAACGCAGCGCCTTAGACCGCTCGGCCATCCTGACACATTTGCACTTGTTGATACAGAATCCACATGACAGGCTAGCAGATCAAGACACCTTTACAACTGATCAGATTGGCAGACTATTACACCTCTTCTTTACCAACACATATTCAGCTGAGATTCAAGAAGTCACTTTGATGAGTGGTGAGACTTTTCTTCAACTATCTGATAAATGAACGTGACCAAGTTGCAGTACAGAAAGGAACTGACTTCTACTTCACATCTAAAGCACATTTGTGAGATTTGAGGTTTAGAGCTATGTATTTTTGCAGGCTGAGATCCAGTTGGTGAAGGAACTTGTAATGGATGTCTGTGAAGGTTCTGTCATCCAGGTCATTGTAGTCTAAGGAGCTTGGAAACTTCTTTAAACTTCTTTAAGTTGCTTGAAGACGTTTCACCTCTCATCCGAGAAATTTCTTCAGTTCTAGGGTCAAATGGTGGAGTGTCTCAGATTTAAGGCCTGTGGGAGTGTCTGCCCAAGAGGGACTATGGACCCTCTAATGATCCTCTCCCTAATGACACGAGCCAAAGTGTGAAAACGGGTGTAGGTCACAAGCAACCAAGGATTCGGGTGAGCTCATTGTGAAACCTAGCCCCAACCTATCATGTGATTTCCTGAGGTCAAATGGCCCAGGATGTGAGTGGGCGTTAAGGCTTCTGGGAAGGTATCTCAACACTGGATTATAGATGTCAGACAGTTGGTGCCCTATGCCACCACCTCTGTTCAAAGATGGTCATTCACAGTGGACATAGATGTAACGGAGCAGTCTGTATCTGCAGTGAATTTGGCTGTGTGGAACAATTGATTTTGCAAAACATTCGAACTCCGGTAGACGCATGAGAGAGGAACTTGAGGTCAGTATCTTGCACAAGGATATTTGGCATGTAGATTAAAGCATCCCATCACCAACCTGGTAGGTGACCTGCACTACAGAAACCCTGACACTAACTAAATCAGATTTCAAGTTCATAACTTATCAAAGCAGTTGCCATTTGGTGGCAACTCCTTTATTGACAGAAGACATGACATATCATGTCAATCTTACGGTTAATGAGCAAAGAATGTCAGGAGTGGGATTTGAACCCACGCCTCCAGGAGAGACTGCGACCTGAACGCAGCGCCTTAGACCGCTCGGCCATCCTGACACATTTGCACTTGTTGATACAGAATCCACATGACAGGCTAGCAGATCAAGACACCTTTACAACTGATCAGATTGGCAGACTATTACACCTCTTCTTTACCAACACATATTCAGCTGAGATTCAAGAAGTCACTTTGATGAGTGGTGAGACTTTTCTTCAACTATCTGATAAATGAACGTGACCAAGTTGCAGTACAGAAAGGAACTGACTTCTACTTCACATCTAAAGCACATTTGTGAGATTTGAGGTTTAGAGCTATGTATTTTTGCAGGCTGAGATCCAGTTGGTGAAGGAACTTGTAATGGATGTCTGTGAAGGTTCTGTCATCCAGGTCATTGTAGTCTAAGGAGCTTGGAAACTTCTTTAAACTTCTTTAAGTTGCTTGAAGACGTTTCACCTCTCATCCGAGAAATTTCTTCAGTTCTAGGGTCAAATGGTGGAGTGTCCCAGATTTAAGGCCTGTGGGAGTGTCTGCCCAAGAGGGACTATGGACCCTCTAATGATCCTCTCCCTAATGACACGAGCCAAAGTGTGAAAACGGGTGTAGGTCACAAGCAACCAAGGATTCGGGTGAGCTCATTGTGAAACCTAGCCCCAACCTATCATGTGATTTCCTGAGGTCAAATGGCCCAGGATGTGAGTGGGCGTTAAGGCTTCTGGGAAGGTATCTCAACACTGGATTATAGATGTCAGACAGTTGGTGCCCTATGCCACCACCTCTGTTCAAAGATGGTCATTCACAGTGGACATAGATGTAACGGAGCAGTCTGTATCTGCAGTGAATTTGGCTGTGTGGAACAATTGATTTTGCAAAACATTCGAACTCCGGTAGACGCATGAGAGAGGAACTTGAGGTCAGTATCTTGCACAAGGATATTTGGCATGTAGATTAAAGCATCCCATCACCAACCTGGTAGGTGACCTGCACTACAGAAACCCTGACACTAACTAAATCAGATTTCAAGTTCATAACTTATCAAAGCAGTTGCCATTTGGTGGCAACTCCTTTATTGACAGAAGACATGACATGTCAGTCTTACGGTTAATGAGCAAGGAATGTCAGGAGTGGGATTTGAACCCACGCCTCCAGGAGAGACTGCGACCTGAACGCAGCGCCTTAGACCGCTCGGCCATCCTGACACATTTGCACTTGTTGATACAGAATCCACATGACAGGCTAGCAGATCAAGACACCATTACAACTGATCAGATTGGCAGACTATTACACCTCTTCTTTACCAACACATATTCAGCTGAGATTCAAGAAGTCACTTTGATGAGTGGTGAGACTTTTCTTCAAATATCTGATAAATGAACGTGACCAAGTTGCAGTACAGAAAGGAACTGACTTCTACTTCACATCTAAAGCACTGTTGTGAGATTTGAGGTTTAGAGCTATGTATTTTTGCAGGCTGAGATCCAGTTGGTGAAGGAACTTGTAATGGATGTCTGTGAAGGTTCTGTCATCCAGGTCATTGTAGTCTAAGGAGCTTGGAAACTTCTTTAAACTTCTTTAAGTTGCTTGAAGACGTTTCACCTCTCATCCGAGAAATTTCTTCAGTTCTAGGGTCAAATGGTGGAGTGTCCCAGATTTAAGGCCTGTGGGAGTGTCTGCCCAAGAGGGACTATGGACCCTCTAATGATCCTCTCCCTAATGACACGAGCCAAAGTGTGAAAACGGGTGTAGGTCACAAGCAACCAAGGATTCGGGTGAGCTCATTGTGAAACCTAGCCCCAACCTATCATGTGATTTCCTGAGGTCAAATGGCCCAGGATGTGAGTGGGCGTTAAGGCTTCTGGGAAGGTATCTCAACACTGGATTATAGATGTCAGACAGTTGGTGCCCTATGCCACCACCTCTGTTCAAAGATGGTCATTCACAGTGGACATAGATGTAACGGAGCAGTCTGTATCTGCAGTGAATTTGGCTGTGTGGAACAATTGATTTTGCAAAACATTTGAACTCCGGTAGACGCATGAGAGAGAGGTACTTGAGGTCAGTATCTTGCACAAGGATATTTGGCATGTAGATTAAAGCATCCCCATCACCAACCTGGTAGGTGACTTGCACTACAGAAACCCTGACACTAACTAAACCAGATTTCAAGTTCATAACTTATAAAAGCAGTTGCCATTTGGTGGCAACTCCTTTATTGACAGAAGACATGACATATCAGTCTTTCGGTTAATGAGCAAGGAATGTCAGGAGTGGGATTTGAACCCACGCCTCCAGGAGAGACTGCGACCTGAACGCAGCGCCTTAGACCGCTCGGCCATCCTGACACATTTGCACTTGTTGATACAGAATCCACATGACAGGCTAGCAGATCAAGACACCTTTACAACTGATCAGATTGGCAGACTATTACACCTCTTCTTTACCAACACATATTCAGCTGAGATTCAAGAAGTCACTTTGATGAGTGGTGAGACTTTTCTTCAACTATCTGATAAATGAACGTGACCAAGTTGCAGTACAGAAAGGAACTGACTTCTACTTCACATCTAAAGCACTGTTGTGAGATTTGAGGTTTAGAGCTATGTATTTTTGCAGGCTGAGATCCAGTTGGTGAAGGAACTTGTAATGGATGTCTGTGAAGGTTCTGTCATCCAGGTCATTGTAGTCTAAGGAGCTTGGAAACTTCTTTAAACTTCTTTAAGTTGCTTGAAGACGTTTCACCTCTCATCCGAGAAATTTCTTCAGTTCTAGGGTCAAATGGTGGAGTGTCCCAGATTTAAGGCCTGTGGGAGTGTCTGCCCAAGAGGGACTATGGACCCTCTAATGATCCTCTCCCTAATGACACGAGTCAAAGTGTGAAAACGGGTGTAGGTCACAAGCAACCAAGGATTCGGGTGAGCTCATTGTGAAACCTAGCCCCAACCTATCATGTGATTTCCTGAGGTCAAATGGCCCAGGATGTGAGTGGGCGTTAAGGCTTCTGGGAAGGTATCTCAACACTGGATTACAGATGTCACACAGTTGGTGCCCTATGCCACCACCTCTGTTCAAAGATGGTCATTCACAGTGGACATAGATGTAACGGAGCAGTCTGTATCTGCAGTGAATTTGGCTGTGTGGAACAATTGATTTTGCAAAACATTCGGACTGCGGTAGACGCATGAGAGAGGTACTTGAGGTCAGTATCTTGCACAAGGATATTTGGCATGTAGATTAAAGCATCCCCATCACCAACCTGGTAGGTGACCTGCACTACAGAAACCCTGACACTAACTAAATCAGATTTCAAGTTCATAACTTATCAAAGCAGTTGCCATTTGGTGGCAACTCCTTTATTGACAGAAGACATGACATATCATGTCAATCTTACGGTTAATGAGCAAAGAATGTCAGGAGTGGGATTTGAACCCACGCCTCCAGGAGAGACTGCGACCTGAACGCAGCGCCTTAGACCGCTCGGCCATCCTGACACATTTGCACTTGTTGATACAGAATCCACATGACAGGCTAGCAGATCAAGACACCTTTACAACTGATCAGATTGGCAGACTATTACACCTCTTCTTTACCAACACATATTCAGCTGAGATTCAAGAAGTCACTTTGATGAGTGGTGAGACTTTTCTTCAACTATCTGATAAATGAACGTGACCAAGTTGCAGTACAGAAAGGAACTGACTTCTACTTCACATCTAAAGCACTGTTGTGAGATTTGAGGTTTAGAGCTATGTATTTTTGCAGGCTGAGATCCAGTTGGTGAAGGAACTTGTAATGGATGTCTGTGAAGGTTCTGTCATCCAGGTCATTGTAGTCTAAGGAGCTTGGAAACTTCTTTAAACTTCTTTAAGTTGCTTGAAGACGTTTCACCTCTCATCCGAGAAATTTCTTCAGTTCTAGGGTCAAATGGTGGAGTGTCCCAGATTTAAGGCCTGTGGGAGTGTCTGCCCAAGAGGGACTATGGACCCTCTAATGATCCTCTCCCTAATGACACGAGCCAAAGTGTGAAAACGGGTGTAGGTCACAAGCAACCAAGGATTCGGGTGAGCTCATTGTGAAACCTAGCCCCAACCTATCATGTGATTTCCTGAGGTCAAATGGCCCAGGATGTGAGTGGGCGTTAAGGCTTCTGGGAAGGTATCTCAACACTGGATTATAGATGTCAGACAGTTGGTGCCCTATGCCACCACCTCTGTTCAAAGATGGTCATTCACAGTGGACATAGATGTAACGGAGCAGTCTGTATCTGCAGTGAATTTGGCTGTGTGGAACAATTGATTTTGCAAAACATTTGAACTCCGGTAGACGCATGAGAGAGAGGTACTTGAGGTCAGTATCTTGCACAAGGATATTTGGCATGTAGATTAAAGCATCCCCATCACCAACCTGGTAGGTGACTTGCACTACAGAAACCCTGACACTAACTAAACCAGATTTCAAGTTCATAACTTATAAAAGCAGTTGCCATTTGGTGGCAACTCCTTTATTGACAGAAGACATGACATATCAGTCTTTCGGTTAATGAGCAAGGAATGTCAGGAGTGGGATTTGAACCCACGCCTCCAGGAGAGACTGCGACCTGAACGCAGCGCCTTAGACCGCTCGGCCATCCTGACACATTTGCACTTGTTGATACAGAATCCACATGACAGGCTAGCAGATCAAGACACCTTTACAACTGATCAGATTGGCAGACTATTACACCTCTTCTTTACCAACACATATTCAGCTGAGATTCAAGAAGTCACTTTGATGAGTGGTGAGACTTTTCTTCAACTATCTGATAAATGAACGTGACCAAGTTGCAGTACAGAAAGGAACTGACTTCTACTTCACATCTAAAGCACTGTTGTGAGATTTGAGGTTTAGAGCTATGTATTTTTGCAGGCTGAGATCCAGTTGGTGAAGGAACTTGTAATGGATGTCTGTGAAGGTTCTGTCATCCAGGTCATTGTAGTCTAAGGAGCTTGGAAACTTCTTTAAACTTCTTTAAGTTGCTTGAAGACGTTTCACCTCTCATCCGAGAAATTTCTTCAGTTCTAGGGTCAAATGGTGGAGTGTCCCAGATTTAAGGCCTGTGGGAGTGTCTGCCCAAGAGGGACTATGGACCCTCTAATGATCCTCTCCCTAATGACACGAGTCAAAGTGTGAAAACGGGTGTAGGTCACAAGCAACCAAGGATTCGGGTGAGCTCATTGTGAAACCTAGCCCCAACCTATCATGTGATTTCCTGAGGTCAAATGGCCCAGGATGTGAGTGGGCGTTAAGGCTTCTGGGAAGGTATCTCAACACTGGATTACAGATGTCACACAGTTGGTGCCCTATGCCACCACCTCTGTTCAAAGATGGTCATTCACAGTGGACATAGATGTAACGGAGCAGTCTGTATCTGCAGTGAATTTGGCTGTGTGGAACAATTGATTTTGCAAAACATTCGGACTGCGGTAGACGCATGAGAGAGGTACTTGAGGTCAGTATCTTGCACAAGGATATTTGGCATGTAGATTAAAGCATCCCCATCACCAACCTGGTAGGTGACCTGCACTACAGAAACCCTGACACTAACTAAATCAGATTTCAAGTTCATAACTTATCAAAGCAGTTGCCATTTGGTGGCAACTCCTTTATTGACAGAAGACATGACATATCATGTCAATCTTACGGTTAATGAGCAAAGAATGTCAGGAGTGGGATTTGAACCCACGCCTCCAGGAGAGACTGCGACCTGAACGCAGCGCCTTAGACCGCTCGGCCATCCTGACACATTTGCACTTGTTGATACAGAATCCACATGACAGGCTAGCAGATCAAGACACCTTTACAACTGATCAGATTGGCAGACTATTACACCTCTTCTTTACCAACACATATTCAGCTGAGATTCAAGAAGTCACTTTGATGAGTGGTGAGACTTTTCTTCAACTATCTGATAAATGAACGTGACCAAGTTGCAGTACAGAAAGGAACTGACTTCTACTTCACATCTAAAGCACTGTTGTGAGATTTGAGGTTTAGAGCTATGTATTTTTGCAGGCTGAGATCCAGTTGGTGAAGGAACTTGTAATGGATGTCTGTGAAGGTTCTGTCATCCAGGTCATTGTAGTCTAAGGAGCTTGGAAACTTCTTTAAACTTCTTTAAGTTGCTTGAAGACGTTTCACCTCTCATCCGAGAAATTTCTTCAGTTCTAGGGTCAAATGGTGGAGTGTCCCAGATTTAAGGCCTGTGGGAGTGTCTGCCCAAGAGGGACTATGGACCCTCTAATGATCCTCTCCCTAATGACACGAGCCAAAGTGTGAAAACGGGTGTAGGTCACAAGCAACCAAGGATTCGGGTGAGCTCATTGTGAAACCTAGCCCCAACCTATCATGTGATTTCCTGAGGTCAAATGGCCCAGGATGTGAGTGGGCGTTAAGGCTTCTGGGAAGGTATCTCAACACTGGATTATAGATGTCACACAGTTGGTGCCCTATGCCACCACCTCTGTTCAAAGATGGTCATTCACAGTGGACATAGATGTAACGGAGCAGTCTGTATCTGCAGTGAATTTGGCTGTGTGGAACAATTGATTTTGCAAAACATTTGGACTGCGGTAGACGCATGAGAGAGGTACTTGAGGTCAGTATCTTGCACAAGGATATTTGGCATGTAGATTAAAGCATCCCCATCACCAACCTGGTAGGTGACCTGCACTACAGAAACCCTGACACTAACTAAATCAGATTTCAAGTTCATAACTTATCAAAGCATTTGCCATTTGGTGGCAACTCCTTTATTGACAGAAGACATGACATATCATGTCAATCTTACGGTTAATGAGCAAAGAATGTCAGGAGTGGGATTTGAACCCACGCCTCCAGGAGAGACTGCGACCTGAACGCAGCGCCTTAGACCGCTCGGCCATCCTGACACATTTGCACTTGTTGATACAGAATCCACATGACAGGCTAGCAGATCAAGACACCTTTACAACTGATCAGATTGGCAGACTATTACACCTCTTCTTTACCAACACATATTCAGCTGAGATTCAAGAAGTCACTTTGATGAGTGGTGAGACTTTTCTTCAACTATCTGATAAATGAACGTGACCAAGTTGCAGTACAGAAAGGAACTGACTTCTACTTCACATCTAAAGCACATTTGTGAGATTTGAGGTTTAGAGCTATGTATTTTTGCAGGCTGAGATCCAGTTGGTGAAGGAACTTGTAATGGATGTCTGTGAAGGTTCTGTCATCCAGGTCATTGTAGTCTAAGGAGCTTGGAAACTTCTTTAAACTTCTTTAAGTTGCTTGAAGACGTTTCACCTCTCATCCGAGAAATTTCTTCAGTTCTAGGGTCAAATGGTGGAGTGTCCCAGATTTAAGGCCTGTGGGAGTGTCTGCCCAAGAGGGACTATGGACCCTCTAATGATCCTCTCCCTAATGACACGAGCCAAAGTGTGAAAACGGGTGTAGGTCACAAGCAACCAAGGATTCGGGTGAGCTCATTGTGAAACCTAGCCCCAACCTATCATGTGATTTCCTGAGGTCAAATGGCCCAGGATGTGAGTGGGCGTTAAGGCTTCTGGGAAGGTATCTCAACACTGGATTATAGATGTCACACAGTTGGTGCCCTATGCCACCACCTCTGTTCAAAGATGGTCATTCACAGTGGACATAGATGTAACGGAGCAGTCTGTATCTGCAGTGAATTTGGCTGTGTGGAACAATTGATTTTGCAAAACATTCGGACTGCGGTAGACGCATGAGAGAGGTACTTGAGGTCAGTATCTTGCACAAGGATATTTGGCATGTAGATTAAAGCATCCCCATCACCAACCTGGTAGGTGACCTGCACTACAGAAACCCTGACACTAACTAAATCAGATTTCAAGTTCATAACTTATCAAAGCATTTGCCATTTGGTGGCAACTCCTTTATTGACAGAAGACATGACATATCATGTCAATCTTACGGTTAATGAGCAAAGAATGTCAGGAGTGGGATTTGAACCCACGCCTCCAGGAGAGACTGCGACCTGAACGCAGCGCCTTAGACCGCTCGGCCATCCTGACACATTTGCACTTGTTGATACAGAATCCACATGACAGGCTAGCAGATCAAGACACCTTTACAACTGATCAGATTGGCAGACTATTACACCTCTTCTTTACCAACACATATTCAGCTGAGATTCAAGAAGTCACTTTGATGAGTGGTGAGACTTTTCTTCAACTATCTGATAAATGAACGTGACCAAGTTGCAGTACAGAAAGGAACTGACTTCTACTTCACATCTAAAGCACATTTGTGAGATTTGAGGTTTAGAGCTATGTATTTTTGCAGGCTGAGATCCAGTTGGTGAAGGAACTTGTAATGGATGTCTGTGAAGGTTCTGTCATCCAGGTCATTGTAGTCTAAGGAGCTTGGAAACTTCTTTAAACTTCTTTAAGTTGCTTGAAGACGTTTCACCTCTCATCCGAGAAATTTCTTCAGTTCTAGGGTCAAATGGTGGAGTGTCTCAGATTTAAGGCCTGTGGGAGTGTCTGCCCAAGAGGGACTATGGACCCTCTAATGATCCTCTCCCTAATGACACGAGCCAAAGTGTGAAAACGGGTGTAGGTCACAAGCAACCAAGGATTCGGGTGAGCTCATTGTGAAACCTAGCCCCAACCTATCATGTGATTTCCTGAGGTCAAATGGCCCAGGATGTGAGTGGGCGTTAAGGCTTCTGGGAAGGTATCTCAACACTGGATTATAGATGTCAGACAGTTGGTGCCCTATGCCACCACCTCTGTTCAAAGATGGTCATTCACAGTGGACATAGATGTAACGGAGAAGTCTGTATCTGCAGTGAATTTGGCTGTGTGGAACAATTGATTTTGCAAAACATTCGAACTCCGGTAGACGCATGAGAGAGGAACTTGAGGTCAGTATCTTGCACAAGGATATTTGGCATGTAGATTAAAGCATCCCATCACCAACCTGGTAGGTGACCTGCACTACAGAAACCCTGACACTAACTAAATCAGATTTCAAGTTCATAACTTATCAAAGCAGTTGCCATTTGGTGGCAACTCCTTTATTGACAGAAGACATGACATATCAGTCTTACGGTTAATGAGCAAGGAATGTCAGGAGTGGGATTTGAACCCACGCCTCCAGGAGAGACTGCGACCTGAACGCAGCGCCTTAGACCGCTCGGCCATCCTGACACATTTGCACTTGTTGATACAGAATCCACATGACAGGCTAGCAGATCAAGACACCTTTACAACTGATCAGATTGGCAGACTATTACACCTCTTCTTTACCAACACATATTCAGCTGAGATTCAAGAAGTCACTTTGATGAGTGGTGAGACTTTTCTTCAACTATCTGATAAATGAACGTGACCAAGTTGCAGTACAGAAAGGAACTGACTTCTACTTCACATCTAAAGCACATTTGTGAGATTTGAGGTTTAGAGCTATGTATTTTTGCAGGCTGAGATCCAGTTGGTGAAGGAACTTGTAATGGATGTCTGTGAAGGTTCTGTCATCCAGGTCATTGTAGTCTAAGGAGCTTGGAAACTTCTTTAAACTTCTTTAAGTTGCTTGAAGATGTTTCACCTCTCATCCGAGAAATTTCTTCAGTTCTAGGGTCAAATGGTGGAGTGTCCCAGATTTAAGGCCTGTGGGAGTGTCTGCCCAAGAGGGACTATGGACCCTCTAATGATCCTCTCCCTAATGACACGAGCCAAAGTGTGAAAACGGGTGTAGGTCACAAGCAACCAAGGATTCGGGTGAGCTCATTGTGAAACCTAGCCCCAACCTATCATGTGATTTCCTGAGGTCAAATGGCCCAAGATGTGAGTGGGCGTTAAGGCTTCTGGGAAGGTATCTCAACACTGGATTATAGATGTCAGACAGTTGGTGCCCTATGCCACCACCTCTGTTCAAAGATGGTCATTCACAGTGGACATAGATGTAACGGAGCAGTCTGTATCTGCAGTGAATTTGGCTGTGTGGAACAATTGATTTTGCAAAACATTCGGACTGCGGTAGACGCATGAGAGAGGTACTTGAGGTCAGTATCTTGCACAAGGATATTTGGCATGTAGATTAAAGCATCCCATCACCAACCTGGTAGGTGACCTGCACTACAGAAACCCTGACACTAACTAAACCAGATTTCAAGTTCATAACTTATCAAAGCAGTTGCCATTTGGGGTAATTGAGGTAAATGGTGCTCGACCAATATTAAGGAGGTGCCTGGTGATGAAATCTTCTCTAAGGCCCACAGGCACATCTGGAACTCTACAAGAGGAATAGAGATTTGGAATAATTGAGGTAAATGGTCGTCGACCAATATTAAGGAGGTGCCTGGAGATAAAAGCTTCTCTAAGGCCCACTGGCACATCTGGAACTCTACAAGAGGAATAGAGATTTGAAACATTTGTTTGAACTCTGGAAGAAATAGTTTCTTCTTCCTTTGTTTGAAGACTGCCTGGGACAACATTTTGTTCATTATCTTCGGGTCCGTTATCTGAAGGTTCAGGAAGAATGGCATTTAATAAATCAGTGTTGTAACTCTCGCTGGCTGAAGACTTTTCATCTTCAGCGTTGTTCATATTAACACTGGTTGTAGGAATCTTAGTTGTTTCACTGGAGGATGACTGTTCGTATTCAAAGTTGTTTACAGAAACACTCGGTGAAGGAACCTCAGTTGTTTCAGAGGTGGGTGACTTTTCCGTTTCACTAGTCGGTGAGGTAAATGGTGCTCGACCAATATTAAAAATGTGCCTGGTGACAAAAATGACTCCTCGCCCAACCGACTCAACTGGAGCTGTAATAATGGAAGACAGAGCTGAAAGATTTGTTTGAACTCTGGAAAAAAAAGTTTCTTTGTCTTCTCTTTGAAAACTTCCTTGGTCAGCGTTTTGTTCATTCTCTTCAGATTTGTTCATATCTGAAGGTTTGGGGAGGACGCCATTGAATAAATCAGTGCTGTAATTCTCACTGGTGGGAGACTCTTCATGTTCAAAGTTGTTTATACTGGTTTTAGGAGCCTCATCTATTTCAGAGGTGGTTGCCTGTTCATTTTCATAGGCATTTACAGAAACACTGGTTTTAGGAACCTCAGACTGTTCATCTCTGGAAATAGATATCGGTAAGAAGAACCCATCAGGCTCTAAATAATATCTGTCAAGCTCCTCAAAGCCATCAGTGTCTGAAGAATTTGTATGACTGAAGACTGAGCGCCATATATTTGCAGACGACTATCGATTCAACGTTAAAACACTAGGTGCAGTAAAGTAGAGTGCCTTACCTTGGGGGTATTTATGAGCTCACGTTCTAAGACTTCAAAGGCACACCGGCCGTGACATCACAAAACGTCTTGAACCTTCACCTCCCTGAACGTTAGTATTAACCATTAAGCTAACCTTAATATTAACCTGCTGTTATCGAGGAATGGCAACCCAGACAGGAAAAAACTCGGGGTGCAACCGCACTTGGGATACAGCCCCGCTGTCTCACCGTCGGACACCGGCGGGCCCGCGACAATTAACAAACAACACACTCTCCTTTTTTTTATTATTTACTTTTTGTTTTCAAGTTTTACGGCTTGCTCTTACATAGAAAGCTCCGGACTGAACAACAGCGCTTGTCTAAAGAGCCATCCTGTTAACGTGGAGTGAAATTATACTAGTCGAAGGTATTAAAGGTAACTTCTTTGTATTTTTATTTACAAATGTAAGATGGTGGGAAGCCGAGTTAGCTTAAAGCACATTGGCTACTAGCATATTAGCTAAATAAATAACGGAGGCTTGTATTTTTTGTATATACTTCTATGGTGCTGTAACCCAGTGTTAAGTTACTTGTTTAGCTAAACAAATAACGGAGGACTTAACGGCAGCGACTTTGTCGCTACATCTAGCGAGTTTTCAGACCCCCTTATTGACTTTTTTCTCTAAAAAGCAACAAATCTGGTGACTTTTTCTGGTGTTATTGGAGTCTTATTACGACTTTTTTGACGTGAAAGCACGTATCGCTCTTACAAGCAGCGGGAGCTGCCGTGGGCACCTCGCCCGTGCCAAAGCACTCACAGGCGGCGGTCCTAACGCAGCACTTGCCCCCAGCTGCTGTCAGAGCAGGTGTTTACACCTACGCGTCCAAACTGCAAATTAATTGCGCATGAGCGAAGCCGCTGCTCCCGCACTGACTATAACGCAGGTCGGGAGAAGCGGTAGTTGTACATTGCTTTGTTTAAAATAAATCAATGCACTAAAATACACCATTCCAATCATCTGTTCAACCTGAGCCTGTCGCTGGGGAAAAATCCACAGCTGTGGAAGACCTCCTGTGTGGTACTGGTACCAAAGACCTCCCATCCTAAGGACCTCAGCAGCTTCAGGTAGGTAGCCCTGACATCACATCTGATGAAGACCCTCCAGAGGCTGCTTCTAAGCCATCTGCACCCCCTGGTGAGGTCTTCATTGGATCCGCTGCAGTTTTCTTACCAGCTTGGCATTGGGGTGGAGGACGGCATCATCTACCTCCTGCACCGAGCTCTGACTTACCTGGAGAAGCCTGGAAGCACTGTAAGGATCATGTTCTTTGATTTCTCCAGTGCTTTCAACACCAGCCAGCCACGACTTCTGAGGGACAAGCTGGAGCTATCGGGAGTGGACCACCACATGTCCCAGTGGATACTGGACTACCTCACAGAACACCCACAGTATGTGAGGACACAGGGCTGTGTCTCTGATACGCTGGTCTGCAGTATGAAGGCCCCACAGGGAACTGTGCTAGCCACTTACAGAAGTTCTCTGACGACTGCCATAGCTGGCCTCATCACAGGTGAGGACGACTCAGAGTACAGACAGTACACTCTGGACTTTGCGGACTGGTGCCAGCAGAACCACCTGCTGATCAATGCCGGGAAAACCAAGGAGTTGGTGGTGGACTTCCGGAGACGCAGACCCACCACACTGACACCGGTGAACATCCAGGGAGTGGACATTGAGATAGTGGACTCTTATAGTGTTAAAAGTCTGCTTGTTTACTGTAGCTGTTTTATACTACGTTACCCATGATGCACCTCGGTATCTGTACTTCCGGTTGGGAACGTGTTCAGCGCAGTTCTGCACAGATGAGAGGGGTGTCGGAGGAGTAACGTATTTACTTGCATTCCCGTGTGAGTTAATACTGTGTGCGTGCTTACCATGTGAGTATTGTAAGATGAGAGTGATGCTTGTTTGACTTTATTTGTGTAATTTGCTACGTAAGAAGCTAGTCCCATTGCTATCGCTAAGATGTGTTTTTTTGGCCTACTACAGGCAGCCTTGTGTTCAGCCCATATTTCATTCCATATACGACTTACTGTCAAGAATTGTGGTTGTAGGTGGATGTAACTATTTACTATGTTTATTCTCTGAATCGTTGTAATCTGCAGAGGTCTGGTTTGCCAATGTATATACGAGCCAGAAATTCATTTATGGTCTTAGGGTGCCATCTAGTGGCCATGAGGTTATGGCAGATTGTATAACATTACGCTGGAAACCCACAGTACTGTATAAGGGGTACACTGCTATCCATAGTGGTTAATACAAATGTTTGTTCTTTCTGTTTACAGATGACCACACACACCCATATACATACTCACACCCCCTTTACCTGCATGTGAATACTGTGATGCAATTGCCTCCCTACCAACGCTGTACATCCTGTTGATGTCATCTGCCACCTCCTTATTAAAGTTATTTGAACTACATCACTGTGGAGTACCATTCCTTCTGACCGAGGAGGACTCAGTTGAAGCGTGATCGGCAATCAGTGCAAACATACATTACAATTGGTCCTTCGAGCCGGATTCGCCTTGGTTGAGTTAATGAGATGGCAAACCCTCAGGATAGAGGTGCATCGAGTAGCCCCCGTCCAACGCGGGAGAAGAAACTTCCAGGACATCTGGTGGACTATGAGCACAACCTAACTGAGCCACCCGAGCCATCTAGAGCTCCAAGTAGTTCAAGCAGCTCCGACTATGAAGAGGATGAGAGATTGCAGAAGATGGAATCAGTTTGGAGCAGTGTCCTCCAACACATGACTCAACTGCAAGTGTCTGTGGAGGAAACTCGTGGGTCATTACTAAAGCGGGTGGAGCGTTTGGAGCAAGCTTCTAAACCTGGCAGTCCTCTTCCCCCAGAAACAGGAGCGTTAGAACAACCCCAACATATTTCCTCCATAACAGAAGTTGCACCACTACAACCTAGCAGTGAGGTGTTACATGATACCACAGAGCCACTAACTGTGCCAGTAATACCCTCAGAGCAGGGCACCACAACACCTGCGAACATGCCAACGCCAGTGGAAACATCTGCTCCATCACCTCCCCGTAAAGTGAGCCTTCACATTCAGCCAGTGCTGCACCCTGCCACTTATGTAGCCGCATCGACGCCACTCAGGAGACCTGGACGATGCACTGCTGAACCCTTCTCATATCAGCGATCGGAACATCAGCTCCTGATAAACAGGCCAGGCCAGGTGCAGCTATTACATCCTGCATCCCTAGCTGATCAGCCACTACAACATGCTCATCTTTCAGTGCACCAGCTATCACAGGCTGTGGACCCAATGAGTCTGCAGCAGATGTCACCTCCTGCTGCTCCTGTCTTCCAAGTCAGACATCCAGCTAATCCTGTGTACTTGCAGCAACCTTCACGTCCACCAGCGCCTGTGACCCAGCCATCACAGTGGGCAGAAGCTCATCGCCCTGTGCCCACCATACTGCATCCAGAAGCTTTGCCTGATCCAGCTGGCAAGTACTATGTTCCTTATCCCTCAGGAAGTAACTATTCATCATCTTCTTCTGCTGAACACCATAATCCACAGGTTGCCACAACTTACCCAGCAGGAACGCCTCTACCAAACCTGATAGAGATGATGGTGGCGTCTTCATATGGCATCCGAAAGCCTAAGCTGGTGATCTTATGGTCGGGGAGAGAGAGTGACTTCGCCTTATTAAAGAAAGGGCTGGACAGCACCTTAGGGCCACATTCTCATCTGGGAGAAGATTACAAGTATCAGGTCCTACTAGATCATCTAGAGCATCCCAGCGCCTTACAGGTAGCCAAGCGCTACATTCACGACCACACTCCCTACACTAGTGCGATGAGGGCGCTAGAGCAGAGGTATGGACAGCCAAGGCAGTTAGTCCAAAGTGAGCTTAGCACTATATTAAACTGCCCCCCTATTAGAGCCGGAGACTCTCAAGCTATTGAAGACCTCTCCCTGTCGGTGTCCAGCCTGGTCGGGGTTCTCAGTACCATGGATGAAGTAGCAGCCAGTGAGCTTCATTGTGGTTCATATGTGGACAGACTGATTACCAAGCTCCCTCTGAACTACAGGGACAACTTCATCGAGTACTGTATCACCCAGGGAATCATCCGCAGTGGCAGCAGCCGAACATGCAATATGTACGACTTCTCAGAATCGCTCGAACGGAAATCCCAAGTCTTTCAGCTATCCAGACAAGCCTCTTAAATTCCCCCGGACAAGCCACGTCCAGAGAAGAACCTACTCAAAGCCTCAGCAGGGCTCAAGCCACACAACAGATCTGCTTCCATCTACTACCGCCCAAATCCAGCTAAAGCCAAGCTAAAACAGGAGGGAGAATCTACAGCTCCAGATCCGACAGTCCAACCTAAGAAGAAACAGAAGTTCAAACCTTATTGTCCATACTGCGAAGGGACAGAGCATTAACTGAATGGCTGTGATGGATTCAAAAGGCTAGACCTCAAAGCTATGGCTACCTGGATTACCGAGAAGGCCAAATGCTGGCGCTGTGGCCGTAAACATTCTCCAGAGCAGTGTACTCTGAAGAAGCCGTGCAGCACCTGTGGTGACCAGCATTTGTCGGTGCTCCATGACCTGGTTGAGGCCAAGAAGCGGGACCCTAACATACTAACTGTGAGTACTAGTATGGTCTACCTAGACTATTCAAGTCACTCAGGTCGTGTTATGCTTAAGGTAGTACCAATCCAACTACATCATGGAGGCAAATCACTGGATACATTTGCTGTGCTCGATGACGGCTCAGAGAAGACTGTTGTGCTTCCAGCGGCAGTTAAATCTCTAGGTTTGGAACAGGAGGAAGCAACACTCTCACTGAGAACTATCCGTCGAGATGTAATCCAGATGAAGGGAGGCTTTGTCTCATTTCAGGTGTCACCAAGGGCTAAGCCCAAAGTGAGGTACAAAGTAACACATGCCTTCACAGCCCAACAACTGAGCCTAGCTACACAATCATGTCCAGCTGAACAGCTAAAGAAGAAGTATCTTCACTTACAGAAAGTCCAGATTGAGGGATTTAATCAGATCCAACCTTTGGTGCTGATTGGCTCACATAACGCTCATCTCATCACCCCTGTCCGCCCTGTCCTTCGGGGGTCGTCCAAAGGGCCAGTAGCTATCTGCACCAAGCTCGGATGGGCCATCCAGGGGCCAGCCAGTAGTATGCCTACATCTGAGGGGGACCTGCAGTGCCTGAACATGTGCCTTTCTCCTGCAGAGGCCCTGCATCAAGATGTGAAGCGTTTGTGGCAACTAGATGCTCCCCCCTACAGGACAGAGAAGGAGGTCACACGGTCAAAGGAGGACAGAGAGGCAGTAGCTATGTTGGAAACAAAGACCATCAGAGTCCCAGTAGACGGTGTCGAGAGATACGCCTCTCCGCTGCTGAGAAGGGACTTTCCGCGGATGTGTCTCTCCTGAAGCAGTAAAAGGCCTCCTCAGATCTACCGAACGTAAGCTGGCCAAGAATCCTGATCTGACCCTCACGTACAGCCAGGAGATCCACAGGTTAGTAGATTCTGGTTATGTTGTTAAGCTGAGCCCAGATGAGATACATAGCTCTTCCGAGTCATGGTATGTACCCCACCACATGGTACATCACAATAATAAGGCTAGGGTGGTCTTCAACTGTTCGTTTGAGTTTCAGGGGGCCGTCCTGAACCACTACCTCTTACCAGGACCTCCCTTGGGGCCCACTCTGCTGGGGCTATTACTCCGCTTCCGCCAACACCCTGTAGCAGTGAGTGGAGATATCAAAGCCATGTTTCACCACATTCGGCTGCTCCCAGAGGATTGTCCTCTGCTACGGTTTCTGTGGAGGGATTGTGAAACTGACCGGCCACCAGACGTATATGAGTGGAGAGTTTTGCCCTTCGGAACAACATATAGCCCCTGTTGTGCTATTTTCGCCCTACAGAGACATGCAAGGGAGCACGAAGACACCCACAAGGACATCTGTGACTCTGTCCACACAGCCTTCTATGTGGATAACTGTTTACAGTCCCTGTCCAACCCAGAAGAGGCAAAGCAGCTCATTGACCGAATGAGAGATTTACTCATTCAAGGAGGATTCGAGATACGTCAGTGGGCGAGCAACGTGCCCGAAGTAGTTGCTCACCTGCCCGCTTCAGCTAGATCAGAGAGCTGCGAGCTTTGGCTGAACTTCAAATGTCTCGACCCACAAGAGTCAATATTAGGACTCAGCTGGCAGTGCCCGACAGATGTCCTGGGATATAAGCACCGCCCTATAACCTACTCCACGGTCATGCTGCGCAACGTGTACAAGGTACTAGCTACCCAGTATGACCCCCTAGGTTATATTTGTCCCTACACTACAAGGGCCAAGCTGATTGTACAGGCCCTGTGGAGCACAGAGAGAGGATGGGATGAACCCATCAAAGGGAATCTACTTCAGTCCTGGCTTGAGTGGGAAGGTGAACTGTCACACCTTCAGCATGTCACCATTCCACGCTGCTACGCTCCTCCTCACAACTCCAGCAATGTGACATATGAGGCTCACATATTCTGTGACGCATCAGAAAAGGCGTATGGGGCTGTGGCTTATGTCCGAGTAATCGAGCAGCAACTGCCCATCGCCACATCATTCCTGATGGCTTGCTCCAGAGTGGCCCCACGCAAACAGGTGTCAATGCCCCGGCTGGAGCTTTGCGCAGCACTCACAGGAGCCCAATTGGCCAAATTACTCCAGACAGCGCTCACCATTCTCCTGCAATCGATCTACCTGTGGACAGACTCTACAACGGTGCTGCAGTGGATCCAGTCTAGTTCCTGTCGCTATAAGGTATTTGTGGGGACTAGAATCTGTGAAATACAGGACCTGACATCTCCTGAACAGTGGCGGTATGTGACCTCTGACCTCAATCCCGCTGATGACATCACCAGAGGGAAACATCTCGCTGACCTAACTGTCCGCAATCATTGGTCACATGGTCCACCCTTTCTGTCACAAACTGCTGACACTTGGCCTAAGTTGCCAACAGAGTTCTCGGCATGCAGTGAGGCAGAGCTCAGGAAGACTGCATTCTGTGGGTACGCTTCTGCATCCCCGACCTTACTGGATCCAACACAGTATGCCACGCTAGATGAGCTGATTGCTGCTACATACCAGACCCAACACGGGCCGGCTGACGCTCCTATTACAGCAGCGGAGCAACTAGAAACCAAGACCATGCTGCTTCGCTCGGCTCAGACTGACAGCTTCCCAGAGGAGGCCCGAGCCCTCCAGATTGGTCACCCAGTCCGCTCAGACAGCCGTCTTAGCGTGCTGTCCCCTGAATATGACAGTCTTACCGGTCTCATCAGAGTCGGAGGCCGCCTCCGTCGAGCCGCCGACTTAGATCCAGACAGTATTCATCCCATCGTATTAGCAGCTGAACATCCCCTGACCAAGCTCATCATAAAAACTTATGATGACCAGCTCCTTCATCCAGGTGCAGAGAGGCTGTTTGCGGAAATACGGCGCACCTATTGGATTCTCAGAGGACGTCAAGCCATTAAGAAGCATCAGCACCAGTGTGTGGACTGTAGGAGATGGCGCGCCTCACCTTCTACACCCAAAATGGCTCACTTACCTTCATCACGGCTGAGACTCTATAAGCCGCTGTTCTGGTCAACGGGCGTAGACTGTTTTGGGCCATACACGATAAAGATAGGTCGTAGAAGAGAGAAACACTGGGGAATTATCTACAAGTGTCTTACAACCAGATGCGTGCACCTTGATCTCCTCCCTAGTCTTGACACCGATTCCTTCCTTATGTCATTACGCAGATTTATTGCACGCCGAGGAAAGCCACACGAGATGTGGTCTGATCGAGGGACCAATTTCAGAGGTGGGCACAGAGAACTCCAAACAGCGTTTGAAAACATGGAGCCGGACCTCAAGCAGCAACTGGCCAAGCAGACTATCAATTTCTGCTTCAATCCCCCACACTCTCCTCATTTCGGAGGAGCCTGGGAAAGGGAAATCAGAGCAGTGAAGTCAGCTCTGCAAGTAGTCCTGAAGGACCAAGTTGTGGCGGAAGAAGTCCTACTCACTGCCCTCATAGAGGTTGAGGGCATTTTGAACTCAAAGCCGCTCGGCTATGCATCGGCTGACATAGCTGACCCAGATCCCATCACACCAAATCTTCTCTTGATGGGGCGGCATGATTCGGCACTACCCCAGGCAGTTTACGGCCCCTCAGGCACTCTTTCAAACAGAAGATGGAGGCACAGTCAGGTCATCAGCGACCACTTCTGGAAGTGGTTCATACAGAACTACCTCCCAGGACTGCAACTCCGACAGAAATGGAGGAAGTCCACTGACAACATGGCTGTGGGACGGGCTGTTATGATTGTGGACTGTAACTTGCCTAGAGGCCTTTGGCCTGTGGGTACCATTGCCAAAGTTTTCCCAGGGATTGATGGCATTGTTCGAGCTGCCGAGGTCAAAGTTAAAGACAGTACCTATGTTCGCCCGGTAACTAAGCTAGTGGAACTTCCCAAAGTTCCTGAGGACTCAAATGACACTGTTTCAAAATAGACGGACTTTAGCGGGAGTGTATTTGCCTACAAATGCAGGGGCGGCTGTTAAAAGTCCGCTTGTTCACTGTAGCTGTTTTATACTACGTTACCCATGATGTACTTCCGGTTGGGAACGTGTTCAGCGCAGTTCTGCACAGATGAGAGGTGTCAAATCAAATCAAATCAAATCACTTTTATTGTCACATCACATGTGCAGGTACATTGGTACAGCACATGTGAGTGAAATTCTTGTGTGCGAGCTTCACAAGCAACAGAGTTGTGCAAAATACAATAATGTAAACAAAAAATACAAGAATGGCTACATCTGAAACTAATAAATATATGTACAATATATAATAGTATATGCATTTCTGGATGTGTATACTAAATATTTTTCTACGTGTGTGTGTGTGTGTGTGTACACATATTTTACAAATTAAATAGAGTAAACAATAAATAAAATATATAAAATAAAATATACAGAGTGAGACATGTGCAAAACAGTGGCATTACTGTACAGTATGGAGTGCATAATGTTAAAGTTCCAGTAGTGAAGCTGAGGTGTCTATGACGTGTTCAGCAGTCTGATGGCCTGATGGAAGAAGCTGTCTCTCAGTCTGCTGGTACGAGACCGGATGCTGCAGAACCTCCTTCCTGATGGAAGTAGTCTGAACAGTTTATGGCTGGGGTGACTGGAGTCCTTGATGATCCTCCCCGCTTTCCTCAGGCACCGCTTCCTGTAGATGTCTTGGAGGGAGGGAAGCTCACCTCCAATTATCCGTTCAGAGCACCGCACTACTCGCTGGAGAGCTTTGCAGTTGTAGGCGGTGCTGTTGCCATACCAGGTGGTGATGCATCCAGTGAGGATGCTCTCAATGGCACAGTGATAGAAGGTCCTGAGGATGCGGGGGCTCATGCCGAATCTTTTCAGTCTCCTGAGAAAGAAGAGGCGCTGCTGCGCCTTCTTCACTGTTTTGTTTGTGTGTACTGACCACGTAAGATCCTCAGCCAGATGTACACCAAGGAACCGGAAGCTGCTCACTCTCTCCACAGCAGCGCCGTTGATGGTGATGGGGGTGTGTACTTCTCTGCACCTCCGGAAGTCCACTATCAACTCCTTTGTCTTTGCAACGTTGAGGGTGAGATGGTTGTCTTGACACCAGTGGGTCAGGGTGCTGACCTCCTCCCTGTAAGCTGTCTCATCACTGTTGGTGATAAGACCCACCACTGTAGTGTCGTCCGCAAACTTCACAATGATGTTGGAGTTGTTAGTGGCCGTGCAGTCGTAGGTGTAGAGTGAGTACAGGAGAGGGCTCAGTACACACCCCTGTGGAGCGCCAGTGTTCAGTGTGACGGGGGATGAGGTGATGCTGCCCAGTCTGACCACTTGGCGTCTGTCAGACAGGAAGCTAAGGATCCAGCTGCAGAGGGAGCTGCTCAGTCCTAGATCCTGCAGTTTCCTGTCCAGCTTCGAGGGAACGATGGTATTGAATGCTGAGCTGTAATCTACAAACAGCATTCTCACATACGTGTCTCTCTTCTCCAGGTGTGACAGGGCAGTGTGTAGTGTCAGGGCTATGGCATCATCAGTGGACCTGTTGTGGCGGTATGCGAACTGTAGAGGGTCCAGTGAGTCGGGTAGTGCAGAGCAGATGAAGTCCCTGACCAGCTTCTCGAAGCATTTGCTTACGATGGTGGTCAGGGCTACAGGTCGCCAGTCGTTCAATGAGGAGATGGTGGAGGATTTGGGTACAGGGACGATGGTGGCCATTTTGAAGCAGGCTGGGACTACAGACAGAGAGAGGGAAAGGTTGAAGATGTGCGTGAACACTCCAGCCAGCTGAGCCGCGCATGACTTGAGGACGCGGCCGGGAATCCCGTCCGGACCAGTAGCTTTGCGTGCGTTCACCTTCCTGAAGCACTTCCGCACATCCTCCTCAGACACAGTGTGCGCACTGACGTCATCCGCGGTGCGCACACTGTCCGGTCTCATGGTGTTCGCTGTGTCGAATCTAGCGTAGAATACGTTTAGATCCTCACACAGAGAGGCCGTGGTCTGCTGTGTGCTGGTTTTCCCTCTAAAGTCTGTGATCGTGTTTAGTCCCTGCCACATACTCCGAGGGTTGTCAAACTGTTGCTCCACCCTGTCCCTGTACTCACGTTTGGCTGCTTTGATCGGCTTCCGGAGTTGGTAATGTGCGTGTTTGTAGTCCGATGTGTTCGCGGAGGCAAAGGCGGTGCTCCGTGCCGCCAGTGCCGCGCGAACATCTCCGTTAATCCAGGGTTTTTGATTTGGGAAGGATTTAACTGTTCTGGATGGGACGACATCTTCCACGCATTTCCTGATAAATCCGCAGACTGAGTCTGTGTATTCATCAATGTCCCTAGAAGCCACGTGAAACATTTCCCAGTCCGCGTGATCAAAACAGTTCCGCAGCGCAGACTCCGAATGGTCCGTCCAACAGTGCACCGCCCTCCGGGTTGGAGCTTCCTGTTTCAGCTTCTGCCTGTAGGCGGGCAGGAGCAGGATGGAGCGGTGATCTGATTGGCCGAATGGGGTGCAGGGGAGGGCTTTGTAAAGAGGTGTAGCAGTGGTCGAGTAGCCGATCTCCACGAGTGTTAAAATGGATGTGTTGGTGGAGTTTGGGTGAGACTTTCTTCAGGTTTCCCTTATTAAAGTCTCCGGCTGTGATAAACGCCGCCTCTGGGTGTGCGGTTTCCTCGCTGCTGATCGCGCTGTACAGTTCCCTGAGTGCTCGGTCAGTGTCAGCTTGTGGGGGAATGTAAACAGCCGTAATAATCACTGCTGTAAATTCCCTCGGTAGCCAGAATGGCCGGCACTTAATCATCAGGTACTCCAGGTCCGGTGAGCAGAAGGATTTGACCGGGTGCACGTTCGCATAATCACACCAGCTGTTGTTGATCATGAAACACACACCACCGCCTCTGCTTTTCCCAGTAAGATCCTGTGACCTGTCTGCGCGATGCATGGAGAACCCCGGTAGTTGTATTGCGGAGTCCGGTACCTTGTCCGATAGCCAGGTTTCTGTGAGGCAGATCACGCAGCAGTCCCGCATCTCTCGCTGGAATGAGATCCGTGCCCGAAGCTCGCACAGCTTGTTCTCCAGAGACTGCACATTAGCCAGTAATAAACTGGGTAACGGTGGTCTGTTAGTGCGCCGTCTCAGTCGAACCAGAACGCCAGATCTTCTCCCTCTGCGTCGGCGTTTGCGGCCTCCAGGGCCAGAGAACAAAGGCGTCTCAGGTGAGATGAATGGGGGGTCTGCAAACGGAGCGTCCGTGTTGCAAAACTTGAACTCCGGAAAGTTATAAGAAAGACCGTCTTTTATGTCCAGTAAGGTTTGTCGGTCGTACACAAGGAGACATGTGCTACTCGCGAAAAAATGAAGGAAAAGTAAAATTAAACACAGAAAAAAGCTGTTGCTTGGGGGAGCTCGCGACAAGGCTGCCATACTCGGCGCCATCTTGTTCCTCTTTTGGTGTGTCGGAGGAGTAACGTATTTACTTGCATTCCTGTGTGAGTTAATACTGTGTGCGTGCTTACCATGTGAGTATTGTAAGATGAGAGTGATGCTTGTTTGACTTTATCTGTGTAATTTGCTACGTGAGAAGCTAGTCCCGTTG
Organism: Maylandia zebra; assembly: GCF_041146795.1. Taxonomy (NCBI): domain Eukaryota; kingdom Metazoa; phylum Chordata; class Actinopteri; order Cichliformes; family Cichlidae; genus Maylandia; species Maylandia zebra. Next base: position 18,344,594 of record NC_135174.1, on the reverse strand, counting down.
CTATCGCTAAGATGCGTTTTTTTGGCCTACTACAGGCAGCCTTGTGTTCAGCCCATATTTCATTCCATATACGACTTACTGTCAAGCATTGTGGTTGTAGGTGGATGTAACTATTTACTATGTTTATTCTCTGAATCGTTGTAATCTGCAGAGGTCTGGTTTGCCAATGTATATACGAGCCAGAAATTCATTTATGGTCTTAGGGTGCCATCTAGTGGCCATGAGGTTATGGCAGATTGTATAACATTACGCTGGAAACCCACAGTACTGTATAAGGGGTACACTGCTATCCATAGTGGTTAATACAAATGTTTGTTCTTTCTGTTTACAGATGACCACACACACCCATATACATACTCACACCCCCTTTACCTGCATGTGAATACTGTGATGCAATTGCCTCCCTACCGTAATGAGGTGGCAGATGACATCAACAGGATGTACAGCGTTGTACATCCTGTTGATGTCATCTGCCACCTCCTTATTAAAGTTATTTGAACTACATCACTGTGGAGTACCATTCCTTCTGACCGAGGAGGACTCAGTTGAAGCGTGATCGGCAATCAGTGCAAACATACATTACATATAGGTACCTGGGTGTTCACCTGAATAATAAACTAGACTGGAGCCACAACACTGATGCTCTCTACAGGAAGGGACAGACCAGACTCTACCTGCTGAGGCGGCTGAGGTCATTTGGAGTCCAGCTAGCGCTTTTAAAGACCTTCTATGACTCTGTGGTGGCATCTGTCATTTTTTACAGTGTTATATGTTGGAGCAGCAGTTTATCGGCAGCTGAGAGGAAGAGGTTGGATAAACTCATTTGGAAGACCAGCTCTGTTCTGGGACCCAGTGCAGTTGGTGGGAGACAGAAGGACTCTGGCCAAAATAACATCTCTGATGGACAGAGTCTCCCACCCCATGCATGTAAATGTTGCTGAACTGCAGAGCTCCTTCAGTGACAGACTGCTACATCCTAGATGCATGAAGGAGCGTTTCCGCAGGTCCTTCCTCCCTGCAGCTGTCAGACTGTACAATCAAAACTGCTCCCAACAAACATAGAGTTTTACATCAGCGCTGTAACTTGCTCTATTTTATCAACCCATTCACACTATAAGCAGGGTTTGCCTCTTATCTGTATTTAATTTTATTTAATTTAATAACGGTACAGTACTCTGTTTTTGGTAACCCTTGTCCTTGATGTAAATATGTAAAAATTGTGTATGTTTCTGTTCTGTGTCTTGTGTACTGTTTGTTTGTATGTGTCTTTCTTGCTGCTGTTACACCCAAATTTCCCCTTGTGGGACAATTAAAGGATTATTCTATTCTATTCTATTCTATTCTATTCTATTCTATTGCTAACTTAGAAATCGGATGTCCTTGCAGAGCCTTACCTCCATCTTCTACATCCAAAATCGACTGAAGCTGTCTGGTGATGCTTGCTATGTCCATTTTTGATTAATGTAGTTTGTTAACAACGTTAAGTCCGGATAAAGAAATTTAATGTGTGGTTTTAAATATATACTAAATGGTTTTAGGGTGTTTTTACTGACTTTATGTCTCTTCCATTATGTTATTTCTCTCTCCTACAGGGTCCTTTATAATTACATGACCAATTATGCAAATTAGGCAATGACGTCATCTAGCGACTGAGTCCTCCAGCTTCACTGTTTATATTATGCTAACATAGCTGTGTCGCTAGCGATCACATAGCACAGGGGTGTCAAACTCAAATACACAGTGGGCCAAAATTCAAAAATGGAACAAAGTCGCGGGCTAACGTTAATATTTATTTAAAAAAATACTTCCTCCAGATATAAGAATGAATCTTTTCTTATGAACTCAAACACGTTTTGCTGAAAAACTGAATATGGAACAAGCAAAGCTTAATACTAAACAATATATATATTAGCTGTGTAATACCAGTAGGCCAGCTCTGATAGTAATTTGGCATGGCTTCGCGGGCCAAATGTAATTAAGCTGAGGCCAAATTTGGCCCACGGGCCAGAGTTTGACACCTATGACATAGCACATCATTATATACCAGCTAACCAAACTTCAGTAACCCCACAAACCTCACTGCTGTTTACGTTCCTGTACGACGTTGGGCACTGGAACCAGCAGGAGGCAGACACCTGACATTGGGGTGTCATCCCAGGGTCCTTTTTTTGTATATTTTTTGTGTAACATATCTGACATACATAAGCACGTTAGACTGAAAGATGCAAAATCCTGACAGTCAGAAAATGCTGTTTTATGCTGAAGCACAGATAAGACATTTTTGAAAATCATGGACTTCTTCACAGTTTTCTGAAACTATTTTACAGTGTGTAGGTGTGCCCCCCTTCCCCCATGTGACTGTTTCAGGGACTGAAACAGTGGTGGCTGTTTGGAAGAATCTAAAATATAAAACAGTTTTTTGTTTACTACATAGTTCTATATGTGTTCATTCATAGTTTGATGCCTTAAGTGAGAATCTACAATGTAAATAGCCATGAAAATAAAGAAAAACATTAAATGAGGTGTGGTCAAACTTTTGACTGGTAGTATATATGTCCACAAACCCTCACACTTCCGTGTTTTATGTAAGAAATATTTAATAAGAATCGAACTTGCAGAGTGATTGTCTTTGTTGTGCAATCACAACCACGGACGCTATAGCATTATCCAGGCAGTGGTGCTACATTTAAAGCAAAAACAGATAAATTAAATATAAGTTGTTGTTTTTTTTAGTTGGTATTTCCAGGTTTATTACGTCATGATTTAGTCAAACCAATCAGCGTCTAGTTCTGACCCAAATACGGAAGCAGCACAGACAGCGGCGAAAGTAAAAGTTGACATGCTTTCTTGGGCGTGGAAATGCAGTCCAAAGGCTTTTTATAGACATTAATTATTATAACCACGGGGACGTCACATCTTATTTAATGCTCAAGATGTCTTCCTCTTGGTTTCGCGTTGCACTTCCGCTTTGTTTTGCGGTTTCATCGGTCGCCCTGGCCATCAGCGGACAGATTCCCGGTAAGCGGTGAATGAGTGCGCGAAATAGCGAAATAAAAACCATCTTGTCTCGACAGGATTGCGCACTTTCACGGTAGACTGCGTACTCTTGTTTGTAAATGAGAAGAAAAGTAACGGTCTAATGCTGACTAACAGCGCCCCACCTGGCTCCTCTGTGTTTTTGTGTGTCTTGTGTAACAGCCATGCCGACCCCTCTCCCCGCTGTCATCGGTTTGTGCTCTGTGGCCGGGATGGCATTAATCTTGAAGATAAAGGTTGAAAACCGGACGTTAAGCAGCCTTCTGAGCCAGCATGTAGCGGTGAAGGTTGTAGGCTGGCTGGGCAGGCGGCAGAGAAGGAAACTTGAAGCAGACACACTCAAAGTCAAAGAAGTCCAACAGGAGACTCTGCTGAAGCGCTTGCGTAAAAGCGCAGATACGTATTATGGAAGACAGTACGACTTCAGCTCAATAAAAGGTAAGCAGCGAAGTAGATGGCGTTAGTTTAGCAAGCAGGTAGTGTGAAGACATTTGTGCTTATTCAGTGTTAACGCTTGGGAAGACCGGGGTGACACATTAAAGGAAAAAACTCGTGCCACCAGCTGCCACCAGACCCCAGAGTCCTTAAATAACGGCAACAAATCACAATTTCATATTGATTTGATTCCTATTTTAAACGTGTTGCTTTCCAAATATAATCAAAGCTGCATTTATCTGTTCACAATTTTTATTGTTTTGTGAGCAAGTCAAGCTTTTTTAAAATTTCTTTTTATTTTGTTTTAAACCTGTGTCATCAAATTTATTGTTTTCAATGAACAAATGTCCCCGAGACATTTTCAGCGTACAGGTGACTGAAACAGCATTTCATGCATTGAGTGGAATTTGGCTCGTTTTGTAGACTTAACTCCATGTGCTGATTTGTTATTTAGTTGTGCCAAAGGGTTTCCAAATGAATTCATTTTATGTTATTACAGTAATATTTGTAGGAAATATTGGAGGGAAGAATAATAATGCTGTAAGTCAAAATCTGTTTATTTTTCTCATGTTTTTTTCATTTTTTTGTCAGATAATTGACACTGAAAACACATGTAGCCTGTACACCTGTAGCCAGATGCAATCAAATACAACTACCATCATTTATGTTTATATGTGTATTATTAACGTTACATTCATATTTTTTTTAGTATCACTCCTTTCATTCCTGTACTACAACACCTTTAGTATAGATGTAAAAAGTACTACACTATTTCTATGATCATCTGAGATGAAAATTATCCTGACTACCACAGAGTTAAGATGCTTCCTTGTGACTTTCTCTTTCTCTTCCCCTCCACAATTTCATTGCTTCACTTAAATAGTTTTGATATAGAAGCTGCTGCGTGCTGTGTGTCTTGCTGGAGTGTGCATTTACTTGTGTCCATGGTTCACCTGCCTATGCCCTGTGCACATATAGCAGCAGTATCATATAGTCTGTGGATGAGAATGTGGTTTCTGAGAGTACCACCAACTCATTTCTGCTTGTTGTAATGTTGCTGTTTAAACTATTCACAGCAGGCCAGGGTATTAAATGACCCTGAGTATACTGGGAAATGTCCCAGTGTTCCTGATGGGCACGGACAATGCAGCAGGTCCTGAGAATTGCGATGCTGAAATTGGGGACTGTTTGATACTTGTGCTTAAAATAAGCTCAAATGATGAAAGATAAATTAGAGGTGTCAATACAGTTTTGATTTAAATCATGAAATCTGTTTATTTTCTAGATATTAAAGAATTTCAGGCATACCATCCTATTACTACATACACGCACTATCAAGACCTAATCAACCGCATCGCAGCTGGAGAAGAGAAGCTCATCATTGCAGAGAAGCCATTAATTCTGGCCATGACCTCCGGGACATCAGGATCCAGTGCCATGCTGCTCAGCACTAAGGACACCAACACTGAGTTCTTCCTGCAGGTGAAGTCACTGCTTGATGATGATGATGACGGTGTAGCCCATGCGCTGCGCAAGGAAATTTTACTAATAATACTCGCTGTGTGTTTCCATCAGGGAGTGACTGTGTGCTTAGATGCCATGCAGCAGGCATTCCCTGAGACCAAGAGCCTTCAACGCACCACCAAGTTCTTTTACACTCCTACTTTTCGGCAGTCTGAGGCTGGAATTCCCATCGGACCAAACTCCTCGACACCAGCCTCCTCACGCCACATCCTAAACCTGTACACGACTCCAGCACCTGCCTTCAAGGTACAATCAGCAAGCCTAACAAGTGGTCAGCCTTTGTGTGACCGATTCGGTAATAAAATCTTATGTTTCTTCAGGTTCCCGGTGAGAAGGACACGCTCTATTTGCATCTTCTTTTTGCGCTGAAAGATCCTAATGTGGGAACTCTGGAGTCCAACTTCGCCTCCACAGTTTTCTATGCCTTCAGTGCCCTACAGGTACCCAGTTGTTTGTCAGGAATGAGTTACTTTTGTTGTTTTTGTGTTTTTCTTTCTTTTTTATGTGAGTAGAGGCATAAAAACAGGACTTAATGGGAAACCGTAAAGTAATTCATCCATTCCATCCTTCAAAGAAAAGCATTAGCAATGTTATTTCTTGTCTATTTTAAGAGACAACGTTTCATTGAGCAGTAGCAGGCTGTTGTTGTCCTTCACATGTGCCTCATTTCGTTCTCACTGGGACATCATTTAGTAAAACAAGATGAAATCTTGAGTCAGGTGTTTAGCTCCCACTGACTGATTAAAACATTTGTGTTAATTGCTTTATGAATAAAGGCTTGGGCAAGTCATTTCTCCCTAATATGCTCTCGATCTCATAGGAGCGTTGGCAGGAACTTGTGGAGGACATTGAACGGGGGAAAATCAGCACTGCTCTGTCTCTGGAGCCCAAAGTGAGGGCCAAGCTTGAAGCGCTAATGAAGCCAGACCCACAGAGAGCTGCCCAGCTCCGGGCCCACTTCCAGGACGGCTTCAGGGGGATTGCCAAGCGCCTGTGGCCTCATCTGAACCTGGTCCTGGCAGTGGACTCAGGCTCCAATCAGATCTACGGTGAAATGTTGAGGGAGAGTTACTGCAAAGGAGTGCCTTTCTACTCGCCCTTCTATGCTGCTACTGAAGGTAAGAGCCTTCATTTACATTTTTAAGCTGTTTAATTAAAAACCGTTGCAGTTGGGCATTTGTAGGGTTTCTATATGTGGATGAGGTCAGCATTTGCTCTCATTATCTGTGCCCCTGCAGGTTTAATTGGGGTGAACCTGTGGCCTCAGGAGTCAGAAAGACGTTACTTGCTGTGCCCTCGCTCAATGTTCTGCGAGTTCCTCCCAGAGAGCAGCCTGGATGAGGAGGCCCCTCACACTCTGCTGATGGAGGAGGTGAAGGAGGGAGAAAACTATGAGCTGCTTGTCACAAATGCTTCAGGACTTTACAGGTTCGATTTCATCTACAAACAAATATAAATAACTGCAGCTGTATGTTTACGTCCTCATGATTGTGATGGGTCACACTGCATTTTAACATGTTCTAAATCTGTTTAAGAATCAAATGGAAGTGTTCATGTTTGATATGTAACACTTTATTAGGTACACTTCACTACTTTTAGGTTGGACATCCTTTTTTCTTAATTCTTCACAGCAAAGATTCAACACGGTACTGGAAACATTCCAGAGAGAATTTGGTCAGTGTTGACATGATGGGAATCTCCCGTTCCACAAATGCTCTATTGGACTGAGACTTCTGTGACTGTGGAGGTCATCTGAGTACAATGAACTCATTGGTCAAGAAACCATTTTGAGACTTGATTGAGCTTTGTGACATGATGTGGTATCCTACCGGAAGCAACCATCAGAAGATGGGTACACTGTGGTCATAAAGGGATGGACATGGTCAGCATCACTATTCAGTTGGAGGCTGTGGAGTTTAAAAGGATCTTGGTACCAAGGAAACAAAGAAAATATCCCTGACACCATTATGCTACCACCACCATCTGCCTGAACGATTGTTACAACAAGGCTTTCATGTTGTTTATGCCAAATTCTGATCCTCTCTCCAAATGGTGGAGCAAAAAATGAAACTCTAGGCAACTTTTTCCAATCTTGTCCAAATTTGGTGACCCTATGTGAATAATAGCCTCAGTTTCCTGTTCTTCAGAATCAGATTACTTGTGGGAATAAATGTGGATTACAGTTGCTCCAAGTCGGTAACAGTAACAGACTAAACAATACAGTATGTTACAGATTTTACAAATTTAAGAAACAGCACTAATATATACAAATCACTCAATTATAAATATCAAGAATTAACAGAGGTGATTCTAAATAAATATCAAGAATATTGCAGAGTATGAGTGGCAGCTGATGTGGTCTTCTGCTGCTGTACCCATCTGCTTCATAGTTCAATGCACTGTGATTATAGAAATGCTCTTCTTGATAATTTGGTTGCAACAAGTCATTATCTGAGTTTCTGTTGCCTTCCTATAGGCTCAACTCAGTCTGGCCACCCTCCTTTGAGCTCTGACATCAGCAAAGCATTTCTACCAGAGATCTGCCGCTCACTGGATATTTTCTCTTTTCCGTGCCATTCTCTGGAAACCCTAGACATGATTGTGTGGTGAAATCCCAGCAGACACCAACAACCATGCCACATTTAGTCACTTAGATCAACTTTCTGACCCATTTTAACACCTGGTATGAACTTCAGTGGGTTATCTTGACCATGGCTACATCTCTGTGTGCACCAAGTTTCTGAGTGGCTCATTAGATATTTGTGTTAATGAGCAGTTGAACAGGTGTACTTAACAAAGTTGCTAATGAGTGTAAAATCAGATTTGTCCGATGGCTCTTTATGACCATCACTGCAATTAAAATGTGATATTACAACTATAACAAACTCTCATATTTACCTGTATATTTCCCTTGTTACAGATATCGCATCGGAGACATTGTAAAAGTTGTTGGATTTCACAACCAGTGTCCCATCGTGGAGTTTCAGTACAGGTACAGCACTGGACAGCAGTACAGTTTTTCTTATGCTGTGTGTGTGTGTGTGTGTGTGTGTGTGTGTGTGTGTATAAAGCATGACACGATACTTTCTCCTTGCTTCCATGCTCCATTAGACGAGGTCAGATGCTGAATGTTCGAGGAGAGAAAGTGTCAGAAGCGTTGTTCCTCAGTGCTTTGAAGAAGGCCGTCGCTCAGTGGCCAGGAGCTCAGCTGGTTGACTACTGCTGTGCTGAGAGCGGCATCCTGGGTAATATTTGTTCTTGTTTATACCCTTAAATCATAGAAGAAAGTTGAATATGATGCGAAAACTATTGAACCCTTTGCAGCATATTTTATTTTATTTATTGTGGCATTGCAGGAGATACAATTGGTGGCTCGGACCCTCACTACCAGGTGTTCTTAGAGCTGAAAGGTGTGAGGAGGCTTACAGAGGAACAACGACATAAGGTAAGAGAAATCCTAATGAAGGTTCACCAACAGGCAGCATGTTTACAGTCTGTCATTAAATCACTCTACCTTGTCTTTTTGTTTGGTGTTTCCTCTCTTGCTTCCCAGCTGGACATTTCTCTCCAGCAGGATTCGGCCGTCTACAAATCCTTCCGTATCAAAGGCAGCATCGGGCCAATCAGAGTGCAGCTGGTGGCAGAGGGAGCGTTTAACAAACTTCGTAAGCAGATGATGGCGTACTCGAGCACCTCACCCAATACGTTCAAAATGCAGCGAGTGCTGCGCAGGAAAGAATATGCTGAATTCCTTCTGGGCAAAACGATTTCCTGAGATCACTTACAGACTGATGATATTGGATGTTTTTTATTTATGACTGACTTAATGAAGTGTGCCTGTGGGAGATGTTAACCACGATGCATTAACTCTGATTTTTAAACAATAAAAATGCACTTTTGACTTTTGACAAAATATCCCCGAAGTCTCATCTGTACAAAACCCCCAATTTAGAAGTTTCCCGAGTATTTCCAGTGGAAATTTTCTGGTGACACCAGCACGAGAAAATCTTTGAGCTGTATTTAAATGTAAGCTTCAGTTGCCATTCCTCAATAAATTTCACTTTACTTTTCTCCAATGTTTTTTTTTTTTCTGGGCAGTTAAAGGAAAAGCAAAAGAACATGCTGTTAATATCTTGCATTTTTTAATGGAGTTGCTTAAGCTTTCATTTTATACCATCTGTTACTAAATGTTGCACCATCTAATGATCCCATTTTGTGAAATTACCTGTGATGACTAAAGCAGCATTTGGCAAGATTTAAATCTAGTACGCTACTGTTATGTGGCTGAATTTTGTGTTTTTGGTCCCTTTAGTATTGTTAGACAGCAGTCACAGCATGTCCTGGTGAAGGTAATTATGCTATTTTTAGCTTAGTTAATTATCTGACATCATATGGTTGTTGGTGGAAGTCGTGTTTTTTAGGTGGTTCTCTTTCAGATTGTGCAGATTTGGCCAGCTTCTAGTTTCATCTTAGAGTCAAGTGGATCCATCAGACCAGAAGAGCTGATTACTGGTAAGCATCCTTGGCCTCTAGACTGTAACTGATGATGCTTATGAAATCAAGATAGCCTTCAGTATCTGCCTGCTCGCATTGTTCACCACCTGTACAGCTTATTTCTTCAGTTACATCATAAACAATAGTGCAATAGGAGTGTCAGGACTTTGTTGTTACCACCAGAGGGAGCTAGTCTAATATTTAAGACATGCAGCATAATGCTATCTCCCACAGGTCCAGCATTTAACTGCTTGTCAGCCTTGACTGAAGCAGTGAATTCTTGTTGATAGCTCTGACTGTGAGGGCTCTCGTCTGAATTAATATCATCTTCTTATAAATAATCAAGGTTTTGGAAAAAAGGGGAGCAGACAAAGAAGACGGAGAAAGCGCATATTTATATGTATGTTGACTAGACTAATCCTCACATCCTTATTTGATTCTGTGAGATTTTCCTGTTGCCATCTTTAGCCTCAAAGAAAGTCTGAGTCTGAATAAGCCCCGGTCTGAGCCGACTGCTTCTCTCCTGCAGGTCGATTCGTTCACAAAGTGGGCTAATATTTTTAGAAACGCCCCATTTCAGCAGAGATTTGACATCGTTCTCGCTTTATTTTGGCTTCATAATGCCTCAACTGTATATACAAGTGTTACATTTTGGCTTAAGAAAGCTGGCAAACAGCACTGCATGGAAAAACTTAAAACAATATGGCACTAGTTTGATTTCAGGCCTTTTTCTTAAGTATCCACCTAAAAAAAAAAAAAAAAAAGGTTAGTTTGTTTGTATTTCACAGTTGTGTATATGAACAGCATTATTGGGGTGGTTTCACATTAAAATGTATTTCTTGGCAGGTACTTTCATTCTTCCCTTTGCTGTTTATTCATTCCAGATTGCCTTCTATCTCTTCTTGGTTGTTTAGTTAGATGGCTTGTGTCTTCCTCTGCCTGCCGTCCTCATACGCCCAGAGGATTTACAGACACACAAACGCTCAGAGCCCGCGATCACACATCTGTTCTCTCACAAGTTAATTCATTGTAAACAGACAGATTTGAGAAAGGCAGGCTTGACTTCTCAATGGGATGCAGGGGGGAAGTGTGTTGAAGTGAGAGAAGGGATGCTGCGGGATGTGTGAATCGGCCTGGCTGCTGAGTTTATCTGGCATACAATTTAAATCAGGATTAGGGTTGTGGATTTTCATTCAAGTTTAGTAAATTACAGTCAGTTCAATCAGCAGAATATTCAAGGAATTGATTTTCAGATGTTATTATGTGCATAATTAAGGGGCCAAAGTGAATTTTACAAGCACGCCAGCAGTTCCCTTAAAACTGAGAACTATGGGAAATGTAGTTGGGGATAATATTTCACCTGACCCTGTGTGCGTCACTCTGTCACATTAGACCGAGGAGATGATCGTGAGCATGTTTAATGTATTAGCCTCTTTATTAGTGACAAGCAGCGACGGATGAACTACAAGAAGAAGGGACAATGAGATGTCATTAAAAATAGAAAACAGTGAATGGCTGCCAAGGCTTGAATAGGATCCGAGAGAGGAAACAATCCTCTCTTAAAAGCCTCCAAGCTTCTCTTTTACTTTCACTGTCTTTTTTTTTTCTCCACCTTTTTTGTTTCTCCTCCAAATCCAGCTCACCTCTGCTCCCAGCAATTAACATTTAATGTGTTTGTGGTTTTGTTTAATTATCCCCTAAAATACCCACCTTCGGTGGACGTAACAGCTTTCATCTCTTCTCTGAGGTGGCTATTCTCAGAAGTCTGCAGCTGCTTTCAGAAATGTTAGTCAAGATAAAAACAAATGTACTTTTTTTTTTCACTGAGAAGATTAAAAATGCAATTTCTGGTGAGAGGAAACACCCACACTGCTGCTGAATCTGCTAAATCTTTCCAAGATTACCAACCCCCACAAGAAATTTCTATTATATTTCTTTCCTCATCATTTTTGTTTACTTGACTCCCAATCTGCATAGAGACACATTTGATGGATGGAACAGAAAATATGTAGGGAAGATCTCATTCTTTTTATCTTATTTTGCTATATTAGTGGGTATTATCGTGTGTGTTGTACGTCTTTTGAGTCACAAAACAGCCATAATAAAACATTCTTGAGGCCTATTGACTTCTAATTGGAATATGGAGGATTGTAGGATTTATTCTAGGTCTTTCTCTTACTTCTTGACAAAACAAAGCAACTGTAGGTTTTCATTCAGCACCTCATACATATACCAGTGATTTAAAATGTACTGATGAATGTGCTAGTTAAGTAAAAATGCTGAAAACCTCCTTCTAAATTAATAACATACCGATCAAAATACAATAATACAGGCTTATAATATTAGCTGCATGACCCCCCAAATAACCCCTAATATTAGGTTTCACGTTCAACATTTAATATTGATCACATTAATTAATAGCAATGGATCGTCTTTCCCCGATTACTACAATTTTAATGAGATTGATTTTGACAGGATTCTTCGAACACGGAGGGGAGATGATTTATCTTCCCGATGAGAACGTTCACTGTCTAGAGGTATTTCCCCTCGTTGGCTAAGCCGTATTGCTTTCTTGGGTCAAAGTGAGTTAGGTTTGGGGGTTTTGGCATCGCGTTGTCACGAAAAACATCTCCAGGCTTATCCTTTTAATCCGCTCTTAGCGGCTTTTATCCCAGAGTCTTAACTCGCTCATGGATACTCCACAGGGGGTGACAGGGCAAAGGCAACCAGCCTCATTTTTAATAGTCAAGATGGAAATTAACAAAAAAAAAAAAAAAACTCTAGGAACGGTGTTTTGAAGCTGTGCCTCCTTTACTCTGCAACTTGGATAAAATAAATAAATTAGAGGACTTTGACAGTCTCCCTTTAGCCAGGCTCCTTTGACAATACAGCACACAGTCCAACAGAATACAAAAGGCTTCGTTAACCGATGTGCAGGTAATCCATCTTTCCTTGCTTTGTAGACATGCCCACAAAAGCCATGTGCTGATAGTACCACTGCTGGGTGTGATGGTGCTGTCAGATGCTCCCAAAGCCTCACCCCTCCCTCTTTCCTCTACCTCTCCCTTTCTTCCCTTACTCTCTTTCTCCCTCTCTCTCTCTCTATACCCCCACCACAGATGAAAACAGGTCCCTACAGAGGATGCCTGTATCTCATTGGCTGATATATCACCGGCGCGGATGGGAGCAGGAGTGAGGGAGAGGGAGAGTAGCGAGGAGGGGAGAACGCTCAAGAAGATGCAACTACTCCCCCACAGCATCCTGACACATCACTGAGCATCACTGAAAAGAGGTGTAGACACATGCTGTTATTTTTCGTCGCACAGATTTGCGGTCCTCTTTTAAATGGAAAGCGCAGCGCACTTGGAGGATAACTTCCTCCACACTGCTGCCGGGATCGGCGCTCCGACTGAAAGGTGCAGACAAGCAACAGCTGGGCTCACTGTTTTGAAGCTCTTTGGATCTCAGAGTCAGTTGCACTTGATCCCTTCTTCAGCTGCTCGTGACCGTGACTCTTAATTTCTCCTTTTCGAGACTGCACCCAAACCTCTGCATTGTTGGAGTGAGCTATTTTAGTCCTCCCAAAGCCACGCTGTTGATTTACTGAGAAGGCATCGCTCGGGGAAGGGTGGCAGCATTTACTGTAAATGTGCATCCCTGCGGCTGGTGCCAGAGAGTCACCCTCAAAGTCTCACGCACCTGCTGAGACTCCCTGGAAGCTACCTGCTGTGCCTTTGGGATGGTGTGACCTCAAGCTAGCAGGTGACCTTCCTAAATCGGGGTCAAGATGCCGGTGATGAAGGGCCTCCTGGCCCCACAGAACACCTTTCTAGACACCATCGCCACACGCTTCGATGGCACACGTAAGTGTCCTGTGAGGCTGAGCTTCTCTGATAAATCCTCACTCAGTGAAAAAAAACAAAACCTGGTAGTTTAGGTTGCTGACTTGGACTTTGCCTCATTTAAATCTATTGTGTGGTCATTTGTCTCCTCTTTTCTTGTCAGTTTTTAAAATACAGCTAATAAACTAAAGTAATGGAAGTTTTGTGGCTGGCATCAAATCAAATACAGACTCCTGTGCTGTGTTTTCACTGTGAGAGACCCCACTGCCTGAATTAAAATTTGTTTCTCTTCATCCTCTGCTTTAAACTTGGGCAGAACTTGGATTCAGCTCTTCTCAGGTCATCACAATCAGTACAAATGTCCTGACTAAAATAGCATCTGCTGCTGGTTCCACTTGAATAAAAAAAAAGAAAAGAAAAAGTTTTCTTGCACTCAACATCTCACATTTGTTTCACACATTTAGCCTCACAGTAGCCGAGCAGCCATTAGGCAGCACTGCCATTTTTGCTTAGCTCGTGCCTCTTGTTTTGCACCTTGTGCCCCTCTCAGGGGAGGTTGCGGCTCGTTGTAAATAAATGCCACGGGGACGTCTGTGTTTTGTTTGTTTGTCGATTCAGCCTGTCCTCCCTCGCCTGGTTTCAGCAGCCAGATTGAACGGATGGCTCGCTGTGATTCTTAGAGCTCGGTCTCCGTTCCACTTGGGGAAATATAAACACAGTGAAATGGGAGACATTACCGTGTAAGTGATGTGCAGGGTATGCAATTATAGCTTCAATTTGCGAGCCGGGTATTCTAATGAGATATCTCTCAATTTCTTAAAGCACACTTGCACTCACCTCGTCGCGAATTGTTCTTGTATCTGGGCACTAAAGGAGCTGAAAATACAAAAGTGGAGTTTTGTGAGCCGAGAGGATTCGCACTCAGTCTAGAGATGATGTGACTACTGCACAGTTCAGCTGGAGGGCCAGGAGGTCAGACAGGTCCCTGTGTGCCCTTGAGCTAAACATTTCAATGTTGACAGTAATGTTGAGAAACATTCAGTGCTCTTTAGGGTGTTTCAGGGTGTCATAGGACTCTTCCACATTTACTTGTTGTATTTTGGTCGTACAGCCATTAGATCTGGAGCTGAGCCCACTTCTAAAACTTCAGAATAAAATACAAATGACAGTAAACAGGTGACAAATTAAAGGAAAAATATTGTCTTAGTAGGATGGTGGACCACTGAGTGCCCTCAGATCAACCTCATTGTTCATTAGCTTTAATTCTACAAGTCTTACAGTCGCCCTATAGATTTTTCTCATTTAATAGATATTTCCTTACTTGCTGAGAGTACAACAACTTTGTATTGATTTGACACTTCTTTCTAAGTCAGCAGCCACATACAGCTCATTTTGATCTTAAGTGGGCTGGATCAGTGAAACTTCCCTTTCTGTGAGCGTGAAGAAGTTTAGCTACAACTTTAATCCCTGAGATGTATAAAAATAAGAAAAAGAAGTGCAATTTCCACAGCACGTCTCTAATTTACTTTAAAATAGTATGAATAGCCATAGGAAAGGACTTTATCAGTAGCCAGAGCTGTGAAACGTATGAAAATATGGTTAAAAGCCCAAACTTTATGCACTTCACATTTTCCAAAGCCGTTCAGTGAACCAGAATGAAGTCTGTGTTGGGCTGAATCTAATCCCCAGGCCTTATTTATGATCACCCTTCCTCTAAGTGAACCCAAACCACTCAAGAGGATACCTCCCATGGGTTAACTAACCCACCAGATGCCCTTGCTGTTAGTTAAGTGTTCAGGTTTTCCTTTAATTTGTCATTTGTTTATATATACTGTAGTGCCGGTTTTGAGTGTGTAACGTTCATTCAGAATAAAAGATAAATCAATAAAAACATGTAGCCATTAGCGAGACGTGCATCTAAAAAAATTTTTCCCCAACTCATTCTCATCCCTGCCATAAGGCTGTGGCTCCTACAGGAGTGGCAGAGTGCCCACTGCTCAAAATAGCTTCCTTCCTGTTGCCCGGGTGACAGGGTCCTGCCACTTGACATGGATGATGCTCGAACACTTTAGACTCGGAGAAAAAGATGGTCGACTAAAGAGAAAACACTTGAACTTGCTTTCTAATTAAGGACTTGTAAGCAGCTGGTCTCTTGTTCCAGGAAAGAGCATCTTAAAACAAGTGGCATTGTGGGTCGTGCACCTGCAGTCTCTCTTCTGTGTCGCCCCCAACTGCCGTCGGTCTGGTGCATGCAGCATTCATTAGAGTGTTTGTTTTTGTGGGTTTCACTTGGATGTTTGAGCTTCACTGGATAGAATTTAGACACAGGGAACCTGCATTCATATTTTCAGGATGGAAGAAAAAAATTGTCTGATTTGTGATACTCCAGTTCGCTTTGCTGGAAAATCAGTATTAGGAGTCCTAAAATATGCCTGGAGAAGATTCTTAATTATTTTTACAAGACTTATTTTAATGTTAAATTACTGCAAATTAATTGTATTAATTAAAAAAATTAAGTCAAGTCAAACTCAAGATTCAGTTAAATTTGAAAATGAATCTTCATGCGCAGGAAACATGTAAAAAGTAGCAGGTCTCAGTTTAAATCAGCCAACACATCATCACTAAATGTGCAGTTACACAAAGACAACAGACCATCAATTAAACCTGCTACATCATTTACTAACTGTTCAATATTGAAAATAAAGTCAAAGAAGTTCAATTAGATCACAAAAAAAAACTCTTCATGAAAACATAACCCTTGGCTTGACTCACCAATTACAGTTTATATTAGCTCATCAGCCACTTCAATAGGTACACGTTGCTAGTTCCAGGTTGGACTCCCTGCTGCTGGAAACCTTGTTTGAATATTTTGGTCCATATTGATGTGGCAGCTGCGCATCCATGATGAGAATCTGACGTTCTACGGCATCCCAAAGGTGCTCATTTGACTGTGATCTGATGACTGTGGAGACCCTCTGAGTACAGTGAACTCATCGTCATGTTCAAGAAGCCAATTAGAGAGTTGTGAGATGGTGCGTTATCCTCTGGAAGAAGAAAGTCAGAAAATGGGTACGCTGTGGTCATAAAGAAATAGACATGGTCAGCATCAATAATCAGGTAGATTGTGGAGTTCAAATTATGCTCAGGTAGTATTAAGGGACCAAACTATGCCAAGAAAATATTCCCCACACCATTACATCACCACTGCCAGCCTGAAACTTTGATACAAGGCAGGATGAATCCATATTTTCATGTCGTTTACGTCAAAGTCTGACCCTACCATCTGAATGCTCCAGCAGAATCAGCACTCATCAGACCAGGCAGTGTTTTTCCAGTCTTATGATCCAGTTTTTGTGACCCTGTGTGGAGTGCAGCCTTAGTTTCCTGTTTTTAGCTGACAGAGGTGGCTACAGGTGTGGTCTTCTGCTGCTACAGCTCATCTGCTTCGAGGTTCATTTAGAGATGCTCTTCTGCATACCCTGGTTACAGCGAGTGGTATTTAAGTTTCTGTTGCCTTCCTATCAGCTCAAACCACTCCGGCCATTCTTCTCATTTCCTTTAGAGAACTACTGCACAATGGATACTTTCTCTTTTTCACACCATTATCTGTAAAACTGTAGAGATGAATTTCTGAACAATTCAAATCAGCCCGTCTTTCACCAGCACCATGTCACATTCAAAGTCCCCTTTAATCCCTATTCTGATGCTCAGTTTAACCTTCAGCAGGTTGTCTTGAACATGTCTGCACAAAATGCTTTGAGTTGCTGCTAATGAATTGGCTGGCTAAATATTTGCCCTAACAAGCAGTTGAACAGTTGTGCTTAATGATGTGACTGATTGTATTATGTGTTATTTATGCATTATTTACACAAGGAAAATTATTTGTAGATTTCTATATGAAACCTGTGCAGTCTTTTACTTTTACAATTTCTATTATGTTAAATAAGTTAATAGTATCACATCATTGTACACTGAACACCAGTTTCTTCTCAAATCTAATATTTTTACAAGCAATATGCAATGCAGTTTAAAACATAAACTGATGACGAGGTAAAAGTTTCTTACAGCAAAAATGGCTAAGTCCATCAGTCTGAGTAAAGAATGTATTTAGATCAGCGGAACCAAAAGAAGCTCCCCTGCTGAGTGAGCAGCCTCGCAGTCAAACATTGTCCAAAAATTTTATTTAATGTGCCACTCCAACTAAGCCCCTGCCTTGACTGCCATATATAATAAGAGCAGCATCTGAGACAGTTATTTCATCATTACATTCCTGCATGTCCATGTAATTATTTCCACTATGCAAAACAAGGCTACGTTGTGCTTTTGTGCATCTGTTTGCTCTGACGGACCAAATAATACATTATCTTAAAAGCCCCAAATCTTACAGTCATTATCTATTGTGCAGCTTCACGTTGAGCATTTTCCGGGTGTTTCAGGGTAATTTCTCCACCAAGAGTTTTTTTTGCATGTTTATCCTCATAAATATTGATGTGGCTGTGCTTGACCTTAAGAATAACAGTTATTAAAGCGAAAGCAATTTTAAGTTGCTTATAATTTAACGGTTCCTGGTCTGAGACAATTACCCAGCTGAACAGCCCTGCGGTAAGCAAAATGTCAGGGCAGGTTAGGTCGGATAACCTTTGACACACACAGCACAGTATTTGGCTCACAGCAATGTCAGCGTCCATGTTTCCCAAAAGGAGATGTCTCCCTGTGTGTATCTGAGTGCCTGTGCTCAAGGCAACAAAACCACATCACGCTCTTTCAAAAAAAAAAAAAATCTCTTTGTTGGTTTGAATAGTCTTTCTTTTTTTATTATTATTATTTCTGAAGGGCAATTATAAAGGATCAAAGGTCAGGGTGAAGTTACAATTGCAGTTCTGGCTGTAGATTTGTTTTGCACGTCAGCAGTCTGGATGCTCATCCTCAACACTGCCTAAAAACCAGAGTTTCCATTATACTGGTGGCACTGTGCTCTGCCTGTGTGTGTTACAGTATAGATGCCCATCCTTTATACCCAACTCCACCTCCCTGAGCTCTTGTACACGACCTCCCCAGCAGCATTTTTACACTGACAGCAGTGCTCACCCTGCAGGGCAGCGTAACCACGGGGCAGCTGCCGGCAAAGATAAGAAGTGGGTTTATTTTCCCCCTAAACACTTTTCTAATAAAAGGCAGCTAAAGAACCAAAGAGGAGCCAGGAAAGAATGTCAAGCTGACGCTCACGGAGCTCATTGTTACCCAGCTGATGAGCGGGTCTTAATAGGCAGCTGCAGAAACCAACACCAAATAGAAGCCAGATAATAGCTGAGACTCTTTTGTGGCTGTATCCTTTGCTGCTCTTTTTGTTTTGTTTTTTTAAAAGTCAGTGGTAACAGGTGGCAAAGTTTGATCTGTACATTTGGAATAGGCTCTGCTGTAATTGTTCAGGTTGGTGGTTGAGTCCCCAGGTGGCTTACTCCATGCATGTCGGTGTTTTCAAGCAAGACACCGAAATAAATCTGCTTCTAATGTGCAGGTCTGCACCTTACATTGCAGCTCCGCCTCCATCGGTGTGTGAATTTAGGTGTGAGTGGGTGTGAGGCTTTGTAAAGCACTTTGCACTGTTCTTGATATAAAGGCGCTATGGAGCTGCAGTCTTTTTACCTTTAACGGGAGTTAGATCACGACTGCACAGATACTTTTTTTCTGTCTTTGCGTTTAATTCAAACATCTTTATTAATCGTTGACATCAAAGTGACTGATTTTCCCACGTGCCTCTTTGTCAAACCAGTGACCCTTTCCCCCTGCAAGCCCACTCCTTCTTGTGCTCTCACCCATCTGCCCCAATAAGTAATTACATGCTACTGAGTGGTAATTAGCTTCTGAGGAAGTGGCCAGGCCTCTTGGGTTTCATCAGTCTTTTATGCACAGAAGAACTCTTATATGGACACGAGGCCGGCTGCTTGATGTTAGCAGTAGCATGTAGTGTCATCATGTCAGATTACAGTTGTAGCGAGTCAGCACAGATGTGTAATTAAGGAAGCCGGAGCAGCTGAGCGGCTACTGGAAGCAATATCCCTCAGAGGATTACAGACTAAGAATTGAGGCATTGTCACAGCCACACAAACGCATGCACAGACAAAACTGTTTACAGTGCGGTTCATGTGGTTGCTGTATAGCTTAACTTATTAATGAAGAAATAAATATGCGACTGTAGAACTGAAATAAATAAGTTGAAAGGTCTTTATTCAGGAAATAAAATGGTTATCGTTGACCAAAAGCCAGTAGGATTTTGGATTAATTTGCATAAAATAATCTCTGTGGGAAATAAAAGTTTATGAGACTTGCACATGTTATTCAGCAAGTTAGTCCTTTTCACCTGCAGTAACAAAATAATTTCCCAAATTTAGGATAAATAAAGCATATATTTTCTTAATGAAGGTGACAGCACCTCATTTAAAAATTATTTAAAACATCTTTGACAGCTGTAAATATTTAAAACCTTTTACCACATGACTACTCTGCAGTGGGTTATTTATGATTATTTGACATTTTAAATGACAAGAACGTCATATTTTTATTTTGTTTGGTTTGGTTTTTTTGCATTTGTGAAATAGCTATTTTTTAAATTACAAACAAAACTGGACAATAATGAAGTGGAGGAAAAACTATCCAATAGCATGTATAGTATACAACTACTTAGTAAAGCAGCTTTGAAGGTCTGCACCTCTCAGAGCCTACTTTGATAATAAAATAAAATAATTAGCAGCCTATTAGCTTTATACAGTAAAAGTAAACAAAAAATAGGAAAGTTTCAATTTGATTTTGACAAAAGTCCAGCAGCAGATCAAACATACCAGGAAGCCAGCAGCGTTGGTGGTGAAAGCAAACAAATCTGTCCACACGCTGTTAAATTCTCCATTTTCTTCTGTGTTTTTAATTTTTAAAAATTTTGAAATCCATAACTAGATACTGTACTTTTTTTGTTCTATATCACTGCATACCACCTTAACTGAGGTTCACAGGGAGTCAGTAGAGATGGGCAAAAGCCACAGGTTCAACACCCCTTATCTCACACCACCAGCAACAACAATTGCTTGACTTAATCATCAATTAGTGAATGAATACAAAAACCTACATGATGACTGAAAGAGTGGAACTTGAAATAAAATGCTAACTCATTTAAAAGTTTTAGTGCACTTTAAGAAAACCTTTCCATTTGCCCATCCATGAAACTTTGCATACCTCCAAACACAGCATAAAAGTTTTTCCCTTCATGGCCCGTTGGTTCTAATGTTTCCTTATAAAGTGATTAATGACTACCCCTGCCCTTGACCTATTTAGAGGACCGATTTAGGGATGCTGAGTAGAGATGTACCTATTCTTAGGTAAACATTACATAAACCAGAGATGAATGCGGTTGCTCTCTGACACTTGCTGGCTCACTGAGTTAGAGTGTTAGGAATTTATAGAACATGAAAAACAGGCCATGTTTCTTTTTTTTTCCAGCTGGATAGGCAATCACATCTTGTTCCGCCATTGTTTCTCAGGTGAAGGGTTTTTTTAAGATGTGAAACCAGGTGTGTGTGTGTGGGGGGGGGGGGGACGACTGAGTTTTTTAGGATGCTTTCTATTCAGAGTTGTGACTTTACCTGCAGAAAAAAAACCTGAATATACAGTATCATAAAAAAATAACAGGTGTGAATCTTTGTTCACAAAGATCTGCAGCAGAATATGGAACAGAAATAGTACAATTTCTCCTTGCTGAGCACCATCAAGCCATAGCATAGACTGGCATAAAACTTCCTCTGCCTGCTGATGGATCAGACTAATGCCTGTCTCCTTCTATAATTCCACAGTGACAGTTTAGTTGCTGCTCGCTGCACACCCAAGAAAGGTTGTCACCGCTCAGAAAAGACATCCCCTGTGGACTGCTTTCTGTTCAGCCCGGCCAATTAAAGTGCTAGATTGTGGAAAGTGCAGCAGCAGCTGTTTAATACTCCTTCTTAGACTTTCTCTCTGTGGAATCGTGAGCATACAGAGCAGTCTATCGGTCTGTCTGTCTGTCTGTGTGCTGCCTCTTACT
This sequence comes from Maylandia zebra, assembly GCF_041146795.1. NCBI lineage: Eukaryota > Metazoa > Chordata > Actinopteri > Cichliformes > Cichlidae > Maylandia > Maylandia zebra. The sequence goes on along the minus strand of NC_135174.1, from coordinate 18,323,195 downwards.
CTCTGGGCACAAATTCTGCAGTCTGATGTTTTCAATTTGACAGCAGAGACAAGTCAGTTACTTTGCTGAGGCCTCAATAGTAACTTGTTCAAAGAAATAATGAGCAAATATGCATAAATACTTCCTGGATTATTACAGCAAATTGAGTATAAAGATGAATTACCTTTTCAGTAAAGCAGATTTCAAACCACAAATATTTTTACATACCCTTAAAGTCAAAGTAGTGTGTTTTCTAACATCTGAAGCATCTATTCTATGAGATCCACGCTGTATCTACTGCTTATGAACAACATAATGCAATCTAAAGTAGTAAAGCCATACTTTTTGTGCTGACAGGTTCAGCTACAGTATCTGTTAATGTTTCTAGCTTCAGGCTGTTTATTTTGTCTGCAGAAGTCATTTTCTACCAGACTATGTTTCACTCACCACATTCTGCCTGGAAGCCTGTAGGTGAGGAGTCACAAATCTAGTGTAAGCTGGTGGTTGTTTGACACTCGCTGAGCATTTGTAAGGATACAAAAACTGGAGACTGATGATTGTTTTCTCTTCTTTGTTGCAAAGTTGTGAAAAGAGACTGAAATATGGGTTTGACTGTGTGTCCTAAAGAGGAAATGAATCAGGAAAACAAAGTGGTAATATCAGCTCAGTGACTGAAAATACCCAGCATTATCCAGATTAAATAAACATTATATAATATGGTTACTTTTTTATCATCGCAACAATGTGTATGCTTCTATGTATTGCATTTAGAAAATGTGGGATGTAATGCAACACACTAAAAAAAAACCCAAGTCATTCTGGTATACACATAACCAAAATGTTTGCCATACAAAGGAACCTCACTGCAGCAAGGTCACATGCTTGTAGCAAGCGAGGGAACATGTGACATCAAACTCTATCCTGTCATCAAGATTAACATATGTAGATATGCAGAAGAAATGTAGAGCCTTTGAATACTACAGCCTTGAGTTACTGGGATAAGATCTCAGACCGACGAACGTGCTTTGTGGCTTTATGTCCTGCAGAAATAACTAAACAAGAGCTGTCCGTGGTGCTGAAATGGAACCAAAGCAAAGCTGTTTTGTTGCAGAATTAAACAAGTGCAGAGGCAATAACCACATCATACGATCCACATGTAAACTAAAGCAAATATTCCACCACGTCAATGTCACATTTGCATGCTTAGATGTTCTGCAGCTTTCACTGAAGTACACTGTATTTTCTAATCTGCAGCTCCATAAATGTGGCATCACATCAGTCAAACATAGAACAAACAGGTAAATGAACCTGTTCAGTCAAATTAAACTGAGTCACTCACTCTGGCACCTTATGAGATGAAATTGAAAAGGTGAAATTGAGTGTGGCTTTATACTGGTCATTCTTAAAGCATTTGCTTTCTTTCTCCAGTCATACTGGCCAACAGCCTGTATCCACAGGCTGTGAGGCTCCTGAACTCTCTGCCCCCCTCTCACGGACAATAACCATATCCAACTTCTTAATAGCAATGAACTTGTCTGCATTGGTGCATCATATCTTTATTCTCTTCCCCCTCCTGCCCCCCCCCCCCCCCCCCCCTCTTTCTTAAATAGATAACTATCATATCTGATATCATATCTCACAGTACAATAATATTGAATGGGTTGCATTGTTGTATTTTGTCATGTTTCTCAGGTCTTTGTCTGAATTTCTACGAACATTATTGCTAAGGATTGTCTTATTGCATTGGAGTCACACTGGGTTAAATATGTACACTTGGGTTTTAAGGGGTATTTATTATTTTCTTCTTTTTTTTTTTTTTTGGGTTGTATGGAAGCCCCAAACGCAATTTCATTGTTCTTGACAATGACAATAAATAAATAAATACTAAATACTAATACATACTTCATATTTATGTTTATATTCCACTGGAACATTTCCATTTTCCTCCATCTCTCTATTATCCACTCGATTTTTAAATTGAAGAGTCAAGACTCTTCTCGGTTCATATCCTCAAATTAGCAGTAAGCCTAAAGCCCAGTGGGAAAATCGGTCGCTAACCTTTGTGGTGCTCATAAACCCCAGTCGACTGTTTTATGTCATACTGTCTGCAGTGCATGATGCCAATTTCTTTCAGTATCATTCAACATTCCTAATAACCACCATCAAAGATCCAAAATGACCTGATGAAGGCTTTGGGAAATTAATTTCGGCTGAAAATGAATCCACACTAAACTCTGATTCATGTTTTCTTTGAAAAGCTTTGACGTAAATTCAAAGAACTAACTGGACTTTGATTCCCTGTGTGAAGAAGAGATAATGTATTAAACACCAGGCTAAGCATGATGCATGAAGCTCGGCCTTGCTTGTTACTGACATTCATATCAAAAACCTCTCTGTTTCACAAACGCATGTAAAAAAAATCTACCTCTGCTTCTATACTTCTAACACATCTTTACCTTCTCATGTTCCACATCACAGACAGTAATTTCCTGCTGGGTAATGCCCAGGGTCACCGTGGGTACCCCATTGTGTACTGCTCAGATGGCTTCTGCGAATTGACGGGCTTTACAAGAACTGAGGTGATGCAGAAGAACTGCAGCTGCCGCTTCCTGTACGGGGCCGACACCAGCGAGCAAGTGGCCCAACAGATGGAGAAGGCTCTGGAGAGCCGAGAAGAGTACCAGGCTGAGGTCCACTTTTACAAGAAGAACGGTGGGTGCATACTGCAGAAGCTGTAGAAATAAAGTAGATCCCAGCTGCTCCAATATTATTAACTACATTATTTTGTTTTGATCAACCAGCAGCCTGATCAAAATGAAAAAAACATTTTTTTCAACATTTTGAAGAGTGCATTTATTTTTAGATGAGAGCTCAATGTTCTGGTTGAATTATGAATGCAGAATTTAAAAGAGCGGTTAAGCAGTGCCCTACGTGCTTTTTAGAGAGTTGGTGTTCCTCAATTTTCATTATAATTAATACAAAACAATAAGATTAAGGCAGAGTAAGAGGTTCTGAGAGGAGTTGTGTACCCTATTTCCACAGCTAATGCAGGATAAGGTACTGTACGTAGTGTCTTGAATTACCTCCTTCCTTCTAACTTCTGGCTAATCCTTCTGACTCAGAATATGATGTCATGCATTAGGAGAGAACATACAACACTGTTTAAGCCTCATTGATTGGCACACAGGATTATACTCATTCGACAGAGGCTCAAACCTGCTTCCTCAGGGTGTGTGAACTGCTTATTATACAATTGGATTGTCAAATCTGGACTTTAACAAAAACACGACTGCTTTTAATCTTTTTATTTCTTATTTTTTTAGAGTAAAGCAAGTAAAAGTAAGGAACTGCTGCTAAAACTGATTTTTAATTCACCACAGTTAATAAAAAGTAGACACCAAAAAAGCAGAAGGCTAGAACAAAGACTGTGAAAGTCAAAAAGGAAAATGCAGTTTGAAAGCTAGAATCTCACTTGGCAAATGTTCACGACTGGTAGAGTATATAAAGAAGTCTGTCACCGAAGGAATTCACTACACGTAAACTCCTCTAGTGTGTACAATTTGCAAGCACAAACACTCACAAATGGCTTGCTGCCTGTTGTATTTACACTGACAGGCTTGCACTAAAACACCACCATCTACAATGTTTTCTTCCCCCTTCTTTCCTCCCTGTCTGTGTTTGACACACGAACAAGCACACTATAGAGACACTAAAGAAGATGTGAAACATCTGTTTGGTGGCAGAGCACAATTTCTACAGAGTCTGCTAATGAGCATACTGGTTTCTGGTGGGGTCTTGGATCTGTGCTGTTCCTTCCCTCTCTTACTTGTTATATCCAACCCTCTAACTTTCTCTTTCACTTTGTGTTCTATCCTGCAGATCACTGTCTACAGCTAATTTGGGGCATATTTATAGAAAGGCTATACCATATGCCAAGGATATGACAAGTAGCCACAGTTCAGCGATGGTGACATGATGTGAAATTGCACAACCTTGGCTTGAGAAACTGATGCCATTAAGGCAATGGGGTGCACAAGACCCCACGTGAATTTGATTGCCAATCAGGACCTCTAGACCACAAAGGTTTGGCGTAATTAAATTCAAATCAACCAGAGAATCACCACAAAACAACCAACAGGATACAAAGGGATCACAAATATAGAAAAAACCAGTGTGATGAGCCATAAAGAGATTTTAAAGAAAGACAGGAAGAATGCACACTTTCCAAAATAAATAAATAAATACCAAGGACACAGTGACTAAATAAGGCCCCAAATACACAGAAAACAATCAGTTGTGAGCCTCACTGAGACTGAAAACAAGTACAAAGAGAAAGTCCACAGAGAGTCTAACCACACAAATGCCACAAAGTAAAGACAACCAGCAAAAACAACTCAACTAATCTCAGGGAATACAACATATAAAGAGTATGCCAACATCTTTCAGTTTACCAATGGGACTCAAACTGATATCTGGTCTGGATTAAAGTCATCAAAAGGTGGAAGGAGTCTGGGTCAGCTACACAATAGGCTGTACGACATTAAATCAATAAAGAGAACGAAAACTAAACAAGCAAAGCTTCAATAAACAGGACAACTATCCCCCAAATGAAATAAATAAAAGGGAAGCAGGGACCCGAGGATGCTGGAGAGTAAAGGAAGGAGAGAGGGTGGAGCAGAACAAAGAAGGAAGCAGGAAAGAGGAATTAAAGACAAACAGCCAAACAAACTCTCCAACTAAATGTTGTACCTCTTCCATCTCTTTTCTCCAGTGGGCACATTGTTTCATAAAGTTTATTTGGAGGTACAAACAGGTTTTTTCTTTAATTAATATGCCATCATATTATTCAAATCCCTTTTTATGCTACACCAGCTTTTCTTTAAAGCTCTACACGGCACAGGATGAGCATTTGTCTCCATTCTCCAAATGAGGTGAAAGGAAAACTATTACTAAATGATCATTTCTGCTTCTGTTGCAGGTGTGGCCTTCTGGTGTCTGTTGGACATTGTGCCCATAAAAAACGAGAAGGGCGAAATGGTTCTCTTTCTCTTCTCATTCAAAGACATCACTGACACCTACGAAAAGGGCCGCCTCAACAGCAAGAAGGAATGTAAGTTGAAAGGTTTGTTTTTAGGGGGGGGGAAAAACTGCTTTTATTTGCTTACTAAGAGCATGATTTACGAGCGGGTCATGCTCGAGCCCCTAGCTTTCATTTTCTCTGTGTGTTCTTGTTCATCACTGTCACATCCTACACAGCAGTTTTGTTTGGGCTGGCAGTTGTTCATTGAACTCAGACAGTTGTTTCTAATTGGGAGTTTGATTCAAGCCGCAATGTGTCTTCAAGTGGAACCTGAACACAGTCTGCCACAAATACCAATGCCAGGGGAAATACGCCCTTGTTTTGGCAACATGAATTTGGATAAGAGTCTTAGGATAGTGGAGCTTGTGTTTTTGTGTCTTAGTTGTGTAACTACACCAGAGAAAAACTTCAGATATTGAGTTGGATGGCACTGGTTTTTTTTTCTCATATATCGCCATCTCACAACAAAGTTTACAGCCTTGCGACTTAACTGAATCTGTGTGACAGTTTCAGAGGACAAGATGCACAGGGGGAAGAGTACTTCTCACTTCAGTGAGGCCAGGAAGCGTGGACACACCATGCTGTACCAGCTGACCAGCCAATTCTCCAGTGGAGGCAAAGGAGAGGTCAACCTGGGTGGAGTGAGTATACCTCTATCACTCATATTTGACTGGATGTGATGGGTTTTTTTTCTATTTTTCCCTGCATGTCATCTAAAAAGATAAGCAGAAGTTGCTTAGACATGCAGCACCTTCACACCTGAGCTTAAATTATTAATTCTGACATCTAAAACATGAGATTTTAAGAGGACATTATCAGGGAAGTCTTGGTCCAGATTTCAAGAGTGTGGCCTAGCTCTGTTAAAAATTAAACTTGTGACTTTGCTATTTTTGGTGCTGTTTTAATTCTACTTTTTTGTATGCAAGCTGTTGTTTGGTGGATTTAAATGGACAAAGAGCAAGGTCAGTGCAACAACTGTGGTTGATTGCAAGATGGCTCTCACTGCTGGTGAGGGGCTATTGGTCATAGATTAAGCTGAATGCATCGTTCTAATAATTTTTTTAAAAATATGCCGACACCTCCCAAACCTTTGGGTTATAGGTTATTATGGCAAAGGTCTGTTCTCATAAATAACCTCTACTCTCAGCTTCAAATAAGGCTGCTCTGTGTAACACTAAAGTATCATACAGAGTCCTGGGAAAGTTATTTTCACATTTATTTAACTACCTAAAGTTGGGTAGCTGACCCTCTAATTCATTTATTAGCAGGTTCTAGCAATGCACAGTCAATTGTATTCTCACCTGTAGTCTTTTTAGTCGCTCACCTGAAAGTTTGTTGTGCGCCCCATCCTCTTCATATCACCAGCAGTTACTTCCACTCATTTTTGCTTCACGTCACCAGATATAATTCACTTTCAAAGGTTTCATGTTGCCACAAATCACTTTCAGCGTCATGATTTTTTTCCCCTTCCTTTTATTTCTCATAATATCAAGTGGACAAAATTATACAATTCTATGTGAATTTATGTTTTGTTTTTTTGTTTTGTTTTTTTAACTTTGGTTTCTTTATTCGAAGTAATCTGTCAGTTGAAAGCAGCATCAGGAAAGGCACTCTATACCTTCTCTGTTCTCCAAAGCATTAAATAAATGAAAAATAGCTACATAACAATTACATAAAGGTTAAGTAATCAACAGAGAATAAGCTTCATACATATATACAATACTGGAAATAAATAATTAGTTAAAAATAGTCAAAAAATGTCTGCAGGTGGAAAATCTTTAACAGTTTAGTGGTTAGACAGCAAGCTAGCTATTATGTCTAAGATGCTAATAAGCTTAGCAAAAGCCACAACTTTTAATTTTCCTGGTTCCAGTTTGTGTCATACTTTTCACACTTACAGTCCATCTACAGTAGCTGCCAGTAGTTTGTAGATTAGTCCATCACTTCCAGGAAAATACAGTTAGCAATATTATCTGCCAACATTAGCCATTAGAAATATGGCGATCACTGACTGGTCACTAGAGCTGTGTGACTAACAGTGTTGGTCAAGTTACTTGAAAAAAGTAATCAGTAATTAATTACTGATTACTCCCCCCAAAAAGTAATCCCGTTACTTTACTGATTACTTATTTTCAAAAGTAATTAATTACTTAGTTACTTAGTTACTTAGTTACTTTTTAAAAACACGATTTACAACCTGAAGAGGTGATAAAGTGATAGATCTTTCAGCCCAATTCTACTTTTTCTACATAATCCATCATACAAAATGTAATCAAATGGAAAAGTCTCTTTTTTTAACTTGTTTTATCAGTTTTAATCTTTTAACTTTATGCATCAAGCAAAACATTTAATTATATGCACCATTCTCTGACTTGAATAAATTAGTTTAACATTTAAACCTATTTTCTACACATTCCAGCACATAAAATAAAATATTTTTTGTGTTTTCACTCACTCTTTCAAACAGATGCAAGTAAAACACAGCAGAAAATAAATAAAGTCAAAGACTCAGCGGTCCTTTTGCTCTATTTTCACCTGTAAAGCAGGAGCAGGGTAGGCGGAGGGTTACCCTGGTGTAGGTGTGCTGCGGTCAGTTGAAGAATCCGCGCGAGTGTCTCTGTGAGTTTCCCATCACGTCATAGCGCACTCGGTGCTTGCTCGGAAGTTTAGGGGTTTTTTTCGCTGTAAAAAGAAGTTTTCTTCCCACGCACGATGGACGCTAATGTTTTTGTCACTTTTTATGGAATCAAACTCAAAGTAAGGTCAGTACTTCCACACTTTAAACGCTGCACGCTCATACTCTCTCCTGTACTGGATATATTATCCATTGTTGATCTGCACACAGCTGCTGTCACCAACGTCGCACTTGCTTATGTCACTGTCATGAGACATTCTCGCAAAAAAAATCACGGTTTTAGTAACGCAGTAACGCAGCGTTCCTACGGGAAAGTAACGGTAATCTAATTACCGATTTTGCAATAGTAATCCCTTACTTTACTCGTTACTTGAAAAAAGTAATCAGATTACAGTAACGCGTTACTGCCCATCTCTGGTGACTAAGGCCTTATTCACTTGATTCTTTCATTGTCACCATGATTGTGACGTACAAAATGTCACTTGACTGAAAAACCTTAATGTGGGTGAGTGCTCACCAAGCTGACCAGCTAAGCTAGGTTAGAAAGCTGCATTCACAAACTATACAGGTGCACTGCACATAGCCACAAATGAAGGCTACGTATTGCACAAATTTGTTGGACAACAAGCCATAATATTATCAGGTAATCCATTAAAAATGCTTCAGTATGCTCCAACAGGATCCAGAGTAAGGCCCAGCAGATCGCTGTGGGCTTCAGCTGCCTGTTCACAACACCTGTCAATCAATGTGGCACAGCCTAATTCAGCTGGATAAAAAAATCCCCCCAGTCAGAGTTTGGTTGGCCAGATCCCAGTAAACTAAATGTGGGCCAAACACTGTCTTTCTGTATGACAAAACAGGCCATGTCAACAACAGTGAGAGGCTGAATTCAAATTTTTATATGTAACTTAAAGATAAAAATACAACAAATAATTAATGTTCTCTGATTTTCTTTTAGCATGTACATCCCAAATATATTACTTGTCCAATTCTCAGTCTAAACAAATAAGGATTAAAGGATGCTTAAGTTTGCTTCGTTAGCTTAATTTTTGGTGATTTCACAGTGCCTACATCCATTTTTAATTTAAAGTCCATGGAGGCTGCTATACACCAGCATGCATTCACTTAAATTGCAACTAGGCCATTAATGTAATCTATAAATTTAAATAGAATGTAAATGGATTAGAAGAGCAACCTGGCTGATATGTTAATGTAACTAAATAAATTCCCTGTTTTCTGTTTTAGGATAATTTTGGATCATTTGGATATCATATGTTTTGCCAGCCCTTTGTAGATAGGAATACCACTATTTTGTCTATTTTTTTTTTTCCGTGTATGTGTGTGTTTCAAGGGCCTTTAGAGACCTTTAGCTGTGGTTATTATTTCTACATAAAAAAGGCTTTTATAGGCTTGAATAAAAAGTCATGCCTCGCTCCATGCTGTGATATTCATGAGAACAAGCTTCTGTTTTGCCCTCAGATCCAAACGGGAGCAGTTTTTCTGACAGAGCACCATTTTGAGATAATCCCACTCATTCCCCACAGAGGTTCGGTTACTGACCGAGTCTGCACTCAAACCTGTCCTTCAAATATGTGTTTGATCACAAGGGACTAAAAGCAATTCAAAACTTTTCAGGGATAAAGGTTTTGGTTTTTTTCGAGTGAACCTGTGAGACATCTGCGTCTGGTTCAGGCAGAAAACATTCAAAATACATTTTTTGAATAAAAAGTGGTGCGTGTTTTTAGAGGATCATTTAGCTGTTAAGTGCCTGAAACCAAAGCACTTGTTAATTTTAGTCCAAAAATTGAGTGGCCCAGTAAAACTTTACAGCTGAATATCATTATTTTTAAAGTGTTTCTGCCATTTTTACACTATGTCGCTCACCTGACACTGAATTTTAAGCTCCCACAGCAGTGACACACGGCCAACCTTTAAAAGAAACGAGAATCTCACACAGGATTGCCCTTTTTTAATTTCACCGCACATAATTTTGCAGGTATATACTGCTCAAATATAAGAAGTTACAGTAAAAGTCAGAATAACTGACTACTGAAAGCTCATTTATATTAGAAAATAAAATAAACTGTTACTAAGAACCCAAGAGACAAGACATTTACTTCACATTGCAGGTAGTAGTGTCGACTTTTAAATAATTATGACCAATCAGAGCGTGGATAAGACAATGCCAGCACTTTGAAAGGGTCACATTGGTATTTAATTGAGAAATCAAGCATGTTTACACTCAGTTGAAACAGCACCAAAACTGCGGGCTTTAAGAAAAATAGGAAAAAACGAAGTGATAATACTCTGCTGCATGCAGCTGACCCGCATCTTGTTAATACTTCCAAAATCAAAATCTCGACTGCTGCTTTCAAACCTGACCTGCGGGTGCCTTCATTGGAATCGGTGTGCTACACCTCCCTCCATCTGCCAAGCCTCCTGCTGCACTCCTTTTCCACCTACTTACAGATGCCAGTGCTGATACCATACGCGCACCGATCACACACACATTTGAAAGTGCACACACATTTCACAAAAACATCCAAACAAAGGAAGAGAGCAACATATGACCATAAAATCAACATTCAGATTCTATGCCAGCTCTCGAGGATGTATTTTTAAGTCATTTCTCAGGGATATTAATACAAATTCAACACATTTCTGTCTCTCATGTCCTCCCCTTCTCACACATGCACACACTTTTTACAAACCTCCGTTATTCCCCTACTCCACCTCTACTACCAGAATAATCGTTTTAAAGTGTTGAGCAAATTCCCAGAGAGATTAGATTATTCTTTTCCTATGAACACCGAGCCAAGGGCAACTTCGCTAGGGACAAAATAGTTGCAGAGAAACAATCGATAGCTCACGATCTGATATGTAACTCCTATTGCAGCGAAGGGAAGACAGGTGTGTATGAAAAGTAGCACATCAGCAGACCAGTGAATGCAACACGTTTAAAATCCACAGCAAAGCCAAAGACGGAGGCTGAATTTTAGTTTTTTTTTTTTTAACTTTTGAGTTAAAATGTGACTTCAGTGCACAATAAAAGCTCACACAAGCCAGTGCTCTTGCCTAATTTATTCGTGACCTCAGGGACTGATAGTCGCATAAAAAGGCAATTTCCAGCAGCATCATATCTTTCTGAGCCAACATGTGATGATGCAGTCTTATAAACGCGGAGGCAACGAGCATGTGTTGATGCAAAGCAGAAACATCTGCTGTTTAGAATAAAAGCGACATTTTATTTGTTTTGTGTTTCTTTGACAGCTCATTGGATGGTGTCTGCGCGAGTCTTTCAGTCACTTTTATCTTTCAGACATCACCAGTGTCAAAAACGAAGCAAAAAAGCAGTTTGTAAAGGGATTATTTTCAAAGCAGTAATAATAAAATGCAACAGACCAGATGAAATGTGTCTGCTTGTTTATTTGCATGAGCAGACTTTTTTCATCTCAGCATTGAGTGCATGTTCGGTTAATTTTATTTGGGTTTTGCACAGTTTGGCACATATTGTATTTGTATGTAAGTTTTATTAATTGACTGGCTTCACAAACAGACTTTATAACTACAATTTTGTAGGCACTGGGGTTCATTTTAGAGACCTGTTAATGCACCCGCCTGTACATTTACATAACACTGCTGCACATTAACTATCATTTTAATAAGTGAATGTGCTTCTCTGAATGACAAAATAAACAAATAATACATTAAGAAGTGATTGGATGGAATATTCTAGATGCTGCTTTCTGTTTTGTTCATGCAGTTATTTTAGTGTTTGGCAATGCTTAATTTTAAAATCCAAGTGCTGTCAAATTTTTTGTTTGTTTCTTTTTTCTTTTTGTACTTTCATACTTATTTTTTTTACGTACATTTGCCTGATGGTAAATGTTAGAAAAATAAATTTAAAAATGGGAGAAAAATATATGAAAAAAACAATACAGAAGATTATTTAATACACTGTACTGTATTTTCTTACAGTCCTGTTTCCTAAATAGCTAAATGTTCTATCTATCTATCTATCTATCTATCTATCTATCTATCTATCTATCTATCTATCTATCTATCTATCTATCTATCTATCTATCTATCTATCTATCTATCTTAAATATATATTTTATATATATGTTTTGGAGGCAGTGTTTTTGGCCTCAGCTACATTTGAATATGTGCTAAAAGGAAAAAATGGAAAAGGTGGGAAACAAAATCCAAAACATAACCACTGATGAGTACAGCGAACTCTACATTTGTGCAGATGTTATGTGAAAATTCAGGCACCATAGCAAAAGTACTTAAGGGCAGTGAATTCACTATAAAAGAAAAAAGTTTAAAAAAAAATGAAGACACTGAAACCAGTTTTGCTTGACTTGAAAAAGTCAACATAACATAGCCGTGTGAACTACATCGGTTCATTTATATTGAATAAGTGGATCAAATGCACGTCTTACCCCAAACCATCACCCATCCTACTCCCCCTTCTTTTTTAGCTTTAACCACCGTTCTCTGCATTTCTTCTTCCTCTCCATCTGTCACTCTAACCCATGCTCTAACCTCATCTCGTTTTGGCTTCATCCTGCTGTCTTTCTGCATATACTCCCATTTTCTTCTACTTAAATTGTCTCGCCCTTCTTTGCTAGTGCAGCTTACATACTGAACTTTGCTTTTAAAACTTTTTTTTATGTAATGCTTACATTTTGAGTATGTACACTTAACTCAAACACTTCCATTTTCTGTGAGGTTTGCAGCAGTTTGAAGGGCAATATTCCAGAATGATACAACAGCTGAAATAACAGAAAAATGTGATTTATAATACTAATGAAGTCTAATAATAATAAGATATATTTTTTTGATATTGGCTCCTTTTTCACTAATTTTCAGCCCAGCTCTTGTACTGGACCATTTTCAGAGTAATGTTAACATTTACCTTTAGCTCATTCAAGCATCAAAAAGGCACCGAAACCAAGGGATACACCAGTGTTGTGAGTACAGCTAACAAACAACTTAGCAAACAAACAATTTTAAATTGAATTCTTAGGCACTTTATTAGAAAACACATTTAAAATTTTTCATTTTAATTTGTTTAGTCAAATCTATGAAAAGGACCAAATGTAGCATAGGCATAAAACAGTTTTTCTGCTCTATCAAGATTAGCTATTAGCCAAAAGAGTTGGCGTTTTTCAGAATACATGAGGAAACCGGACAAGTGCCAGGACTTCAGTTGATCCATCTACTATTCACTAAGGCTTAATCAAACAAGCCATTCTTAAGGAAGAGAAATGAGGAGAAAAGACTGAGGTGTGCTAAATTACACTAGAAGTAAACAACAGCTCTTATAGAGTAATGGATCCAAATGTGAAATTCTGGGTTCAAAGGACTTCAGAAAAGTAAAGGAACCATCTTTAATACACAGTGGAGACTCTGTCATGTTTTGGGTCTGCATTTCAGCCAGTGGTGTTAGGGATCTGATGATATGATGAATGCAAAAAACCCACATCCCAAACACACTGCCAATGCAGTAAAAGCATAGCTGGATTGAAAAACACACACAGTGGAACACAATCAGTCATGGACTGGCCTCCCCAGAGTTCAGACCTCAATAGCAGTGTGAGATCATCTTGACAGAGAACAGAACAAAAGGTCGCCAGCATCCACAGAAGAGCTTTGAATGTCCTTCAAGAAGCCTGGAGAACTAATCCTGAAGACTACTTAAAGAAATTACAAGAAAGCTTGACTAAGAGAGTTGAGTATGTGTAGAAGAATAACTAATAATAATTCCATGTGTGTTTGCACATTTCACCAAACAAAGTTTAAAGAAATGAGGAGTGGGTCAAGACTTTTGCACAGTCCTGTATTTCTGCGTATGGTACTGTTGATCCTTAAGGCATGTTGATACTTTTCATATTTTGAATGCAGGGCTTACTTATTGTGATATTGATGTTTCTCCTTAAGTAAAGAATCAATATCCTTCCTCCACTGCTTTACTCTGACTATTAATACATTTTCTTTTTTTTCCTCCTTCACTGTCTGTATCTTAGTAGCTGTTAGCTAACAATGGTGTGCTCTGCCTCCACATCAAGCCAGCCATATCTATTTTGACTAGATCTCTATTTGTAGCTCATCGACCTGTCAGGCAAGGATCCGTAGCTTTGCTCAAACACATGTAGACACACTCCAGATCTTTAAATGGGACCACAGCCAGAAAGCCGAAGCAGAGGTGGCAACTTGCTGCTTAAAGAATTGTGATTTTGAAACAGAAAGTTTACAAATCTGTTATATTTGTAGTGTGTAATAAAACTGAAGCACACTGACAAGCAAATCAGACTTGATTTCAGGCAGCTCCACGTCCCAGGGGAGAGATGTTGCCACTTTTCACATAATTGGAAAAATAGTGCCGTCTGGAGCCTCCTGAAGTTGTGAAGCAAACACAAAAACTGACCTGAGCTTTCACATCTTACTTTTTCTCTTTCTTTTTTTACTTATTATTTCTTCACTCACCGTGAATGTTTATCTCCAGTCTCTTGTTGTTACACAGTTAAGTAGACGACACCTTGATTGCTGATTTTGCCAAGCTGAACATAATATTGCAAAGTCCATTACGCGCAGTTATCCAGGATTTGCACAATAAGTTCAGACTCAATCAGAATGCATAATCTAGACAGTATAATGCCCTGTTGTGACATTTGAATTATGTTTGTGGCCATTTCAACACTAAGTTTGCTATGTAGTAGTTTGTGGTTGAGGGTGAAGGGGGTTGCATATTAAGCCATGTGTATCTCCTAAGCCCAAAGACCTCTGGGAGATGTAGTTGGAACAGTAGCCCCAACGGCTACAGTTTGAGTTAATGATATGTGAAGACCAGCTGTAGCTGTGTGACATGCACTCCCATGCGTGCCTGCAAATGCTAGGCTTTTCTTTCCTAATCACTGCGATGTGGCTCGACTCCCTGCATCGAGAACCAAAAGTCTGGTGGGCTTTGCGACCTCTGTGATGTAAGGCAAATGAAAAAAAAGAAAAAAGGAAACAGTCAGGGTTTCGCTGACATTGCTTGAACTGTCATCAGAGTGGACACAGCTGTTGATGATAGAAAAGGATTTAGACAGAGACCAGAAAACCCACTGATAGTGTGATAATAAAATCTTTTGCACAATCTTTTAATACGTGGTTTCTGAGGGAACACTTGGATCATCCTTTTTTTCCTTGGAAACACTGGAGTATGTCATCTCTCTGATGTTTCTCCTTTTTTTTTAAGTAAACGTTGCCTGTTGTCTTCCAATTACTCAAATAGAATCTGTCATTTTCCTCTGAGGTGCCCAGGCAGCATCAGGGCCCAAACACGAAATCTCCCATTAAGCCTTAATTAACCAGCTTCTTCTTTTGGGTTCACCTGTTCCCAAAGTGCTCACACTGTTTTTAGATGGGATTACTGCTCATTTATCTCGCCTTTTCTTTCCCCTCTCACCGCTGTCATAGGTAACAGCTTCTCCTCATGTCTCCCAAACACGGTTAAGGCTATTATGTGGCAAGTGCATGGCCCCATTTGGAGAGTTGCAGTCTCATTATGCTTTGAATGGCTTCCCATTTCATCTGCAATACTTTTCACCACTGGATTTTCAAAATGTGAGAAAAGATAACTGCAATGCACGGTCAATCTAGTGGTATGCCGCGTTTTTCTCATAACAACATAACTACCACGACACTTGGATACCTGAGATTTGAAGCATGAATGACATTTGGAAGTGTGAAGCCGAGCCACGTGTGAAATTATAGACACTCACTGTGTTGTTACTGCCCAGACATTGTAGAGGTCTTATCACTGGGTACAGGAGAAGAGATAACCAGCAGCATTACCATATCTGTTTCACTTGAGTTGCCTACCACGGTGAATCATCAGCGGTCAGCGCACAAGAGAGGGTGTTGACATTTACATTGTCTGTTTCTGCTAAATCTTGGCACCGTGGTGTCCATCACAATACTCCACCTCGTGACCATCTGGTTATCCAGTTATTCATTTATGCAGCTCCTCAAGTGCACTTTGTGTGTTTTGGTTATTTATCAAGTAAAGCTTCAAATTCATGAGGCTGTGGTTTCCCTTTATCGTACATGTTTGAAGGAATATTAGAGGTTGTGCTTGAAAGTTTGAAACTTTATTCACCTGTTTGTTTACAGAGAATGATGGACAAACCTGCAATACCGGAGTACAAGGTGGCAGCGGTGCAGAAGTCACGCTTCATCCTGCTCCACTACAGTGTTTCGAAAGCGCTGTGGGACTGGCTCATTCTGCTGGCTACCTTCTACGTGGCTGTCACCGTGCCCTACAATGTCAGCTTCACGCCACACGATGATGCCATCACAGCTGCACGCTCCACTATTGTCAGTGACATTGCAGTGGAAATGCTTTTTATTATAGGTAAGTTTTTAAAGACGTAATTGGGAAAGATGATTAGATTAAAAACATATCAATTATGAAACTCTAGAGAGATTCCAGTGTAACAATTTGGTCAATATCTAATGACAGTATTGATGTTTTTTTTTGTCCTTTTTGGTGTTTTGTTATTATTTACTCTCCTTTTCTTCCAGGAAAACAAATAAATATTCTTTATTAAACATAACTAACATGTTTTAAAGGCTTTTAGGTATTCTTAACACTGTTTTTCAACATTTACCCAATGCAAAATTGATGTGACACAACAAATATTGGTCCATAACACTGGTTTGTCAAAATTAGACTTTATCAGTATTCCAAAGAAGTCCCCGTATCCCTGCTCAAGATAAAACATGATCACATTTCGGTGTTTTCGAAGCATTTTTCAACATGCTGACGTAAGGTTTTACTCCAACATCTATCCATTTGTGCCATCTATGGCACCATGGAAACCAAAACAATCCAAGCAGCCTTTTCTTAGAAATGTCCCCTCTTATTCAGGTTACCTGGGTTTAGGAGTCCCTTCAGGATGTACTTGGTCTCTTTGAGGGACTCTTCTTAGTTCAATAAAGCACCCAAGGGATAAATTAAGGTGGCTGGCTTGCAACACGCTCCTCTGAGCATGGGTTTGGAGTTTATGTCAGATTCCTGATGCCATCAACTTGGCACAAACGAGCATGAGATTGCTTGTTTCTGAAAGCTCATTTACTTAGAGTCTACCCATTTCTAGTTAAATGAATAATTAATGAATTCCATATTAAAGCTGAAAGGGGCATGAAAGGGGCTCAATTCGCTCCAGGAACACGGTGTAATGAAACATCTTTTTAATGCTGATGTATTTGTTTGTGTTTTTTTTTTAATTATTTAATTATTTATTGTGTTCCCATAAATGCTAAATATTCAATGAAAAATAAAATGTGCATCCAACGATGAGCTTTCATCTCAACTGAGGTGTTGCTAATTCAAATAGTTTGCATGTTACATGCTTGCCATGTGGTGACGTCAAGGTTATATGTTTCTTGCATACAGACCCTGAAATTGTAAAGTAACTATGAAGCATCCCAGATGTTTAATAATTTTCCCACCGTTTCGTTTAGACCTGCCTTAATTCTTTGTGGCATAGATTAAACAAGGAACTTTAGACATTCCTGAAAGATTTCGCTCAACATTGACACGATAGGATCACACAGTTACTGCAGATTTGTTCCACCAGGTAGGTTCTCTGTTGGATTGAGATCTTAGGACTGTGGAGGCCATTTGAGCACATGTTCAAGAAATCAGTTTGTGATGATTCCAGTTTTGAGACATGGTGTGTTATTGTATCAGAAGATGGGTACATTGTGGTCATACGGGGACCGACATGGTCAGCAGCAGTGTTCACGTAGGCTGTGGTGCTTGACTTTTTACCCCTTGAAAGGCTTCTAGTGGCAATCCTTGAAGCTCTTTATGAACTGAGTGTTTTCTGTCATATTTCAGGCCTGCTTATTTGTTTTATTTTATTTTTTTTATAATTACATATTTTCAGACATCATCATGAACTTTCGCACAACCTATGTGAGCCAGTCAGGCCAGGTGGTGTATGAGCCACGCTCTATTTGCATCCACTACGCCACCACCTGGTTCTTTGTGGATCTGGTGGCTGCCCTGCCCTTTGACCTGCTGTACGCATTCAATATCACAGTGGTGAGTACTACTGGACAATCATATGTCCAGCCTTCTTTTTTGTCCCCGCATCCATCTGTGGCTGTCAGCATTACCATTAAACTGATAACTTGCTGCCCTGTTGTTGCAGTTTGGCTGCCTATGTGACAAGTAAACCATATGTACTACATTTCACAAACAATACAAAGTGTTTGAGTGTTGATATTTTGATATTTAGCTTTCTACTCTCTTTCCTTTCTCTCCTTTTCTCTGTCACCTCTCCTCCCATATTTGCCTCAGACCTCCTTAGTCCACCTGCTTAAGACAGTACGCCTCCTGCGCCTCCTTCGTCTGCTCCAGAAGCTTGACCGCTACTCCCAGTACAGCGCCATGGTGCTAACCTTGCTGATGTCTGTGTTTGCCCTGCTGGCTCACTGGATGGCCTGCATCTGGTACATGATTGGGCGCAAAGAACTAGAGACCAATGATAATTGGGACATAGGTGAGTCTAGTTGTGGCCTTGCTGAAGTCCGATCTGTTGAATTTTTGGTGTTTCATCTAGCAAGGGCGAAACATTAAGACATTTCAACGTTTTCTCAGAACATAAGCGAAGCCTGTTCTGATTTGATTCAGTTTTAATAGGTGTGTAAGTCGGCTGTTTCCTGCAAAAACTGAGTAGGCATTTGTTTTGTCCCTACTATGCTATAAATAGTAATTGCTTACTTATTGGGTGTCTAGCTCTGCTCTGTGGTGAGACAGTACTCTGCTGCTCTAATAAGAACAGCCTGAAACCAGATCAAAAGCTTTTACAAAAAAGTGGCTGGTAGCAAGCAGCACGCTGATGTGTCAATGAATGATGCATGCTTTTGTATGTACATTTTGGCTGAAGGGAGGTGAAGTCACAGCTGCTAATTAAGGCTTAGCACTATTTATCCCTGGAGGAGTAGGTCTAATTATAGCCAACATACCTGGCTCCTGACGCTGTTGATCATCTCTTTCTAATACACAGAAAGACACCCACATGCAGGCACAAACATATATTTCTGTATTTCTCTCACATTGCACTCCGATCTTGCCACTACCATCCACATAAAAATAACAAGAGGTTAAACTTCTGGACGTTGCTCTGTCAACGCTACTCTCTAACCTTCTCTTTCAAGGGTGGCTCCATGAGCTGGGCAAACGTCTGGAGACGCCCTACGTTAACAGCACAGTGGGCGGCCCAACAGTGCACAGCTCCTACATCGCTGCCCTCTATTTTACCCTCAGCAGCCTGACCAGTGTGGGCTTTGGCAACGTCTGTGCCAACACCGATGCTGAGAAGATCTTCTCCATCTGCATCATGCTCATCGGCGGTACGTCTGACACCGGGGTACATTCTCCCTCTGGCATCCTGGCATAACGCTGCTTCTGTTTGGCATGCAAGTACAACAAATTCAGCAGGAATCGAGTTGAATGGCTTGGCTGGCCTTTAAGACACAGCTTGCCGTCGTCTTCATAACCCAGAAACAGCTGAAATGGCAATTATTGGTGCAGCATATCAGAAGATACATAATAAGTGTTTGTTTTACTGCTTTTCTGATCGGTGATGAAAGCAGAATTGTAACTTGTGGCTTCTTTGTGGATCAAAAGTAGATCATGACTGGGCAATGAGCCATATAATATACACTTTATGAGAAAAAAACAAAGTATTAAACCACATGTTTCTATCCTTGAATTCAGTTTTTTCAGTCTCATTGCCACATGTGTATAAACTCAAGCATGTAGTAATGCAGTCTGCCTTTACAAATGTGTGAAAGAATGGGGATCATGGAATATTAGATGTGTAAAAGTCACCAATGCTCTGCAAACCTCTTCATCTGGCATTAACATCAACACAAAACTGTGCAGTGGGAGCTTCATTGCATGGGTATCCATGACCAAGAAACTCATGTAGGTATAATCTGTAGGTAACCCTGTGCTTTTATCCACTTAATGTATTTCAATATGTTAAAAAACAAACATTTTATAAAGGATCAATAGACTTAAATCTTTTATTTCTTTCGTTTTTATTTAATATTGTTAACCTTTTTTGTAATCAGGAGGTAAAACTTAAGAATTTAAGAATATCTTTGGGCCCACACTTCAAAATAGGATTTGAAATTGTAATATGTTACATCTTTACACATCCCACCTTTATATTTACACCTTTGTTTCTGTCCTTATTACAGCACTGATGCATGCGCTGGTCTTTGGTAATGTTACCGCCATCATCCAGCGTATGTACTCGCGCCGCTCTCTCTACCACACACGTATGAAGGACCTGAAGGACTTTATTCGTGTCCACCGTCTGTCCCAGCAGCTTAAACAGCGCATGCTGGAGTACTTCCAGACCACATGGTCTGTCAACAATGGTATAGATGCCAACGAGGTAGGAGTCCCTTTCTTGTTGCTGTCATGTAATATCTTTGTACATGCTGTTATCTGCCTTCAAGGAACTTCACAGCACTGTTTTCGATGGCAATTGAACAATGAACTCTGCTCTAAAATTCATTGCCAGCCCTTTGAAGCTGTAATTGTTTGTGCACAGCACATGGTTCCCTATACTCCATCAATTGATATCCTATTGAAATTCAAAAGAGGGTGACTGGTGGCAACACAGTCCATTCACTAATTACTTATCAGTGTCACACCTCGTTACATCTGTCACAAATCCCCAGCTCCTGCATGACTTCCCTGATGAGCTGCGGGCCGATATCGCCATGCATCTGAATAAGGACATCCTCCAGCTGCCGGTCTTTAAGGGGGCCAGCCGCGGCTGCCTGCGCTCACTCTCTCTTCATATAAAAACCTCATTCTGTGTCCCGGGAGAGTATCTCATCCGTCAGGGTGATGCGCTGCATGCCAACTACTTCGTCTGCTCTGGCTCTCTAGAGGTGCTGAAGGATGGCATGGTGCTGGCTATATTAGGTCTGTATTGTTGTCAGATTGCATTTTTTGCATCATGTTTTTTCTATTTATTTGATATTTTTTGTACTTTAAAGTGTAACAGGGAATTTATCATCTTTTGGATTTTAGGGAAAGGAGATTTGATTGGCTCCGACCTGCCTGGAACAGACCAGGTAATCAAAACCAATGCTGATGTGAAGGCACTTACCTACTGCGATCTCCAGTACATCAGTGTGCGTGGCCTGAAGGAGGTGCTGGAACTATACCCCGAGTATGGCAGCGTGTTTACCTCCGACATCCACAACAACCTCACCTATAACCTTCGTGAAGGCAGCCAGGACGAGGTACCAAATACACACAACATACTGGTGTTGATTCGGTGCCTTCAAACCTGAAAAACCAGCATGCCTAAATTGGGATGTCATTCTATGCCATGAAGAATTAAGACATTAATGAAGATAAAAGCAGCTACAAGTTGGAACTAGCAAGTAGCAAATGCTGCCATTGCCAATCCACATGGGTCCATATCTTCAGCTACTATTCTGTAATCGTTTTAACAATCCAAACTTAAGCATTGAACGATTTTAACCTTGGAGAAAAAAGTAATTGGCTTCATTGGATATTTAATTGAACTCTACAAACAAAACTGATTTAGTTTTTCATGTGTGACTGACAAAACTGACAAAGATCTCCACGGACATCCGCAACCTCCCCCTCTCAAACATTATGTTTTTTGCTTCAAGCATTTCTCTTTTTCGAATCTGACTTTTCTCGTTGGCCTTAATCATTTCTTTTTCTCTTTTTTCTTAGGTTGATTTGTTTAGTTTGGGACGCGATAGGCATCTGTGCTGGTTGTGTTAATTAGCAGATGTCTTTTTGTCAGTCAGGCTCAGGGAAAACAACTTTAATTGTATTAATCAGCACTTCAAAGCAGACTGATTGTGTTTGGTAGACTTGTTCCATGAGGCAACATCAAAGAGCAAAATCCCACCTTTAAGTAACCATTGCATATATTGGTATATATATATATATATGTATATAGCAGAAGTACCTGTGACCTAAGAATGAATGTTTAGTTATGCAGAAACTGTGTATGTGTTTAAACATAAGTTATGTTTTCTAAATTAGATAGGCTTCTCTGAAGCATGGCTGATCGTGAGTACTAGCACTTCTCTCATGCCATCTGTTCACGGTTTTTGCTCAAACACAAAGCCAGGGGACAGCCACCCCCCTGCAAGGATGAAGGAATTATTTTGCTACCTGATTTCCAGACCACACACACACACACACACACACACTCACAGTTGTACTGGTCTCATCGGCATCCTCACAGTGGGTCTTTTTAAGATGGGAATTCCTCTAGGAAGGGAAGTCCTTTAACTCCTGAGACTAACTTGAGTATTATATACTGACAGCACAGTAATCAGTCAGTCGCAGTGAAACAGTGCCAAAGAAACAGATTGTAGGAATACTTATTACAATATAAGGTATCCACAAGGGACTACTTTATCTTCTGTAAATGGAGAAAAAGCAGAATGCCAGATGGAAAAAGACTTTTCTTTTTCTGTCAATTCTATAATTTAATTTCAGCTTTTGTTGCTTTGCTGTCAGTGAAATTATTTTTAGCAGTTTGGGGAGAAAATGTAACATTTTATTACTCAGCAAACCAAGCTGAGTGTCTCAGCTGGAGAAACTAAAAACATCAACTGCAAGTCAGATACACTGAAATTGTAATCATCAGCCAATTATGTAAAAAACACTCTATACTGGTATTATTATAAGTTTGCTATTACATAAATCACTCCAAAGCACTCGCTGTGAACCCGCAGCTCTCACTGGCTTTATGGAGGATTACACTGCGTAGTTACTTTAGTTACTTAAAGCTCATCAGTTATTTGTCCAGCCTGGATCTTCCTTCACTTCATAGCAAATGCTGTGCACTCTACCAACTCAACACCCAATGGCAGACTTACTTTCAAAACATTAACAGTAAAAGTAATGATGTGTCAGAGTTGTCAGGTTTAAGGTCAGGTTGAATGGTTTGTTGTAATTGGGGTCTAGGACCCAGGAGTGTTGCTTATTTCTTAAGGGAGGTGAGCTTTGAAAGATCAGGGATGATTGCGCTGTCCTGGGCAGAGTGGGAAGGTCACTCCACCACCGGGGATCCAGCAGAGTGTCAAAATTTGTTGGGCTATAATGACCGTGTCGCCACAGGGAGGGTTAAGTAGTCTGTAGTCATGGCGTGTGAAGAACAAGCCGGTCGGTCTGAGTTATGGGGATGTGGCTCCCTTTGGAGCCTCAAATTGACAAAAACAGTTTAACAAAGTTGACAAAGATACCCGCTGCTAAGCAGTGATGACAGTATACAAAAATGATATTAGTTATATATAGCTACCACAGCTTTATTTGCCACCCGAACTTTGAGTTTTTAGCATGACGATTCTAACCTGGAGAGTGCAGCTCGCAGAGACGACTACTATCTCAGATGACCCGCCCACAGACCACATTAATGTCTCTGGAAGTGCATCTTCCACTGTGAGAGCTCATAGACAGCTCTATTTGGGATAACTCTGTTTCAACTTGTTGGACCCAGTAGATCCAGTTTGAGATTTTCTAGACTCTAGAAGTAAAAAGAAAAGCTCTCTACTATGCAAAACCCTCTCTACTTACTTGATAATCAGATACGGTGTGTAATTTTATAAGTCAGTCAGGCATAATTTGCTGCTTCCGTCCCTTTTTGTGCAAGATAGCATACTTGTGACTGAAATTCCCAGAATCCCCTGTCCCTGCAAACCTACTTTGCTATGTGGGACACTTGTTGCATTAGTGCTCCTTTAATTGACTTGACATTTAATGTAAGTTGAAACCAATGTTTCTCACTGGCTGGTTAATCATCCCATTTTGCTCCAGGGTTAGTTTCCTTATGAGGAGTGTTTGCCCCTGTTTTCAACAGATTCATGCACGTTTTCCCTTCGCCTCCCACATAGCACCACTTTTTTTTTTTTAACCTCAGCATTGTGCTTTAACAAAAGATTAAATTTAATTCACGTCCTCGCTGGTTTCCCTCGTCAAAGTGCATCGCTGGCATGATGTTGCTAGAATGGCAGGCTGTGGCTTGTGCTGTCACATTAGCCATGTTGTCAGAAGCACATTTTTGACACACAAGGGAAGGACTCACGCTACCACAGCTTTATTTGCCACCCAGCTGGTGATTGCTAAGTTGCTAAAACTTTCTAGCCATAGACACACACACATACACACATACATACACACACACACACACCAGGGAAAGACAAACTTCCCCTGGAATTCCGGCGCAATCGAGCGTAGAAAGAAGATTGAGCATGTAATTCAGCTCATGTGGCTGCATCGCTGGCCAAGTTCATTTAATTAGTGGCACCAGTGGATGAAAGAGAGACTAACAAATTTGAATTTAGACACTTTTGCTACAGAAAAGGAACCAGTGAAATGTATTCATTTTTTGGGATTTCACTGCAACAGTTAATCTAAAATGTTCAGGGTTTGATACACAGGAGGCTGAATGAATAAATTAAGGTATTATGCCTTACTTTCTTTCTTGTGTCTTTCTTTTTTGTCAACGCAGGGCCTCCGAAGATTTTCAAAGTCACCGAGGCTTCCACACGTGAGTTCAGTGCAAATTCAGTATCCTTCTAGTCAGGTTTCACATTTTCAGATTTCCTTAACATACTGCTGGTATTGAATTTTAATCTACAGCTGGCAGTGCCTTGGAACAGCTGTTGTCATTACGTGTGCTGTGTATTTTTGAGATTTCATCCACCATTTTTTTCTGGAACTTACTGCAATGCTAGTGAGTACTTTGGGGGGACTTGTGTAAGGACTTCCCCTACATGAAAGCAGCTCAGTCTCTCAAGCTGGCACACTAACTGGGTCAATAGCTCCTTTAATGGGAACTCTTATGAGCTACTTTGCTTACTGTATACTGAACTTATCAGTCTGCTTTATTGCTGTATCATTAAAACACTATTTACAGTGCTCACTTTGTCTGTTTTAAACGGCTGTGTAATACAGTTCTGTTGGCAGAAGCACAGCACATTTCTAACATTAGTAAATTAATGATGGACATACTGTCAGCTGTAAATACATAATTGTCCTCATCGGCAGCTTTAAACCATATTAGATGTTTTAAACTTGACAGATAGTTTGAACAGAACAGTTTTTAAGATATGTTTTAGTTCTTTTTTGTTTTTTCATTAAAAAAGATAAAACAAAAAAGTCTTCTTTGGTGTTTGTTATGCATAAATATATAAAGAGATAAATATAAGAGCTGAATCTTAAGTCTGGATCTGAATTTATTCTTGCTTTAATTTAAGATGAATTTTCCAAGATATGCACATTTTATCTATATTACATACAGTAGAAGCTTTTTTTCCTCTCACTGAGAAAAAAATAAATTCTTATGGGTCTGAAAAAAGTTTTTTTTTCCCCCATTCTCAAGTTAAAATTTTTAATTATTATCTCAAAATCTGGTAATGTGAAATTTCAAGATTTTTGTCAATTTTTAGTTATTTTCTAACACCATCTGTAGCCCAGACCCTGACCCTTACCCTAAACCTACCCCTAAGGTCAAATTATTGACTTGACTTAAAAATAAACTGAGATTTTGACTCACAAGTAGAGATGAACCGATCCGATATTACCTATCGGTCCGATACTGACCTAAATTACTGGATCGGATATCGGAGAAAAATAAAAAATGTAATCCGATCCATTAAATATCACGAAAGCACCTCACAAAACTTGCAACACGCCGTAACTCACCTCAGAACGTATGCATCACGTGATAGAGCAGCTGTGGCATGCAGGACCTGTCGGTGGTCTGGATAGCATGTGGAGCTTCGCTAGCAACCGGCATTTCATCTCCGACAAAGTTATCCCCGAGAGAAGTAAAGCAAGTGTGTAAGTCCATCTCTGAATGTTTGTAAAGCATTCCCACGTTAAGCTTAACAAGCGACTGCCTCTCGCTCTCCGGCTGCTACTTCAATCGTGAAACTGCTTAAATCAGCTGATCGGCTTTTCTGTCGCGAGTCTGTCTCTCGTTTGTTTTTGGCCCACTTTGCGCCAGAAAGAGCAAACCAGCGGCTGAACAACAGCAGCACGTTTAAGCTTGATAAGCTGTTGTTAGAATTTATTTAATATTAATTTCTACACCAGGATCTTTTTCTACGTAGCTGACGGCTGGTAACTGTGCAGGGGCGGATCTAGCAAAGTTTAGCCAGGGGGGCCGATAGGGCATTAACTGGGAAAAGGGGGCACAAAGACATACTTTTCTTTCTTATTCTCATTTAAAATGTCTAGCTTTTAATAAATAATTATCTGACACCCAAAGTTTTAATTTGATGTAAAATGAATAGAAGTCAATTACTGTATATAGTGACTATTAAGTCTAATATACCCTAGTAAGCTATAGTACTTTTTACTTTGGGAAGGTACCATCTGTGCAGTCTGCAATTTTGTTGAAGAAAGATGTTGAATCTATTTAATATTTCTTGAAAAATAATTGATTTCTGTGCATTTTTTTTCACACTGCATCAAATTAAGGTTGATTACGTCGATTAAGCATCATGAGGTGGAGCGTGAGGGGTGGTTCCCTATTTTTTATTTATTTAATTTTGTTGTTGCTGGGAGTTGGAACCCTATTAGTTAGGTTGCTTAATATTTACGCTAAGTACTCTTTAAAATACCAGAATAGGGAGGATGGTGTAGGTCTAAGTTTATTAGATTGATCAGTATTGCTGAACTATGAAATATTTTTTTTGTATACAGGTATAACAGAATAGCTTTAGTGTAGTTGTTGTTTTAAACTTGAGTATGAACTTGCAGACTTGCAAAATGCAGCAAGATATTTTAAAAAACAGTTTTGTTGATTAAAAAACACTATATCGGATTCATATCGGTATCGGCAGATATCCAAATTTATGATATCGGTATCGGTATCGGACATAAAAAAGTGGTATCGTGCCATCTCTACTCACAAGTAGCAGATTTTTTTTCCAGTTGCAAAAATAAGCTCCTATAATCTTTCAATAGTTAAGAAGCCTTCGAAAAAGTTCATGGATCCAGATCCAGATGTGACTCAAAGAGTTAACCATTTAACTAAATCAAGACAAAGTCCCATTTCAGTTAAAATTATAATGCAAGTCCAAATACACCATCCAAAAGCAAATAGGTCTTCTTACTGATCTTGCTAACAAGCAGAGCTAACTATCATCACTTTACTGTTTTTATCTTACTATTTTGAGAGTGTACAGTTTAGTTGCTAACTCTCCATACTGTACTTTCTTTTTGTGCAGCAATCCAGGCTTCCTTCTATTGTGGAAACCAAGACTGATGACCCTGACGACTCCTTCCACCTGTCGCCAGCCACGCGCTCCCGCCGCAACCTCCTGCTGCCCAACTTCACCAGCCCCGTTCGCCGCACCTCCCTGGGGAACCTCCTGGGGGACGAGTTACGGCAGTTCAACGCCCTGCGACGCTGCCGTTCGCCGAACCTTAGCCGTGGCTTCCTAGGACAGAGCTCCCCTCAGCCACCTTCGAAAAAAGAGCACACGACTCCTGTCTCAGCCCCGAGCACGGCATCAACTGCAGCTGAGGGAGAGTCAGGAGCTGAGCAAAAGCCTACAAAGCTGCTCATTCCAACTGTCACTTGTTTTGGGCCACCGGATCTTAGTCCCAGGTAGTCATATTTAATTTCAGGCCTCAGCCAGAACATAAGTAAAAACGCAAAGGCTAAATTAATGTCATACAATTCCATGCGGTTTAATAATAATATGTACTCAGGAACTATAATACTAACTAAAGTACTTTACGGCTGTTCTATGTGTGTTTTGATGATACATAAGGAGCATAATTTTTTCTTTCTACTTCAAAACAATTTCACACGTATTTCTTGAATGTTTATATAGTCACCTTGATTTTAATACAGTCATAGTATCTCCAAGAGCATCTGAATGAGGCTTTGCAGTAATGGACTGAGCAGAAAGCTGCAGATGGAGTGTATTTGCATTGCATATTTCAACAGATGTTACTGCATTTCATAACCATCATACCTTATACTCCCGATCCCGCTATCTGTATTCATAATGCATCCCTAAGTCACCCAGTAAGTTCTAGGTATGGGTAAGTGCTGGTTCACAGAGCTCAGGTGTCTGCCCCTCCAGACTTGTGCTGCTGTCTTCATGTTCAAACCCACATGGGCGTCTGCCAGCAGCAGCTCTCATGGCACATCGCTCGGTCGTCTCTTGGCTCCAGTGATAATTGAAAAAGCTCTACTGTTACATTAACTCCGGTCTCCCTCCTCTTCACCCCTCTCGCCAGGGTTGTAGATGGCATCGAAGACAACGGGAGTACGTTCCATTTCAACGTTGAGCACAGCAGGCCTAATGCCAGCTCAGAGAGCAGCAGCACCCAAGGTAAGTCAAACCACCCACGAGCTGCTAGGGTCACCTGGGTGCCAGATGGCTGGAGGTAAACTCAGGAGTTCAAATAGTGGATACCACAAGGCAGGTCTGCCTGCTTTAGGGGGAATATGAGAGCACAGCAGAATGAAATGACAGCCAGGTGTCCACAGAGTCAGAGAACATGTTAAAGGACAACTGAGGTCAAAGCAGGGCTCTGGCCATCTGACCTCAATCTCCACGCATGGTTGCTTTCCTCCTAGGATTACTATCAGTTTCAGTTCAGTAGAGATTCAGCTAATTTGCTTATTAAGGGGAGTGCTTTGGTAGCATAGTCTTGCAACTTGCATCTCTTTAGCTCCTCTCTGGCGATCTCCAGTTTCTGTTTTGATTGCAGACAGTTATTCCTGTCTGCCTATCATCATCTGCTTGCTTGTGGACACTATGATACTAGACCAAGGTTATATAGAAAGCCAAAGCACTTTCTACAAAGACTGCAAAACCAGTCTTTGTAAAGTTAAACACTATGTAACACAGTGCAATGTGCAGCTGTGTTAGATTGCATAATATAAAGAAATTTTCAAATATGTGTTGCATTATGCACTCCAGCAGAAAAGCAAATTAAACTCTCTATACAGCTCACAAAACTGCTGTTACAACTAACACATCCCACCCACCTCAGACAGATAAATTAATGCATATACAGTTTGTGAATTTTCTGTATTTGTGTAAAACTATAGCC
Organism: Maylandia zebra; assembly: GCF_041146795.1. Taxonomy (NCBI): domain Eukaryota; kingdom Metazoa; phylum Chordata; class Actinopteri; order Cichliformes; family Cichlidae; genus Maylandia; species Maylandia zebra. Next base: position 18,294,335 of record NC_135174.1, on the reverse strand, counting down.
TAAAATATCATCCTTTTTTCTTGCAAGTCATAAAAGAAGAAAAGAAGGACTAAATTAAATGAAAAATAAATCACGTGGTCTCTTTTTTTTAGGAAGAATAAGGAAACGTTAGATACCTGTTGACGGGAAAATGTGAACCTCTAAGAATAGTTGGAAATTTGCATGTGAAATTAGAGTGAGGTTCTTTCAGTCAGTAGAATGACAATCATGACTCGGCTCCCCTTTAGTATTTTTTAAAAAGAGATTTAGAGCTCTGTCCTCCCCGGTGTTTCAGTCTCAACATGGGAACAACGAGGAGCCACTGGTCAGTCGAGTCGAGATCTTTGTCCGGTGTACAGATAGAGGATGCTCACAAAGAAACCATGGGTAACATCTAAGTAGCTGAAGTCCCTTCTAATAATGATGTTCATGTTTATGAGCCCACCATCAAGAGAACAGTGAACAACAACGGTGTGCATGCAGGACTGTAAGGAAAGAGAACTGTCTGTGTGCACCACAAAGCTGTTTAAAACTATGTTTTGTGGATGAAAGAAAAGCTTAAATTTCCTCCAGGTAGATTCCTCATCAAAAGTTACCAAAAGCATTGAATGGCAATGACTCCTGGGAGTCAGAGGGTCACACCAGACACTCAAAGCGAAGGATCACTTATTTTTGTCCATCATAAAAAAATATGTTTCTATTTTGGGGATTTAAGTGAAATTTGGATGACGTTTCATTTATAGAGAAATTTAAACATACATAGTTACACATGCATGTATAACTTCTATCGGCACATACTGGGGTCATGCAACATAATTTTTCTTTATATTAAAATTGATCAATCCTCCTGGGAGCTAAAACTCCTCCTATTTTTCTTCCCCTCGTTTCCCAAGACACCACACAAAATAATCCTGCTCTGCTCCTGGAGACGGAGGAGGTCAGGCAGAGCATCAGTCAACTCAGCCTTCAGGTGAGCTACAGCCCCTTAGCCCAAATTAAAATTGATAGCACAGAGGATAATGTAGCCCTGAGTGTGAATTCTCACAGATCCAGAGCAGTTTGCTCAGTGCTCTCCTTCTTATTATCATACATTCTGTCTTTGGTAGTGACTGAATATGAAACACAGGAATAATTAAGAAACAAAAATCCATCTTATTCTATGTTGTATGTAAAAAGCAAAAATATAGAATCACAAGCTTCACTTTTTTTGTCACACAGATAAATTTGTAGCATCTCATCTACTATCGGCCTGCTTGGTGTATGTAAAGGGAAAATATAAAGTGAGATGAAGCAGACTTGATGCCGGCCTATACCTCAGTCTCCCCCTGCTCTCTTAATCTGAATGTAAATAGAGAGAAAGCAGGTGCAGCAGGAGTATCCAGATGGGTGCTGTCTGAAGTCAATATTAATTAATCAGCAGGGCACTTCTGCAATGCAGAGGATGGCTGGTAGTGCTGACTCTGCAATTTAAAAAATAGTTGACAACCTCTCTCTACTTGTGGCCCTTTTGGCCCCCATCTGCATTTTGTATATCCTTAGCTTTCTGTCTGCTTTATTCTCTGCTAGGGTCACTTACCTGCTCTTCTTCCTTGATTTCACAAGTGCTTTAGAAGACATCTCTTCAAGAGGGGATTTCAACTTTTTTACAGTCCTCGGAAGGTCATCAGAAAGTTATAGCTGGACATCAGCCCGAGAGTAAACTTTAAAGAGAGAAGCTGATTAATTCATTAATTAAGCAGCGATAGAACCTTATCATTTGTTACCTTAATGTTTCCCTTGAAAATTTACCTACATTGAATATGTTGGAAGTCTTTAAATGTCACATGTAAACTGTAAGTGCTCTCTCCACAGATGGGCACGTTAAACCAGGAAGTCTCTGAGCTCACCAAGAGCCTTCACCACATGATGCACATCCTCCAGGCTCACGTATCTTTTCATCACTACAATGCCTCTTTCCCCTCCCATCCGTGTGGTGTCCAAATGGCGTCCAACTCTCCCAGAGCCTCCAACAGCGGCATGCCTTTTAGTCATAGTTCAGCTTTCCACCTCCATAATGTTCCCGGGAGCCACTATTCCCACCAAAGTGCCCCAGCCGCTGGCCACTGGAGCTGCAGTGGAACTACTGAAACCCCAACAGAGAGCCACCAGCGGCCTCAGTCCTGTAGTCCGCCTGCTAACCACTGTCCAACACTCTCTCCAAAATCTTCTCCTAAATCTGTCCCGTGTCATAGCTCTGAGAGCATGACTGCACATCTGTGGACCAGCCCATCACTTCTTAGCATCAGCCCAGGCTTCCATGGAGGAAGTCCAGGCCTTCCACCTCATGCTGGACATGAAGACAACAGACCCCTCGGTGCTAGCTCAATTACCATCAGTCAGTCCCAGCCCACTTTGTGCCTGCAGCCTCCCAGTGATAATGATGAATACTCTTGCCTTTTGTCCAGTGTCCCTACAGGAATGTCCACACACAGCCTGCTGGACACATCACCCAGTCATTATGCCAACCTTAATCCTTTAAAAGCCTCAAATGAGGCCATGTGTGTCCTGATGTCCACCCCGCCATCTCACCCTCTGATCCAGGATACCTCAATCTTCCAAATTAAGGATTCAAACTCCTCTCTCCACCCTGTCTCTTCCTCTCCACCCACATTACCATGCCAGCCTTTTGGGAGTTCTGTGGATTCAGGATCATTACAATCTGATGTTATTGAGCCCCATCTCCCACTAGGTGACCCATCTGCGGTGGAGCACACCAGTCTGGAATGCCTACTGGGAAACACAGGCTCTTTGGAAAGCAGGGACAGTGGAAGTGCATCTTCACGACGGTCCAGCATCGGCGTTCAGACTCAGAGCACAGAGCAGTCGTGGTGCCTGGACCTCACGGATTAATATTTCCACATCTCAGCAGCAGACTGGAACAAAGCAGAACCCAACACGAAATTTCTAACATGCAACTTCTTCATGCAACAGTGTTTTCTGAGACTCTGGCAGAGACTGTCGATGTGTGCTCTGTTTCCCCACCTTTTACTTCCCATGCTCCCTTATTACTCAAACTCCACGCAATTTACACTATTTCTATGCAAAAGCATGTATTTTGTGCTTCATTTTGGCTTTACTGAAGTGTGTCTAAAAAAGAAAAAAGCTCACGACAGTGGGTTCCAGTATATATATTGTATATTTTTTCCAACATCTTCAGAACAACTTGCAGTTGATAATACCTGTTACCTCCTTGCATGGTAAAGTAATTTATTCTTTTTCCTACGGAAAAGGTTTCCAAATTAATGTGTAAGCATTCTACATGACAACCAGTTGATTGTGTACACAGGCGCTGTATTTATGTGCAGACAGGTGAGGATGATTTGCTGTTTTAAGAATACAGAGGAACAAAAATGAAACATGCCTCACTTTGCATGTAGAAAGTAGAGTATGTGCATCACACGGCATAGATTGTTTATTGTTTTTAATTGAATGTCTTTCTCAGTTCAGCCTTCTGGGTTGTTTTGTGAATATTTGGACAATAAGTATCTAATATTTAAACTCCACCAACCAGTACACAGTACTTACTTATGATTTCAGTTATAATTATGTTAGTATCTTCCTTTAAAGCAGTCTTAAAACATCAAAATTTCCTATTTTTCCTCACTAAAGCGTTAAATAGAGCAAAACAATGCAAAAGAAAATCTTCCTCAAGCATTTATAATAAACACACCATAGCTGCTCATAATTTAAACATAAATAAAAAGATTTAGCTTCAAAGAAAAAAAATAAAGTGGGTCCCATTAAATATTTAAACTGGTCTTAATTTATGAAATAAAAATGCCTCCGAGGGACAAAAAGATGAACTTATGACACTTATAGAATTTTCAGAGTATTCAGGAACTTTTGAATGATTTCTCTCTGGCTGACAAAATAAATATGCAGAAAATGTGCAACTGTGTCCTCTGCTGTTGTGTCACACTTACCACTGTTTATGCAAATGATATTTCAGAGACAGAAAACATGTCAGAATAACCAGCATACTGTGTGCTATATATGACTGCTTAGTTGCAATAAGCCATCAGCAGTCAGGAGACCGGCATAAGCTTTGGAAAATTGCTTTGGAATTATTTAAGGAGAAAATGCAGTTACCGGTTATTTGTGTCAAAGCTTGAGAAAAAAGAAAAAGACAGAAACTGGATTATTTTTCACTGAGGCAAAGCTCTGAATTTTCTTGGATTTGGATTACGATGCTTTGCTGTTATTTGACAGGTTATTTGTGGTTTTCAAATCTCATGGTATTGCTTACATATATCAGTATAAAGACTTTTATATGCCAAGAAAAGTCGTGTTTTTGCGTTTTTTCCTAAAACGTTTTCTGTTTAGTTATTAGGTGATTAGTACTGATGCCTGAAAAAGACCAAAACTCACAATTATTAGACATCACTGTATTTGTTTAGTTTACTTTATTATTACTCTGGAAATTTGATGATTGTCTTGTCTGATTATTTCTTAATAATTAAGTTAAATTTGCAACCCCGAGTTTAACAAAATGAGAAACGAGAGGGCTGCAGCAGTTCAGCTTTGAAATAAATGGCTTCATTTTTGATATCTTTGAAGAAAGGATTAAAGAGGAAAAAAGATGTTTTTTAGAAACATGAATGTGTCCACAAGTTGAATAAAATTTCAGACGACCACAGAAGAACACAAAGTCAGCACCGTGCTTTCTTAAAAGAAGAGGATTTGTCCTCGTCCTTACTCGCCACTCAATCTGATTATATAAGTCAATGTACAATAATTGTGTTTTTTTAAAAGAAGCTGTTGATGAAACTTCCCAGACAAGAAAATAAGCAAACAAATGATCTTCTTTGCTGATTGGAACAGAGTAATTCTTCATATCTACATTTTTATGTAAATTTGGTTCATTATTAACTCATTATTTACACTTTCTAACAGAAGCAAAGGTTGTTTAACTGGAAAATCTGTTGGAAAACATCGGAATATGACGCTATTCCTTCAACAGCATATTGTGCATTCCCTGTAAGTTGTGTCAGTGTGTGTTTTCCAAGACCCACCATGTGGGTGTTTCATGTGTTCAAGGTAATATTACACTGAGCATGCAAAAGCAATGCAAATATTACACAACAGGTCAGAAGAATTGGTTGATTGCGCTTTATACGTGTCCTCACATCATGTTGTTACTTTGTGCTGCATATGTTGCTTATACAAACAGAACAACTGGTGTGCAAATATATTTGCACATTCTCTTGATGAGTCAAGTGGTGTCACGGTGTGTTTTTGCAGCATCACAGTCTGATCTTGATATTTCACTCTGTGTTTGTGCAAAAACCCACATGAAGTTTTGAGTTAATGATACACTAGATTCGCATCAATTGCACAAGACCAAATAAAAAAGAAGGATGGAAACCAAGCTGACACACATTTGAGGAATCACTCTCCAGAAGGATCGTTCATCAGGTGGGATGTGTTTGTCCTTCAATATGTGGATTATGGTGGAGCTTAAAGAGTTTGATCTTCTCACATTTATTCCCTTTTTTCATGCAGAGATTGGTGCAGTGAGGCGAGGCATCCTGAAGACATGAAGACTGTGATTGTTGCTGTTTTGGTTTTGCTGGTCATCAGCCAGAGTGAGTTAAGCTTCAGCCTGTTTCTATATGCATCATTTTCCATATCTGTCAATGAGGCACATTTGGGAGACTCTGCTACTGTTCTATTTACTGTATTTAAATTATTGGCTGTATAAATGCTTTGCTACAGTGATTAAACCTGATTTATTTTTTTTCCCAGGTGATGCTCTGAAGTGTTACTGTGGAGGTCTGCGACACTGCCCAAACTCTGTGGAGACCTGCCATGGCTTTAACAATGTCTGCACCAGTGCCATCATTTATGCAGGATCTAGTAAGTCAAAACCCTCATTTGGTTTAGTGTGCAGGAAAAAAAAAGAACAAAATTAAATCAGTTACAACAGATGATTTCATACCACCTTGTTTTCCTTGTTTCCACAGCTCCCAGATATTTCAAAGGTTGCATGAAGTCAAATGACTGCAGGATAATGAATCAGCCCGGTGTATCATCTGCCACTTGCTGCTCAGCTGATCTGTGCAACAGATACTAATGCCTGTAAACATGTTTACTGTCATGTAGTGTGCATTCTGGTGTTCTCATAATAAAGAGCAGTTTATTTTATCTTTGGCTTTTATATCAGTTCTTATTTGTATTATTTTCTATTCTCTAGAGAATTAATTGGGGTTTTTTCTTAAATGACAACATCACTTCATTACATTAATGTTTTTGAACTATTAGTTATTTATTGAACACTAACTAGGTTTGTTATGGCCAATTTAGAAAGGTGCTCATCATGAAATATGGTTTGTCAGTGGTTTGTTAAAGTAATAATTTCTGATTTTACATACAAAAAGCTGTTATAGGAAACTAACCAAAAAACTGAAACACTGAGGACATTAAAATGTGACTTAAAATTGTCAGTCAGTCAAAAGGTTATGCTTTAGCCAGAAACGGAAGCTATATTTAGATTATTATTAATATCCTTTTGTTATTCATTTATTGGGAAAATGCATCAAAGCGTTGTTACATGGGTGTTAGAAAATTAAATAATCCGCAGCCCTCTGAAAGGCTGGAACGACTAAACAAAGAAAATGATCAAAACAGACACAAACACAAAGAGACTGTTTACAGATGTTTGTATATATGTTTTTAAATAAATACATACAAAAAAAAACACTGATATAAAAGATCTGATATTTACAGTGCAACATAATGAGTTGGTATGATGTACTGACCCCAATACTATACCTCATGCACAGTATGTTATATTCCTGAATTAGTCTTATGTGTAAGAGGTATGGTAAAAGTAAGGACACAGGTTATATGTTTGTATTTAATTAGCCAACACTAGAGGATTTCATTTGGTTTCATTACTTGACAGAAATTACATTATGAGTTAAGTGGGATAGAAATTGCAAAGAACAGACAAGACCAGATGTAAGCTTGTACTTAATGCTGACTATGAATCATAAAAAGGCAGTATACCTAACAGACAACTTACCAAAAAATCCATTTCACACAAACATAGAATTTGTTCCCATTTCTTTAGTAGAATCTATGAAAAATGTCAAAGTTAATGCAAACTAACTAGAATTTTCCCATCAACAAAGCAAATCCCAAAGAGCTATAGGTGAAAACGTGACATATCTCAGCACGGTGTCCAGTGTGTCCTTAAAATAGAGGGAAATTGGACAAATAGAGAAGACCGAACAAGTTCCAGGCCTAAAAAATATCTACAGCAGGTGAACAGTATCTGAAGGACATTAAGAAGTAAGAAAAAATCCAGCAGACCTGACACATACATCAGGCCCTTCAGTTGATCCATCTACTGTTTGCTGAGACCTTGTCAGAAATGGTCCCAGTGGATGGTTGGCTGTCAAAAAGCCTTTCTTAACCAAGGCAAACAGGAAGAACAGGTTGAGGTGTGCCACGTTACATAAGAACTGGACTGAAAATCAACAAATCCAGATGAATCCAAATTACAAATTTTTTTGTTCAAATCATCATCACTATGCCCAGAGGAGGTCAAGGGAGATGTGTTGTAGTGAGAGTGTCTACAGCAATCTTTAAACCTTTGAAACTCAGTCGAGACTCTGTCATGGTTTGTGGCTGCAATTCAGCCAGTGGTGTTGGGAAGTGTAACACTGTCAGTCATTGATTGAGCTCCCCAGAGTCTGCACCTCAATATTTTTGAAGCAGTTTTGGATCATTTTAACAGAGAAAAGAACAAAAGGCAACCAACATCCAAAGAAAAGCTTTGAATGTCCTTCAAGAAGCCTGGAGAGCTAGACTATTTAAAGAAATTACAAGAACGCTTGCCTAAAAGAGTTCAGAATGTGTTAAAGAATAAAGGTGATCATACCAAATATTGATTTTCAAGCTCGTTAGAATTGTACAAACTCTGTTTTTTCCTTAAATGCTGCATTTTAATTTATCTTTTCAGATGTTTCAATAAATCGCTGCACCAAATTCCAATTTTCCAAGAAAACATAAAGTAATGAGGGGTGACGTGACACTGCTTCTATTTTTCATTTTATATTATGCCAATACTCAGTAAATAAAAGCTCTGTTTTTTTTAGTGACACCAGCCTTTGAGAAGTGGTTCCATGGTGTAATGGTTAGCACTCTGGACTTTGAATCCAGTGATCTGAGTTCGAATCTCAGTGGAACCTGATGGAAAATTAAACTCTTTGTAAATGGATACTGGATTTCCATATATGTCTGCATTTTCACATTTTCCTGACAAAACATAAACAAAGGGAAGTGACTTGAGACTTTTGCACAGCTCTGTATGTATGCTAAGACCTTTTGGGTTTATGCTGATTGTCTTGTTACAAAGACTCCATGGGCTTACTTGGCAGTTTTCAACTTTGACAAAATCAAAATCGTGTTTTAAAAGGTTTTTTGTTTTTTTTTTAAATCTCTTCTCAGTTCTACATTAACACTTTATGATTATTTTTAAAACCCTTTTTTGTTATTTTTCAGGGTTTTTTTTATTAGTATTCAAAAGATGTGTTTTTCAGACATTTTTCATCTGTTTGTTTATGTTGTAAAACAGCTTCTCTAGTTGATTTCTTACTGGAACTCTTCAGGGACACACTGATCTGAAAATGTCCCTTATGATTGCACTCTGGTATTTCCAAGATCAATAACAAATCGTCAAACTAAACAATTCTCTGTATTTGATGAGGGTTTTATCATGTTCTTTATACCCTGTTACAATTTGCTCACCTATTTATTTATTTATTTATTTGCAGTGTTGGTCCAAATTGGCTGATTGCGCTTTATACGTGTCCTCACATCATGTTGTTACTTTGCGCTGCATATGTTGCTTATACAAACAGAACAATTGGTGTGCAAATATATTTGCACATTCTCTTGATGAGTCAAGTGGTGTCACGGTGTGTTTTTGCAGCATCACAGTCTGATCTTGATATTTCACTCTGCACGCTTGCACAACAAGACCAAATAAAAAAGGAGGATGGAAACCAAGCTGTCACACATTTGAGGAATCACTCTCCAGAAGAATCATTCATCAGGTGGGATGTGTTTGTCCTTCAATATGTGGATTATGGTGGAGCTTAAAGAGTTTGATCTTCTCACATTTATTCCCTTTTTTCATACAGAGATTGGTGCAGTGAGGCGAGGCATCCTGAAGACATGAAGACTGTGATTGTTGCTGTTTTGGTTTTGCTGGTCATCAGCCAGAGTGAGTTAAGCTTCAGCCTGTTTCTATATGCATCATTTTCCATATCTGTCAATGAGGCACATTTGGGAGACTCTGCTACTGTTCTATTTACTGTATTTAAATTATTGGCTGTGAAAATGCTTTGCTACAGTGATTAAACCTGATTTATTTTTTTTCCCAGGTGAAGCTCTGAAGTGTTACTGTGGAGGTCTGCGACACTGCCCAAACTCTGTGGAGACCTGCCATGGCTTTAACAATGTCTGCACCAGTGCCATCATTTATGCAGGATCTAGTAAGTCAAAACCCTCATTTGGTTTAGTGTGCAGGGAAAAAAAAGAACAAAATTAAATCAGTTACAACAGATGATTTCATACCACCTTGTTTTCCTTGTTTCCACAGCTCCCAGATATTTCAAAGGTTGCATGAAGTCAAATGACTGCAGGATAATGAATCAGCCCGGTGTATCATCTGCCACTTGCTGCTCAGCTGATCTGTGCAACAGATAAATGGCTATCATACACAATATTTTCCAGCGAATAAATAATCCAATCCCACACATTGTGTAATACAATTTTCACAATAAAATCAACTAATTATACACTTACACTGTTTTATGGCCATCAATAACTGCAAATCCTTTGTTAGTCTGGTGTTCCTTAGAATAGATTACTTCACTTTATTGTAATACAACTATAATTCAGGGGAGAAAAGAAAGCAAAATCAGACAATAACTTACATTTTCTGCAAAACAAAATACGGTTGTATCTTTGAGTGTGTTCCAAATCCCTCCGAATGTTATTTGCTTTCCAATTGCACCACCATGTGGCATTTAACCATGTGTTGTTTCTGCATAGAGATGACCTTTGTTACTAAAGAGTCACAGGAAAAATGTTTTTGTTTTTCAAAATGTGAGAAAGGTTTTGGAGTGACTGAGTCAAAGTCTGGACATAAATCCGACTGAAATGATTTGGCATGACTTTAAAGGCCATTCATGCTCAAGAAACCGCCAGTGTAGCTGAATTAAAACAATTCTGCAAAGCAGAGTTGGCCAAAATTTCTCTACGGAGTTGTGAAAGAATCATTACCAGTTATTGCAAAAGCTTGACTGCAATTTGTGCTGCCAAGGGTGGCACAACCAGTTATTAGGAAAGAAGAAAATACTTCGTTAATTGTGTAAGTATCTCTGAAAATATAAATAGAATTAATGAATCCCTTGGCTACACAAATGTGTCTTTTAAATCGCATAACATCTAATTGTATTTCTAGCTTACTAAACATCCAGAAGGATATAATAATAATAATAATAATAATAATAAATAATGTCAATTATGTCATGAAAAGTTGGATCAAGTCTTTTTTTTTTTTTTTTTTTTGGAGTATGAGTTTTTGAATTTAAACCTTTGTTGCAAATTAGCCAAGCACTGCGAAATAATCTTCCTCTAAAAGTCATTGCAAGTGTTTCTGTCATTGATCATTTTAAAAATAGTACAGGACTGAGCTAGCTCCTGCTGACGTTCTGCAATCTCCGTATTTGATTGGCTGTGACATCACATCACATGACAAGCGAATCCAGGAAGTATTTTTGTTACTGAAGGCGGAAGCATATATTCCACAGAAGCTGGAAGTCTTTTAGTGGAACGGGAGAAAACGCTGTTAACGAGAAATAACATCGTTATAAGTCACTCTACACACGGTACAGCGAATCTTGTTTTTTCGTTTTCGGTAAGAAACCCAAAACTTCCTGTTAGCTGATTAGCATTATGAACTGATTTGATCGTCGTTAATACAGACGAGCTTTAGCTTCCGAGCTAACTGTCTGACTGATGGTGTTTTTGTCCGTATAGACGGTCAAAGTTAAACGACTAGCGGGTTCACCCGGTGCTTTTGGACTTATAACTACAAATACGCACACTTAAATTGTTTGTTAGTGTCCTGTTGACTACAGAAGCATTTCAGCTTGTGAGACAGCATTAAAAACAGAATGGAGCCATTTCTAGGTTGTTTTAGCTTAACTCGTCAGCTGTTACTAACATGCCAGACTAGGTCTTTCAGGCCGATATCGATATCAGTGTTTGAGAGTTCAAGGCTGTATGTGGTGCCCTTTTCCATTTTATCATTTAAGTGTTTTTTTTTTTTTTAACCAAACAACATTTGCTGCTGCTAACAAATAATTTCAGATAACTGTGGCGGAGACCTGCTCAGCTGTACTTTTAGCAGTTAAAAAAGTGAACAGACTGCATGTAGATCTATGGTTATGAACTTCACATGACAGCGACTGATCTGAATCTTTTGTGTCAGTTCGGTATTGTCTGATAGAAGAGCTGACAGGCTTTATAACGTAATTAATAATAACTTATATGATGGATACTGCGTTGTTTCTACGCTATAATCGGGGATAAACAAACGTTAGTCTAGCAGAGGTATGAAAAAACAAGTGTTATCTACAAGCTAACGTAAAAATCAGTCACTTATAGATATGTATTCCTAAAATGTACCCACAAAAAAGGTTCAGTTTATTTTTCTAAAAATGTTTCAGGCTTGCCTGGATCGCCGCTGTTTTTGTCGCCCCGGAGTGTGATTTCTGACCTCGCTCACAATCGGTGCGTGGACTTCCAACCCTTCTCAAACTCCGAGTATTTAGTTTGTTTCCTAACAGTCTCTGTCAATGGCTGGACGTGGTGGTGGAGGAGCAAACAGGCCTAATGGTGCTGCAGCAGCAAATAAAATCTGCCAGTTCAAGCTGGTCCTGCTGGGGGAGTCAGCGGTGGGGAAGTCGAGCTTAGTGCTGCGCTTTGTCAAAGGGCAGTTCCACGAATTCCAGGAGAGCACCATTGGAGGTGAGAAACACGTTTCTAAATGAAGGAAACTGATTTTGTTTGGAAGCTGTAGGTGTTTCTCTAGGTAGATTATGTTGCTGTCTGCATGTTAAGTGAATATTGTTTGAAATTTAGGAATCTTAGTGCTGTATCAGGTTTGATAACTCACATGGGTAAATGTGCCTTTCATATTCCTCTCAAGTATTCCCAAATGTTAAATGTCATTTAAAAACAAGCATCTGTAGAAGAGCTTTCCTTAAATAACATTGCTGACATTTGGCAAATGTTTCATCAAAATAAAAGCTGTTCACATAAAGAACATGCATTCACTGGTCAGTATGTTAGGCGCATCTTGCTAGTACCAAGTTGGGCCTCGTTTTACCTTCAGAACTGTCTTAGTTCTTCATGGCATAGATTCTACTAGTGCCGAAAACATTACTCTGAGATTTTGGTCCATATTGACATGATAGTATCACACAGGTGATGCATATTTCTCAGCTGCATATGTATGATGCAAACCCCTGTTCAGCCACATCCAGAAGGTGCCCTGTTGAATTCAGATTTGTGACTGTGATGACCATTTAAGTACAGTGAACTGATCGTTGAAGAAACCAGTTTGAGATGATACGAGTCTTGTGATGTGGCGTGTTATCCTACACAGAGGTCATGCACCTATAGATGTGGCATTTAGAATTATATAAATTTGTGCCCAAGCTAATCTGAAGTGATGCAATGCCTCCTAACTTATCTTCAGATCAGATGTGAACAGGATAGTCTTCTAGGAAGATTGAGTGTTTCATTTATTTATTGTTTACGTTTTCATTCTCTCTGCAGCTGCTTTCCTCACTCAGACTGTCTGCCTTGACGACACCACTGTGAAGTTTGAGATCTGGGACACAGCGGGTCAGGAGCGCTACCACAGCCTGGCTCCAATGTACTACAGAGGGGCTCAAGCAGCGATTGTGGTCTATGACATTACCAACACAGTAGGTTTCACCCACAGGGTAACAGTTACAGTATCTCAGAAAACTGAGTACACCCCTCCAATTTTTGTAAATATTTAGTTATATCTTTTCATGGGACAACACTGAAGATATGACACTTTGATACAATGTACAGCTTATACAACAGTGAAAATTTGCTGTCCCCTCTAAATGACTCAACACACAGCCATTATTGCTTAAACCGCTGGCAACAAAAGTGAGTACGCCCCTAAGTGAAAATGTCCAAATTGTGCCCAATTAGCCATTTTCCCTCCCTGGTGTCATGTGACTCATTAGTTTCACAAGGTCTCAGGTGTAAATGGGAAACAGGTTGTTGAATTTGGTGTTATTGTTCTCACACTCTCTCATACTGGTCACTGGAAGTTTATTAGGCACCTCATGGTAAAGAACTGTCTGGGGATCTGAAAAAAAGAATTGTTACTCTACATAAAGATGGCTCAAGCTATAAGAATATTGCCAATAGGGCTGGGCCATATTATACCGTTCACGGTAATACCGGTATAATGTTAGGCAACGATAGGAAAATGAAATATCGCGATAGAATGGGAGTAAAACGCGCATGCGCAGTGCCTTTGTTTTCATACGCACATGGCCGATTGTTGAGTGAAACAGATGAACCAGAATTGGTTTGTAAAAATGGTGCAACTTCCGTGATGTGGAACTGGTTTGGTGTTTGTCCGTCAGATACACAACAAAGCACATTTTTTGCAGAACATGCAAGCGGGCCGTCGTTATTGTCGTATTTGTCGGACTAAGATGCTCTTAAATCTGGGAGTAATCTGGGTCCTAAACTCCGTAATCTTCAGGTCAAACAACACTGCAGCATCACTTAGAGTTAAAAACTGTCTAAATTCTTTCATCTTTAATAAAACGATCAGCATTGCTGCTTTACGAGGTGTAACTATAAAGTTTAACTTCCAGGCATCCATGAAAACAAAAGTTATTACATTTAACGGAGTTAGAAGTTAGCAGGAAGCTAGCGGAAGTTAGCTCGCTAGTTTCGCTAGTTACCTAAGCATGATATTGCATGTTCTGACTGAGAGATTTCTGAAAAAAATCAAACGTACAGCTCTGCTATCACTTCCAACATAAATGAAGACAGGAAACTAAACAGCAGTGACGTTTGTAGGGTTACTGAAGTTGGGCTAGCTGGTATATAATGATGTGCTACGTGATCGCTAGCGACACAGCTATGTTAGCATAACATAAACAGTGAAGCTGGAGGACGAACACTAACACTTTTCCACTTATAAAAGTTAACGTGAAGGTTCTTCATGGTTAGAGACAAATGCAATCGCATGGCAGGATGCTGTAAACGGACCAAACTTCAGTCAGGAGAACAACTGAGATAATCCATCCACAATACGAGGTTAGTCATTAATATACTGCAACAACATGGGAATAGAGCAGCTGCCAGAGAATTCAACATTAATGAATCAATGGTACAGAAGTGGAGGAAGCAAGAAGAATGAGTTTAATAAAGTTTGATTTATCTGACTGCTTTGTTTCGCTTAATGTGCCTTATAATCCCGTGCACCTTATGGTCCGAAAAATGCGTACTGCACACTGCAGTTTAATGTTGCAAAGCACCTCTTTTTAACTTCAGTGGATATTATACATGGTTATGCTCAGGATGTGTCAGCCCATTTCTACTGGAAATGCCTTTTGGTTAAACTTTCAGCAAGGAATTTGCATTTGCACTGTTACATTTTTATAAAGCTTTAATGTACATAAAAACCAGCTTCTTGTTTAAGTGAAAATAAATGGAAGGTTGTCTTTTTGCGCTAGTAATGTTGTGGAGTTGTATTTTGTCTCGCATCAATTATATCGTCGGTTATATCGTTATCGCAAATTTTCAAATATATATCGTGATAAATATTTTTGGCCATATCGCCCTGCTCTAATTGCCAACACCCTGAAACTGAGCTGCAGCACGGTGGCCAAGACCATACATCAGTTTAACAGGACAGGTTCCACTCATAACAAACCTCGCCATGGTTGATCAAAGAAGTTGAGTGCACATGCTCAACGTCATACCCAGTGGTCTTTTGAAAATAGATGTACGAGTGCTGCCAGAATTGCTGGAGAAGTTGAAGGCATTAAGGCCTGTCAGTGCTTAGACCATACGCCTCACACTGCATCAAATGGATGTCCTCACAGAAGGAAGCTTCTTCTTCTTCTAAAGATAATGCATAAGAAAGTCGGCAAACAGTTTGCTGAAGACAAGCAGACTAAGGACAAGGATAAGACCAAGATTAAGTTATTTGGTTCAGATTGTGTCAAGGGTGTGTGGCAGCAACCAGGTGAGGAGTACAAAGACAAGTTTGTCTTGCCTACAGTCAAGCATGGTGGATGGTGGTGGGAGTGTCATTGTTTGGGGCTGTATCAGTGCTGCTGGCACTGAGGAACGCATAATTGAGGGAACCCTGAATGCCAACATGTACTGTGACATACTGAAGCAGAGCATGATCCCCTCCCTTCAGAAACTATCCCACAGGGCAGGATTCCAACATGATAACAAACCCAAACACACCTCCAAAAACTGAGGGTAAAGCTGCTTGACAGACCTAGCATGTCTCCAGACTTAAACCCTATTGAGCATCTGTGGGGCATCCTCTAATGGAAAGTGGAGGAGCGCAAGGTCTCTAACATCCACCTGCTCCATGATGTCATTATGAAGGAGTGGAAGAGGATTTCCATGGCAACCTGTGAAGCTCTAGTGAACTCCACGCTCAATAGAGTTAAGGCAGTGTTAGTGCCACACAAAATCTATCTTGACACTTTGGGCACAGTTTGGACATTTTCACTTAGGGGTTTACTCATTTTTGTTGCCAGTGGTTTAGGTAATAATGGCAAAAATGTGAGGGGTGTACTCAGTTTCGTGACATACTGTATGATGCTTGCAGATACTGCTTTGTTTAATTCATTTGTTTCATTGTTTTGTTGCTCCCAAAAGTGGAAGAATGCAAAATATGCTGATAATCAGTGATCATTTTTAAAAAATCACTGAAAAAACAGTTACAATTGTTAAGGTGTGTTTTGGCTTTTACTGAAGGATTCAAGATCCTCACTTATTTTTGTTTGGTTTTTTGCAATTAACCTGTAACTATGATTTAGATACAACCTCAGATAAATAGCAAAACATGATACATTCATTTAACTAAAACTAAGCCAAAATGAAAAAGCAATGTGTGAAAAACTAAGTACATCCTCACTGTTTCCATAGGAATTAAGAGTGTAAATAGCGGCACTTTAGTTGATCATTAGTAAGTGTGAGCACGTCTGTAAAAGCAGGTGCTTTTCAATTTTCTGGTCTGGAGCATTCGGGTGTGTGTTTACAATGCCAAGGAGGAAAGACATCAGCGATGATTTTAAAGGGTCATAATGTCATTTCCAAACAAATTACATTTATTATTCTCAGTAAAACTAATATTCACATGTGGAAAACATTAAACACAGTTTGTAATCTTCCAGCAAATGCACTGAACAAACCACAAGATGTGTGGAACAATGTCCTTTGAATAGATAAAACCAAAGTGGAGATGCTTGTCCATAATGCACAGCACCACTTTTGTGAAAACCAAACACAGCATATCAGCAGAAACGTCTCATACCAAGTGAGAGCACAGGGGTGATTTGGGCTTTTGGCGGCTACAGGAGCTGGACACCTTGCGGTTCTTTATTCAACTATGATCTCATCAGTATACCAAATTATTCTAGAGCAGGGGTCCCCAATCCCAGTCCACGAGGGCCGGCGTTCCTGCAGGTTTTAGGTGTGTCCTTGATCCACCACAGCTGATTTAAATGGATAAATTACCTTCTCAACATGTCTTGAAGTTCTCTAGAGACCTGATAATGAACTAATCATGTGATTCAGGTGTGTTGACCCAGGGTGAGATCTAAAACCTGCAGGGACACCGTCCCTCGTGGACTGGGATTGGGGACCCCTGTTCTAGAGTCCTATGTGAGGCCATCTTTCTGACAGTTAAAAAAATAGCTAAAATTGGGTCATGGAACAGGACAATGATTCCCAGCACAACAGCAGATCTATAATAATGATGTCTGGAAAAAGAAAAGAACTCAGATGCCTCGATGGCCCAGTCAAAGTCAGGACCTCAACCTCATTGTATGTTGTGGTAGGGGCTTAAAAAGCATTGCATATGCAAAGCAATATAGACTGGGCCAGAATTCCTCCACAGTGATGTGAGAGACTGATAACATCATAGAGAAGATGAGGTGTGCTTAATTTTTTTACACACTGCTTCTGCATTTTAGTTAAATAAATAATAACACGGTGTAACATGTTGTGTGTTGTTTCTCACCTGCAGTTGTATTTACCTAATATTTAAGATTATTTTTACATACATGACAGAGGGTGTGCTTTGACTCAGTGTAAGTTAATTTTAAACATATGCGTGTGTGTGTGTGTTCATGGGCTTGTGGGCTTTTTGAGGTCACATCAGCTATGCTAGTATGAAATTTAAAAAAAGAAAACATGTTTGACCAACATTAAAGATAGCTGTAGTGCTAAATACTTTGGGGAAATGCAAATTAAGTTTGTTGGTTTTTCAGGACACTTTTGATCGTGCGAAAAATTGGGTGAAGGAGCTTCAAAGGCAGGCCAGTCCCAACATAGTGATCGCTCTGGCTGGCAACAAAGCGGACATCGCAAACAAAAGAGCTGTCGAGTTTCAGGTATAAAGATGCATATAGAGGACTTAATATAAGCAAAAAATCTGATATTTAGAGGTTTCATTTGAATTTGTTGATTAACTTTTATATCTAAATCGTGTTCTCAGGAGGCACAAGCCTATGCCGATGACAACAGTCTGCTTTTTATGGAGACCTCAGCCAAGACCGCTATGAATGTCAATGAAATTTTCATGGCTATAGGTAAGTAATGCATTTAGTCACATATTCCAGTTGACCAGTTTGGAATCACAAATTAACCTAACATATGTGATAGATTAAAAAAACAAACCTGTATTGTTTTATTGTCACCTTTTGGTGCTGTTTTGGTGTTTCGTAGCTTTATTTTGAAATATCTGTTCCCCTGTCCCTGTAGCGAAGAAGCTACCGAAGAGCGAGCCCCAGGGTACAGCTGGACAAGGTGGGCGGACAAGGACAGGAGTAGATCTAGAACAAACTAACCCTCAGGGCAGCAGCAGCAGCCGGTGCTGCGGCGGCAACTAAGAAGCAAGAAAAAACGAACTTGGTGAACGAGCCCTGAACATCATTTTAAGGACAGCATGTAGCAAAAAGCCAGAGAGGCAGGAGAGGGCAGAACCACTCGCCACTTCCACACTGAGATTACAGATGAGATTATCTGCATCCCGTTTGATTAAAGGAACTTTTGTAAAGCAAATCATAAGCTAGAGGGAATTCCCAAGATCCCTCACTACTTCTTCTCTGTCTTTCCCTTCTGTGTCTGTCCGCCTCCCTGTTGATCTTTAGCATCTCTCTGATGATCGAATGCTGTTATAAATGATTTTGAAGCATGATGCTGAGGTTGTTGGAATTGTTGGAGTGTGTGTGTGCGCGCGTGTGTTTGTGTGTGTGTGTAGAATATGTATATTTATATATGCACACACGTTTTCTACTCCTGTCATTTGCCTATATTCAGTGGGGGGAAAAAAAGTACCCAAAAATATTAATCCTTAAATTACAAATGGTAGAGCGATTTAATCTTTTTGTCGTAATGCAGCATAAGCACCTGACATTAGCATGTGTAAGTTATCTTGATAGTGACAGGTGACATTTTGGAGTTAGCAGTTAGCCCTTGTATAAAATCATCTGACCGTGTCCTGACGTTGTCTCTATATGCAGGTTGGTTGGTTAGTTCCCAAGTTAAAGATGGATCTTTTATCTTTGCAAGTTGGCCATCTTTGTGTCCAGAAATTAATATTATCTATTTCTGGAAAGAGGAGATAGAAGACTTTGAAGGTTCTGCTTAACATTTCAGTTTAATGATGTGAGCAGGAAGAGGCAGAACTTGAAGGGTAGATGATTTTGTTTAACTTAATGTTGTTAGGCTGCTCTAACTGCATTTACACTAACAGATCTAATCAGAGTGCAAGCCAAGCACCTCTAAATGTGCCCTGGATTGTCTGATTACATACCAATCACAGTGCATAAAATTACACCTGCATTCCTTATACTTTCCCATCATTAAATTATCTAGTTGCAGATCACATTGTAATGCCAGGTGTAGAGGTGGCTTTGGTTATTCTTAATAGGGAGTTGGGTGAGACTGTTATAATAAAAGCTCAAGACTTTGCTTGCTGAGGGTGGTCGTGATTGGAGAGGCTACACTTCTGAAGAGGCTGTACCATAAATGCAGTTGTTTTCTTGCATTGTTTTATTGCTAACTGTAACACCGGAGAGTTGCTAGCCTTTTTTTTTTTTTTTTTTTAAAGAAATGTGAAATAACTTGTAAATCTGAAATGAAATAAATAACATACAAGATTCACTTTGTTTTGAGTTGTTTTGGAGTGTACTTCTCCCCCACCCCCAAAATACAGACCGGCCAGTAAGTTGTTGTTTTTTGTTTTTTTTCTCCCAATACTTTGTGCCGTGTGACCTGAATAGCACAAGTGGTTAATAAAATGGATCGATTGTGCTGGAGTTACAGTGAAAAGTATTCGCAGCGCTTCACTTGTTCCACATTTGCCTTAATTTTTGTTACATTTATTCCATTTTTGGAATAAGAATGTATTATTTTATCTCAAAACTCCTACACAAAATATATACCATAATAACAAAGTGAAAAAAAAGTTTGACTGAGATCCTTGCAAATGTATTAAAAAGAAAGTTGGTTTGACATAGTTTGGAAAGGCCTATACCTGTCTATATGACCTCCCATAGCAAACAGTGGATATCAGAGCACAACCCAAGACATGAAGTCCAAGGAATTGTCAGTAGACCTCCAAGACAGGATTGTATCAAGGAACAGATTCAGTGGGAAAGGGTACAGAAAAACCTGTGCAGCATTGAAGGTTCCAAAGACCACAAATGCCTCCATCATCTGTAAATCGAAGAAGTTTAAAACAAACAGGACTCTTCCTACATCTGAGTGACTGAGGTAGAAGGGATCAGGGAGGTGATCAACAACAGAGCTCCAGTGTTGCTCTGTGAAGACAGGAGGACCTTCCAGAAGTACAACCAGTTCTGAAGCACTCCACCAATCAGGCCTGTATGGTAAACTAGTGAGATGAAAGAGCACACCTGGGGTTTGCCAAATGGCAGCTGAAGGACTCTCAGACCATGAGAAACAACATTCTCTGGTCGGTTGAAACAAAGATTGAACTCTTTGACCTGAATCCCAAGCGTCATGTCTGGAAGAAACCAGGCACAGCTCATCCATTGGCCAATACTTTCCCTACAGTGAAGCGGGGTGGTGGAAGCATCATCTTGTGGGATGTTCTTCACCAGCAGGAAGCGGTAGATGAGTCAGAGTTGAGGGAAAGATAAATGCAGCAATGCACAAAGACATCCTTGATGATAACCTGCCACACAGACTGGACCTTGAACTAGGGTGATTGTTCAACTTCCTACATGACACTGACCCTAAGCAAGCAGCCAAGATAACAAAGGAGTGGCTTCGCAACCACTCTGTCAATGTCCTTGAGTGGAGTGGAGTGCCCACTCTGGGTCAGAGACCAGTTACTGACCCAAGTGGAAGAGTTTAAGTATCTAGGTCTTGTTCATGAGTGAGGGGAGAAGGGAGGAGGAGATTGACAGACAGATTGGTACAGCATCTGCAGTGATGCAGATGCTGTACTTGTCCATCGTGGTGAAGAGAGAGCTGAGCGTAAAAGTGAAGCTCTCAATTTACCGGTCAATCTACATCCCTACCCTCACCAATGGTCACGAGCTTTGGGTAGTGACCAAAAGAACGAGATCGCAGATACAAGCAACAGAAAGGCGCTTTCTCAGAAGGCTGGCTGGCCTCTCCCTTAGAAATAGGTTGAGGGGTTTGGACAACCGGTAGGGGCTCAGAGTGGAGCTGCTGCTCCTCCACATCCCAAGTAGTTGAGAGGGTTTTGGGCATCTGACAAGGATGCCTCCTGGGTGAGGTGTCCTAGCCATGTCCCACCAGGAGGACATGACACTTTGGAATAAGGTTTTAAAAAAGCATATGCAGTATACTTTTTCAAAACAAATATAAAAACCTCCTCATGGGCCACATTTTGCAATGCAAAGAGAGTTTTAAAAATGATTAGAAGTCTAAAAAATACACCTGTAAAAACTTCACCACAGACATGGCATAGTAAAGATTTCTGAACACTAGATGGCAGCATTGCACTTAAAAAAAAGCTAAACTATCTTTAAACAATCAGAATTAAAGAACTATTGTTAAAATCGATTCAATATTAACGTAATATTTCTTGCAGAGCTACTAAGTTTACATGAAGGAAAGGATGAACTCTCACCTGCTGTTCACAAGGTGAAGAAATTTGCCATTGTCTGCATTTGTCTGCATATTATACAGTATATATATCGGCCATGCAAAAAGCCATTAATGGCAAAGTGAGGAAAAGTCTGTCCTGCAGAGGAAGGGCACAGTATTGGTCTGCTTTAGCTGTGTTCACCTCTTTACTCCACAGCTACTTCAAAGCTTTGGGTTAATGCTGCAGTTCACTTTGTTGTTATGATTTCTGCCCTTTAACAGGGGGTGCCTAGTGCTCTTTGAGGTTTTAAAACTATTAGCAAAATATAGATGCAGTAAATGGAACAAGCAGGTCAGAACATATGACACTATAATATCTGATAAAATAAATTTTTTTGTTATTTTTATTTTATCCCAAAAAAGTACTGTCATAGTCTAGAGCCAATATGTACTAAAGCATTGACTGAAATGTTGTGTTCAGTTGCTGTCAGCTGAGCACAACACAGATTTTTTGTTTTTGTTTTTTTAGCTGTAGAGTTTTGATTCTTGAATTCGAAGCTTTTATTTTGATAGGACAGTAGAAAGGAAAATCGGGGGAGAGTGAGGAGGAATGACACACAGGAAATGGTCCAGGACACATTTGAACCAGCCCATTCAGCATTTGGGTTACCTGCTCAATCAAGTGAACAATAGCAGTCTACCAATTCAGCTGTACCATACCAACTTTCTTCATGAAGCACTTTAAAAACAGTTACAGGAGATTAACAAAAAGTGCTGTACACAAAAATCAACAAATACACTGAAAACAATGGTAAGTAAAAGCACCAATAAAAACAACTACAATGCAATAAACGCAAGTCAGAACAATATCTCATGCTGGGTCAAAGGCCAAATCAGTATAATTGAGTTTTAAAATGACTTTTTTAAATGGACAATGTAGGGGACTGTCTAGCATGCAAAGGTAACTCAGACAGTATTGCAGGGGTAAAGCAGCTCAGAGGTAAGGTGGGGTAAGATCATTTCAGGATGTAAAAACAACAAGTGAAGCCAGAATAGGTGTATAATTATAATAAAATGCATCCTTTATCAGGTAAATATTTTGAGGGCACTGGCTAGCAGGTGACTTTGTTGGTTTGTAGCTAATTATCTATTATTAAAATATATTTTAATAATTCCTGCATTTTTTCTGCTGTCACCTTTTCAGTTTTTCTAATTATCTTCTAAATATCCTTCTGTCAGCACAGAAATTGTGACGATGGCATCTTTGTTGTCCTCTCACACAACGTTAAACTACAGCTATGTAAAGAATTGTATTGTAAAGTGTCTTTTTTGTTCCCTGACCTGCTATTGTGGTTTTGATGCCAGTGAGAACCTTACATAAAATGTACTTTCAAGCTCGTGTGCACACACACACACGCAGTCGTGCACTCGCCTCAGCATTTCTGCCAAAAGCAGGCGTCTGCTCTGTTCACAGTAAATGATTTCTCATTTGTTGAGCTGTCAGTCAAGATGTGTCTGTCAAAAAAGAAACTAATTTCATGCTCGGCCTCTGTGAATCATAATGGCCTGAGAGCCGGGCTGAAATTGACTGTGTTTATAGGAGGAGATTCACAGAATAAAGGAAATGTGCCCTGAAAATAAATTCCCCCCCCCCTCGTATCTGTTATGTTTGCACAACAAATGAAAACAGGTAATGTGTCCAAAAAGGTGTGGTTGTCATAACAACATTTTTTGGTAGGTTCCCCCCCCCCCCCTTTTTTTTTAAATAATAAAAAAAAAACAGTGCCCCAAATCTATAGCAGAGCCCAGCTTAAAAAATACAGAAAACATTCACTCTGATGGATCCCCTCTATCTCCGTGGACAGAGAGAAATGTCATTAAATACCAAGGGCACGGGGATGTGGTATCTGGACTGCATTCTGTGGTGAGGTTTGAGATTTTAGGTGATAGCGATAGTGCGTGTGATGTGCTACAATAATTGTGTCTTATCTAAAATGGAGCATCTAGCTGTGTTGCCACTGGAAAGGATGCTAGTGAGGAGATGACTTAGGAAAGCACAGAAAATGCCCTATAATAGGGTGATTTTTAAATGATCTTTGTGTTGCATTATTTAACATGCTGAACATTCACATTTTCTCAGTAACACCCATGTATTTTTAGATTACTGCTTTCAAAGTATAAATACAACAATTTCAGTTGGGCATTTGATTCCTTATCAGCTAGGAGCTGTGTCTCCCCAATGGTTCCCAACCAAAAAGTAAAGTGTAAATGTAAAGTGCCTTATTTCTTTGTATGTCTAAAACAATCAAGATATACAGTGGTATTTTGTGAGTTCAGGCTGGTGGTTTAGATTGATTTTGTTCCATTTGGATAGAAGCAGGTTAGCTGTTTCACCCTGGTTGTAGTCATTATGCTAAGCTTTGCTAATGGCATGCTGGCTGTAGCTTCAGCCAAGGGACGACCTCCAGGGCTGAAAAATGAAGCCAGTGTGGGAGTGAAAAATCTGAAACTTCCTCTAATGGCCACTTCTCTGCTGGAGTAAGTCCTCATAGAGTCCAGTGTTAAAATGCCCAGCATTACAATGTAAAAAATAAGAATAAAATAAAAACAATTCTGGACAGTGTGGAATTTTTATATTACTCAAGCATTCAAATGGGCTTTAAGAGACCTAAATTTATAGTGGTTAGTTCAGGGCGTTTACATGGCACATGGGTAAAATTTTATAATCTAAAACAGCATAAAGCAGGAGTGGGCAATTAACTACCTAAATAAATAAATAAACTGTAAAAATAAATGTACATGCTTTTGAAAATGCATCTCAAACTTCAATGCTAGTATATCTTTGGTGGCTAGCGTGTTGAGCCGCCATTGTGGTTACAAAAAAGGGGGGAAAGAGTCAGTTGGAGTGAACGGAGATGAGGGGACTCTTCCGTTCAATGGTTCTGGCTATGACAAGCAAGAATTAACTTTCCTTTTAAGTTAACGGTAAATTATGACTTGCTAACCGTCGTGGTGGGCCTGATCTCTGATAACAATGAGACGGCCTACCTGAAGGAGATTAGGAATCTGGAGAACTGGTGCCAGAGGAACAACCTCCTTCTAAACGTTAGTAAGACAAAGGAGCTGATAGTGGACTTCAGCACTAAGCAGGAGAGGAACTACCAGACCCCCGTCATCAACGAGTGCCCAGTGGAGAGAGTGGACAGCTTCAAATACCTCAGAGTTCACATCACGCAGGACCTGTCATGGTCCTGTCACATCAACACCGTGGTGAAAAAGGCCCGACAGCGTCTCTACCACCTCAGACGCTTGAGAGACTTCCAACTGCCCTCCAAGGTGCTCAGGAACTTTTATTCGTGCACCATAGAGAACATCCTGACGGGAAACATCTTAACCTGGTTCGGGAACAGCACCATGCAGGACAGACGAGCTCTACAGAGGGTTGTGCACCATCCGCTCCGAGCTCCCTGACCTGCACTCAATCTACAGCAGGCGGTGCTGGACCAAAGCCAGGAAGATGGTGAAGGACCTCAGCCATCCCAACAACAGACTGTTCTCTCTGTTGAGGTCAGGAAAGCGATTCCGCTCCCTGAAGACCAACACAGAGAGACTGAGGAGGAGCTTCTTCCCGCAGGCAATACGGTCTCTCAATCACACCACCACACAGTACTGACCCACACATATAGTTCTTACACACACACTGGACATTCTGGACATTGTTTTCACTTCATCACTTAAATCACTTTAAGCATATTTGCACTGCACAAGACATAATGTCGATTGCACAACACTGGTCACTATATTCTTCATTTCCAGTTAATACTTGTACAGCTGCTGTTATTGTGTATATATTTATTTATTTATATTTCTTCATACATTCTTATATAGTTCTATACTGTGTATTGTGTATTTTGTTGTACAGTTATTTTATTTTCAACTTTAATTTATATATTTTATCTTATTCTTTCCCAGTTAAATTTACCCTTCATTCTAATTTGTGTTGTACAGTTATTTCATTTTTAACCTTAATTTATATTTCATTCCTTCCTAGTTAAATTTACCCTTTTTAATTTTTCATATTTATTTCCTATCTTATTCATAGCCTTTTCCTTTTTTTTTTCTTTAGGTCATGAGCAGTTGTCCAAGCATTTCACTGCATATCGTACTGTGTATGACTGTGTACGTGACAAATAAAATTTGAATTTGATTTGAATTTGAACCAAGCTAGTCCGTAATAGCATTAGCTAACAGCTAATCGATTTTACCTTTTTCTTCAAATATGGTCTTAAATAGGCTACTAAAAAAAAAATAATAATAATCTTGAAATCAATGGATGACATCACTTATCTAAATTGGATATATATGGTTAAATAGCCTTAATAGTAATTATTTCCTTTTAATAGATCATCCTCACAATTCTCCAGGGATCAGGAGGACAAAGGAAGACGGTATAAAAACATATTGATGCACATATTCTTGGTTCACATTTCTATACCGAGACCTTCAAATCTTCACAACATTGTCTGTGGTGTTTCCATTAACCATGAAATCAACATACTAACTTTTGTATTACTCCAGCAGTGAATATCTTGTCTTCTCTTTTGCACTCCTTCAGTAAATCATCACCATCAAGACTCAAGTGGACTTCAAGGCAGTGTGTACAAGAAAAAACGGTCACAAGTCGCAGCCACATGCAGTCATCGGGTGGGTAAGATTTGCTCCTCTTACCCAGAATGCACCCTGATCTAATTTTTGATTGGACTCTTTTCTAAAAGGATTTCACCATCTTTCATTCTCAGTTTAAATGCTCCAATCTCTCCCTGAAAATGTTTATGTATGATGTGGGAGAGGAGTGAAGCCATGCCTATTAAATTAGCACTGGGACATACATGTCTTTAATGCCTAGATAGGAGGTTTTCAAAGTAAAAGAAGAAAATACAGTAAGTCAAAGTCAAAGAAATGCTTATAATCAAGTGAACTAAATTAATTTCTTCTGATATACATTTTTTTTAAAGTAAATATATACTGCATGTGAAGTAGCTTTACACTGAAGCCAAGTTTGAAATGACCAGCTTAAGCCTAAATCTCCAAAATAAATAAATAAATAAATAAAAAGATTAAGATAAGATTTTAAATGAATAGAGCAAAAACCACAAGGGGGAATTGTACATAATAATTCTAAGTTTGGATAATATTGGCTACCCTCCAGCTCAAAGTAAACTCAATACCCACTCTCCTTCCTTTTGTGGGTCATAGTTTTACACACACACCCCAGCACACATTCAAATAGGCCATTAATCTATTTGAAAGCGTGATGGATCCTTTCATACTTTTGTAAGATATCAGCAGTGACGATCTCATAAAAAGTCATTTAAGAAGACTCATGTCTTTTTCATTTGTCTCACATTTGTCACATAGTTTACATTTATAGCTGGCTTCAGGCCAACAGCTGACATGAATTCATGTTTGAATTCATATTTTCAGTAAGTCACATGCAAAGACAAAAAAAAAAAAATCACTTACATGGTTGGAAAAATGATCAAAACGCTACTTGCTGCAGCTGCAGCATTGGATTAATAACTAGACCTGCTGAGTGTCAAATTGAGTCAGAGGGTGGATATTGTTGTCACGCTCAAATACTCCTCACCGCTGAGGGTTACACTGTGAACTGCAGCCTTTATGTGACTCGAGCCTTCACAATGATGCCATTCTTTTCAATCGCATTTTCCCTCCCATCTTTTTTAAACCAACTACTCACGTCTGTCAATTCCAATATTTCAATGAGACTTTAAAGTCAAAAGTCAAAGTCGAGTTCTTTTTAAACGCATTGCCATGGTGACCAGGTTCAGCCAAAACATGTGGCTGCGACTTGTGGCCGGTTTTTCTCTGTGATTCTGGACGCAGCAGAATAAAAATGTCCTTTAATGAAAGCACTCAAGATAATGATGGAGCTGAGCACTGGCATTAACTTTGATGCTGGGAGCATGTTGATTGGGCTTGAGCTTCATGGAAATCGAGGACCTGAATATAACTTTCTTGTAATCCAACAGGCTGTGTATTGTTTTCCTTTGTATTTGCACGCAGATATGAAGACACGAGAAGCATGATATCTTACACCCTTGTTTCTGCGTCTATGTGCATCAAGCACATGTGCTTCTTTATTTTTAGAGCGGCTGACTTGCGCTGGGGTCAAGCAGGGTGTCAAAGGACTTCAGTGAGAAGGACATACCTCGAACTCCAAGTATGTTTCCAGCATGCATCCATCACCCTCCAGCTGACAGCTGATCCAAACGCACACAGCGAGGACGGCCACAGCGCACGAAGGCATGTGCCTGTGTCACTATATGCTCAAATTCATCTGCAGGGATCTGCTTTTGAACAAAGCCCAACTATGTTAATGAAAGGGTCTACAGGGGGAAAGATTGGGGGATGATGCCTGATGATAGGCCCTGCTGCACACAGAGGTAGTGATGATTTGACATGTCAGAGGGTTACAAGATTTTCCTTTGACCTCTCAAACATTTAATCTTATTATAAGTGGCCATTATGTGGAAGCAGGTTTTTTAATAGAAGTGTTTATGGAAATACATTATCGTTGTTTCAAGGCTGTAAAAACACCAGCAGGTGTCTCAGTGTTGCAAAATATGACTTTTCTCTTTTAATTTCATCATACCGAAGCTGCCTTTAGGTAAAATGCACAACATTGAATTGATTTGTCTTTTATGTATGTTGTGCCAAATCACAAAAGCAGTCTTTATGGTAGTTTCTACTGGCATTGGCTTTATACTGTAAGGTAAGAAAACCCCAACAATCAGGAGACCCCATATAAGCAAGCACTTAGCAACTGTGGGAAGGAAAAACTCAATTTTACAGGAAGAAACCCCAGAAGAACCACACTCAGGGAGGTGCAGCCATCTGTTACAACTGGTTGGAGAGTAAGACATACTCATTCATTGCAGCCTTGAACTTTGACCTTCTTTTCTGCTCTACATATAGATGACACAGGCTTGAGGGTTAGCATGATCTCCAAAGTATGCTTGGTTGCATGTTACAAATTTCAATGCAATACAATAGGATATGGTCATGTTTTAACATGCTGCTTTTGAGTGCAGTATATTCGGATATGGTAAATCGTTTTGTGTATTGAAAGTCCATCTTTATTTTAAATGTCCTCAATGATGATATAAGATCTTTTATGAGTGCACTTCTGTATGACAGTCACACCGGCCTCTGTGAAAATAAAACAAATTAACTTGTAAAAGCAATTTGCAATGCAGAAAATACCACACTAATGAGACATTTCATTAGTTTTATTGTCTGCTGTTATTTCCACTTTTATAGAGCAAAGTCTCTGTCACGATTTAAAAGTTACATTTTTGACTACACACTATGATGTAGGCCACATGTATAAGACTATTGTATTTACATTTTATATATAAAGAAGGTGCTTATTCATGTAAATACAATTAATGAACATAACCAACTATTTCTACTACTCTGATATGATTCATAAATCCAACTAAAAGCTCAGGATATGCCCCCTATAAGCTCTTCTCTCTCAGTACACCATTAATCACAACCACTGGACAGGTTACCAGACTTCTGTTAAATAATAAAACAATGCAAATACAGCTGTTGGCCCCAAGTTTTGTTATGTAACTGTATACTGCTATAATGTAAGGGTTGTCTAATTGTCCTATGAAGACACATTAAACATCAAGTGTATAGTGTATTACTATGGTGTACCTTCTCTTATGGTTGTCTGATGTAAGCGTTACAGTTGTGCACATGTATTTGCTGATGTTTATGTTTACATTTGATTTATTCTTGACTTTGTATCTTGTAGGACAACTTGAGGAAAGTTTTTGTTGTGGTTGTGTAAAAAGATGGCTATACTGAGTTTGTTTGAATAAGGCCCTATTAAATAAAATCTGTTATCAGCCAATCAGTTAAGCTAATCAGTCACAGAGTAGAATAAGTAGAAATGTCTGGGGAAAAAAACGCTCTACACTTTCATTGAAATTCTTTGGGTTGCTTCATAAAGT
Source organism: Maylandia zebra (assembly GCF_041146795.1). Lineage (NCBI taxonomy): Eukaryota > Metazoa > Chordata > Actinopteri > Cichliformes > Cichlidae > Maylandia > Maylandia zebra. Next base: position 18,264,852 of record NC_135174.1, on the reverse strand, counting down.
AATAAGAGTAGCCCGCTCTTATTAACATTTTACATTTCAAACAGTCCCGTGCCACTGCTGCTCCAACCCTGTTTTCACGTCGACTGATTTCATTTGGCCCTTTTTTCTTTTCCCTCACATCCTCGCGCGCAGTGATTCGGTATCTCTGTCGCGCAGGCGGCGGTGCCACAGCGCGCGCGCATTACCCTCGTGGTTTTATCTTTTCTGGACTCGGTCGCGGGACTGAAACGCCTGCTGCTGAGCTCGCGCTGTAATCTGTGACAGCTGGAAATGGACAGTAGCGACGCAGGAGCTGTGCAACCGTCTTACACAGGTAGGAATGTTGTTTAAATGTTGTATTCCGAGGCTGTTTGTGTGTGAACGTCGCTTTGGACACCTGCGGACTGCGCTTTCATGTCGACTAAATGTTTCTACAGTGTCTTTCTTTTGCGTTTGATAGAAATGCATTTGCTATTTTTTCTATTTAAAATTATAGTAAGTAAGTAAGTAAGTAAGTAAGTAAGTAAGTAAGTAAGTAGTAGTTAAAACATTCTATATCAATTTAAAAAACATGGATATTTTATTTCTTTTCCTGGTGGATAAGGGTTCCAGTTTTGTGTTTGGTTTGTCGGTGTGTATGAAAAAGTGCTAGTATTTGACAAAAAAAATCATGTTCTAACTTTTAAAATCTGAGTGTTTTGGAGGCACAAATATCACATGTATTAATTGTCGTTGGTTATAGTAGTTGCCTTAGTCATATTTAAGAAGAAATAATATCCTGACACATACCTGGTGGTGTTGATGGAGGTCAGAGGCATACCTGGGTTTGTGAATGAAGTTATTTAAACCCTGGAGCTCAGGGATTTTTTTTAGGCATTTCGAGTGTCTCAGTGCACATCGCTGAATCCCTGTGTGTGTGTTTCATACCGTAGTTGTGTGTGTGCAGACCCTTAAGGATGTCGGCCACTATTCTGTGGAATAATTTTAACATTAAATGAAGATGTATATGAAAGAAAAAAGAGTCAACCCCATATGCGTCTTTTCTTCCTATGCCCTATGGCTATCCTATATTTGGAGCTAACCCAAATATGCTTTCTCTTTTCAAACTTTTTTCTTTTAGTACTAGCAGGTGTAGTGCAGGTGGTCCTGGCTCAATCATCTTTGAATAAGACTGAACCCCAAATCTAAAATCTCCATCTGTTAGTATATGTGGAGGGGCCAAAAACGCAAATCACTGTGGATGAAAGGTTCTGGAAAATACATGTGTTGTATTGTTTTCCCAAGATGAAAATTGAATTCGCTGATTACTGGCTGTTTTCTCAATCAGTGGACTCATTTTTTCTTGTGTGAAATACAAAAAAAACTAGTTTTCAAAATGCCATTTGCTGTTTTTTGTTTTTCATCCAAAGCATTATCACAAGTGGCGAATATTCATCTGCAGCTGACACCAAAACAGATGATTTTTATTTATTTATTTTTGAGTACTCCCTGTTAAATTTAGGTTCTAATCAAACGATAAACTTGCTGGCTCTATACTGACACGTGTGTGTGCTCATCGTGTCATTTACTGTGTTGAAACCTCAGCTGTGCTGCTTGAGGTTCACTTCAGTCTTCCTATAGATGTGAGCGTCTCACTCCATCATTACCGTGAGTGCGGCCCTGGCATACTCAGCTGCTGCTCAATTCAAGCAGAGTAGACACACTTAAACACCCAGCACTGGCCACATCATCACGTTCTGCATCCTCTTTCAGTGACCTTGCGCGCCTCCGTCCCCCTCTGCGTCAGCTTCAAACATAAATGGCTCCAAATGACGCTGCATCCCTGCCAAGCTCTGGCGAGGAGATGCTCTTTCCAACTGCATGGAAGCCAGTCATTTTCGCTGTGAACAAAAGGTCCTTGATTCATCAAATCCCACACCTTCTACTGCCCGCTCCCCTGAGTGATGCTGTAATTTTCACTAGCACTCCTCCGGTGTGAGGCTGGTAGAGTTTCTTTTTTTTAAACTTTTTTTTAACACCAAGTGCGATTCTGTTGGGTTCTTAGGTGTGTATACAGCTGGGCCAGACTCGCTCTCTCCAGTCTCAGCATGAAAGCAGTCATTTAGCTAAATTTGTATGTAGGTTAGTTCATCCAGAGACAAACTCAGTGCACATTATGTTAAATATACATGTGGGAAATGGACTGGCAGCAGTTTCTAATGACAAGCAGTACTTACAGTACAGAAAGGCAAAAGGGTAATTGTTATTCGATTTCTTTTAGAAAAGAAGAAAGTCTGAAATTATCATAAGGGTAATTTCAGTAATGAGGAGCAAAGGTAATGAGAAGTTTGGTAAGTTAGCAGCTTTTAAGACAATTCAACATATTATGGTGCAAGGCCTCCCAATGCAAAAGCCATTTGTGGAAGAGGGGAAAAGTGTTTTGCACAATAAATGTGGTAAGCTTGGAGAGAAGAGCTGCTCTTTAATTCACCTTTTGTTTGTCTTATATGATGGTAAACTCAATAATTTGGAGTTTTGGATCTTAATTGCTTAATTGAAATAATAATAAAAAGCTATTAATAAATAATTGAACTCATTATAAGCTAATTTTAACAAAACAACATGTGCAACTAGGGACAAATGCTGCTCTATGAATTTAATAGATGGGGTAAAGATTTTTTAGATTCCCACAGAATCTTCATTTCTTTGGTCTCTACCTGCACTGGCACCTCATCACTAGTGCATGTTTCCCCCTCGCTTCTTCAGGTTCAGATTAGCACCCCGTCTGTATATTCAAACCCAAGAGCATCTACCGAGACACCACATCTCTCACCATCCTGCACGGTGGAGAAAGGTCACATTCACAGATTGCTACCATTCCAAACATTGGTGATGAAGTTGAGTGACCAGCTTATCTCCCTACCCCCTTCTTTAACTTTTTCTCCTACCTCGGAGCTTTCTCTTCTGTACTTTGGCATTTGGCCGGCGCCATCTGTCTCAGTAAAAACCATCAGCTGTGAAATTGAGAATAATCATGTGGAACGAGATTGGGATGGGAGCAGCTTGAGCTCCAGCCCTTAGCTGTCAATGGACTCATGGCTCCTGCTGATAAAGTCCAACAAAGATTGAACACTCATCTACAAATCATTCTTTGTTGATATGTTGGCAATATTGCTTTTCTTTTTTCTTCCCGTTGGTGTGACAGAAGATTTTTTTAATGCAGGGAGACGCCACTCTCGGGCCTTTAGAGTCAGGGTGGTAAAATGAACAGTGTTTTTCCCTGTGCTGTAAACAGAGATTGATGAGATATCCCATTGGTACTCCTGAATACTATACAGCTGCCATGGGGTGTGGCTTTCCTAATGTGTTTTATGACTAATGGCTTTGACAGCCAACTGACAGGCAGAGCTCGCTGCCTTTATTTGAAGAGCCTCTGGAGCCTGAGAGTTAAAATGCAAATAAAGTAGGAGAAGACACTAGCATCAACATGAAACAGTTCCTCGTACACTCTAATGAAATGCATTAAAGCATATAAAAATGACTGGTGAGTAGCTACAACAGAGGTACTGTCAGAATACGGTGATGTGTAATTCCACAGTCTGGACTGAGAAACATCAGTCATCACAGAATATTTATAGTATAAAGTATGTAGTATAAAGTACATAAAAGAGCTTTTCAGAGAAAAAAAAAGTTAGGAGTATTGTGTTGATATTATTAACATGTCACCAAACTCCTTGTAAGGATAATGCGGTAAGAATATGACTCATAAAACCTTTTTGTTTTAATTAAATTATTTCAGTGCTTCTGACAATTTTTCCCCAATGAAACTAAATAATTAGGGCGTCAGGTCTATTTAAGAAACAAACATGGTTTCTTATTTTGACAATAAACATTAAGATTAAAAAAAAAATCCAAAATAATAACAAACAGACAAAGGTTAAATTGTCAATGCGAGAATTTTAATTTCAAAACATTTCAGCCATAGACAGTATAAATATGGATGACATCATTCACTGATTGTGGAGTGAGCATTCTGAAGCCTCAGCGTTAGCATGTTGACTATTTCAAGTTGTCAGCTATTGCTAACTAGTGTAGCTGGCAGGCTGCGGTCATAACTGACTGCATGGGTGCAATGCAGGGAGGTGTTGTGTGAAGCTGTGTGTCAACTGGAGGACAAGAAGACAGGACTGTTGGTATCAATACTACTGTAAGTCAATACCTAATGAGATAGTATTTTTTTTATTGCTACCAATTATTACCAATTGCTATCACAGTAACAAGTTTTTTAGCCTACTCTGTACATTGTCCAAATCTTGTAAAATATTTAAATAAACAAACAGAACCTTATTATTAGTCTAATTAAATAAGTAATTAATAAAAAGTAGGATACAATGTCACCATTACGTTATGCTTTTGTTCAGAAGAGGTGCAAATAATGATTTGTTAATAATCTTTTCAGATTTTCTCAGTAACGCTTAGAAAATAAAAAAAATTTGAAAAACTATTAATAACTAGAAAGTGCATTTTCTGAAGAAACTGCAGTGTGAATGCTTGAATCTGAATGTATGCACTGAAATGAATTAATTACTGAATTTAAGTTAAAAATCTTGAATGAGATTAAAAAAAAACCCGAATTTAACCTGAAAACAAAAGTGCTGAACTGCTAAAAGCTGAAGGTTACACAGAAGAAGAAGTTGGAAAAAAGCTGAAAATGTTTTAATTGTAAATTAGAAAACCCTAAGAAATGAGAAAAGAACATTTAGAATCAGAAAACATCTGAAAGAATATTAAAAGGTCATATTCTTTGAATCACTGAATGACTAAAATGTGATCCCTCCACTTGGACCCACACAGTTTAAAAAGTTTACATCTCTGAGCTTTGAAAGACAAGATGTTGGAAAAAGAACAACGATGGCGACGTTTTGAGGGTAAAATGATGGCTTTAACACTGTGGACACAGCAGCAGTTGAAAGAGAAGTGTTTAAGATGAATCTTGGCAGAGTGGCAGGCAGAGCTCGTTAAGCAGGCAGGTGTGAGCCTGGTTGCTATAGTGACCGCACCCAATGGCTCCATACACACGCACACAGACATGCGCCTCACTTTTGCTGCTTAAAATGAACAGAAAAGTCAGGCCGAAACAAATCGTTCCCAAATGAAAAGTAAAAGTCGTATTGACAAAATTCTTTCACCGTGAGCGACAGCAGCTTCTAGTCTACCGAATTCTCAGTTTTCATGTCTGTGGAGTTTATTATATGGACGTGGTGACAGTGTAAAGACACCATGCTCTTCTGATTTTCAAACGAACCTTCTGAGCCATTTTAACATTAGAGTCTATGGAAGAGTTGGAGGGAGGAGGCTGTGCATTGGTGACATTTATGAAAGAACCATAACACCTAGTACAATAGTAAACACATTGGATGAAAGAGGACAGCCATGGCTACGTTTTGAGGGTAAAATCATACCTGTAGAGCAAACGCTGCGGACACAGCAGCAGTTTTAAAAAAGATTTTAAGATTAATTTTTTTGCTCCTCTCACTCTAGCAGTTGAGCTGTCTCACTCTAGCCCCAACATTCCGTCCCATACACACCCATTATAAACTCTGAAACGGGTGAAAAAACATCATGAAACTTAAACTGGAACTGAAGAAAAAGTATAATAGATATTGAAAAGATAAATACAAGTTGAATAGTTGAATGTCTTGTCTTCGTTTTAAAGTTTGAATGGTGGCTCTATGTCAATGTATGTGGAAGTAGTAAGAGTTTAAAAATGAGTAAGTTGAATGAGGATTTGAAGGGTCTCCCCATTGAAATACATTATAAATTTTTGTTGAATAAAGTTGAATAAAATTAAAAATATAAATGTTAAAAATATGAAAAATAGAAGCAGTGTTGTCCAAAAGAATAGGAATCTAACGGTGTTTGAATGGTTTTTCTAAGTTGAACGGTTTTGAAGTTATAGGATTACAAAAAACGTACGGAATACAGAATAAAATATAATAATAATAACTAGAAAGTGCATTTTCTGAAGAAACTGCAGTGTGAATGCTTGAATCTGAATGTATGCACTGAAATGAATTAATTGCTGAATTTTTAGTTAAAAATATTGAATGAGATTAAAAAAAAACAAAAAAAACCCGAATTTAACCTGAAAACAAAGGTGCTGAACTGCTAAAAGCTGAAGGTTACACAGAAGGAGTTGGAAAAAAACTGAAAATGTTTTAAATGTAAATTAGAAAACCCTAAGAAATGAGAAAAGAACATTTAGAGTCAGAAAACATCTGAATGAATATTAAAAGGTCATATTCTTTGAATCACTGAATGACTCAAATGTGATCCCTCCACTTTGATCCACACAGTTTAAAAAGTTTAAATGCCTGAGCTTTGAAAGATATGGTGTTGGAAAGAGAACAATAATGGCGACAATTTGAGGGTAAAATGATGGCTGTAACACTGTGGACACAGCAGCAGTTGAAAGAGAAGTGCTTAAGATGAATCTTGGTACAGTGGCAGGCAGAGCTCGTTAAGCAGGCAGGTGTGAGCCTGGTTGCTATAGTGACTGCACCCAATGGCTCCATACACACGTACACAGACATGCACCTCACTTTTGCTGCTTAAAATGAACAGAAAAGTCAGGCCCAAACAAATTCTTCCCAAATGAAAAGTACATGTCGTATTGACAAAATTCTTTCACCGTGAGCGACAGCCATGTCTAGTCTACCTAATTCTCAGTTTTCATGCCTGTGGAGTTTATTATATGGACGTGGTGACAGTGTAAAGACACCATGCTCTTCTGATTTTCAAACGAACCTTCTGAGCCATTTTAACATTAGAGTCTATGGAAGAGTTGGAGGGAGGAGGCTGTGCATTGGTGACATTTATGAAAGAACCATAACACCTAGTACAATAGTAAACACATTGGATGAAAGAGGACAGCCATGGCTACGTTTTGAGGGTAAAATCATACCTGTAGAGCAAACGCTGTGGACACAGCAGCAGTTTTAAAAAAGATTTTAAGATTAATTTTTTTGCTCCTCTCACTCTAGCAGTTGAGCTGTCTCACTCTAGCCCCAACATTCCGTCCCATACACACCCATTATAAACTCTGAAACGGGTGAAAAAACATCATGAAAGTTAAACTGGAACTGAAGAAAAAGTATAATAGATATTGAAAAGATAAATACAAGTTGAATAGTTGAATGTCTTGTCTTCGTTTTAAAGTTTGAATGGTGGCTCTATGTCAATGTATGTGGAAGTAGTAAGAGTTTAAAAATGAGTAAGTTGAATGAGGATTTGAAGGGTCTCCCCATTGAAATACATTATAAATTTTTGTTGAATAAAGTTGAATAAAATTAAAAATATAAATGTTAAAAATATGAAAAATAGAAGCAGTGTTGTCCAAAAGAATAGGAATCTAACGGTGTTTGAATGGTTTTTCTAAGTTGAACGGTTTTGAAGGAGTAGGCTTTGAAAAAACGTACGGAAAAATAAAATATAATAATAATAATAATAATAATAAAGATTCGAATAACAATACTGTGAATGCTTTTCAAGCATTCACACTAACTAGAAAGTGCATTTTCTGAAGAAACTGCAGTGTGAATGCTTGAATCTGAATGTATGCACTGAAATGAATTAATTGCTGAATTTTGAGTTAAAAATATTGAATGAGATAAAAAACAAAACAAAAAAAAACCCCCGAATTTAACCTGAAAACAAAGGTGCTGAACTGCTAAAAGCTGAAGGTTACACAGAAGAAGAAGTTGGAAAAAAACTGAAAATGTTTTAAATGTAAATTAGAAAACCCTAAGAAATGAGAAAAGAACATTTAGAGTCAGAAAACATCTGAATGAATATTAAAAGGTCATATTCTTTGAATCACTGAATGACTAAAATGTGATCCCTCCACTTTGATCCACACAGTTTAAAAAGTTTAAATGCCTGAGCTTTGAAAGATACGGTGTTGGAAAGAGAACAATAATGGCGACAATTTGAGGGTAAAATGATGGCTGTAACACTGTGGACACAGCAGCAGTTGAAAGAGAAGTGCTTAAGATGAATCTTGGTACAGTGGCAGGCAGAGCTCGTTAAGCAGGCAGGTGTGAGCCTGGTTGCTATAGTGACCGCACCCAATGGCTCCATACACACGTACACAGACATGCGCCTCACTTTTGCTGCTTAAAATGAACAGAAAAGTCAGGCCGAAACAAATCGCTCCCAAATGAAAAGTAAAAGTCGTATTGACAAAATTCTTTCACCGTGAGCGACAGCAATGTCTAGTCTACCTAATTCTCAGTTTTCATGCCTGTGGAGCTTATTATATGGACGTGGTGACAGTGGAAAGACACCATGCTCTTCTGATTTTCAAACGAACCTTCTGAGCCATTTTAACATTAGAGTCTATGGAAGAGTTGGAGGGAGGAGGCTGTGCATTGGTGACATTTATGAAAGAACCATAACACCTAGTACAATAGTAAACACATTGGATGAAAGAGGACAGCGATGGCTACGTTTTGAGGGTAAAATCATACCTGTAGAGCAAACGCTGCGGACACAGCAGCAGTTTTAAAAAAGATTTTAAGATTAATTTTTTTGCTCCTCTCACTCTAGCAGTTGAGCTGCCTCACTCTAGCCCCAACATTCCGTCCCATACACACCCATTATAAACTCTGAAACGGGTGAAAAAACATCATGAAACTTAAACTGGAACTGAAGAAAAAGTATAATAGATATTGAAAAGATAAATACAAGTTGAATAGTTGAATGTCTTGTCTTCGTTTTAAAGTTTGAATGGTGGCTCTATGTCAATGTATGTGGAAGTAGTAAGAGTTTAAAAATGAGTAAGTTGAATGAGGATTTGAAGGGTCTCCCCATTGAAATACATTATAAATTTTTGTTGAATAAAGTTGAATAAAATTAAAAATATAAATGTTAAAAATATGAAAAATAGAAGCAGTGTTGTCCAAAATAATAGGAATCTAACGGTGTTTGAATGGTTTTTCTAAGTTGAACGGTTTTGAAGGAGTAGGCTTACAAAAAACGTACGGAAAAATAAAATATAATAATAATAATAACTAGAAAGTGCATTTTCTGAAGAAACTGCAGTGTGAATGCTTGAATCTGAATGTATGCACTGAAATGAATTAATTGCTGAATTTTGAGTTAAAAATATTAAATGAAATTTAAAAAAAACAACAAAAAAAACCCAAATTTAACCTGAAAACAAAAGTGCTGAACTGCTAAAAGCTGAAGGTTACACAGAAGAAGTTGGAAAAAAGCTGAAAATGTTTTAATTGTAAATTAGAAAAACCTAAGAAATGAGAAAAGAACATTTAGAGTCAGAAAACATCTGAAAGAATATTAAAAGGTCATATTCTTTGAATCACTGAATGACTCAAATGTGATCCCTCCACTTGGACCCACACAGTTTAAAAAGTTGACATCTCTGAGCTTTGAAAGACAAGATGTTGGAAAAAGAACAACGATGGCGACGTTTTGAGGGTAAAATGATGGCTTTAACACTGTGGACACAGCAGCAGTTGAAAGAGAAGTGTTTAAGATTAATTTTGGCAGAGTGGCAGAGAGAGCTCGTTAAGCAGGCAGGTGTGAGCCTGGTTGCTATAGTGACCGCACCCAATGGCTCCATACACACGGACACAGACATGCACCTCACTTTTGCTGCTTAAAATGAACAGAAAAGTCAGGCCCAAACAAATTCTTCCCAAATGAAAAGTACATGTCGTATTGACAAAATTCTTTCACCGTGAGCGACAGCAATGTCTAGTCTACCTAATTCTCAGTTTTCATGCCTGTGGAGCTTATTATATGGACGTGGTGACAGTAGAAAGACACCATGCTCTTCTGATTTTCAAACGAACCTTCTGAGCCATTTTAACATTAGAGTCTATGGAAGAGTTGGAGGGAGGAGGCTGTGCATTGGTGACATTTATGAAAGAACCATAACACCTAGGACAATAGTAAACACATTGGATGAAAGAGGACAGCCATGGCTACGTTTTGAGGGTAAAATCATACCTGTAGAGCAAACGCTGCGGACACAGCAGCAGTTTTAAAAAAGATTTTAAGATTAATTTTTTTGCTCCTCTCACTCTAGCAGTTGAGCTGCCTCACTCTAGCCCCAACATTCCGTCCCATACACACCCATTATAAACTCTGAAACGGGTGAAAAAACATCATGAAACTTAAACTGGAACTGAAGAAAAAGTATAATAGATATTGAAAAGATAAATACAAGTTGAATAGTTGAATGTCTTGTCTTCGTTTTAAAGTTTGAATGGTGGCTCTATGTCAATGTATGTGGAAGTAGTAAGAGTTTAAAAATGAGTAAGTTGAATGAGGATTTGAAGGGTCTCCCCATTGAAATACATTATAAATTTTTGTTGAATAAAGTTGAATAAAATTAAAAATATAAATGTTAAAAATATGAAAAATAGAAGCAGTGTTGTCCAAAAGAATAGGAATCTAACGGTGTTTGAATGGTTTTTCTAAGTTGAACGGTTTTGAAGGAGTAGGCTTTCAAAAAACGTACGGAAAAATAATAAAATATAATAATAAAGACTAGAAAGTGCATTTTCTGAAGAAACTGCAGTGTGAATGCTTGAATCTGAATGTATGCACTGAAATGAATTAATTGCTGAATTTTGAGTTAAAAATATTTAATGAGATTAAAAAAAAACAAAAAAAAAAACGAATTTAACCTGAAAACAAAGGTGCTGAACTGCTAAAAGCTGAAGGTTACACAGAAGAAGGAGTTGGAAAAAAACTGAAAATGTTTTAAATGTAAATTAGAAAACCCTAAGAAATGAGAAAAGAACATTTAGAGTCAGAAAACATCTGAATGAATATTAAAAGGTCATATTCTTTGAATCACTGAATGACTAAAATGTGATCCCTCCACTTTGATCCACACAGTTTAAAAAGTTTAAATGCCTGAGCTTTGAAAGATACGGTGTTGGAAAGAGAACAATAATGGCGACAATTTGAGGGTAAAATGATGGCTGTAACACTGTGGACACAGCAGCAGTTGAAAGAGAAGTGCTTAAGATGAATCTTGGTACAGTGGCAGGCAGAGCTCGTTAAGCAGGCAGGTGTGAGCCTGGTTGCTATAGTGACCGCACCCAATGGCTCCATACACACGTACACAGACATGCGCCTCACTTTTGCTGCTTAAAATGAACAGAAAAGTCAGGCCGAAACAAATCGTTCCCAAATGAAAAGTATAGGTCGTATTGACAAAATTCTTTCACCGTGAGTGACAGCAATGTCTAGTCTACTGAATTCTCAGTTTTCATGCCTGTGGAGTTTATTATATGGACGTGGTGACAGTGGAAAGACACCATGCTCTTCTGATTTTCAAACGAACCTTCTGAGCCATTTTAACATTAGAGTCTATGGAAGAGTTGGAGGGAGGAGGCTGTGCATTGGTGACATTTATGAAAGAACCATAACACCTAGGACAATAGTAAACACATTGGATGAAAGAGGACAGCGATGGCTACGTTTTGAGGGTAAAATCATACCTGTAGAGCAAACGCTGCGGACACAGCAGCAGTTTTAAAAAAGATTTTAAGATTAATTTTTTTGCTCCTCTCACTCTAGCAGTTGAGCTGCCTCACTCTAGCCCCAACATTCCGTCCCATACACACCCATTATAAACTCTGAAACGGGTGAAAAAACATCATGAAACTTAAACTGGAACTGAAGAAAAAGTATAATAGATATTGAAAAGATAAATACAAGTTGAATAGTTGAATGTCTTGTCTTCGTTTTAAAGTTTGAATGGTGGCTCTATGTCAATGTATGTGGAAGTAGTAAGAGTTTAAAAATGAGTAAGTTGAATGAGAATTTGAAGGGTCTCCCCATTGAAATACATGGGAAATTTTTGTTGAATAAAGTTGAATAAAATTAAAAATATAAATGTTAAAAATGAGAAAATTAGAAGCAGTCATGTCCAAAATAATAGGAATCTAACGATGTTTGAATGGTTTTTCTAAGTTGAACGGTTTTGAAGGAGTAGGCTTTGAAAAAACGTACGGAAAAATAAAATATAATAATAATAATAATAATAATAAAGATTAGAAGAACAATACTGTGAATGCTTTTCAAGCATTCACACTAATTAGAAGAACAATACTGTGAATGCTTTTCAAGCATTCACACTAATAAAGATTCGAATAACAATACTGTGAATGCTTTTCAAGCATTCACACTAATAACTAGAAAGTGCATTTTCTGAAGAAACTGCAGTGTGAATGCTTGAATCTGAATGTATGCATTGAAATGAAATAATTACTGAATTTAAGTTAAAAATTTTGAATGAGATTAAAAAAAACAAAAAAAAAAACCCGAATTTAACCTGAAAACAAAAGTGCTGAACTGCTAAAAGCTGAAGGTTACACAGAAGAAGGAGTTGGAAAAAAACTGAAAATGTTTTAAATGTAAATTAGAAAACCCTAAGAAATGAGAAAAGAACATTTAGAGTCAGAAAACATCTGAATGAATATTAAAAGGTCATATTCTTTGAATCACTGAATGACTCAAATGTGATCCCTCCACTTTGATCCACACAGTTTAAAAAGTTTAAATGCCTGAGCTTTGAAAGATACGGTGTTGGAAAGAGAACAATAATGGCGACAATTTGAGGGTAAAATGATGGCTGTAACACTGTGGACACAGCAGCAGTTGAAAGAGAAGTGCTTAAGATGGATCTTGGTACAGTGGCAGGCAGAGCTCGTTAAGCAGGCAGGTGTGAGCCTGGTTGCTATAGTGACCGCACCCAATGGCTCCATACACACGTACACAGACATGCGCCTCACTTTTGCTGCTTAAAATGAACAGAAAAGTCAGGCCGAAACAAATCGCTCCCAAATGAAAAGTAAAAGTCGTATTGACAAAATTCTTTCACCGTGAGCGACAGCAATGTCTAGTCTACCTAATTCTCAGTTTTCATGCCTGTGGAGCTTATTATATGGACGTGGTGACAGTGGAAAGACACCATGCTCTTCTGATTTTCAAACGAACCTTCTGAGCCATTTTAACATTAGAGTCTATGGAAGAGTTGGAGGGAGGAGGCTGTGCATTGGTGACATTTATGAAAGAACCATAACACCTAGTACAATAGTAAACACATTGGATGAAAGAGGACAGCCATGGCTACGTTTTGAGGGTAAAATCATACCTGTAGAGCAAACGCTGCGGACACAGCAGCAGTTTTAAAAAAGATTTTAAGATTAATTTTTTTGCTCCTCTCACTCTAGCAGTTAAGCTGCCTCACTCTAGCCCCAACATTCCGTCCCATACACACCCATTATAAACTCTGAAACGGGTGAAAAAACATCATGAAACTTAAACTGGAACTGAAGAAAAAGTATAAAAGATATTGAAAAGATAAATACAAGTTGAATAGTTGAATGTCTTGTCTTCGTTTTAAAGTTTGAATGGTGGCTCTATGTCAATGTATGTGGAAGTAGTAAGAGTTTAAAAATGAGTAAGTTGAATGAGGATTTGAAGGGTCTCCCCATTGAAATACATTATAAATTTTTGTTGAATAAAGTTGAATAAAATTAAAAATATAAATGTTAAAAATATGAAAAATAGAAGCAGTGTTGTCCAAAAGAATAGGAATCTAACGGTGTTTGAATGGTTTTTCTAAGTTGAACGGTTTTGAAGGAGTAGGCTTACAAAAAACGTACGGAAAAATAAAATATAATAATAATAATAACTAGAAAGTGCATTTTCTGAAGAAACTGCAGTGTGAATGCTTGAATCTGAATGTATGCACTGAAATGAATTAATTGCTGAATTTTGAGTTAAAAATATTGAATGAGATTTAAAAAAAACAACAAAAAAAAACGAATTTAACCTGAAAACAAAGGTGCTGAACTGCTAAAAGCTGAAGGTTACACAGAAGAAGAAGTTGGAAAAAAGCTGAAAATGTTTTAATTGTAAATTAGAAAAACCTAAGAAATGAGAAAAGAACATTTAGAGTCAGAAAACATCTGAAAGAATATTAAAAGGTCATATTCTTTGAATCACTGAATGACTAAAATGTGATCCCTCCACTTGGATCCACACAGTTTAAAAAGTTTACATCTCTGAGCTTTGAAAGACAAGATGTTGGAAAGAGAACAACGATGGCGACGTTTTGGGGGTAAAATGATGGCTGTAACACTGTGGAGACAGCAGCAGTTGAAAGAGAAGTGTTTCAGATGAATCTTGGCAGAGTGAGAGAGAGAGCTCGTTAAGCAGGCAGGTGTGAGCCTGGTTGCTATAGTGACCGCACCCAATGGCTCCATACACACGGACACAGACATGCACCTCACTTTTGCTGCTTAAAATGAACAGAAAAGTCAGGCCGAAACAAATCGTTCCCATATGAAAAGTACAAGTCGTATTGACGAAATTCTTTCACCGTGAGCGACAGCAATGTCTAGTCTACTGAATTCTCAGTTTTCATGCCTGTGGAGTTTATTATATGGACGTGGTGACAGTGGAAAGACACCATGCTCTTCTGATTTTCAAAAGAACCTTCTGAGCCATTTTAACATTAGAGTCTATGGAAGAGTTGGAGGGAGGAGGCTGTGCATTGGTGACATTTACGAAAGAACCATAACACCTAGGACAATAGTAAACACATTGGATGAAAGAGGACAGCGATGGCTACGTTTTGAGGGTAAAATGGTGGCTGTAGAGCAAACGCTGTGGACACAGCAGCAGTTTTAAAAAATATTTTAAGATTAATTTTTTTGCTCCTCTCACTCTAGCAGTTGAGCTCTCTCACTCTAGCCCCAACATTCCGTCCCATACACACCCATTATAAACTCTGAAACGGGTGAAAAAACATCATGAAACTTAAACTGGAACTGAAGAAAAAGTATAATAGATATTGAAAAGATAAATACAAGTTGAATAGTTGAATGTCTTGTCTTCGTTTTAAAGTTTGAATGGTGGCTCTATGTCAATGTATGTGGAAGTAGTAAGAGTTTAAAAATGAGTAAGTTGAATGAGGATTTGAAGGGTCTCCCCATTGAAATACATTATAAATTTTTGTTGAATAAAGTTGAATAAAATTAAAAATATAAATGTTAAAAATGAGAAAAATAGAAGCAGTGTTGTCCAAAAGAATAGGAATCTAACGGTGTTTGAATGGTTTTTCTAAGTTGAACGGTTTTGAAGGAGTAGGATTACAAAAAACGTACGGAATAGATAAAATATAATAACTAGAAAGTGCATTTTCTGAAGAAACTGCAGTGTGAATGCTTGAATCTGAATGTATGCACTGAAATGAATTAATTGCTGAATTTTGAGTTAAAAATATTGAATGAGATTAAAAAAAAAACAAAAAAAAAAAAACGAATTTAACCTGAAAACAAAGGTGCTGAACTGCGAAAAGCTGAAGGTTACACAGAAGAAGGAGTTGGAAAAAAACTGAAAATGTTTTAAATGTAAATTAGAAAACCCTAAGAAATGAGAAAAGAACATTTAGAGTCAGAAAACATCTGAATGAATATTAAAAGGTCATATTCTTTGAATCACTGAATGACTCAAATGTGATCCCTCCACTTTGATCCACACAGTTTAAAAAGTTTAAATGCCTGAGCTTTGAAAGATACGGTGTTGGAAAGAGAACAATAATGGCGACAATTTGAGGGTAAAATGATGGCTGTAACACTGTGGACACAGCAGCAGTTGAAAGAGAAGTGTTTAAGATGAATCTTGGCAGAGTGGCAGGCAGAGCTCGTTAAGCAGGCAGGTGTGAGCCTGGTTGCTATAGTGACCGCACCCAATGGCTCCATACACACGAACACAGACATGCACCTCACTTTTGCTGCTTAAAATGAACAGAAAAGTCAGGCCAAAACAAATCGTTCCCATATGAAAAGTACAAGTCGTATTGACGAAATTCTTTCACCGTGAGCGACAGCAATGTCTACTCTACTGAATTCTCAGTTTTCATGCCTGTGGACTTTATTATATGGACGTGGTGACAGTGGAAAGACACCATGCTCTTCTGATTTTCAAAAGAACCTTCTGAGCCATTTTAACATTAGAGTCTATGGAAGAGTTGGAGGGAGGAGGCTGTGCATTGGTGACATTTATGAAAGAACCATAACACCTAGGACAATAGTAAACACATTGGATGAAAGAGGACAGCGATGGCTACGTTTTGAGGGTAAAATGGTGGCTGTAGAGCAAACGCTGTGGACACAGCAGCAGTTTTAAAAAATATTTTAAGATTAATTTTTTTGCTCCTCTCACTCTAGCAGTTGAGCTCTCTCACTCTAGCCCCAACATTCCGTCCCATACACACCCATTATAAACTCTGAAACGGGTGAAAAAACATCATGAAACTTAAACTGGAACTGAAGAAAAAGTATAATAGATATTGAAAAGATAAATACAAGTTGAATAGTTGAATGTCTTGTCTTCGTTTTAAAGTTTGAATGGTGGCTCTATGTCAATGTATGTGAAAGTAGTAAGAGTTTAAAAATGAGTAAGTTGAATGAGGATTTGAAGGGTCTCCCCATTGAAATACATTATAAATTTTTGTTGAATAAAGTTGAATAAAATTAAAAATATAAATGTTAAAAATATGAAAAATAGAAGCAGTGTTGTCCAAAAGAATAGGAATCTAACGGTGTTTGAATGGTTTTTCTAAGTTGAACGGTTTTGAAGGAGTAGGCTTTCAAAAAACGTACGGAAAAATAATAAAATATAACTAGAAAGTGCATTTTCTGAAGAAACTGCAGTGTGAATGCTTGAATCTGAATGTATGCACTGAAATGAATTAATTGCTGAATTTTGAGTTAAAAATTTTGAATGAGATAAAAAAAAAAAAAAACAACCTGAATTTAACCTGAAAACAACAGTGCTGAACTGCTAAAAGCTGAAGGTTACACAGAAGAAGAAGTTGGAAAAAAGCTGAAAATGTTTTAATTGTAAATTAGAAAAACCTAAGAAATGAGAAAAGAACATTTAGAGTCAGAAAACATCTGAAAGAATATTAAAAGGTCATATTCTTTGAATCACTGAATGACTAAAATGTGATCCCTCCACTTGGATCCACACAGTTTAAAAAGTTTAAATGTCTGAGCTTTGAAAGACAAGATGTTGGAAAGAGAACAACGATGGCGACATTTTGAGGGTAAAATGATGGCTTTAACACTGTGGACACAGCAGCAGTTGAAAGAGAAGTGTTTAAGATGAATCTTGGCAGAGTGGCAGGCAGAGCTCGTTAAGCAGGCAGGTGTGAGCCTGGTTGCTATAGTGACCGCACCCAATGGCTCCATACACACGACACAGACATGCACCTCACTTTTGCTGCTTAAAATGAACAGAAAAGTCAGGCCGAAACAAATCGTTCCCAAATGAAAAGTACATGTCGTACTGACAAAATTCTTTCACCGTGAGCGACAGCCATGTCTAGTCTACCTAATTCTCAGTTTTCATGCCTGTGGAGCTTATTATATGGACGTGGTGACAGTGTAAAGACACCATGCTCTTCTGATTTTCAAACGAACCTTCTGAGCCATTTTAACATTAGAGTCTATGGAAGAGTTGGAGGGAGGAGGCTGTGCATTGGTGACATTTATGAAAGAACCATAACACCTAGGACAATAGTAAACACATTGGATGAAAGAGGACAGCCATGGCTACGTTTTGAGGGTAAAATCATACCTGTAGAGCAAACGCTGCGGACACAGCAGCAGTTTTAAAAAAGATTTTAAGATTAATTTTTTTGCTCCTCTCACTCTAGCAGTTGAGCTGCCTCACTCTAGCCCCAACATTCCGTCCCATACACACCCATTATAAACTCTGAAACGGGTGAAAAAACATCATGAAACTTAAACTGGAACTGAAGAAAAAGTATAATAGATATTGAAAAGATAAATACAAGTTGAATAGTTGAATGTCTTGTCTTCGTTTTAAAGTTTGAATGGTGGCTCTATGTCAATGTATGTGGAAGTAGTAAGAGTTTAAAAATGAGTAAGTTGAATGAGGATTTGAAGGGTCTCCCCATTGAAATACATTATAAATTTTTGTTGAATAAAGTTGAATAAAATTAAAAATATAAATGTTAAAAATGAGAAAAGTAGAAGCAGTCATGTCCAAAAGAATAGGAATCTAATGGTGTTTGAATGGTTTTTCTAAGTTGAACGGTTTTGAAGGAGTAGGAGTACAAAAAACGTACGGAATAGATAAAATATAATAATAATAAAGATTAGAAGAACAATACTGTGAATGCTTTTCAAGCATTCACACTAACTAGAAAGTGCATTTTCTGAAGAAACTGCAGTGTGAATGCTTGAATCTGAATGTATGCACTGAAATGAATTAATTGCTGAATTTTGAGTTAAAAATATTGAATGAGATTTAAAAAAAACAACAAAAAAAAACGAATTTAACCTGAAAACAAAGGTGCTGAACTGCTAAAAGCTGAAGGTTACACAGAAGAAGAAGTTGGAAAAAAGCTGAAAATGTTTTAATTGTAAATTAGAAAAACCTAAGAAATGAGAAAAGAACATTTAGAGTCAGAAAACATCTGAAAGAATATTAAAAGGTCATATTCTTTGAATCACTGAATGACTAAAATGTGATCCCTCCACTTGGATCCACACAGTTTAAAAAGTTTACATCTCTGAGCTTTGAAAGACAAGATGTTGGAAAGAGAACAACGATGGCGACGTTTTGAGGGTAAAATGATGGCTGTAACACTGTGGAGACAGCAGCAGTTGAAAGAGAAGTGTTTCAGATGAATCTTGGCAGAGTGAGAGAGAGAGCTCGTTAAGCAGGCAGGTGTGAGCCTGGTTGCTATAGTGACCGCACCCAATGGCTCCATACACACGGACACAGACATGCACCTCACTTTTGCTGCTTAAAATGAACAGAAAAGTCAGGCCGAAACAAATCGTTCCCATATGAAAAGTACAAGTCGTATTGACGAAATTCTTTCACCGTGAGCGACAGCAATGTCTAGTCTACTGAATTCTCAGTTTTCATGCCTGTGGAGTTTATTATATGGACGTGGTGACAGTGGAAAGACACCATGCTCTTCTGATTTTCAAAAGAACCTTCTGAGCCATTTTAACATTAGAGTCTATGGAAGAGTTGGAGGGAGGAGGCTGTGCATTGGTGACATTTATGAAAGAACCATAACACCTAGGACAATAGTAAACACATTGGATGAAAGAGGACAGCCATGGCTACGTTTTGAGGGTAAAATGGTGGCTGTAGAGCAAACGCTGTGGACACAGCAGCAGTTTTAAAAAATATTTTAAGATTAATTTTTTTGCTCCTCTCACTCTAGCAGTTGAGCTCTCTCACTCTAGCCCCAACATTCCGTCCCATACACACCCATTATAAACTCTGAAACGGGTGAAAAAACATCATGAAACTTAAACTGGAACTGAAGAAAAAGTATAATAGATATTGAAAAGATAAATACAAGTTGAATAGTTGAATGTCTTGTCTTCGTTTTAAAGTTTGAATGGTGGCTCTATGTCAATGTATGTGGAAGTAGTAAGAGTTTAAAAATGAGTAAGTTGAATGAGGATTTGAAGGGTCTCCCCATTGAAATACATTATAAATTTTTGTTGAATAAAGTTGAATAAAATTAAAAATATAAATGTTAAAAATGAGAAAAATAGAAGCAGTGTTGTCCAAAAGAATAGGAATCTAACGGTGTTTGAATGGTTTTTCTAAGTTGAACGGTTTTGAAGGAGTAGGATTACAAAAAACGTACGGAATAGATAAAATATAATAATAATAATAAAGATTAGAAGAACAATACTGTGAATGCTTTTCAAGCATTCACACTAATAAAGATTCGAATAACAATACTGTGAATGCTTTTCAAGCATTCACACTAACTAGAAAGTGCATTTTCTGAAGAAACTGCAGTGTGAATGCTTGAATCTGAATGTATGCACTGAAATGAATTAATTTCTGAATTTTGAGTTAAAAATTTTGAATGAGATAAAAAAACAAAAAAACAACCTGAATTTAACCTGAAAACAACAGTGCTGAACTGCTAAAAGCTGAAGGTTACACAGAAGAAGAAGTTGGAAAAAAGCTGAAAATGTTTTAATTGTAAATTAGAAAAACCTAAGAAATGAGAAAAGAACATTTAGAGTCAGAAAACATCTGAAAGAATATTAAAAGGTCATATTCTTTGAATCACTGAATGACTAAAATGTGATCCCTCCACTTGGACCCACACAGTTTAAAAAGTTTACATCTCTGAGCTTTGAAAGACAAGATGTTGGAAAAAGAACAACGATGGCGACGTTTTGAGGGTAAAATGATGGCTTTAACACTGTGGACACAGCAGCAGTTGAAAGAGAAGTGTTTAAGATGAATCTTGGCAGAGAGAGAGAGAGAGCTCGTTAAGCAGGCAGGTGTGAGCCTGGTTGCTATAGTGACCGCACCCAAGGGCTCCATACACACGGACACAGACATGCACCTCACTTTTGCTGCTTAAAATGAACAGAAAAGTCAGGCCGAAACAAATCGCTCCCAAATGAAAAGTATAGGTCGTATTGACAAAATTCTTTCACCGTGAGCGACAGCAATGTCTAGTCTACCTAATTCTCAGTTTTCATGCCTGTGGAGCTTATTATATGGACGTGGTGACAGTGGAAAGACACCATGCTCTTCTGATTTTCAAACGAACCTTCTGAGCCATTTTAACATTAGAGTCTATGGAAGAGTTGGATGGAGGAGGCTGTGCATTGGTGGCATTTATGAAAGAACCATAACACCTAGGACAATAGTAAACACATTGGATGAAAGAGGACAGCCATGGCTACGTTTTGAGGGTAAAATCATACCTGTAGAGCAAACGCTGCGGACACAGCAGCAGTTTTAAAAAAGATTTTAAGATTAATTTTTTTGCTCCTCTCACTCTAGCAGTTGAGCTGTCTCACTCTAGCCCCAACATTCCGTCCCATACACACCCATTATAAACTTTGAAACGGGTGAAAAAACATCATGAAACTTAAACTGGAACTGAAGAAAAAGTATAATAGATATTGAAAAGATAAATACAAGTTGAATAGTTGAATGTCTTGTCTTCGTTTTAAAGTTTGAATGGTGGCTCTATGTCAATGTATGTGGAAGTAGATACAGTTTAAAGAGGAGGAAGTTGAATGAGAATTTGAAGGGTCTCCCCATTGAAATACATTATAAATTTTTGTTGAAAAAAGTTGAATAAAATTAAAAATATAAATGTTAAAAATGAGAAAAATAGAAGCAATGTTGTCCAAAAGAATAGGAATCTAACGGTGTTTGAATGGTTTTTCTAAGTTGAACGGTTTTGAAGGAGATAGATTACAAAAAACGTACGGAATACAGAATAATAATAAAATAGAATAAAGATTAGAAGAACAATACTGTGAATGCTTTTCAAGCATTCACACTAACTAGAAAGTGCATTTTCTGAAGAAACTGCAGTGTGAATGCTTGAATCTGAATGTATGCACTGAAATGAATTAATTGCTGAATTCTAAGTTAAAAATGTTGAATGAGATTGAAAAAAAACCAAAAAAAAACAAAACGAATTTAACCTGAAAACAACAGTGCTGAACTGCTAAAAGCTGAAGGTTACACAGAAGAAGAAGTTGGAAAAAAGCTGAAAATGTTTTAATTGTAAATTAGAAAAACCTAAGAAATGAGAAAAGAACATTTAGAGTCAGAAAACATCTGAATGAATATTAAAAGGTCATATTCTTTGAATCACTGAATGACTAAAATGTGATCCCTCCACTTGGACCCACACAGTTTAAAAAGTTTACATCTCTGAGCTTTGAAAGACAAGATGTTGGAAAAAGAACAACGATGGCGACGTTTTGAGGGTAAAATGATGGCTTTAACACTGTGGACACAGCAGCAGTTGAAAGAGAAGTGTTTAAGATGAATCTTGGCAGAGTGGCAGAGAGAGCTCGTTAAGCAGGCAGGTGTGAGCCTGGTTGCTATAGTGACCGCACCCAATGGCTCCATACACACGTACACAGACATGCGCCTCACTTTTGCTCCTTAAAATGAACAGAAAAGTCAGGCCGAAACAAATCGTTCCCAAATGAAAAGTAAAAGTCGTATTGACAAAATTCTTTCACCGTGAGCGACAGCAGCTTCTAGTCTACCGAATTCTCAGTTTTCATGCCTGTGGAGTTTATTATATGGACGTGGTGACAGTGGAAAGACACCATGCTCTTCTGATTTTCAAACGAACCTTCTGAGCCATTTTAACATTAGAGTCTATGGAAGAGTTGGAGGGAGGAGGCTGTGCATTGGTGACATTTACGAAAGAACCATAACACCTAGGACAATAGTAAACACATTGGATGAAAGAGGACAGCCATGGCTACGTTTTGAGGGTAAAATCATACCTGTAGAGCAAACGCTGCGGACACAGCAGCAGTTTTAAAAAAGATTTTAAGATTAATTTTTTTGCTCCTCTCACTCTAGCAGTTGAGCTGCCTCACTCTAGCCCCAACATTCCGTCCCATACACACCCATTATAAACTCTGAAACGGGTGAAAAAACATCATGAAACTTAAACTGGAACTGAAGAAAAAGTATAATAGATATTGAAAAGATAAATACAAGTTGAATAGTTGAATGTCTTGTCTTCGTTTTAAAGTTTGAATGGTGGCTCTATGTCAATGTATGTGGAAGTAGTAAGAGTTTAAAAATGAATAAGTTGAATGAGAATTTGAAGGGTCTCCCCATTGAAATACATGGGAAATTTTGGGAAATTTTTTTTGAATAAAGTTGAATAAAATTAAAAATATAAATGTTAAAAATATGAAAAATAGAAGCAGTCATGTCCAAAAGAAGAGGAATCTAATGGTGTTTGAATGGTTTTTCTAAGTTGAACGGTTTTGAAGGAGTAGGAGTACAAAAAACGTACGGAATACAGAATAAAATATAATAACTAGAAAGTGCATTTTCTGAAGAAACTGCAGTGTGAATGCTTGAATCTGAATGTATGGACTGAAATGAATTAATTGCTGAATTTTGAGTTAAAAATATTGAATGAAATTAAAAAAAAAACAAAAAAACAAATTTAACCTGAAAACAAAGGTGCTGAACTGCTAAAAGCTGAAGGTTACACAGAAGCAGAAGTTGGAAAAAAGCTGAAAATGTTTTAATTGTAAATTAGAAAAACCTAAGAAATGAGAAAAGAACATTTAGAGTCAGAAAACATCTGAAAGAATATTAAAAGGTCATATTCTTTGAATCACTGAATGACTAAAATGTGATCCCTCCACTTGGATCCACACAGTTTAAAAAGTTTAAATGTCTGAGCTTTGAAAGACAAGATGTTGGAAAGAGAACAACGATGGTGACTTTTTGAGGGTAAAATGATGGCTTTAACACTGTGGACACAGCAGCAGTTGAAAGAGAAGTGTTTAAGATGAATCTTGGCAGAGTGGCAGAGAGAGCTCGTTAAGCAGGCAGGTGTGAGCCTGGTTGCTATAGTGACCGCACCCAATGGCTCCATACACACGACACAGACATGCACCTCACTTTTGCTGCTTAAAATGAACAGAAAAGTCAGGCCGAAACAAATCGTTCCCAAATGAAAAGTACATGTCGTACTGACAAAATTCTTTCACCGTGAGCGACAGCAATGTCTAGTCTACCTAATTCTCAGTTTTCATGCCTGTGGAGCTTATTATATGGACGTGGTGACAGTGGAAAGACACCATGCTCTTCTGATTTTCAAACGAACCTTCTGAGCCATTTTAACATTAGAGTCTATGGAAGAGTTGGAGGGAGGAGGCTGTGCATTGGTGACATTTATGAAAGAACCATAACACCTAGGACAATAGTAAACACATTGGATGAAAGAGGACAGCGATGGCTACGTTTTGAGGGTAAAATCATACCTGTAGAGCAAACGCTGCAGACACAGCAGCAGTTTTAAAAAAGATTTTAAGATTAATTTTTTTGCTCCTCTCACTCTAGCAGTTGAGCTGCCTCACTCTAGCCCCAACATTCCGTCCCATACACACCCATTATAAACTCTGAAACGGGTGAAAAAACATCATGAAACTTAAACTGGAACTGAAGAAAAAGTATAATAGATATTGAAAAGATAAATACAAGTTGAATAGTTGAATGTCTTGTCTTCGTTTTAAAGTTTGAATGGTGGCTCTATGTCAACGTATGTGGAAGTAGATACAGTTTAAAGAGGAGGAAGTTGAATGAGAATTTGAAGGTTCTCTCCATTGAAATACATTATACATTTTTGTTAAATAAAGTTGAATAAAATTAAAAATATAAATGTTAAAAATGAGAAAAGTAGAAGCATTCATGTCCAAAAGAATAGGAATCTAACGGTGTTTGAATGGTTTTTCTAAGTTGAGCGGTTTTGAAGGAGTGAGATGCCAAAAAACGTACGGAATATATAATAATAATAATAATAATAATAAAGATTCGAATAACAATACTGTGAATGCTTTTCAAGCATTCACACTAACTAGAAAGTGCATTTTCTGAAGAAACTGCAGTGTGAATGCTTGAATCTGAATGTATGCATTGAAATGAAATAATTACTGAATTTAAGTTAAAAATTTTGAATGAGATAAAAAAAAAACAACCCGAATTTAACCTGAAAACAAAAGTGCTGAACTGCTAAAAGCTGAAGGTTACACAGAAGAAGAAGTTGGAAAAAAGCTGAAAATGTTTTAATTGTAAATTAGAAAAACCTAAGAAATGAGAAAAGAACATTTAGAGTCAGAAAACATCTGAAAGAATATTAAAAGGTCATATTCTTTGAATCACTGAATGACTAAAATGTGATCCCTCCACTTGGACCCACACAGTTTAAAAAGTTTACATCTCTGAGCTTTGAAAGACAAGATGTTGGAAAAAGAACAACGATGGCGACGTTTTGAGGGTAAAATGATGGCTTTAACACTGTGGACACAGCAGCAGTTGAAAGAGAAGTGTTTAAGATTAATTTTGGCACAGTGGCAGGCAGAGCTCGTTAAGCAGGCAGGTGTGAGCCTGGTTGCTATAGTGACCGCACCCAATGGCTCCATACACACGGACACAGACATGCACCTCACTTTTGCTGCTTAAAATGAACAGAAAAGTCAGGCCGAAACAAATTGTTCCCAAATGAAAAGTAAAAGTCGTATTGACAAAATTCTTTCACTGTGAGCGACAGCAATGTCTAGTCTACCAAATTCTCAGTTTTCATGTCTGTGGAGTTTATTATATGGACGTGGTGACAGTGGAAAGACACCATGCTCTTCTGATTTTCAAACGAACCTTCTGAGCCATTTTAACATTAGAGTCTATGGAAGAGTTGGAGGGAGGAGGCTGTGCATTGGTGACATTTATGAAAGAACCATAACACCTAGTACAATAGTAAACACATTGGATGAAAGAGGACAGCCATGGCTACGTTTTGAGGGTAAAATCATACCTGTAGAGCAAACGCTGCGGACACAGCAGCAGTTTTAAAAAAGATTTTAAGATTATTTTTTTTGCTCCTCTCACTCTAGCAGTTGAGCTGCCTCACTCTAGCCCCAACATTCCGTCCCATACACACCCATTATAAACTCTGAAACGGGTGAAAAAACATCATGAAACTTAAACTGGAACTGAAGAAAAAGTATAATAGATATTGAAAAGATAAATACAAGTTGAATAGTTGAATGTCTTGTCTTCGTTTTAAAGTTTGAATGGTGGCTCTATGTCAATGTATGTGGAAGTAGATACAGTTTAAAGAGGAGGAAGTTGAATGAGAATTTGAAGGGTCTCCCCATTGAAATACATTATAAATTTTTGTTGAAAAAAGTTGAATAAAATTAAAAATATAAATGTTAAAAATGAGAAAAATAGAAGCAATGTTGTCCAAAAGAATAGGAATCTAACGGTGTTTGAATGGTTTTTCTAAGTTGAACGGTTTTGAAGGAGATAGATTACAAAAAACGTACGGAATACAGAATAATAATAAAATAGAACTAGAAAGTGCATTTTCTGAAGAAACTGCAGTGTGAATGCTTGAATCTGAATGTATGCACTGAAATGAATTAATTGCTGAATTTTGAGTTAAAAATATTGAATGAGATTAAAAAAAAACAAAAAAACAAACAAATTTATCCTGAAAACAAAGGTGCTGAACTGCTAAAAGCTGAAGGTTACACAGAAGAAGGAGTTGGAAAAAAACTGAAAATGTTTTAAATGTAAATTAGAAAACCCTAAGAAATGAGAAAAGAACATTTAGAGTCAGAAAACATCTGAATGAATATTAAAAGGTCATATTCTTTGAATCACTGAATGACTAAAATGTGATCCCTCCACTTGGACCCACACAGTTTAAAAAGTTTACATCTCTGAGCTTTGAAAGACAAGATGTTGGAAAAAGAACAACGATGGCGACGTTTTGAGGGTAAAATGATGGCTGTAACACTGTGGAGACAGCAGCAGTTGAAAGAGAAGTGTTTCAGATGAATCTTGGCAGAGTGAGAGAGAGAGCTCGTTAAGCAGGCAGGTGTGAGCCTGGTTGCTATAGTGACCACACCCAAGGGCTCCATACACACGTACACAGACATGCGCCTCACTTTTGCTGCTTAAAATGAACAGAAAAGTCAGGCCGAAACAAATCGTTCCCATATGAAAAGTACAAGTCGTATTGACAAAATTCTTTCACCGTGAGCGACAGCAATGTCTAGTCTACTGAATTCTCAGTTTTCATGCCTGTGGAGCTTATTATATGGACGTGGTGACAGTGGAAAGACACCATGCTCTTCTGATTTTCAAAAGAACCTTCTGAGCCATTTTAACATTAGAGTCTATGGAAGAGTTGGAGGGAGGAGGCTGTGCATTGGTGACATTTATGAAAGAACCATAACACCTAGGACAATAGTAAACACATTGGATGAAAGAGGACAGCGATGGCTACGTTTTGAGGGTAAAATGGTGGCTGTAGAGCAAACGCTGTGGACACAGCAGCAGTTTTAAAAAATATTTTAAGATTAATTTTTTTGCTCCTCTCACTCTAGCAGTTGAGCTCTCTCACTCTAGCCCCAACATTCCGTCCCATACACACCCATTATAAACTCTGAAACGGGTGAAAAAACATCATGAAACTTAAACTGGAACTGAAGAAAAAGTATAATAGATATTGAAAAGATAAATACAAGTTGAATAGTTGAATGTCTTGTCTTCGTTTTAAAGTTTGAATGGTGGCTCTATGTCAATGTATGTGGAAGTAGTAAGAGTTTAAAAATGAGTAAGTTGAATGAGGATTTGAAGGGTCTCCCCATTGAAATACATTATAAATTTTTGTTGAATAAAGTTGAATAAAATTAAAAATATAAATGTTAAAAATATGAAAAATAGAAGCAGTGTTGTCCAAAAGAATAGGAATCTAACGGTGTTTGAATGGTTTTTCTAAGTTGAACGGTTTTGAAGGAGTAGGCTTTCAAAAAACGTACGGAATAGATAATAATAATAAAATAGAAAGTGCATTTTCTGAAGAAACTGCAGTGTGAATGCTTGAATCTGAATGTATGCACTGAAATGAATTAATTACTGAATTTAAGTTAAAAATCTTGAATGAGATGAAAAAAAACAACCTGAATTTAACCTGAAAACAAAAGTGCTGAACTGCTAAAAGCTGAAGGTTACACAGAAGAAGAAGTTGGAAAAAAGCTGAAAATGTTTTAATTGTAAATTAGAAAAACCTAAGAAATGAGAAAAGAACATTTAGAGTCAGAAAACATCTGAAAGAATATTAAAAGGTCATATTCTTTGAATCACTGAATGACTCAAATGTGATCCCTCCACTTGGACCCACACAGTTTAAAAAGTTTACATCTCTGAGCTTTGAAAGACAAAATGTTGGAAAGAGAACAACGATGGCGACGTTTTGAGGGTAAAATGATGGCTTTAACACTGTGGACACAGCAGCAGTTGAAAGAGAAGTGTTTAAGATGAATCTTGGTACAGTGGCAGGCAGAGCTCGTTAAGCAGGCAGGTGTGAGCCTGGTTGCTATAGTGACCGCACCCAATGGCTCCATACACACGCACACAGACATGCACCTCACTTTTGCTGCTTAAAATGAACAGAAAAGTCAGGCCGAAACAAATCGTTCCCAAATGAAAAGTAAAAGTCGTATTGACAAAATTCTTTCACCGTGAGCGACAGCAGCTTCTAGTCTACTGAATTCTCAGTTTTCATGCCTGTGGAGTTTATTATATGGACGTGGTGACAGTGGAAAGACACCATGCTCTTCTGATTTTCAAACGAACCTTCTGAGCCATTTTAACATTAGAGTCTATGGAAGAGTTGGAGGGAGGAGGCTGTGCATTGGTGACATTTATGAAAGAACCATAACACCTAGGACAATAGTAGACACATTGGATGAAAGAGGACAACGATGGCTACGTTTTGAGGGTAAAATGGTGGCTGTAGAGCAAACGCTGTGGACACAGCAGCAGTTTTAAAAAATATTTTACGATTAATTTTTTTGCTCCTCTCACTCTAGCAGTTGAGCTCTCTCACTCTAGCCCCAACATTCCGTCCCATACACACCCATTATAAACTCTGAAACGGGTGAAAAAACATCATGAAACTTAAACTGGAACTGAAGAAAAAGTATAATAGATATTGAAAAGATAAATACAAGTTGAATAGTTGAATGTCTTGTCTTCGTTTTAAAGTTTGAATGGTGGCTCTATGTCAATGTATGTGGAAGTAGTAAGAGTTTAAAAATGAGTAAGTTGAATGAGGATTTGAAGGGTCTCCCCATTGAAATACATTATAAATTTTTGTTGAATAAAGTTGAATAAAATTAAAAATATAAATGTTAAAAATATGAAAAATAGAAGCAGTGTTGTCCAAAAGAATAGGAATCTAACGGTGTTTGAATGGTTTTTCTAAGTTGAACGGTTTTGAAGGAGTAGGCTTTCAAAAAACGTACGGAATAGATAATAATAACTAGAAAGTGCATTTTCTGAAGAAACTGCAGTGTGAATGCTTGAATCTGAATGTATGCATTGAAATGAAATAATTACTGAATTTAAGTTAAAAATTTTGAATGAGATTAAAAAAAACAAAAAAAAAAACCCGAATTTAACCTGAAAACAAAAGTGCTGAACTGCTAAAAGCTGAAGGTTACACAGAAGAAGGAGTTGGAAAAAAACTGAAAATGTTTTAAATGTAAATTAGAAAACCCTAAGAAATGAGAAAAGAACATTTAGAGTCAGAAAACATCTGAATGAATATTAAAAGGTCATATTCTTTGAATCACTGAATGACTCAAATGTGATCCCTCCACTTTGATCCACACAGTTTAAAAAGTTTAAATGCCTGAGCTTTGAAAGATACGGTGTTGGAAAGAGAACAATAATGGCGACAATTTGAGGGTAAAATGATGGCTGTAACACTGTGGACACAGCAGCAGTTGAAAGAGAAGTGCTTAAGATGGATCTTGGTACAGTGGCAGGCAGAGCTCGTTAAGCAGGCAGGTGTGAGCCTGGTTGCTATAGTGACCGCACCCAATGGCTCCATACACACGTACACAGACATGCGCCTCACTTTTGCTGCTTAAAATGAACAGAAAAGTCAGGCCGAAACAAATCGCTCCCAAATGAAAAGTAAAAGTCGTATTGACAAAATTCTTTCACCGTGAGCGACAGCAATGTCTAGTCTACCTAATTCTCAGTTTTCATGCCTGTGGAGCTTATTATATGGACGTGGTGACAGTGGAAAGACACCATGCTCTTCTGATTTTCAAACGAACCTTCTGAGCCATTTTAACATTAGAGTCTATGGAAGAGTTGGAGGGAGGAGGCTGTGCATTGGTGACATTTATGAAAGAACCATAACACCTAGTACAATAGTAAACACATTGGATGAAAGAGGACAGCCATGGCTACGTTTTGAGGGTAAAATCATACCTGTAGAGCAAACGCTGCGGACACAGCAGCAGTTTTAAAAAAGATTTTAAGATTAATTTTTTTGCTCCTCTCACTCTAGCAGTTAAGCTGCCTCACTCTAGCCCCAACATTCCGTCCCATACACACCCATTATAAACTCTGAAACGGGTGAAAAAACATCATGAAACTTAAACTGGAACTGAAGAAAAAGTATAAAAGATATTGAAAAGATAAATACAAGTTGAATAGTTGAATGTCTTGTCTTCGTTTTAAAGTTTGAATGGTGGCTCTATGTCAATGTATGTGGAAGTAGTAAGAGTTTAAAAATGAGTAAGTTGAATGAGGATTTGAAGGGTCTCCCCATTGAAATACATTATAAATTTTTGTTGAATAAAGTTGAATAAAATTAAAAATATAAATGTTAAAAATATGAAAAATAGAAGCAGTGTTGTCCAAAAGAATAGGAATCTAACGGTGTTTGAATGGTTTTTCTAAGTTGAACGGTTTTGAAGGAGTAGGCTTACAAAAAACGTACGGAAAAATAAAATATAATAATAATAATAACTAGAAAGTGCATTTTCTGAAGAAACTGCAGTGTGAATGCTTGAATCTGAATGTATGCATTGAAATGAAATAATTACTGAATTTAAGTTAAAAATTTTGAATGAGATTAAAAAAAAAACCCGAATTTAACCTGAAAACAAAAGTGCTGAACTGCTAAAAGCTGAAGGTTACACAGAAGAAGAAGTTGGAAAAAAGCTGAAAATGTTTTAATTGTAAATTAGAAAAACCTAAGAAATGAGAAAAGAACATTTAGAGTCAGAAAACATCTGAAAGAATATTAAAAGGTCATATTCTTTGAATCACTGAATGACTAAAATGTGATCCCTCCACTTGGACCCACACAGTTTAAAAAGTTTACATCTCTGAGCTTTGAAAGACAAGATGTTGGAAAAAGAACAACGATGGCGACGTTTTGAGGGTAAAATGATGGCTTTAACACTGTGGACACAGCAGCAGTTGAAAGAGAAGTGTTTAAGATGAATCTTGGCAGAGAGAGAGAGAGAGCTCGTTAAGCAGGCAGGTGTGAGCCTGGTTGCTATAGTGACCGCACCCAATGGCTCCATACACACGTACACAGACATGCGCCTCACTTTTGCTGCTTAAAATGAACAGAAAAGTCAGGCCGAAACAAATCGTTCCCAAATGAAAAGTAAAAGTCGTATTGACAAAATTCTTTCACTGTGAGCGACAGCAATGTCTAGTCTACCAAATTCTCAGTTTTCATGTCTGTGGAGTTTATTATATGGACGTGGTGACAGTGGAAAGACACCATGCTCTTCTGATTTTCAAACGAACCTTCTGAGCCATTTTAACATTAGAGTCTATGGAAGAGTTGGAGGGAGGAGGCTGTGCATTGGTGACATTTATGAAAGAACCATAACACCTAGTACAATAGTAAACACATTGGATGAAAGAGGACAGCCATGGCTACGTTTTGAGGGTAAAATCATACCTGTAGAGCAAACGCTGCGGACACAGCAGCAGTTTTAAAAAAGATTTTAAGATTAATTTTTTTGCTCCTCTCACTCTAGCAGTTGAGCTGCCTCACTCTAGCCCCAACATTCCGTCCCATACACACCCATTATAAACTCTGAAACGGGTGAAAAAACATCATGAAACTTAAACTGGAACTGAAGAAAAAGTATAATAGATATTGAAAAGATAAATACAAGTTGAATAGTTGAATGTCTTGTCTTCGTTTTAAAGTTTGAATGGTGGCTCTATGTGAACGTATGTTGAAGTAGTAAGAGTTTAAAAATTAGTAAGTTGAATGAGAATTTGAAGGGTCTCCCCATTGAAATACATGGGAAATTTTTGTTGAATAAAGTTGAATAAAATTAAAAATATAAATGTTAAAAATGAGAAAAATACAAGCAATCATGTCCAAAATAATAGGAATCTAACGATGTTTGAATGGTTTTTCTAAGTTGAACGGTTTTGAAGGAGTAGGCTTTCAAAAAACGTACGGAATAGATAAAATATAATAATAAAGATTAGAAGAACAATACTGTGAATGCTTTTCAAGCATTCACACTAACTAGAAAAATTTGCATTTCCTGCGAAAATGCTGTGTGGATGCCTTAACGCTGAAGATGTCTGCAGAAAAAAGCTCAAAAAGTTGAAAAAAAAAAGGTTGCCCTGAGCAGGATTCAAACCTGGCCCTCCTGGTCTAAGGGCAGCTATTTAGCTCACTGAGCCAAAGTCATTCTCACAAAGAAGAGGTGGAGAGATTGACAATTGTGCTGAAATGAGCAGAAGCTGCTGAAAATTGTGCTGATAAGAGGTGGAAAGGCTGAAAATGTTTCAGAAGAGGTGAATAAGCAGAATTTGGGCAGAAAAGAGGTGAAAACTCTGAAAATTTTGCTGAAAAGAGTTCAATCAGCAGAATTTCTTCTGAAAAGAGTTCAATCAGAAGAATTTTGCTGAAAAGAGTTTTTTTCTGAAAACAGCAGAAAAAACTGAAAATTTTGCTGAAAAGAGTTGAATGAGCAGAATTTGTGCTGAAAAGAATTCAATGAGCAGAATTCTGCTGAAAAGAGGTTTTTGCTGAAAACAGCTGAAAAAGCTGGTATTTGTGCTGAAAAGTGGTGAAAAAAAAAGAAAATTGTCTTGAAAAGGGGTGAAAAAGCTTAAATTTGTGTTGAAAAGAGTTAACAAAGTTTAACTGTTGACTGAAAGAAATGTTGCCATAAGCGGGATTTGAACCCAGGCCTCCCAGTCTGAGAACGGACGCTTATCTCACTGAGCTAAAACACAGCTCAGTCCAGCATGCAAAATCAGTGAGGCCATTGATAATGTGTTCCATTCATTTCAATGGTCAAAAGTCATAACAAACATCAGCAGAAATAGCAGAATATTTTAAAATTTAAACATAGTATTTCTTCTAAAACTTAGTATTTATACTAAATAATATTTTTTTTCCTGCCAAATCATAGCATTTGTGCTGGAACATAGAATATTCTGCCAAATCCTACAATTTGTGCTAAAACATTATTTATGATTTAGCAGAAACATTGGGACTTGGTAGAAATACTATGATTTACATGAAATACTTTGACTTAGCAGAAGTACTACAATCTAGGAAAAAAGTACTACAGCATAGCAGAAATTCTATCATTGAGCAGAATTACTAGGATTTAGAGGAAATACTAAGATTTGGCACAAACACTGATGTGGCTCAAGAACCTTTATTGTGCAGTTATACTATGATTTGGAAGAAATACTATGCTTTGGCACAAATACTATGATTTGGAAGAAATACTATGTTTTAGCACAAATACTATGATTTGGCTCAAATACTATGATTTACCAGTAATACTATGTTTTGGAACAAATACTACACTTTGTCACAAATACTATAATTGAGTACAAGTACTATAAGTTGAAAGAAATACTATGATTTAGCAGAAATGCAGTGTTTTTGCAGAAACACTGTAATTTCGCTTAAATAGTATAAAATAGCAGTAATACTATGATTTGGCAGAAATACTACTTTTTAGCACAAATACTATTGTACAGAATGGTGTACGTCAGTTTAATGCTGGGTGGTGCTGCAATAGTAACTATCCTTGGTCAGAAGGAGAGGCTGACATCCAGAGATTAGATTACCACAGGTGGAGTTTATTGCGGTCAGATGGATGGTACAGGGAGGTATGGCATACAGTAGGAGGATGTGGAGAGGTGATATGGTGTGGTTTCTATGATTAAGAACAGGGTATGCATTACAACATGCATACAGATTAAAGATTAAGAAAACTGGCAACAAATTCCTCCACTACAAATCAGTCTGATGCCACTTTTTACAGGGTTCACGTTTACTAAGGCACTACCCAAAAGGCGCCACAAGAGGGCACTCCAACACAAGAGATGACCTATTTACACTGATGCACTTAGTAAACAGCCCCTACTTAGCCACTACATAATACAGTGATATTACAGTATACAAATTCACACAAATACTATGATTTGGCAGAAATACTATGACTGAGTAGTAATACTATAACATAACAGATTTCCTAAAAAAAACTATTAAATTGCAGTAATTCTATGACTTGGCAGAGATACTACATTTTAGCACAAATACTATAACAACGCAAAAATACTATGACTTAGTAGTAATACTATAACATAACAGTTTAATGTTCTTGCACAAATACCACAATATGGCAGAAATACTATGTTTTAGCACAAATACTGTGATTTGGTATGAATACTATGATTTGGCACACATACTATATTCCGCAGATACACTATAACATAACAGATAGTCTACGACTTAGTAGTAATACTATAACATAACAGAATTATTAATTTGGCACAAATACCATGATTTGGCAAAAATGCCATGATTCAGCACGATTATGATGACATGGCAAAAATACTATGATTGGGTACAAATACTATGATTTGGCAATAATACTGCATTTTAACACAACTACTGAGATTTGATTGAAATACTATGATTTTGAAGAAATACTATTACTCCATACAAATACGATGCTTTGGGACAAATACTATGTTTTGGTTCCAATACTATGATGTGCAACAAATACTATGATTTGGCACAAGTACCATGATTTAGTACAAAATACTATGATTTGGCAGAAATACTATGCCTTAGTAGTAATACTATAACATAAGAGATATACTATGGTTTTGCAGACATACTATGTTTTTGCACAAATACCATGATTTGGAACAAATGCTATGATTTAGCAGAAATACTAAGATTGGGTACAAATACTATGATTTGGCAATAATACTGCGTTTTAACAACAACTACTGAGATTTGATTGAAATACTATGATTTAGAAGAAATACTATGACTCCATACAAATACGATGATTTGGCAGGAATACTCTGATTTGGCACAAATACTATGATTTAGTACAAATACTATGATGGGGCAGAAGTACTATGTTTCAGTACAAATACTATGATTTGGCAGGAATACTCTGATTTGGCAGAAATACTCTGATTTAGCAGAAGTACTATCTTTTGGTAGAAATTCCTGCTAAAAGATACTATTTCTGCGTTTTTAGCAGAAATACTGTAATTTGGGATAAATACTATGACTATGAGGCATGGCATACAGTAGGAGGATGTGGAGAGGTGATATGGTGTGTTTTCTATGATTAAGAAAACTGGCAACAAATTCCTCCACTACAAATCAGTCTGATACCACTTCTTACAGGGTTCACGTTTACTAAGGCACTACCCAAAAGGCGCCACAAGAGGGCACTCCAACACAAGAGATGACCTATTTACACTGTAAACACTCCCTACTTAGCCACTACATACTACAGTGATATTACAGTATACAAATTCACACAAATACTATGATTTGGTAGAAATACTATGACTTAGTAGTAATACTATAACATAACAGATTTCCTAAAAAAACTATGAAATTGCAGTAATTCTATGACTTGGCAGAGATACTACGTTTTAGCACAAATACTATAACAACGCAGAAATACTATGACTTAGTAGTAATACTATAACATAACAGTTCAATGTTCTTGCACAAATGCCACAATATGGCAGAAATACTATGTTTTAGCACAAATACTGTGATTTGGTATAAATACTACGATTTGGCACACATACTATATTCCGCAGATACACTATAACATAACAGATATTCTACGACTTAGTAGTAATACTATAACATAACAGAATTATTAATTGGGCACAAATACCACGATTTGGCAAAAATACTATGATTGGGTACAAATACTATGATTTGGCAATAATACTGCATTTTAACACAACTACTGAGATTTGATTGAAATACTATGATTTTGAAGAAATACTGTGACTCCATACAAATACGATGCTTTGGGACAAATACTATGTTTTGGTTCCAATACTATGAAGTGCAACAAATACTATGATTTAGCACAAGTACTATGATTTAGTACAAATACTATGATTTAGCAATAATACTCTGATTTAGCAGAAGTACTATCTTTTGGTAGAAAATCCTGCTAAAAGGTAGTATTTCTGCGTTTTAGCAGAAATACTGTAATTTGGCTTAAATACTATGATTTGGCATAAATACTATGCCTTAGTAGTAATACTATAACATAAGAGATATACTATGGTTTTGCAGACATACTATGTTTTTGCACAAATACCACGATTTGGCACAAATGCTATGATTTAGCAGAAATACTATGATTGGGTACAAATACTATGATTTGGCAATAATACTGCGTTTTAACAACAACTACTGAGATTTGATTGAAATACTATGATTTAGAAGAAATACTATGACTCCATACAAATACGATGCTTTGGCACAAATACTATGATTTGGCACAAGTACTATCATTTAGTACAAATACTATGATTGGGCAGAAGTACTATGTTTCAGTACAAATACTATGATTTGGCAGGAATACTCTGATTTGGCAGGAATACTCTGATTTAGCAGAAGTACTATCTTTTGGTAGAAATTCCTGCTAAAAGGTACTATTTCTGCGTTTTAGCAGAAATACTGTAATTTGGCATAAATACTATAATTTGGTATAATATATTCAGCACATATATTATAAAATAACAGAAATATTATGATTTGGCCCCAAAACCATGATTTTGCACAAATACCATGATTTGGCAAATATACTATGATTTTTCAAAAAATACTATGATTTAGCAGAAGTACTAAGGTGTAGTAGAAGTACTTTGCTTTAGCAGAAATACTTAATTGAGGAGTAATACCTAAACATAGGAGAAATATTGATACACAGACACACATACACTGACAGTAAAGGGAACAGGAGCTGTGGAGAGTCTGGGCTTGGTATATGTAGGTCAGTTAAATTAGCTGCACCTGCTGTAGTCAGCCCTTACACACACAGACACAGACACAGAGAGAGGTGTGAGTTTTCTTCAGTGTATTTCTGACATTCAGGATTCCCCTCGAACAAATGGCCATAATTTCCTAACCGTAGAGGCTAGAACGGTCATTCAGACATTGTTTTATTCAGAAGAGATGGGGGAATCTTCAGGTCTTCATAATTCAGAGATAAACTATAAATTATTAAAGATATATGACTTGTAATACACTGTAACTGTGTAGAGGCGAAGCAAAAACTGCCTTGACTTGCTCTCAAACAACCTTTGGTAACTCTAAATCTATATGGAGCATCAAAATCATTCTTTCACCGTAAGAAACAGCAGGCTTTGGTGAACAGTCATGGAAATTTTCAGGGCTCTGTGGAAATCCATCAAAAAGATATCATGAGAGAAAAAAGTGGCTCATTTCCAGAATTTGAAATCTCATGAAATCTGAGCGAGGGACAAATTTCCTACCCTCAAACAAGTCTAACTCATCTCCTAACGGTAATAGGTGAGAAAATAATTCTTGAATTGTGAGCATCAGAAGTGTCTGACGATATATTGGGACAAGCCTTATGTCTTAACTTTGCTTCGTTAAGGAGATATGACAATTTGAAAATGCCTCTCATTACAGGAATCCAGCGGTGATTTTGAACAAACTCTCCATTGACTTTATATGGAGAGTTTTCTGACTTTGTGTTACTCTGAGGAGATTTGCAAAATATCTATGTGTCCCACAACAATGATAGGGACATTTTCTGAAAGCCAGCAAAAATACCTACGTTTTGATGTATAATTTGTGGGGCTTGAGTGGAAATTGAGCGAGTAGCAAGAAGTTGTTTGGACATGAAGAGAAAATTCAAACAGTTTCACTGTCCCCTCTGAGTTAATTGCATAGCAACCATAGCAACGCATGTATTTTCTGAAAAATCACAATTTTGCAACTGAAGACTTAAAGAGAGATAAGATGAAAACGGTAGAAGATCTGAAAAAGCTGAATCACACAGGAATAGCCCAATAATTTGAGAACGTTTTAAATTTTGAATGGAGTTTCTAGGTGAAAGTATGAGGCAGTAGTTAAGTTTCAAAGACAAGAAAGTTTTAGCAAAATTGTGGAAGTTTCCCATTCATTTCAATGGGACAAATTAAAGGAAAAAAGTGTAATATTTTAAAAAGTATAATAGTAATAAACACCAAAAGTCATAGCCGGCATTAGCAGAAAGAGCAGAACAGTTTAGAGTTTGAACGGTGAAAATAGCACAAAAATTGTGGAAGTAGTTCTGCGGCGAAAAGTGTACGGAAACACCCGGAATAATAAAGAATAAAGAGAAACAGGAACTCAATAGTGTGGATGCCCATTGAGGGCATCCACACAACTAGAAAGTGCATTTTCTGAAGAAACTGCAGTGTGAATGCTTGAATCTGAATGTATGCATTGAAATGAAATAATTACTGAATTTAAGTTAAAAATTTTGAATGAGATAAAAAAAAACAAAACCCGAATTTAACCTGAAAACAAAAGTGCTGAACTGCTAAAAGCTGAAGGTTACACAGAAGAAGAAGTTGGAAAAAAGCTGAAAATGTTTTAATTGTAAATTAGAAAAACCTAAGAAATGAGAAAAGAACATTTAGAGTCAGAAAACATCTGAAAGAATATTAAAAGGTCATATTCTTTGAATCACTGAATGACTAAAATGTGATCCCTCCACTTGGACCCACACAGTTTAAAAAGTTTACATCTCTGAGCTTTGAAAGACAAGATGTTGGAAAAAGAACAACGATGGCGACGTTTTGAGGGTAAAATGATGGCTTTAACACTGTGGACACAGCAGCAGTTGAAAGAGAAGTGTTTAAGATGAATTTTGGCAGAGTGGCAGAGAGAGCTCGTTAAGCAGGCAGGTGTGAGCCTGGTTGCTATAGTGACCGCACCCAATGGCTCCATACACACACACACAGACATGCACCTCACTTTTGCTGCTTAAAATGAACAGAAAAGTCAGGCCGAAACAAATCGTTCCCAAATGAAAAGTAAAAGTCGTATTGACAAAATTCTTTCACTGTGAGCGACAGCAATGTCTAGTCTACCTAATTCTCAGTTTTCATGCCTGTGGAGCTTATTATATGGACGTGGTGACAGTGGAAAGACACCATGCTCTTCTGATTTTCAAACGAACCTTCTGAGCCATTTTAACATTAGAGTCTATGGAAGAGTTGGAGGGAGGAGGCTGTGCATTGGTGACATTTATGAAAGAACCATAACACCTAGTACAATAGTAAACACATTGGATGAAAGAGGACAGCCATGGCTACGTTTTGAGGGTAAAATCATACCTGTAGAGCAAACGCTGTGGACACAGCAGCAGTTTTAAAAAAGATTTTAAGATTAATTTTTTTGCTCCTCTCACTCTAGCAGTTGAGCTGCCTCACTCTAGCCCCAACATTCCGTCCCATACACACCCATTATAAACTCTGAAACGGGTGAAAAAACATCATGAAAGTTAAACTGGAACTGAAGAAAAAGTATAATAGATATTGAAAAGATAAATACAAGTTGAATAGTTGAATGTCTTGTCTTCGTTTTAAAGTTTGAATGGTGGCTCTATGTCAATGTATGTGGAAGTAGTAAGAGTTTAAAAATGAGTAAGTTGAATGAGGATTTGAAGGGTCTCCCCATTGAAATACATTATAAATTTTTGTTGAATAAAGTTGAATAAAATTAAAAATATAAATGTTAAAAATATGAAAAATAGAAGCAGTGTTGTCCAAAAGAATAGGAATCTAACGGTGTTTGAATGGTTTTTCTAAGTTGAACGGTTTTGAAGGAGTAGGCTTTGAAAAAACGTACGGAAAAATAAAATATAATAATAATAATAATAATAATAATAATAAAGATTCGAATAACAATACTGTGAATGCTTTTCAAGCATTCACACTAACTAGAAAGTGCATTTTCTGAAGAAACTGCAGTGTGAATGCTTGAATCTGAATGTATGCACTGAAATGAATTAATTGCTGAATTTTGAGTTAAAAATATTAAATGAAATTTTAAAAAAACAAACAAAAAACCCCCGAATTTAACCTGAAAACAAAGGTGCTGAACTGCTAAAAGCTGAAGGTTACACAGAAGAAGGAGTTGGAAAAAAACTGAAAATGTTTTAAATGTAAATTAGAAAACCCTAAGAAATGAGAAAAGAACATTTAGAGTCAGAAAACATCTGAATGAATATCAAAAGGTCATATTCTTTGAATCACTGAATGACTCAAATGTGATCCCTCCACTTTGATCCACACAGTTTAAAAAGTTTAAATGCCTGAGCTTTGAAAGATACGGTGTTGGAAAGAGAACAATAATGGCGACAATTTGAGGGTAAAATGATGGCTGTAACACTGTGGACACAGCAGCAGTTGAAAGAGAAGTGCTTAAGATGAATCTTGGCACAGTGGCAGGCAGAGCTCGTTAAGCAGGCAGGTGTGAGCCTGGTTGCTATAGTGACCGCACCCAATGGCTCCATACACACGTACACAGACATGCGCCTCACTTTTGCTGCTTAAAATGAACAGAAAAGTCAGGCCCAAACAAATTCTTCCCAAATGAAAAGTACATGTCGTATTGACAAAATTCTTTCACCGTGAGCGACAGCCATGTCTAGTCTACCTAATTCTCAGTTTTCATGCCTGTGGAGTTTATTATATGGACGTGGTGACAGTGTAAAGACACCATGCTCTTCTGATTTTCAAACCAACCTTCTGAGCCATTTTAACATTAGAGTCTATGGAAGAGTTGGAGGGAGGAGGCTGTGCATTGGTGACATTTATGAAAGAACCATAACACCTAGTACAATAGTAAACACATTGGATGAAAGAGGACAGCCGTGGCTACGTTTTGAGGGTAAAATCATACCTGTAGAGCAAACGCTGTGGACACAGCAGCAGTTTTAAAAAAGATTTTAAGATTAATTTTTTTGCTCCTCTCACTCTAGCAGTTGAGCTGTCTCACTCTAGCCCCAACATTCCGTCCCATACACACCCATTATAAACTCTGAAACGGGTGAAAAAACATCATGAAACTTAAACTGGAACTGAAGAAAAAGTATAATAGATATTGAAAAGATAAATACAAGTTGAATAGTTGAATGTCTTGTCTTCGTTTTAAAGTTTGAATGGTGGCTCTATGTCAATGTATGTGGAAGTAGTAAGAGTTTAAAAATGAGTAAGTTGAATGAGGATTTGAAGGGTCTCCCCATTGAAATACATTATAAATTTTTGTTGAATAAAGTTGAATAAAATTAAAAATATAAATGTTAAAAATATGAAAAATAGAAGCAGTGTTGTCCAAAAGAATAGGAATCTAACGGTGTTTGAATGGTTTTTCTAAGTTGAACGGTTTTGAAGTTATAGGATTACAAAAAACGTACGGAATAGATAATAATAATAAAATAGAATAATAATAATAAAGATTAGAAGAACAATACTGTGAATGCTTTTCAAGCATTCACACTAACTAGAAAGTGCATTTTCTGAAGAAACTGCAGTGTGAATGCTTGAATCTGAATGTATGCACTGAAATGAATTAATTACTGAATTTTGAGTTAAAAATATTGAATGAGATAAAAAAAAAAATAAATAAATAAAAACGAATTTAACCTGAAAACAAAGGTGCTGAACTGCTAAAAGCTGAAGGTTACACAGAAGAAGGAGTTGGAAAAAAACTGAAAATGTTTTAAATGTAAATTAGAAAACCCTAAGAAATGAGAAAAGAACATTTAGAGTCAGAAAACATCTGAATGAATATTAAAAGGTCATATTCTTTGAATCACTGAATGACTCAAATGTGATCCCTCCACTTTGATCCACACAGTTTAAAAAGTTTAAATGCCTGAGCTTTGAAAGATACGGTGTTGGAAAGAGAACAATAATGGCGACAATTTGAGGGTAAAATGATGGCTGTAACACTGTGGACACAGCAGCAGTTGAAAGAGAAGTGCTTAAGATGAATCTTGGTACAGTGGCAGGCAGAGCTCGTTAAGCAGGCAGGTGTGAGCCTGGTTGCTATAGTGACTGCACCCAATGGCTCCATACACACGTACACAGACATGCGCCTCACTTTTGCTGCTTAAAATGAACAGAAAAGTCAGGCCGAAACAAATCGTTCCCAAATGAAAAGTAAAAGTCGTATTGACAAAATTCTTTCACCGTGAGCGACAGCAATGTCTAGTCTACCTAATTCTCAGTTTTCATGCCTGTGGAGCTTATTATATGGACGTGGTGACAGTGGAAAGACACCATGCTCTTCTGATTTTCAAACGAACCTTCTGAGCCATTTTAACATTAGAGTCTATGGAAGAGTTGGAGGGAGGAGGCTGTGCATTGGTGACATTTATGAAAGAACCATAACACCTAGTACAATAGTAAACACATTGGATGAAAGAGGACAGCCATGGCTACGTTTTGAGGGTAAAATCATACCTGTAGAGCAAACGCTGCGGACACAGCAGCAGTTTTAAAAAAGATTTTAAGATTAATTTTTTTGCTCCTCTCACTCTAGCAGTTGAGCTGCCTCACTCTAGCCCCAACATTCCGTCCCATACACACCCATTATAAACTCTGAAACGGGTGAAAAAACATCATGAAACTTAAACTGGAACTGAAGAAAAAGTATAATAGATATTGAAAAGATAAATACAAGTTGAATAGTTGAATGTCTTGTCTTCGTTTTAAAGTTTGAATGGTGGCTCTATGTCAATGTATGTGGAAGTAGTAAGAGTTTAAAAATGAGTAAGTTGAATGAGGATTTGAAGGGTCTCCCCATTGAAATACATTATAAATTTTTGTTGAATAAAGTTGAATAAAATTAAAAATATAAATGTTAAAAATATGAAAAATAGAAGCAGTGTTGTCCAAAAGAATAGGAATCTAACGGTGTTTGAATGGTTTTTCTAAGTTGAACGGTTTTGAAGTTATAGGATTACAAAAAACGTACGGAATAGATAAAATATAATAACTAGAAAGTGCATTTTCTGAAGAAACTGCAGTGTGAATGCTTGAATCTGAATGTATGCACTGAAATGAATTAATTGCTGAATTTTGAGTTAAAAATATTAAATGAAATTTAAAAAAAACAACAAAAAAAAACCAAATTTAACCTGAAAACAAAGGTGCTGAACTGCTAAAAGCTGAAGGTTACACAGAAGAAAATGTTGGAAAAAAGCTGAAAATGTTTTAATTGTAAATTAGAAAAACCTAAGAAATGAGAAAAGAACATTTAGAGTCAGAAAACATCTGAAAGAATATTAAAAGGTCATATTCTTTGAATCACTGAATGACTAAAATGTGATCCCTCCACTTGGACCCACACAGTTTAAAAAGTTTACATCTCTGAGCTTTGAAAGACAAGATGTTGGAAAAAGAACAACGATGGCGACGTTTTGAGGGTAAAATGATGGCTGTGACACTGTGGACAAAGCAGCAGTTGAAAGAGAAGTGCTAAAGATGAATCTTGGTACAGTGGCAGGCAGAGCTCGTTAAGCAGGCAGGTGTGAGCCTGGTTGCTATAGTGACCGCACCCAATGGCTCCATACACACGTACACAGACATGCGCCTCACTTTTGCTGCTTAAAATGAACAGAAAAGTCAGGCCGAAACAAATCGTTCCCAAATGAAAAGTAAAAGTCGTATTGACAAAATTCTTTCACCGTGAGCGACAGCAGCTTCTAGTCTACCTAATTCTCAGTTTTCATGTCTGTGGAGTCTATTATATGGACGTGGTGACAGTGGAAAGACACCATGCTCTTCTGATTTTCAAACGAACCTTCTGAGCCATTTTAACATTAGAGTCTATGGAAGAGTTGGAGGGAGGAGGCTGTGCATTGGTGACATTTATGAAAGAACCATAACACCTAGGACAATAGTAAACACATTGGATGAAAGAGGACAGCGATGGCTACGTTTTGAGGGTAAAATCATACCTGTAGAGCAAACGCTGTGGACACAGCAGCAGTTTTAAAAAAGATTTTAAGATTAATTTTTTTGCTCCTCTCACTCTAGCAGTTGAGCTGCCTCACTCTAGCCCCAACATTCCGTCCCATACACACCCATTATAAACTCTGAAACGGGTGAAAAAACATCATGAAACTTAAACTGGAACTGAAGAAAAAGTATAATAGATATTGAAAAGATAAATACAAGTTGAATAGTTGAATGTCTTGTCTTCGTTTTAAAGTTTGAATGGTGGCTCTATGTCAATGTATGTGGAAGTAGTAAGAGTTTAAAAATGAGTAAATTGAATGAGAATTTGAAGGGTCTCCCCATTGAAATACATGGGAAATTTTTGTTGAATAAAGTTGAATAAAATTAAAAATATAAATGTTAAAAATGAGAAAAATAGAAGCAGTCATGTCCAAAATAATAGGAATCTAATGGTG
Source organism: Maylandia zebra (assembly GCF_041146795.1). Lineage (NCBI taxonomy): Eukaryota > Metazoa > Chordata > Actinopteri > Cichliformes > Cichlidae > Maylandia > Maylandia zebra. The sequence goes on along the minus strand of NC_135174.1, from coordinate 18,220,645 downwards.
TTTGAATGGTTTTTCTAAGTTGAACGGTTTTGAAGGAGTAGGATTACAAAAAACGTACGGAATAGATAAAATATAATAATAATAATAAAGATTCGAATAACAATACTGTGAATGCTTTTCAAGCATTCACACTAATAAAGATTAGAAGAACAATACTGTGAATGCTTTTCAAGCATTCACACTAACTAGAAAGTGCATTTTCTGAAGAAACTGCAGTGTGAATGCTTGAATCTGAATGTATGCACTGAAATGAATTAATTACTGAATTTAAGTTAAAAATCTTGAATGAGATTAAAAAAAAAACCCGAATTTAACCTGAAAACAAAAGTGCTGAACTGCTAAAAGCTGAAGGTTACACAGAAGAAGGAGTTGGAAAAAAGCTGAAAATGTTTTAATTGTAAATTAGAAAAACCTAAGAAATGAGAAAAGAACATTTAGAGTCAGAAAACATCTGAAAGAATATTAAAAAGTCATATTCTTTGAATCACTGAATGACTAAAATGTGATCCCTCCACTTGGACCCACACAGTTTAAAAAGTTTACATCTCTGAGCTTTGAAAGACAAGATGTTGGAAAAAGAACAACGATGGCGACGATTTGAGGGTAAAATGATGGCTTTAACACTGTGGACACAGCAGCAGTTGAAAGAGAAGTGTTTAAGATGAATCTTGGCAGAGTGGCAGGCAGAGCTCGTTAAGCAGGCAGGTGTGAGCCTGGTTGCTATAGTGACCGCACCCAATGGCTCCATACACACGCACACAGACATGCACCTCACTTTTGCTGCTTAAAATGAACAGAAAAGTCAGGCCGAAACAAATCGCTCCCAAATGAAAAGTAAAAGTCGTATTGACAAAATTCTTTCACCGTGAGCGACAGCAATGTCTAGTCTACCTAATTCTCAGTTTTCATGCCTGTGGAGCTTATTATATGGACGTGGTGACAGTGGAAAGACACCATGCTCTTCTGATTTTCAAACGAACCTTCTGAGCCATTTTAACATTAGAGTCTATGGAAGAGTTGGAGGGAGGAGGCTGTGCATTGGTGACATTTACGAAAGAACCATAACACCTAGGACAATAGTAAACACATTGGATGAAAGAGGACAGCGATGGCTACGTTTTGAGGGTAAAATGGTGGCTGTAGAGCAAACGCTGTGGACACAGCAGCAGTTTTAAAAAATATTTTAAGATTAATTTTTTTGCTCCTCTCACTCTAGCAGTTGAGCTGCCTCACTCTAGCCCCAACATTCCGTCCCATACACACCCATTATAAACTCTGAAACGGGTGAAAAAACATCATGAAACTTAAACTGGAACTGAAGAAAAAGTATAATAGATATTGAAAAGATAAATACAAGTTGAATAGTTGAATGTCTTGTCTTCGTTTTAAAGTTTGAATGGTGGCTCTATGTCAATGTATGTGGAAGTAGTAAGAGTTTAAAAATGAGTAAGTTGAATGAGAATTTGAAGGGTCTCCCCATTGAAATACATGGGAAATTTTTGTTGAATAAAGTTGAATAAAATTAAAAATATAAATGTTAAAAATGAGAAAAATACAAGCAATCATGTCCAAAAGAATAGGAATCTAATGGTGTTTGAATGGTTTTTCTAAGTTGAACGGTTTTGAAGGAGTAGGCTTTCAAAAAACGTACGGAATAGATAAAATATAATAATAAAGATTAGAAGAACAATACTGTGAATGCTTTTCAAGCATTCACACTAATAACTAGAAAGTGCATTTTCTGAAGAAACTGCAGTGTGAATGCTTGAATCTGAATGTATGCACTGAAATGAATTAATTGCTGAATTTTGAGTTAAAAATATTAAATGAAATTTTAAAAAAACAAACAAAAAACCCCCGAATTTAACCTGAAAACAAAGGTGCTGAACTGCTAAAAGCTGAAGGTTACACAGAAGAAGGAGTTGGAAAAAAACTGAAAATGTTTTAAATGTAAATTAGAAAACCCTAAGAAATGAGAAAAGAACATTTAGAGTCAGAAAACATCTGAATGAATATCAAAAGGTCATATTCTTTGAATCACTGAATGACTCAAATGTGATCCCTCCACTTTGATCCACACAGTTTAAAAAGTTTAAATGCCTGAGCTTTGAAAGATACGGTGTTGGAAAGAGAACAATAATGGCGACAATTTGAGGGTAAAATGATGGCTGTAACACTGTGGACACAGCAGCAGTTGAAAGAGAAGTGCTTAAGATGAATCTTGGCACAGTGGCAGGCAGAGCTCGTTAAGCAGGCAGGTGTGAGCCTGGTTGCTATAGTGACCGCACCCAATGGCTCCATACACACGTACACAGACATGCGCCTCACTTTTGCTGCTTAAAATGAACAGAAAAGTCAGGCCCAAACAAATTCTTCCCAAATGAAAAGTACATGTCGTATTGACAAAATTCTTTCACCGTGAGCGACAGCCATGTCTAGTCTACCTAATTCTCAGTTTTCATGCCTGTGGAGTTTATTATATGGACGTGGTGACAGTGTAAAGACACCATGCTCTTCTGATTTTCAAACCAACCTTCTGAGCCATTTTAACATTAGAGTCTATGGAAGAGTTGGAGGGAGGAGGCTGTGCATTGGTGACATTTATGAAAGAACCATAACACCTAGTACAATAGTAAACACATTGGATGAAAGAGGACAGCCGTGGCTACGTTTTGAGGGTAAAATCATACCTGTAGAGCAAACGCTGTGGACACAGCAGCAGTTTTAAAAAAGATTTTAAGATTAATTTTTTTGCTCCTCTCACTCTAGCAGTTGAGCTGTCTCACTCTAGCCCCAACATTCCGTCCCATACACACCCATTATAAACTCTGAAACGGGTGAAAAAACATCATGAAACTTAAACTGGAACTGAAGAAAAAGTATAATAGATATTGAAAAGATAAATACAAGTTGAATAGTTGAATGTCTTGTCTTCGTTTTAAAGTTTGAATGGTGGCTCTATGTCAATGTATGTGGAAGTAGTAAGAGTTTAAAAATGAGTAAGTTGAATGAGGATTTGAAGGGTCTCCCCATTGAAATACATTATAAATTTTTGTTGAATAAAGTTGAATAAAATTAAAAATATAAATGTTAAAAATATGAAAAATAGAAGCAGTGTTGTCCAAAAGAATAGGAATCTAACGGTGTTTGAATGGTTTTTCTAAGTTGAACGGTTTTGAAGTTATAGGATTACAAAAAACGTACGGAATAGATAATAATAACTAGAAAGTGCATTTTCTGAAGAAACTGCAGTGTGAATGCTTGAATCTGAATGTATGCACTGAAATGAATTAATTGCTGAATTTTGAGTTAAAAATATTGAATGAGATAAAAAACAAAACAAAAAAAACCCCCCGAATTTAACCTGAAAACAAAGGTGCTGAACTGCTAAAAGCTGAAGGTTACACAGAAGAAGAAGTTGGAAAAAAACTGAAAATGTTTTAAATGTAAATTAGAAAACCCTAAGAAATGAGAAAAGAACATTTAGAGTCAGAAAACATCTGAATGAATATTAAAAGGTCATATTCTTTGAATCACTGAATGACTAAAATGTGATCCCTCCACTTTGATCCACACAGTTTAAAAAGTTTAAATGCCTGAGCTTTGAAAGATACGGTGTTGGAAAGAGAACAATAATGGCGACAATTTGAGGGTAAAATGATGGCTGTAACACTGTGGACACAGCAGCAGTTGAAAGAGAAGTGCTTAAGATGAATCTTGGTACAGTGGCAGGCAGAGCTCGTTAAGCAGGCAGGTGTGAGCCTGGTTGCTATAGTGACCGCACCCAATGGCTCCATACACACGTACACAGACATGCGCCTCACTTTTGCTGCTTAAAATGAACAGAAAAGTCAGGCCGAAACAAATCGCTCCCAAATGAAAAGTAAAAGTCGTATTGACAAAATTCTTTCACCGTGAGCGACAGCAATGTCTAGTCTACCTAATTCTCAGTTTTCATGCCTGTGGAGCTTATTATATGGACGTGGTGACAGTGGAAAGACACCATGCTCTTCTGATTTTCAAACGAACCTTCTGAGCCATTTTAACATTAGAGTCTATGGAAGAGTTGGAGGGAGGAGGCTGTGCATTGGTGACATTTATGAAAGAACCATAACACCTAGTACAATAGTAAACACATTGGATGAAAGAGGACAGCGATGGCTACGTTTTGAGGGTAAAATCATACCTGTAGAGCAAACGCTGCGGACACAGCAGCAGTTTTAAAAAAGATTTTAAGATTAATTTTTTTGCTCCTCTCACTCTAGCAGTTGAGCTGCCTCACTCTAGCCCCAACATTCCGTCCCATACACACCCATTATAAACTCTGAAACGGGTGAAAAAACATCATGAAACTTAAACTGGAACTGAAGAAAAAGTATAATAGATATTGAAAAGATAAATACAAGTTGAATAGTTGAATGTCTTGTCTTCGTTTTAAAGTTTGAATGGTGGCTCTATGTCAATGTATGTGGAAGTAGTAAGAGTTTAAAAATGAGTAAGTTGAATGAGGATTTGAAGGGTCTCCCCATTGAAATACATTATAAATTTTTGTTGAATAAAGTTGAATAAAATTAAAAATATAAATGTTAAAAATATGAAAAATAGAAGCAGTGTTGTCCAAAATAATAGGAATCTAACGGTGTTTGAATGGTTTTTCTAAGTTGAACGGTTTTGAAGGAGTAGGCTTACAAAAAACGTACGGAAAAATAAAATATAATAATAATAATAATAAAGATTCGAATAACAATACTGTGAATGCTTTTCAAGCATTCACACTAATAAAATAGAATAATAATAATAAAGATTAGAAGAACAATACTGTGAATGCTTTTCAAGCATTCACACTAATAATAACTAGAAAGTGCATTTTCTGAAGAAACTGCAGTGTGAATGCTTGAATCTGAATGTATGCACTGAAATGAATTAATTGCTGAATTTTGAGTTAAAAATATTGAATGAGATTAAAAAAAAACAAAAAAAAAACAAACGAATTTAACCTGAAAACAAAGGTGCTGAACTGCTAAAAGCTGAAGGTTACACAGAAGAAGGAGTTGGAAAAAAACTGAAAATGTTTTAAATGTAAATTAGAAAACCCTAAGAAATGAGAAAAGAACATTTAGAGTCAGAAAACATGTGAATGAATATTAAAAGGTCATATTCTTTGAATCACTGAATGACTAAAATGTGATCCCTCCACTTTGATCCACACAGTTTAAAAAGTTTACATCTCTGAGCTTTGAAAGACACGGTGTTGGAAAGAGAACAATAATGGCGACAATTTGAGGGTAAAATGATGGCTGTAACACTGTGGACACAGCAGCAGTTGAAAGAGAAGTGTTTAAGATGAATCTTGGTACAGTGGCAGGCAGAGCTCGTTAAGCAGGCAGGTGTGAGCCTGGTTGCTATAGTGACCGCACCCAATGGCTCCATACACACGTACACAGACATGCGCCTCACTTTTGCTGCTTAAAATGAACAGAAAAGTCAGGCCGAAACAAATCGTTCCCAAATGAAAAGTATAGGTCGTATTGACAAAATTCTTTCACCGTGAGCGACAGCCATGTCTAGTCTACCTAATTCTCAGTTTTCATGCCTGTGGAGTTTATTATATGGACGTGGTGACAGTGTAAAGACACCATGCTCTTCTGATTTTCAAACGAACCTTCTGAGCCATTTTAACATTAGAGTCTATGGAAGAGTTGGAGGGAGGAGGCTGTGCATTGGTGACATTTATGAAAGAACCATAACACCTAGTACAATAGTAAACACATTGGATGAAAGAGGACAGCCATGGCTACGTTTTGAGGGTAAAATCATACCTGTAGAGCAAACGCTGTGGACACAGCAGCAGTTTTAAAAAAGATTTTAAGATTAATTTTTTTGCTCCTCTCACTCTAGCAGTTGAGCTGTCTCACTCTAGCCCCAACATTCCGTCCCATACACACCCATTATAAACTCTGAAACGGGTGAAAAAACATCATGAAAGTTAAACTGGAACTGAAGAAAAAGTATAATAGATATTGAAAAGATAAATACAAGTTGAATAGTTGAATGTCTTGTCTTCGTTTTAAAGTTTGAATGGTGGCTCTATGTCAATGTATGTGGAAGTAGTAAGAGTTTAAAAATGAGTAAGTTGAATGAGGATTTGAAGGGTCTCCCCATTGAAATACATTATAAATTTTTGTTGAATAAAGTTGAATAAAATTAAAAATATAAATGTTAAAAATATGAAAAATAGAAGCAGTGTTGTCCAAAAGAATAGGAATCTAACGGTGTTTGAATGGTTTTTCTAAGTTGAACGGTTTTGAAGGAGTAGGCTTTGAAAAAACGTACGGAAAAATAAAATATAATAACTAGAAAGTGCATTTTCTGAAGAAACTGCAGTGTGAATGCTTGAATCTGAATGTATGCATTGAAATGAAATAATTACTGAATTTAAGTTAAAAATATTGAATGAGATAAAAAAAAAACCCCGAATTTAACCTGAAAACAAAAGTGCTGAACTGCTAAAAGCTGAAGGTTACACAGAAGAAGAAGTTGGAAAAAAGCTGAAAATGTTTTAATTGTAAATTAGAAAAACCTAAGAAATGAGAAAAGAACATTTAGAGTCAGAAAACATCTGAAAGAATATTAAAAGGTCATATTCTTTGAATCACTGAATGACTCAAATGTGATCCCTCCACTTTGATCCACACAGTTTAAAAAGTTTAAATGCCTGAGCTTTGAAAGACAAGATGTTGGAAAGAGAACAATAATGGCGACAATTTGAGGGTAAAATGATGGCTGTAACACTGTGGACACAGCAGCAGTTGAAAGAGAAGTGCTTAAGATGAATCTTGGGACAGTGGCAGGCAGAGCTCGTTAAGCAGGCAGGTGTGAGCCTGGTTGCTATAGTGACTGCACCCAATGGCTCCATACACACGTACACAGACATGCGCCTCACTTTTGCTGCTTAAAATGAACAGAAAAGTCAGGCCGAAACAAATCGCTCCCAAATGAAAAGTATAGGTCGTATTGACGAAATTCTTTCACCGTGAGCGGCAGCAATGTCCACTCTACCTAATTCTCAGTTTTCATGCCTGTGGAGTTTATTATATGGACGTGGTGACAGTGTAAAAACACCATGCTCTTCTGATTTTCAAACCAACCTTCTGAGCCGTTTTAACATTAGAGTCTATGGAAGAGTTGGAGGGAGGAGGCTGTGCATTGGTGACATTTATGAAAGAACCGTAACACCTAGGACAATAGTAAACACATTGGATGAAAGAGGACAGCCATGGCTACGTTTTGAGGGTAAAATCATACCTGTAGAGCAAACGCTGTGGACACAGCAGCAGTTTTAAAAAAGATTTTAAGATTAATTTTTTTGCTCCTCTCACTCTAGCAGTTGAGCTGCCTCACTCTAGCCCCAACATTCCGTCCCATACACACCCATTATAAACTCTGAAACGGGTGAAAAAACATCATGAAACTTAAACTGGAACTGAAGAAAAAGTATAATAGATATTGAAAAGATAAATACAAGTTGAATAGTTGAATGTCTTGTCTTCGTTTTAAAGTTTGAATGGTGGCTCTATGTCAATGTATGTGGAAGTAGATACAGTTTAAAGAGGAGGAAGTTGAATGAGAATTTGAAGGGTCTCCCCATTGAAATACATTATAAATTTTTGTTGAAAAAAGTTGAATAAAATTAAAAATATAAATGTTAAAAATGAGAAAAAATAGAAGCAATGTTGTCCAAAAGAATAGGAATCTAATGGTGTTTGAATGGTTTTTCTAAGTTGAACGGTTTTGAAGGAGTAGGCTTTCAAAAAACGTACGGAATAGATAATAATAATAATAAAATATAACTAGAAAGTGCATTTTCTGAAGAAACTGCAGTGTGAATGCTTGAATCTGAATGTATGGACTGAAATGAATTAATTGCTGAATTTTGAGTTAAAAATTTTGAATGAGATAAAAAAAAAACAACCTGAATTTAACCTGAAAACAAAAGTGCTGAACTGCTGAAGGTTACACAGAAGAAGAAGTTGGAAAAAAGCTGAAAATGTTTTAATTGTAAATTAGAAAAACCTAAGAAATGAGAAAAGAACATTTAGAGTCAGAAAACATCTGAAAGAATATTAAAAGGTCATATTCTTTGAATCACTGAATGACTAAAATGTGATCCCTCCACTTGGATCCACACAGTTTAAAAAGTTTACATCTCTGAGCTTTGAAAGACAAGATGTTGGAAAGAGAACAACGATGGCGACGTTTTGAGGATAAAATGATGGCTGTAACACTGTGGAGACAGCAGCAGTTGAAAGAGAAGTGTTTCAGATGAATCTTGGCAGAGTGAGAGAGAGAGCTCGTTAAGCAGGCAGGTGTGAGCCTGGTTGCTATAGTGACCGCACCCAATGGCTCCATACACACGGACACAGACATGCACCTCACTTTTGCTGCTTAAAATGAACAGAAAAGTCAGGCCGAAACAAATCGTTCCCATATGAAAAGTACAAGTCGTATTGACAAAATTCTTTCACCGTGAGCGACAGCAATGTCTAGTCTACTGAATTCTCAGTTTTCATGCCTGTTGAGTTTATTATATGGACGTGGTGACAGCGGAAAGACACCATGCTCTTCTGATTTTCAAACGAACCTTCTGAGCCATTTTAACATTAGAGTCTATGGAAGAGTTGGAGGGAGGAGGCTGTGCATTGGTGACATTTATGAAAGAACCATAACACCTAGGACAATAGTAAACACATTGGATGAAAGAGGACAGCGATGGCTACGTTTTGAGGGTAAAATGGTGGCTGTAGAGCAAACGCTGTGGACACAGCAGCAGTTTTAAAAAATATTTTAAGATTAATTTTTTTGCTCCTCTCACTCTAGCAGTTGAGCTCTCTCACTCTAGCCCCAACATTCCGTCCCATACACACCCATTATAAACTCTGAAACGGGTGAAAAAACATCATGAAACTTAAACTGGAACTGAAGAAAAAGTATAATAGATATTGAAAAGATAAATACAAGTTGAATAGTTGAATGTCTTGTCTTCGTTTTAAAGTTTGAATGGTGGCTCTATGTCAATGTATGTGGAAGTAGTAAGAGTTTAAAAATGAGTAAGTTGAATGAGGATTTGAAGGGTCTCCCCATTGAAATACATTATAAATTTTTGTTGAATAAAGTTGAATAAAATTAAAAATATAAATGTTAAAAATATGAAAAATAGAAGCAGTGTTGTCCAAAAGAATAGGAATCTAACGGTGTTTGAATGGTTTTTCTAAGTTGAACGGTTTTGAAGGAGTAGGCTTTCAAAAAACGTACGGAATAGATAATAATAATAAAATAGAAAGTGCATTTTCTGAAGAAACTGCAGTGTGAATGCTTGAATCTGAATGTATGCATTGAAATGAAATAATTACTGAATTTAAGTTAAACATTTTGAATGAGATTAAAAAAAAACCCCGAATTTAACCTGAAAACAAAAGTGCTGAACTGCTAAAAGCTGAAGGTTACACAGAAGAAGAAGTTGGAAAAAAGCTGAAAATGTTTTAATTGTAAATTAGAAAAACCTAAGAAATGAGAAAAGAACATTTAGAGTCAGAAAACATCTGAAAGAATATTAAAAGGTCATATTCTTTGAATCACTGAATGACTAAAATGTGATCCCTCCACTTGGATCCACACAGTTTAAAAAGTTTAAATGTCTGAGCTTTGAAAGACAAGATGTTGGAAAAAGAACAACGATGGCGATGTTTTGAGGGTAAAATGATGGCTGTAACACTGTGGACACAGCAGCAGTTGAAAGAGAAGTGTTTAAGATGAATTTTGGCAGAGTGGCAGGCAGAGCTCGTTAAGCAGGCAGGTGTGAGCCTGGTTGCTATAGTGACCGCACCCAATGGCTCCATACACACGACACAGACATGCACCTCACTTTTGCTGCTTAAAATGAACAGAAAAGTCAGGCCGAAACAAATCGTTCCCAAATGAAAAGTACATGTCGTACTGACAAAATTCTTTCACCGTGAGCGACAGCCATGTCTAGTCTACCTAATTCTCAGTTTTCATGCCTGTGGAGCTTATTATATGGACGTGGTGACAGTGTAAAGACACCATGCTCTTCTGATTTTCAAACGAACCTTCTGAGCCATTTTAACATTAGAGTCTATGGAAGAGTTGGAGGGAGGAGGCTGTGCATTGGTGACATTTATGAAAGAACCATAACACCTAGGACAATAGTAAACACATTGGATGAAAGAGGACAGCCATGGCTACGTTTTGAGGGTAAAATCATACCTGTAGAGCAAACGCTGCGGACACAGCAGCAGTTTTAAAAAAGATTTTAAGATTAATTTTTTTGCTCCTCTCACTCTAGCAGTTGAGCTGCCTCACTCTAGCCCCAACATTCCGTCCCATACACACCCATTATAAACTCTGAAACGGGTGAAAAAACATCATGAAACTTAAACTGGAACTGAAGAAAAAGTATAATAGATATTGAAAAGATAAATACAAGTTGAATAGTTGAATGTCTTGTCTTCGTTTTAAAGTTTGAATGGTGGCTCTATGTCAATGTATGTGGAAGTAGTAAGAGTTTAAAAATGAGTAAGTTGAATGAGGATTTGAAGGGTCTCCCCATTGAAATACATTATAAATTTTTGTTGAATAAAGTTGAATAAAATTAAAAATATAAATGTTAAAAATGAGAAAAATAGAAGCAATGTTGTCCAAAAGAATAGGAATCTAACGATGTTTGAATGGTTTTTCTAAGTTGAACGGTTTTGAAGGAGTAGGCTTTCAAAAAACGTACGGAAAAATAATAAAATATAATAATAATAAAGATTAGAAGAACAATACTGTGAATGCTTTTCAAGCATTCACACTAATAATAAAGATTACAACAACAATACTGTGAATGCTTTTCAAGCATTCACACTAATAATAATAATAATAATAATAATAAAGATTAGAAGAACAATACTGTGAATGCTTTTCAAGCATTCACACTAATAATAAAGATTCGAATAACAATACTGTGAATGCTTTTCAAGCATTCACACTAATAATAATAAAGATTAGAAGAACAATACTGTGAATGCTTTTCAAGCATTCACACTAATAAAGATTCGAATAACAATACTGTGAATGCTTTTCAAGCATTCACACTAATAACGAAATTAAACAACTGTTTTTTTAAAGCAGTTTTTTCTGTGAACTACATCTTAAGGATGTTTATAATTAAAGGGAGTATACATCAAATTGAAAGGTGAGTATTGTAGTAACATCATATAGTTTTTGCTGCTTTTGTTTGGAATTGCTTAAGAAAATTAAAACGGGGAGTACTAATGTGGAGAAAAGCGCTGTATGCAGTCCACATTGCCAAAGCCACAACACTATAGTCTATCAGCTGTGTGGCAGCCATTTTCTGCCCTGGATTTCATTGTTGCAGCGGCTGCTTGTGGTGTTAACACACATTCTCCCTGCAGATGTCCAATAGCAGCATGAAAAAAGACTGCAAATGTTTAAACAAAACACTTCTGTCTTCATTCGGTGTGACTAATCGCATAGAAAAAAACCCCTCTGTGAAGCATCGGTAATAATTTGAAATGGACTGTCGCTGAAATGACTAACCACAGTTATCGTCAAAACGAAGCTTCCACTAGCAAATTGCAGGTGCAGTCTACACCTTATCACAATAGACTCACAATAGATTGCTCTTCCCAACCCCCAACCCCCCTCCCATCCGAGCCTGCTTTTCCTCAGACCCTCCGAAATGGATTTCTGCTTAAATCTCCCATCAAAGACGTAATGGCTCTTTGGCTGTGTCATTACAAATCAGATGACAGTCTCCTTCACAGACTGGCAGCTTAAACCTACCTCTGGACTGATAACAGTGATCTTTATTTGGCTGCTCAGAGGTGAAGACAGGGCAGAGCCACCTCCCCGATTGTCGAGCGAACCCCATAACAAATTTCTATCTGGGTGAAAATGCAGTCCTTCAGAGCTTGTACAAAATGTCAAAACACCCACAAATGATCGATAGAAGGCACATTATGACAACAAGGTGGTCAATACTCTTGTGATAAACTGAAAGCTGAAAAAAGATAAACCCTGTGCTTACGATGAAGTCAAATGGTCGGTTGGTTACATCTTAAATTGTTTGCAGCTCATATAGAGCATTACCACATGTATACTATGGTATGCATTTTCTTGCATGTGGCTGGATCATCTGCTTCCCTGGTGTTTAAAAAAAATTGAATCGCTGTCAGAAACATTCACTGAAAAACAAGGTGCAAACTTTCCTCTTTTTCACATGGAGCAGGCTAGTTTTTAACAAAAATGCCTCCTGTCATCATGTCATGTAATCACATGGCAAGGTGTACACAGAAAGTGTGAATAGTGATTTCTTAGCGTCCCCTCCTTGTTTTTGAAAGCAAACACGCTGCTGCCGCAGTGCTTAAAAAATGTTCTTTGAGCAATTTTGCCTCCACATGCACCTTTTATTTCCATTTAAAAACACAAACATGTGTTTCTAGACGCAAACGGAGCCAAATGTTAAACCAGCTCAGATGGATAGTAGCTCCTCGAGTCCCCTTCATCTGGACAGAGGGATGCACAGACATATTAAGGGCTGTGTGGGAAGTTGAATTTTCGCACGGCCCATTACCTCTCCATTCCCCTGTGGCTGCATTGCAGGTACAGATTCAGCACAGCAAGAAGCTGTGTGAAAACGCTTTTCTTTGTGTATATGTGGGTGTTTACGCCCATATGTGTGTGATGACAGAGAAATTATTCTTCATAATGGGCTGAAGGTCATTCACAAGAAAGACTGGTCTCCATGTTTGAATAATTTTGCACCATTTAATCCATAAAAGGTTACACTTGGTCATGTTGCCGATCGTCACATAAAATTCATCAGGATGTGGCCTTCAGTTGACTTTTTACTAAAACTGTGTGGATTTTGGTTACATTTTATTTATATAATGCTAGATCACAACAAGAGTCAGATTTTTTGTTTTCAGTACCGATATTGGTATAGTCCAGTTTTTAGTGTCATGGTTTAATTCAGAGTTAATAATCTGTTGAATTAACAGTAAATGACAAAAATTTATATTTAATCTAACTGCAGCTAGCTGTGTTATGTTGCAGTTGCAGGTTAGACCTGAGATTTGAAGTTTAAGACAGTGTATTGATTGGGTAGTTTTCAGGTTTACTGGAATTGGCTGTGGCTAAGTTGGCTTGTGGCACACAAATCATTCACAAATATTTTGCAGAGCTAATTCCCAAGGTTCCCAAGTTCCTGCCTGAATTGAATGACAACATGAAACAAACCTTGAGTTTATGTGTTGGTGTGTGTCCTTGTGGGGGAGCACATTTGTTGATGAAATACAAATGTTACTGACTACTCCTACGTGCAGAGCAGTGTCGTTGGTTTGTCTTCTTATACTGTAGTTCTCAGAACTAAACCCCTGTTACCAGTGTGGGAAATTGAACTTAAAGAATAAACATGAAATGCATTTTCTCCTTTTGTGTTTCTTACTTACATCACGTTTTGTGTGTGTGTGTGTCTACGTGTGTGTTTTTGTCACTACACTGTAAGCTGGGATAATTACTAAAGGCACCATCTGACCAAACAGCTTGATTTTAGGTATTGTCATGTCTAAGATTCTCTATAGTTCAGCTCAGAATCGACTACATTTTTGCTGTCATACATTCTCTGCAGTCCCTCTGTGCTGTTTTACTGTATGTGTGTGTGTGTGTGTGTGTGTGTGTGTGTGTGTGTGTGTGTGTGTGTGTGTGTGTGTGTGTGTGTGTGGCAGTGAATGGACAGAGCGAAGACAATGTTAGATGAGCTGACAACAAATCGTTATGTTACTGTAAGTGCAATTAAAGCTGCTGATAGTAGTGAAGCTAGTCCTGGCCAGAGCACTTGGAGCCCTCCTGCTGATAATGTTACAGCTGCACCCCCCCTCTTACATGCACAGGGGGACATGACTTGATCCAACACTCCTCCTGGCATTACAAGGCCAATATTGGTAGGGTTAGATGCAAGAGTAAACACTCTGTACAACCTTGTAGCACTCAATCAGACTCAATTTTTATGGTAAATTGAACTGTTTTTTATGGTGCTTTTCTAATCTTACTAACTACTTAGAGTGCTTTTACAATACAAACCACCTTCACTCATACAAACACATTTATAAAGGCTTTCTCTATCAAGCACAGACACAGTTATGGACCTCTAAGGGGCAAATTGTGACTCACTATCTTGCCTAAGGAAACTTGGACATGCGGACTATACGAGTTGGGATCAAACCATGCTGTATCTCTGAATGTATTTGTATGGAATGACCAAACTAAGCAAAACACAATAAAGAGAAAAAGCAGATAAGGAAAATTGCCACCGTTGTTCTAGCTTTGGCCTGTCCAGATCCTCAACGCAGTCTGCAGATGTGTTTTTAGTCTAGTTGGTACATTTATCCTTTCTATAGGAATGCACGAGGACAGCCTCTGCTCTATACAGCCTGACAAAATATAGGCTTTGAATAATCGTGTTAATGAGAAAATGCCCCGGCCTTACAACTCTTGTAGTTGTAGTAGATTCAGTCGGAAAATAAAGCTGATGAAATTTTTGCCAAGGAGGTAGCACTTCATCCATTTGAAACATTTTCGGTCTTTGCTGTTTCTCCTGAGATCAAAGGGCTTTTGCTTCTCGCCTGACTTGTCATGCAGCTTCTTATACTAGGGCTGCTCGATTATGGCAAAAATGATAATCACGATTATTTTCACTGAACTTGAGATCACGATTATTTGACGATATTTATTTAACCCTTTAAGACCTACTATAGAACCAAGTCCACCAGAGCTTATATTATTTTTTTTACATGCTGTAGTGCCATTTGTGGGAGCATTTCAAGTTGCTATACATCAATACAACTGTTATAGCCCATATTTTAATAATATGTATGCATTAAGTCCATAGTAATTACATAAATTGCAAAAAAGTGCAATAAACTACAAAAAAAATTGAAAATCGCTTTTGTTTTGTTTACATATATTTCTACTTGGAGAAATTTAAGAGGCTTATCCCTCAAAACTTTAAATACAATAAAGTTGCAAAAAATAGTTTACAACAACAGGAAATTTATTTTGAGTGTCTTCATAGTTTTATTTTGGAGATACAGCAATTTTTATATACTGCAGGAAAAACAAAAAACAATCCTATGATGCAAATTTGCAAAGAAAACAGCAGGTGCATCATTTCACTGTGGGAAGTGTTACGAACAGCTGATGGATCGGCAAAGCGTGTTTCTGGAATATTATGTTTTTGTTCCTGCAAGCGCTTTTTATGCAATTTTTGCAAAGCTATATGTGGAACGAAACCGTGACCGAGGACAAGCTGATGGCATCAGATGTAAGTACAACTCCTCCGGTTTCATATGCAAAACAAATTATTGCGCTAGCTTACACGGTTCAGGTTCTACAGGGATTTAAAAATAGTTACGCAAAACGGAGCGTGCTGCTCTGACCGGCTTTAAAGGGTTAACAATAACTTTAAAAAAATAATATAAAATAGTGTGCAACACCACTGAAGTTTTTTTTTTTAAACTCTCTTTTCAACCAACGGCAGTCACTCTCCAAATAACTTCTGCTTAGCTTTCCGAGCTTCCCTCGGGTCCTCTTAATCAGCGGTCTCCAACCTTTTTTGCGCCACGGACCAGTTTATGCCCGACAATATTTTCACGGACCGGCCTTTAAGGTGTCGCGGATAAATTAGGGAGGGGCTAATAATCGGCTCAGTCATTTTTAATGATCGTTGAAAGCCCAGATCGTAATCGTGATTAAAATTCGATTAATTGAGCAGCCCTATCTTATACTGAAATAATTTTGCTCTTTGTTCCTCTATTAAATGCCGTGTTATATTCTCTCCAATGGCTATTGCTACTGTGCACAAAAGACCACTCAAGCAGCCAAAATTAAATGGCCGTTAATTGAAAGAGCCATTATGGCATGTCTCTGCTGCTCGGGCTGTCTGGTTTCAATCATGACTGAATCATAGAGAGTTGATAGTGAAGCTCTTGGGCTGTTATGTCTACTAAGTTATGATCATTAGGCTCATGTGACTCAATTTCATGATGATAAATTACTCTTGTTTACAGGTTTTATGGAGTGAATAGTAGAGGAAGAATGCTTTGCACTCTACTGCTCAATCTCATGTGGAGAATTTAGCTCAGGTGACAGATGAATATTTCAGAGTAACAGCTGATGAACATGTTTCATAACGTAAGTGGTCACAGTTACATGGTCAAGGCAATTTTTTGAAAATTATTTGGTTGCAGTGATCAGTTCAGAGTCATTTATGAAAAAGAAATCTGTAATTTAGCTTGAATTATCTTCTATAATTAATAAAGTAGCAACTAATAGGTAACGTGTTGCGTGCTCAGTCTTAACAAATACAACACAAACTGCATATGGGAGCAGGCACAGACTGGATACATTAAACCACCAAAATTACCTGCCTTTTCAGTGACACATATACGCATGGACAACTTAGCCAAATGAGTAGATGTAAGAGTGTATGCCTGACAATGCAACTGTGTTGGGGGTTTTCTCACTGACCTTTCTTACATTAATGAAAATAACATCAAGCAAACCTACTCAGTGTGGTCTCCTAGTTAGGACTGAGCAAAAATGCAATGTTTCATAAATACTTCAGCATTATTTCATTGGGTTTTAGAGGTAGGTGAACACCTTTACCTCAACTGGCTTACGCCTCTTAGACTTTTCGTAAACATAATTTTTTAGACCAAACTTGTGAGACTTTTAAAGTTCTATAAAATGAGAAAAGTGAGATCTAATGGTGCAAAGGGTTAAGCCCATAGCTGTCATCTGGAATGATGGCATTACAATCACATGTGAATCCAAAACAGTGACTTGTTCTTAGCTCCTATGTATTCTTTTTGTTTTTCTGTATGGTTTTTCTCACTTTGAGTAGATTTCCCCTACTGGGCTCATCACATTATATGAGCAACATACTAAGCCGCATACAGATAACAACTACAGGAGTTCTCGGCACACAGTTTTTATGCTGATGTTAATGCCAGAGGAGGTGCTGCAATTACTGAGTCAGCAGAGGCAAGGCAAGGCAAGTTTATTTATATAGCACAATTCAACAACAAGGTGATTCAAAGTGCTTTACAGAGACATTAAAAAACAAAAACAAATAAAAAGCATGATTTAAAATTGATTAAAAAACAGTAGATAAAATCAGAACAGTAGATAAAATCAGTAGTTAAAATGTAAGTTTTGAAATTTAAGCTTAAAAGTGTGGATTTGGTGTTTTATTCAAATGCAGCTGAGAATAGGTGAGTCTTCAACCTGGATTTAAATAAACTGAGTGTTTCAGCTGATCTGAGGCTTTCTGGGAGTTTGTTCCAGATATAAGGAGCATAAAAGCTGAATGCAGCTTCTCCGTGTCTGGTTCTGACTCTGGGAACTGATAAAAGACCGGATCCAGATGACCTGAGGGATCTGGAAGGTTCATACTGGGTCAGGAGGTCACTGATGTATTTTGGTCCTAAACCATTCAGAGCTATCTATCAAGTCTATCCTTTGACAGACAGGCAGCCACTGTAAAGACCTCAGAGCTGGACTGATGTGGTCCACTTTTTTGGTTTTAGTGAGGACTCGAGCAGCAGAGTTCTGAATTCACGCACGATGCCCCTCAGAAACTTGGCAGTCTGTAACTTTACGTGGTCTCGCACTTAGCTGTGTTGCTTTGTGTCTTAAACACTTAAATTCTGTAATAATACCATTTATGATTGATCAGAAATATATTTTTTCCCATGTTGCAACAGTCACACCCTACACTACCACACTCGTATTCAATGAGCTCTGAAGATCCACTCATTTTTTTTCACTAATGTTTGTAATGACAGACTGCATGGCTAAGTAGCGCGGATCAAAACACCTGAATTCAAATATTAAGAGGTGTGGCCCAATACTTTTTGTCAGCAGGTGAAATCTGCAGATGATATCAGAACATTCAGGGCTAAGCCCTGGGGCAGAACTGCCACATTTGTAAATGTAGCTTATTCTAGTAATCATAATCCTCTGGTAAGCACAATTATTGACTTATTCATCAATTAAAGCCATGAATGACATTGTGTTTGCTATATTGTATCAGCCTATTTAGAGAATGTGATTAAAACTAGATTTAGCTAGCTGGTTTATTTGTCAGAATGAACAAGTCTAGACGAGTTTCCTAACCAGACAGCATTAATGGGATAACAGGATCATTCAGCGAATCAAACCCATTTTACCTAGGGAGTGCTTCTAATTAAAAGTCAATCCAATTTGGTCTGTCAGGCTTCCAGCATGAGTCAACACAGATAGTAACTTGGAGGATGGATGATTAGAGCAGAAAGGGAACAGTGATCTTATCTGCAGTCATCTGTCAACATTGGACAGTGGGCTCTAGAAATTAAACACTGCTCAATTCCTGCAGTCTGCGTTTAGATTTACATCATCCATTCTAGCCGATGACTCAAGGTTATTTAACCTAAAGTTTGGCTGGATAGTTATTTATGCAGGTAGCTATTTTGTTCATTTATTTTGATGGTGGTTATGGATTCGCCAGTCAAATCTGATAAAAGCAACTTCAAAAGTTTGGTAATTTTTACCCTAAAAGAAAGTTTTAAAAAGCCACCAACCACCATCTTTGCTTTGCTGAAATTAGTCTTATAGAATCTCTGATATTACAAATTATTTACATTATAAACTCTAATTTGCTACTTCTGTGCCAACTGCTGCACATTTGATTAGCACTTGGATTTTTTTTTATCCATCTTATTTTATGTTCATTTTTTGTAAGTTATAACATACAGGCTATTTAATAATAGTTTAAATTAAATGCCTATGACATTCAGATCTACTTTGAGTTAAATGATGACCTAGCTTTGTCCTTGAATTTTTTTCGAGAGTGCATGTGTGAGGTCAAGCAATGGCTCCTGGCAAATACTCTTATCCTCAATGATAAGAAAACTGAAATTGTGGTCTTTGGCAGTAACGCTCTCCGTGCCAAACTTCGTGATGCTTTTGGTTTTCTCACTAGTTCCTTTTCCGACACTATTAGGAATCTGGGCGTGTTACTTGACAGCTCTTTTAAACTTGACAAACAAGTGTCTGCTGTTGTTAGATCCAGTTTTTACCAACTCCGCCTTATTTCTAAGGCCAGGCAGTATATCCCACATAAAGACCTGGAAAAGCTCATCCATGCCTTTGTAACTTCGAGACTGGATTACTGCAATTCACTCTATTTTGGTCTCCACTCTGCCCTCCTTCATAGATTACAGACAGTCCAAAATGCTGCTGCACGCATTCTAACCAAAACTAGGAAGTTTGCCCACATTACTCCCGTCCTAGCTGATTTGCACTGGTTGCCTGTGAAATACCGTATCCAATTTAAAATTCTGCTGTTTACTTTTAAAATCACTAACAACATAGCACCGAGCTATCTTAAGGAACTCCTAGGCTCATATGTTCCTGCTAGGGCTTTAAGATCATCCTCACAGTTACTGTTGGTGCAGCCTAGATCTCGGCTGAAGTCTAGAGGTGATCGAGCGTTTGCTCTGGCTGCACCAGAGTTGTGGAACAACCTTCCGATTGGCATCCGGGCGTCTGACTCTATTCAATCTTTTAAATCACGGCTCAAAGCGTATTTGTTTAATCTTGCTTTTTCTACCGGTTAAATGCTGGCCTTGTTTGCAGTGATTTATTCTATTAATTTTCCTATCATGCTTTTATTTGCGCTGTGCATGTCATATCGCCATTGTGTTTTGATGGCATAGTTATATTGTGCTATAGTTATGTGCTATAGTTATACTTTTTTCTATTGGTGGGTTTTTCCTGTGAACATAATTTTACACTTTTATTTTTTGTTTTTATGACTTTGATTATACTTGTGTTAATTTGTTTTATGTTAAGCACTTTGGCATGCCGTTGGTTTTTAAATGTGCTCTATAAATAAAGATTGTTGTTGTTGTTGTTGTTGTAAATTTACAATATGAGATGATTGTAGAGATAATTCTTTGTCAACCATAAGTGCTAATGTGCGCATTTTAAATATCTCCTGTATATTTTGAATCAGCAGTTGTTACACAGGGGTCTCACGATCGACTCCACTCAGTGTATATTTATCAACTTATGGGCCAGACATGGGCTAGACAAATGAAACGGAAAACCACCCTGAAAACATCTTAGTCATCCTCATTAGTCATCCATACATCCCTCCTCCCACCCTCTGCTATCACTCCACATGGAAAGCATATGTCACTCCTACGAATGGAAGTATTTTATTTGCTTGGCAGGCGATCAGTTAGCATAAACATTTTTTTAAATGTTTGCTCAAGTTCTAAAAGCACTGAGTCTGTAACTTGGAGCCAAAGATAAAAAGATAGAAATAAGGTGCATGTGTCTATGATTTTTAATGTTCTTAGTCGCAGCTTCGGCCTGCATTACCATTGTTGTGAGAAATTCCTGGAACACAAAGTGAAAACTGTTCAGGGGTCTTTTCCAAATGTAAACTTGTGAAAAGTTAATTTAATTTTGCTCTTCCCCAAGTCGCTTTTTGTTACTTTTAATCCTACACCTCTATCCTAGTTTATTTTCAGAATTTAAAATGTGAAAGTAATAATCCAGCCAGCTTCAACCTACAGATCAAAACACACATTTGGCATGCCAAACCGATTCCTGGAGGAGTTGAGCTAAGTTGGAAATCTAAGTTAAAGGTGAAACGGTTACTTAAAGACTAGATACACTTGTAGGGCAGAGTGTTGTAAAGCCTGAAGGCAGATTGAATCTTTGAAGACAGTGTATCAGACATTGAAACCTTTAAATGATTGAAGACAGTTCCTCCTCCTCCATGAAGACTGCACGGGTTATAGAAAAGTGCTTTTAATTTTAGACTCCAAAAACATTTGCTGGAGTCAGAAAAAACAAAAAGGCTACCAGCTGAAACTGGCCACAGACATTTTATTCTCTAAGCCTCCCGAATATCTCCCTTAAATCAGGCAAAACTGCAGGAGCTTGCCATTGGCTGCTGCAAGACTCAGCAACTGGGATCTGTGTATCCAGAGCTTAATAACGAAAGTAAATGATACGTTGAGGAAAAGTGTCGCCCGTCAGTCCTGTTATAAAACATCCACAGCATCTTTAGTCAAGTACAGTACTTATGATACTGATCTCACACATTTCATATAAAATAAGAGCTCATAAAATCTTTTGGATTCACTTGCAGTAAGTAAGCGTGCAGGTTTTTTTTGGGGGTTTTTTTATATCGGAGATACATTCATCTTGGCTGCACTGCTAAGCAAGTTAGCCAAGTGTTATGCAGAAAAAAACACAGTGATGTCGGCATTCCATTAATATCTTCCAACAATTCTTTATAAATTCCCACTTTGTTGGCATCGTGCAGTAGGCGCCCATGGTTAAACATATCTAAAACTGTTAACGAGAATTTAGGTCAAGTCTTGTTTTGAGTGTGAAGGGAAGGAAGAGGCGGATTTACAGTTGACTGCAGGCCAATCCCTTCCAACAGCCCACATCTAACACAGTTGTCCAAACTAATCTATCTCTTTATAATCAGCAGTTCCTCTCCACATTTTACTGGATGCCTCTCAATCTGCCAAAAATAAGCGGTTAAATATATGGTGACATGTTAGTTAGTAAATGTCAACTCGTCAAAATTATTTTAATTTAGCATCAGATTTTAACCTGAAGCATTTTAAAGATTCTTTTTGAGTTCATGCAGTCTTATAAAAGATGCTTATTATTTATTATATCTGGATTTAGTGGTTTGTGTGTAGGAACTGTACCAAGTAGCATCATATTTGGAAAAAATACATAACAAAAACAATAGTTTAACTCTTTAAAGTCGGAACCATGAAACAATTGCCAGAAAAATATTGAAACTTATTGTTTCAAAATGCTGTGTTTATTGAACCTGTAATTAATGTTAATTTGCACTATATTTGCTACATCTGGTGTGTTCTTTAAAAATGTATTATGCAAATCATTTAGCTTTTTCAGGTGCAGAAGTCTCAAAAACTCACAAAAAGGGATACAAATATCATCAAATATGACGCATTTGGCTTTAAAGGGTTAAAGGAATATTCTGTATTGTTTCTATTGAGAATAAGAAGAACAATAACATCATCTCACCTGTAATCTTATTGCCCTATACATTAAATGTAATTATGATTAGGTCTGCGTTTAACTTTTTCAGTCAAAACTGAGATATAGAATTTTAATTCTCACACTTTATAAGATAAAAAGGACTTCATGTTTCTTCTGTTCCCTGTCCAAAGTAAAGAGTGTGTTATCAAGTCTTACATCCAGCTCTCTTCATGAAAGCTGTTCCTCTCAGAAACTAAACAACCATAAACAGTATTTTAAAAACACCTCATGAATTGTTTAATTTACTTGGTACATTTTCATCATGATTTGAATGCTGCAACATATTTTTGCATCAAATGTTTTGACTCATTGGATTGTTACCAAGTTCTAATTTTGTACTTAAAAAAAAAAAAATCCCTGTTTGCAGTGCGACTGCATTTTCTGTACTCTGCCTTCGTGGTCAGGTCACATTTGCTTTGGTGCCTACAGTAGCCTTGGGGCTCTCCCAGATGGCCCATGACAGATGCCCACAATTGCTGTTGCCCTTGGTTGAAGAGCGGTCCCTCCCCCAGATTTAAAAAAAAAAAAAAAAAAAAAAGTTATTCCTAAGTTCCCAAACATCACAGTTTTCCCATTTGGCTTACCCTGCTTTTACTCATGATTTACTTCCCATTATATTCTGTCATTTACTGTCTGCTGCCCTTATTTTTATTTAAATAGCTCTGTTTGTTTGACCTCCCATTTAGGGTTTCACATCTCCTCTCCTCTCCTCTCACTGCACCATTCTTTGTCCTTAACTTAATCCCATGTCCTCTGCTGCTTTTTCATAGAATACCTGAATGCATACGAAACATGTCAATGAGATTTTTATATCCATTATTGTTGCTCATGATTATGTACATACCAAAAACATTTTTAACCTTTCATGCAGATGTGGCAATAAATGACCTGATAAATCTCTGCAACAAAGTAATACTAATGCTTTATACACTGGGTTGCATTATATGGTTAAGCTGTAACATTTTGCTTTACATATATATTTCTAGTAAGTTTTTCGTCAGATCCATATACTCAAATGTAGCTCCAAAAGCCGTTAATGGATAAAACAAAATAATACACAAAACAGTGAATACATTTGGGGTCTGAAAGCACCAAAAAGGCAACAATAAAGTAGGAAAATGACTCACAATAGTTTAACACTTTGCCGCTATCAGGAATTTAACTGGTAAAATCATAAAACAAATGTACATCTGCTGGATTACTATTGTTGGGAACAAGCATCCCATTTGTTCTCTTATCCATATTTGGCCAGGAACACATCGTCACTCTATCAATTATGTTTCCTGGAAGTATTACCGGTGTTGACATTAACTCTGTCTAAAATCTAAGATGAACAGACTAAAAGGAGAGAGGAATAAAGGAAAAACTCAGTGGTACCCACAGCCGATTCCTCTCCACTGTCTTTTTTTCAATGAACACCTTGATCTGTTTTCCCTTTACAAGCTCAACTTAGCTTAGGCCTCGGTCACACAGGCCTAGACCCAAGTTGGGGACAGCATGGCAACCTGTGGTCACTAGGAATGTGCAAACCCAACCAGTTTTGATGCCTGGAGATGTGCAATTAGTTGCAAAGATGGTACTACACCAAAACCCTCATTGTCATTGCTTTGTTTGTTAGCAGATTGGCACACTTGCCTGGAGTTTGCATGAAAGATCCTGACTTATCTGCAAACACTTGCCAACTACTGGCTGAGTGTTGACACTTGAAAAGCTGGACAGAAATGTAAAATATTTGCCTTGAAAGTAGAATTTATGCCTTAATGCTGAAACCAACATGCTGCAAAAGGCACAGTTGTTTCTTTACTGGTCATTTGGCCAGTGGTTGCCAAGTGGTTGGCAACTGGCCTCATGGCTCGTGCGACTGGGGCCTAAGACAGCTACTGTCATATCTTTATGACACACCCTCTATAACCTGTAGATCTGTTCAAAGGGCAGATCTGCAGATATCTTGTAGGTGATGGAAGAAAGATGTAGAGTCTACATTTAAGTTAATAGTAAATGTATTGAAAGATACAATAAACTTGTGTACTACCTTGAGGACAAAACACTGTAACTGTGAAATATAGTAGGGCACATGGAAAAGAATACATTTTTCTGTGCTAATTGGGTTCTCTGGCCCGTCACAGTTTCTCCGTATTACAGGAAACACACACACGCGCACACACACACACACACACTGACTGCCTGGCCATGTACTGGTAAGCACTTCAGTTTGAGAGACTTCACCTGGGCGACAGAGATTACATTTTGTCATTCCTGGCTGTGGCCTACCTCAGCAGTATTTGCACAGAGCACAAATGATCTTTGTGTGAATGTGTCAAGGCTGAAGGAAGATTAAGTGCAAGGACGGGGATTTGTTGTAATAGGCATGGGCACTGGGTCCCTCCGATTATGGAAATCTTTAAGAGTTTGTGCCAAGATGTGGATTATATTTACATTGCTTCTGTTTCCCTCCCACAAAGTAAACGTATTTAAGAAAATTGGCAAAATGCTAAAAATTTAAACAGTGCAGTATTCAAAAATTATTAAAGTTTAAAACAGTTACTGTCAGGGGTAGACATTTGTTCAAAACACAAGTAAGAGAAATGAGACAACTGCAGACCGACTCAGAGTGTAATTAGAAAACGTGCGCATGGGTGAATGTCTCTCTGAGAAGACACACACCCCGAGCACAGGCTCGCTTGCTTTATTTATAAGGCAAAAATGGGTTACATAGTACTTCCTCTTTTAACAGATGTTGACGAGAGGTTAAACATTAAATCAACTTATCTGATCTTTCACACACTGGGATAAAAATACAGAAGTATATCATGCTTTATCTGACATCACAGACATTATGGAAAAGAATGCATCATTATATCATGCTGTCAAACATCTCAGACACTTAGGTAAGGAATGCATCAGTTTTCCTTTAACAATAAACTTGATTAGGTAATTCTTCAACAATAGGCTTGGTTATGTGAAAATATATGAACACACAAAATATAAGGCATACTTGGTTAGAATATAAGGCTCACTTGATTATATTGTATTATAGAGATTTGGTTATAATGTATAATGTAGAAAATCTTCTAACAGTTACATTTTTATGATGGATATGTTATAAATCAAATAACCAAAAAGTCAGTAATAACAGACTTCCAAATCTTGTTCTACCATACTGAGAACAGGATCTTTGCTTTCCAGTGAGCTACTTTTCTAAAGTTCACAGGTCACAGAAGGACACCTGCTCGCTTGCACGATTCTTTAGTAAAGTGTTGACATAGTGTCTATGTCACTGCATAGACAGTTGCCCACACCTCATCAATCAAATCCGTCGTGTATGGAAGTTAAAACAGGCAGAAGTGTGATATGATTAGGCTGAGCATGTTGAGTGTCCAGCAGTAGTGTGTTTTTATTTTTCTGGTGGGTAAATAATGCACAATTTAGGTGATTGAGAAGCTAAATTGGCTACAGATGAGGATGTGTGTCATCCTTCTGACTGAACAAGTAACCAGTAAATGTAGAGATTGATTACATTACCTATTGCATAACTTCTCACATACCCACAACCACAATTTCACTTTGTAATCCAATACTAAAACCATACCAGATTATCTTAATTTAATGGCTTACGGCACAGAAAAAGCTAAGGAAAAAAAAAGACATTTCCAAGCAACTACAGCTATTTCTTTTCTTCTTTTTTTCACAGTTATGCTCTGGAACCTGTAAGGTTTGTCTTCAACAGCTCCGTGCAAAAGATCCAAGGGTTTTTATATCAGCAGCATTTTTACAGAGAATGTGGATACCATTGCTATATCTGCGACTATTGCAGATATTCAATCCAAACAGATTTTTTTTAAAGAGAGCTGCAAGATCAAGGATTTGCCACAGCTTGTGAGTTACTTTGAATTAGGAGAGGAGACTGAAAACCTGACGACTCTACTTTTGTAGGCCTAGTCATTTATGTTCTTTGTAAATCTGAATGCTTTCTAAGAACGAGCAGTGGGCAGCTCCTATTGTGACGATATAGAAAATGACCTCACAGCTCAGTTGATGTGTGACCCAATAACTATTTCCCTGAAGATTTTGTGGTGTTGATTGTTAGTTTCAAATCTTGTATTTTTGTTTTGTTTTGTTATGTTTGTTTTTTTTTTAAGAAAAGTGCTTAAAATAAGGTATGCTTTGGGGCGACCAATACCATATGGTGTGCAGTGTTCCTCAGTCAGATACATATGTAACTCATCCTGTCCAGTTTCAAAATGCCAGAATGGAAATGATAAAAATATTAATCTCGAGGCTTTGAAGCTTTTTTTTTATACCCCTGTCCTTTATGCCCCAGTTTCAGTGACTCATTATTTTCACTAACCGTAAACATTTTAGTAAATTTTATGAGTCAGAGTCCACTCAAGGAGAACATTTCAACAGTGGAAAATTAAGTACTGACCCCAGATCTAAACATTTTTTTAGTGTTCTCTAGATGCTACTGCACTATACTGGATGATGTGACCGATTCGTAGATTTCAAGAAACAATAGAGTCACACACAAAGGGTTGTTCATCTGGACGTAGCGTTTTCAGTGGCAGAAATGTTTTGTCACTCATCTAAATAACCCAAAATGTGATGTCCACATAGCTGGACGCCAGGTCCTAGGAGGTTAATATGCAAATTGTCATGACCATTGATCAACAACCACTGATCAAACCCCATTGATCAAAGACCAATGATCAGTGATCACAGAATCACGCCACCAACTCAATACACATTACCAAATATTTATTACATTATTTTTGTAAGTCTGTATCAGTGGTGTAAAGGGGTGCATTGATGAGTTGGCAAGGGTATGTCAGAAACAAATTATGATAACTAAAAAACAAAAACAAATGGGGATGCTGTGACAAAGAGATGAAGCAAAGGTACGATTTAAATGGCTCTGGAGAACACTGCCCGGTCTTTTGCATTTCCTACAATTTCCTGTATAGACAGGTAACCACAACACAAAGTACACCCACACACAGCAAACCCTGCAACAAGGCCTGGGATAAAATTTTGTTGATAAAAATAAATGAAGCACAATTTTCAACATTTTCTGCCCAGCATTACTTCTGTTTATATAAAATCATGTTTTGTTTTGTTTTGTTTTTTTTTAAAGGAAAAAGCTCATGTGTTTTAAATTCTCCATGAAGGAATATCTCCTGATCTGTTGGCTTTGTTATTAAACCCGTAACAGTGTGCTATGCTGAGATGAAATTTAATATACTACAGTATGTGGATGATAATGCTTTAAAGTTTATACATTTTTGTTGTTGACCATCTTATGAATTTAAGATGTGTTAAATCTTAAATTCATAAGATTTAGATAGTTAGTTGAATTGGCCATGTCTTCAAATGCGGTGCAATACTTGGATAAAGAGATGGCATGCCGGGCTGTCTAGTCACTTGGAGCCTCTGAATACATCAGTGAAGGTGACAGCTGATTGGCTCATATCTCTTCGTGGCAGTGTTTCACTGTGAGAAACACTAGACAGACAACTCTGATTACATTTAACACATAACGTGTGTGTGTGTGTGTGTGTATAATTCTTATCTTGTGGGGACATAAATACATTTATATTTACACTGTGGGGACCCACCTTCCTTGAAGGAAGTCGTCATCAATCATTAAGTTTTTGTGCAGACTTGCAACAAAGGTTAGAATAAGGTAAAAGATGCATTTTGGATTGGTTTTTGGTGAACCTTCTGTAAGTCAGTGTAATGTCCTCTAAAATTATGGCTGAGTGCAAGTTTGTGTGTCTGTGTGCGTGTGTGTGTGCGTGTGTGTGCGTGTGTGTGTGCGTGCGTGTGTGTGTGTGTGTGTGAGTGAGTGAGTATATCCTCAGATACCAGTGGTCTAATTAAAGAGCTGGCATGTCAGAAACCTGCTCTGCCTCTTTGTTTAACACTGAACCTAATCTCGCACCACAGACAGTAGCATGTGGGCGCATGTGTATGTGTGTGTGGTCCTTGCTGTGAGGTGTGAACAAGATCGATGCCAAACACGTACATTTGTTGGGAATCTGGCAAAGCCACCTTAGAAAAGCATGTGTTTTTATTTGTTTCTATTTAATTCTCTCTGACTTTATAGTTTGACTACGTCTAATGATGCTGTTATATTCATTAATACTTCATACTTCATAAATACTTACCCATCCATCAGTTTTCTTCCCCTTATCCAATTCAGGGTCATGGAGTGGCTAGCACCTATACCAGCTGTCACAGGGCAACAGACAGTGTAAACGCTGGTCCAGGCTTTATTCCATTACTATTATTTCACACTCTATTGATACCCAGAAAAGTAGTTAATGTTATTTTGATATCGCAGCAGAAAATGGTGCTGATAGACTGCTCTCAGTTTCAATCTGGGACTGTGAGGGGAAAAAATGTCATACTGTTAAACATTGTCTAACATAACAGATGAGCAAGACTGATGGCAGTGTATGCTGCTTAGCTTCTGATTTCATTATTACCTGCTGCCCACTACCTTAACCCTTGTGTGGTGTTCGTATTTTTGTTACTCAGCCAGTGTTCATGGGTCTGGTGGACCCGCTAGAGTTTTGGCTTTCCAAATTAACACTATCAAACAATTTTATGTTAAATTACTCAACAGATGTTTACTTCATCCCAATTACAAGACATATGAACAGCAAACATGGTTAATTTTTTCCCTTTACCTTTGTTAGATCACATTTATGAATTAATGTGCTTCTCGTTTTTCTTTTATATAAAATGTTATAAATAAATCAGTTATAATCAAGTGGAGTGAGTGGAAAGACACAACACATTTACACGTGAAAAAATAATTAATTGTTTAATTTTTCTTTTGAAAAAAAACTGAACACGGGTCTCACAGACCCGAACACCATACAAGGGTTAATAATAGCATATGGCTAATGTGATTATCAGATAATTGCTAATATATAAATAACTAATAATAATGTTTGTGCAAGTCAGATTACAACGCTTATGATAACCTTTTTAATACTAAAATGTTGAAACGGGAGCTTTACTGACTGCTCATAATTGCTCTTAACCTTCCTGCCTTCTTGGGACCTTTTTGTGCCACTGCTATGTGTTAAATGGCTGCCATTTCCACTGTGTTCAGTGGAATATAACCAAACTTGCCACAGGATAGTTTTTACCTGTCAATGTTAATATTCCAGTGTGAATTCCTTAAATCAGCCTAAAATGGCTGAGCAGCAGAAATCCCCACACCCATCACCCTGGGGACCATTTTCTGCCCATTGACTTCCATTATAAATGCTATTTTTCAACCCCAAATTATCATCATATGATTTTATTTTTTCTTCTTTTCTTGGATGTCAATGAAGACTCAGGGCCTTGAAGTTTTAATTTTTAAATTGCAAAAAAAATGCAAAAAAATAATGGCAGGTCAAAATGTATGTTGGTGCCAATCTTTGGTCCATCTAAAGGCCTACTTATAATGACAATCACATATTACTTCAACTGGTTTTTTGTGGAAATATTTAGTTTCGTTTTTTGGTTTTTGGGGCTTATAACACAGGGCGCTCATGTAATAACACTGGGATTTGAAGGGTTAAAACAACGAAAATATAATTAAAACTTTACATGAATATTTCAGGGAGAAGTAGTTTTACAAGGTTGGCTAATTTAAAGTGGAATAAGATATGGATATATGGTCTTTTTATGGCGTGGCTGAGAATGGTCCCTAGGGTGATGGGTGTGAGTTTTTTAAAGGATGGCAGGAGGGTTAAGAGTGGAGTGTCAGTCCTTTAGACACTTGGGCAAGTTTGTTATTCTACTGTTCAGCTGCTAGTGTGGGTGCGCGGCTGTGTTTAGCTGCCAGTGAGGGGAGGGGCTGTGTTCAGCTAAAGCTGGGCATACACTGTGCAATTTTCTTATTCAGCTCCTGCTCAAACTGTACGATTGAATCTCAGGGGTGAGAAGTTCATAGGTCACGATCCAGGGTCTCACACTATACAGGCCTCACAAAATTATTATACTGATAATTTTGTGAGGCCACATCGAGCTTGCCAAAGTTCTACAAGTTGTGCCTCCATCGCTTGTGTCCAGATCACACGCTGCACTTCCATGCTACTCCATCTTTCTACTTCCATTTCTGTTTGAGTGTGCGCTTTGTGAGAGGCTGCGTTGACACCCTCACGACGGCCGACAGGATTTCAAACAGGTTTGATTTTCTTGCGACCATACAATTGATGATTGGGAGCTGGTCGTGAAGTGTTAATCGCTTCTCGTTACCCCATGTATACTACACGATGCACGACATAGATTAAGGCGAAACTTGGGCCGATCCCCAAAACGGTCGCACAACTGAAAAATCTCCTCAAAATGGGCCAAAAATCGCACAGTGTATGCCCAGCTTAACAGAGAGGGGAGGGGCAGTGTACCTGTCTATGTGCAGCAGTACCGTGTGAAGCTGTGGAGGCAAAGATAGCACTGTTGGTATCAATTCAATTTTAAATAAGTATCCAATATTTATTTATTTATTTTTTTGTGCAACCTTATGTTGGACAGACCGCAGTTCTGTTGCATTAGCATTCACATCTATGGCCAATTTAGAATCACCCATTAACCTAAAATTCATGTCTTTGGACTGTGGGAGAACCATAGCTGAGAACCCACATGCACAGGCAACACATGTGAAGACACAGAAACATAGAAAGGTCCCAGTCAGGATTAGAAACCAAAAAACTTTGAAACATTTGTATATTTTGTTAATAATCAGACTTCACATGCGGTACACTAAAATATTTTGTGTTGCATCAAAATTTGGGTGGGAACAACACTGTCAATTACACTTAACCTGAGTCTTAGTAAGTAAGTAAGTATCTTCCTGTAAAAATAATAAGTTAAATGTTTGATGATGATTTTTGAAGTCAACAGATTTTATTCAGATGATATATACTGTTTAAATCTGTTCTTATAATTTACTGCGTGTCATCTCCTGCCAAGAGTAGGGAAACGGTATGATGAGGTAACCATTTTTCTGTAAGTTAAACTGAAACCAAAATTTGGAAAAATTTAAATTTCGAATTCATATTACAACCAAAATACTACATTTATATTTTTATCCACACAAAAAAAGTTTATGGCTTCATTTTGGTTGAAGTGCGATAAGAGATCCGTTCCAGTTTTATTACATCATAGTTGTCCCCAGTAGAACATTATATTTTACAGTTTTAATGTTGCGTACAGCAATATGCACGTGCTCATCATCAGTGTCCCAAGTTCCCAGTACCAGCTGAGTCTAAAGGGAAATGTAGAGACTAAAAATATGCATCCTACTAACAGCTCCCACTCACTTACCTAACAGAGTGAATCACTGCATTATATGAGTGGAACATTTGCAAATGACCTTGTCACAGAGATCTGACACATACCACTCATGCTCTGGGATTATGTACGCCAACACAGTTGTGTCTGTATGGCATACATACATACATACATATGGTAAATGGTGTGTACACTTTGCTGGTGTTTCTTTGTGTGCGATGCCCACTGTGTTTTTTCAACTTCACTGCATTTAAACTTTGAGTCTACCAGGTGAGTCATGTATATCTTTAGACTCCTTTCTTAATAAAGACCTCACTGTCAAGGTTTGTTATATTTTATGATAAATGTATCATTTTATTAACCTTTTTAACTTTTATTCTAATCGCAAACCTTAACTAATTTGTTAGTTGACTTGTAATTGGTTCAGCTTTTACATAAACTGATATACTGACTACAAGTAGTTATAATTTATTAGATCCCTTACTTTACCATCATACTGAGGTCAGTTAGTTCATCCTTCGTCTTCATCTACTTACCATAAACAAAATTTAAAATACCTTTTTTTTTTTTTAACTTACTCTCCCTACCTTGGTCTCAAATCAGTTGGTTAAGATTAGATTGGGGAATTGGTTTAATATATAAAAATAAATACAAATATTGACTTAGAGGGAGGGGTAATCGAGCTAAAACTACTCGCTTCAGGCAGGTGAACTAAGGGACAATGTAAGTAAAATAAGCAGTTTGAACCATCAGTCATTGAAAGGTACTCTATTAGAATCCTACAAAAAAATACACAGAGCTGAAAATCAGCATGATAACTTCCCTTTAGTCTGTCTAGACAGTAAGCAAATCCTGGTCCTCAGCATCATGTCCTTTAATGCACCTTTAATGCCCATAGTACAAAGCAATTACCACACAAGGACCACAATACAGTTAACAGTTTCATTCCTCTATTAAACAGTTAGTATTATATAAATGCAATTCTGAAAAGACTGCACTGGTTCCTGAGTTTAGGTTTTGAGGTTCAGCTTACAAAAAACAGTTGACAGCTTCCTTCCACAGACTTCAACAGCATTGAATTAAAATACTGATCCCACTATTTTGACTCAGTATCTCAGTTTTCTCTTTATCTTTTGGGGCACAAACTGGAACCAGAAGATGGACTTTCAGTGTCAGAGTTGTAAGATGTAAGGGGAAACTGGCTGAAAGTGGTGACCAATCATAAAATTTCCCCATTGTACCAAAGCTGAGGTAATGTTGTTTTGTAATCTGATGTATCCAGATTCAGCACAGTGATCAATAGATTGCATGCAATCAACGGCTCCCCTCTGACTCCAGCTGGATTCTGAGTGTGGGTTACATTTGGTTTCTCACTCCTCGTTCAGAAAGTCCTCTCTAAATCTTTCATCCTCAGTCTCAAAGCTACAGTTTGCTGGAAGGTATGCAAAGATATGGTAGCTCAGTCATCCGTGAGTGTAGCTCACTAGAGCTATCATAGCAAAATAAAATCACTACATAGTTCTTTGAGCAAATAAAAACCAGACCTCTGATAATAGATGTGTCTGTGGTTTGCAAGAATAAATAATTGACAGCCTCTCAATGTTGCATTATCCATGCTATTTAAGCATATGTTGCATGAACATTTCTACCAATTTATTTTAATACATTCAACAGGAAAATCCTGCTGCTTTCCAACGCTTTAGTGTTTGTGGTTGCATTTGTTTTTAATTCTTATTTATTTTATTATTACCTCTTGATTCAGTCCAGCTGATACCAATTCCAAACTGGATTCAGATTCATGAAAATCCCATTCCTACCTCCAGCTCTTGGAAAAATTTACTGTGTTGCTTTTTCATGTGCTTTTCTGCAGAATGTGGGTTTTTACCAATTTTTTTTTTTTTTGGCCTTTTCAGCACAAATTACAGCATAATTGACCTGCACTTTGTGTGGAAATGGTTCAAAGTCATATTCACACAGGATGAGCATGGTTGCCTAGCGACACAACTGTAATTGTAGTCCCTCTGTTATTCATTTACTTAATATTTATTCTGAGTGTCAGGACTGAAAAAATGTGTCTGATGGTAGAAGTAAGTTATGTGAAAGCTGTGTAGCTCTGGAGGCTTCACAGGGTACAGTACACACCCCTGAAAATGATTCTCTCATCAGATATATTGTATGTAGTGATTATTAGAAACATCATATTCCGCCACGGTCCAATTTTTCCATTGCAGGCCAAGTGCTTCGTCTGCTGACGTCTGCTTTTGATGTAATGGAACAGTGACAGGTGCTGCAGTGAGAGAAGGCATCTTGGCATCAGTGTTTGGTTTAATGCCATTTTTAAAGAGCATATGCATGCACCAAAACATCCCATTCACAGCTGCCTTGCGTAAAATAGCTAAAGGCCTTTGTCCACCTCTCAACACATCTCGGTTAGGTTGCTTATTCCAAGAAGTTTCCTTGATCGCAGACTAAAAAGAGTGCCCAGAAGTTCAGGAGGATTAGCTGCCTGGAGGGGTGTTGCATTTGTTCTGTCTTAATGTTTAAAGGCCAGTCTAAATAGGGGACTTAGTTCCCTGGAAGATATTCCTATGCCACCTTGTAGTTCTATGTGATTATTATAGATTTAGCTGTATATTGACAGATATGTGGAGGATACAGTCGAGGAATAAAAGCATATCACCACATAGCCTTTATAATGTAATAGATATACAGCATAATTGCAGGGAATTAAGTGCAGCTTTATAGAGAGAATAGCCACGCTATACAGTGACACACTGGGAAAACACGCTGTTATAACACACATGCTGATGATGAACTCTTTTAAAAAAATTAAACATTAGTCAAAATGAAAAATTGTTCTCTGCAAGCTAACTGAAAAGCCCTCATTTGTCAGAGCTCAGTAATAAACATGTTCACCCCTGGTGTGAAACAACGGCACATCATACAGACAGAGAGAGCAGCTTGAGGGAAACAGGCTTAACAGGTTGCCAGTTTTATAACAGTCTGTCAGCTCGGGATCCACCTGGCCGGAGTTTGTACAAATGCTGCTGTTAGCTTTTAGGCTCTGTGTAACACCCCACAAAGCCCCTTTAACCTTTCAGAAGCACTGATACTATACTATATTTTCCATAAAAAATAAGTCAAATATACTAAAATTGTGTCTTACGTATACTTTTAGCACTCTTTTGGATTTGTCACAAATAAGAGCTTCAAGCAGGGACTTGTAAAGAGCCATTTACATGTCAGGTTGAAATGAAATGATCCCTCGTTTATGTAGGCACCCATGTGGAGAACGTTACATTGCAGCTACAAGTGAGTCCCTTGATGGAGTAGTTTATGAACCTGACAGGTCATTTCCATGCAGCTGTCTCAGGCCATAAAACAAAGACACTAAGCATGAGTGTTAGACAAAGGGATGCAGGGGAACTATTTTTTATATGTGGTCTATTGATTGAGTGGTGACAGAAGTCATTAGGTGGAATTCTTTAACAAC
This sequence comes from Maylandia zebra, assembly GCF_041146795.1. Taxonomy (NCBI): domain Eukaryota; kingdom Metazoa; phylum Chordata; class Actinopteri; order Cichliformes; family Cichlidae; genus Maylandia; species Maylandia zebra. The sequence continues at coordinate 18,185,637 of NC_135174.1, read as the reverse complement.
AGTCAGGCATGACAGCAATGTAGTATTTAATATTTGAGATTATGTTTTTTATCCTTTATTTAAATAAGTTAGCCAAGCAAAGTTGTTACGGGTGGCCACATCAAGTCAGGGTCAAACGAATAAAACATTCATCCATTAATATTCTTAACTGCTTACTCAGGATGCAGTTGTTGTGGTCAGAGGTTTATATACACCCATGTGTCACCCATTGTCCTGTTGAAACACCCAGCTGTGTTCAAGTTTTAACCATTTAGCTTTTGATTTTAGGTAAATGTGAAGAATGCATTGGTGGTCCTCCTCCTTCATTATTCCATCAGATTTGTGCAGTGTACCAGTGTCATTGGCAGCAAAACAGCCTCAGAGCATGATGGTACCACCACCATGATTGACAACTGGCACACTCTTCTCAGGTTTGAAAGCCTCAGCATTACTCATTCAAACATACCTCATCCCATTGTGGCAACAGCATCTCAATGTTTGTCTCGTCTGACCATAAAACCTTTATCCAAAAGGTATTTGGCTTGTCCATGTGGGCAGCTGCAAATTTCGGTTGAGCTTGAAGGTGTCGATTTTGGAGCAGAGGCTTTTTTTTTTTATTGGTCAGCGTCCTCTTGGTCCATGGCAAAGTATAACTCATTTTACTGTGAACAGTAATGCTGGTGTTCCTGCAGTTTCCAGTTTATGACCATCTTGAGCTTTGGTGGTTCCTAGATTGTTTCTGAACATCCTAACCACGTTCCTCTCATCTGAGGGTGACAGTTTGTGTCCTCTTTCATAACTTAGCAAAATGGTGCCACATCCACATAACTTGTACTTTCATAACATTATTTGAACAGATGTTTAGAAATTGCCCATTAAGCTTCTGGAATGACCTTGCCAAAGCCCTCACCTCAGCCCTTTTGAAATCTCTGGACTATTGGTCCTTGCCAGAAAACCAGCCGATTTAAATGAACTTGTGACAAGAACAGTCGTCTAATATTCAGCTATAATTGTGCCAGAAAGTTGATGGTGTCTACCAAGAAGGGACATGTAACCAATTATTAGTTTGGATGTATATATGTGAGCCTGTATATGTACGTTTGTGGATCTGAAAAAAATGAAGACGCAGATGGTGAAGCAGGTGATGAATGATAAATGGAAAAACAACTCTCAGTATTGAGAAAGCTAAAATGAGCTAAAAATCAGGAGAATACAGGCTAAGAGAAAATACAATAGCCTGGGTTACCAACAGTTACTTCATTTATTTCCCTCTTTCAGAGTATTGGTTAGAACACAAAAATGAAGGCCCTTTTTTTTTTTTTTTTTAACCTCAGGGACATTTGAGGTCCTAATAACTTCAAACTGCAGCTTGCAGCTATTTAGCATCAACTTAAGAGTATAAAATGGCTTTTATGATCAGCCATGACATTAAAACCACTGACAGGTGAGATGGATAATGTTGAACATCTCATTATAATGCAGTGTTCCCGCCAATGAGGATGGTGCTCCCTTCTATGCGTCAAAAAGTACTTGGGAGTTGTTCAGGGAACAAAGTGCACAAACCACTGACCTGACCTCCAAACTTCCCAGACTCCAACCTGACCAAGCAGCCATGAGATCTGACCCCACATTTCACAGAGACCACTGGAAACCCTCTGGACCTGCTGCCAATATCCTGGTGCCAGACACCACAGGACACCCCCAGAGGTCCTGTATCCACGCCCTGGCAGGTCCGATAGCCGTTTTATTATTTCGTTTTTAATGGTGTGGCTGATCGGTGTGTATTCTTGGCTTCTATTAAATCCTCATCCTGGAACAACAACCAAGCAAGCTGATGAGTGCTGGTATGTAAAGAGCTGTTGGGGGAGATAGTTTACACTGCTAAAAGGATAACAGATACTATGATCATAGATAAAAGGACTAAGTTTCGGGTGCTTAAACTCCTCTCAGGGTACAGTGATACTCTAAGATGATGCTATTGGCTCCCTGGGACTTATCAGTAGCTTCTAGAGTACTACCGGAAAGTCAGCCCCAAGTGTCCAAGTGCTTAAAAATATGTTAAGAAGCCTAATAAATATGGCTATTTATTGCTATGCCAGAATGGGAAAGAAATTTCTTTATGATTTCTATTTATAATGTTACGTTGACTTTTATCATCACACCTCCCACTCATTTAAATCTGTTCTTAAATCACAGGGTCTCAGCCATAGTGTGGATTTTTAAGTAAATGTCAACATAACTTAGTAATAGACATAATACATATAATCTATGTAGTGGATCCAAATGAACATCTACAGGACAGTGAACTTTGCATCCTTTTTACAGCTCCATCATGAAAGGGCAGGAAATCCAACACGTTTTATTTGGCTCAGAAGTTTTAATCTTTTAGCAGTAGTGGAGTTTTGCTAAATCACATCATAGCACATCATAAATGTCTTTTATTATTTTTAGAGTAAATATTATGGAAAGTGATGTGATGCAATGTTGTTTAGTGCTCTGACATTAATTAATGTTGTAATGTCATAGAAATGTATGCAACAATCGTATCCCTGTTGAAGGGACGCTATTCTGTTTTCTATGCTAAGACCAACTATTACAGTCTTTATTAATTCACTAATCAGATAAGAATTTGTAAAAGTAGTCTGCTGAGTTTGTAAACTTTCTATAAAATAGGTTTTAAATCAGTTGTCCCAATTGTTTGTTCTTTCATGAATCATAAAGGACTTAGAGTGAGTGAAAGGTGATTCAATTGTAGAATGAATCATTTATACGTGATGTTGTAATAATAGCTACCACATGTATCTAATCAGGCCCACAGGTGTAACAACTCTATGACAGAACCCGAGGCAGATATTTCGGGTTTACCATCTAAGATTCTGTCTTTGTCTCTCTGTAACACAGAGACAAGTGGAACAGATAATATCATATAACAATAATCAATACCAATATAATCATCCCAGCTTTTGACCAGAACTACAGACAATAACTGCAGTCAGAGGTTGGGGGAAGAGACATATTTATTTGACCTTATGCTATAAACACTCGTTTTCATCTTTAGCTAGCATAACTACCACAAGCCCAAAACAGATTAATCCTTGTTAAAGGAGCCCGCTAACCACAGGTGCTCACAGATTGACTGGATGAAACTGTATAAAAAACAAAACAAAAAACCCAACCACACTGTTGAATGAACAATTTACAGAATTCTTCATCTAACACTCATTTCCAACTGACCAGCTTCTAGATGTGTCACATACACATATATATGGCAGTAGTCATATTTACAGTATAGAAGCTGTAACAGTGTTTCAGTACTTTACAAAAACTTGCACATACTACTACTACGTCATCTTTCGTGCACTTGGCAAAGTCACTGTCCTTTCTCTCCTTGCTATGTTTGCTAAAATCTAATTTAAAATGCTCATTTACCGATACTCTCTGATAAACTGTTGCACTGTTGACCGTCAGAAAGTACAAGTAATGTATGGAAACATGCCTTTTTCAATCACAACTTTCCAAGAGGTGCCTTTTCTTGCACCAATTTTTGCACTTAACACTCAGTTCATAAGGAAAATAAAGCTGGACTTCTAGGATTTAATGTAACACATCAGACGTACATTCTGTATGAGGGGTCATCTGATGCTCTGGGATTTTGTCCCAACTGTCCCATTCCAAGTTACATCTTTGATGGGGCTTAACCACATCGCCAGAAATTAGTATTTTATGGTAAATAGCAGCTCAAAGTTTTTATGTTGGGTTGCCACTTTCAGCTGCAGGTGCCACAGCTTGTGCTGTGGAGCACTGGTCACTTCAGCCATTTGGTCCCCAGTAGAAGACTGGGCTGTTTGTAGCTGCCATCTCTGGTGCCAGACAGGCAGAGCAGCCCAAACTCAAGTGCCAGCAGGAACCAGCAGCTGCTGGCCGGCAGGCAACCTGTTCAAAGTTGTTTGTTTTAATGGGGCTGTTGGTGCTAAGTCCAGCTGACCACATCAAGTTGAGTAAGAGGAACTGCTAATGTAGTTCCAGGGTCCTGGAGGGTAAAAACACAGACTAGTGGCATCAGTGTACACTATTAGACATTAGCAAACATGAGCATCTGAGCCATGCTTGACTTGGAATAAATATGTGTCAGTACTTTAAACCAGCAGTTTGAATAGCATTCCCATTCAGCTTTTTGGTAAATGACCCTCTAGGGGACTGTAATTTATGAATCTTTTGTATGACCTTTTGTATATATTAGGAAGGAGTATGAAAAATGTTAGAGTTCACTTTAAATGTTGTTTGTTTTTAGACAACTCATTTATCATTACTGACACTAAGTGTACCATTGTAAATGTGCTGTGGTTAGCTCAGCAGCCTAAAGAAGTAGCAAAGTGACTTCTGGCGCTTGCGTTTTGCTTTTAATTCCTGTATTTGACAAAACAAAACCATTAAAGTGACTTAGCTGGTGCAGCCCTCCCCCGGACTGACCGCGTCAATTGTCGTCATGTCAGTACTGACTTTCAAGGTGAAACTAACATCTGAGCGCTTATCCAGCAGCACTCAGAACAGTAGAGACATATTGTACCTCAGACACGCAGAGAACAGCAACTATGTACCTGAGGTTAGGTGAAAGCAAACAAGTACTACATCATGACATTTTTAACGTGATGCATTTAGTGTTATAAACAAATAGACATTTAAAAAAGCTGAATAATTAAATAAAATCTATATGTAGAGTTTCCATTTTATAAATCACTTTTTGGGGGGAAGAGTCATTCTAGTGTCTCACTTTGCACAGTTCAATTTTAGTCCCCACCTAAATTTCTGGATCTAAAATTAAAGGACTGAAAGTGGGAAATTTAAATATTTGGCTGTGCCAATTATGCAGGGTGGGTTTTTTTAGTTTTTAGTTTTTTTTTCCCAGAACAAGCTTTTTTCTTTGTTTATCTTTATGTCCATTATTTGCATCTCTGTATTTTATGGCTTTTTAGCCCATCAAGCAGCAGCAGGAGGTCTGATTGGCCTGCTGCTTTTTGACAGGAGTCTGGTCCTGTCAGCACACTGGTGAATTATTATTCAAACTGCTCTAAAATGCTATGAAGGGGTTGTTCTCAGTCCCTCTGTTTTAATTTATGCACATACCTTTTTCAATTTGAAATGTCCTTCTCTCTTTTGCAGGCGAGTAAAGTAAAACCAGAGTAAAACACAATTACTGGACAATTCAGCAAAGCCAGGACTTATTTTGAAATACATAGTTTAACACTTAAAATATGAAACCAACAAGAATAAGAATAATCATTATCATGTTTTCTTTTGCATGAATTTTTTTGTTCTTTATTATTAAAAAATATTACCTCTGTATTGTTTATGCTATGATCTTTTTTTTCTTTTTCTTTTTTTGGAAGTAATCCAAGTGCTGTGGTTAGTTGAGCTCAAAGAAGTAGTAAACTGACTTCTGGTGCTTTTACTTTCCTTTTAATTCCTGTATTGGTAAATAAAATGCCCTTACAGTGAGTTAGCTGGTGCATCCTCTGATGACTCTTATTTTAATTACTCCTATTGTCGTCATATCAGTGCTGATTTTCAAGGTGAAAACAAGAGTCTGAGCACTTATCCAGCAGCACTCAGAGCAGAATAGTTCATCATTTTTACTAAAAAATAATCTTTGTTTAGTTTATATTCATATGTTATGCTCTCTTTTTTGGAATAACTTAAGTCCTTCACCAGATTTGCAGAGTTGGGAGGTATACACTTAACCTAATGCAAAGTGCTGCTGCTGTATAAACAAAAGCAAAACAATTGTTTGGCTACGTTATAGTCACTGTAAGTAGATACTGTATCATATAAGCAGACATTAAGAAGAAAGGAAGCATTTCTCTGATTAATTTCTCCATTACAACACCAGCAGACAAGAGCAGATAGATTTATTCTATAGTTTTTTATATATATATATATATATATATGTATGTATGTCCTTCATCAACCCTATGACGAATAGGGCTGTTTCCGATTACCATGTCAGTTAGGATGAAAATTTCCCTCAGAAGTCTAAATCAAGCTTCAGACTGACTTCAGAGGGTCAGAGTGTTTGGAACAGTTTTGCATAACAAACTGTGTAAAATATACATATAAATGCATATTTTGTTGTGAGGAGGGAGAAATAAAACACTTTAACAGCCTGGCCAGAAATCACACGGCATTCCTGTTCTACATGTTCCCTTTTTTAAAATCAGTCTGTACGTGCCGTTTAGCGATTGTAATGGCACTGAGTGTAACGCTTTCTATGTTTTAATCGTGTTTTGAGACACTTTATTCTAGTCACCGTCTTCACCAGTTACTCATGTGCCAGCCCGTTGTCACACTTTTATTCAAATAATTGCGGTGATGGGCTGCAGCTTTGAAGTCCGTGTTGCTGGTTGGAAACTGATGACTTCCACTCAACGCATTTCCATTCCACTTTCATGTTGTCAAGTTGAATTTTTAGTGGGGCAGCTACCATTTTTATTGCAAATGGTAGCTGCCTTGGGGGGTGGGGTAGATTCAGGCAAGGCAGCGGATAAAATGCCTGACATCACGAGGGCTTAATTGATGCCATTAACATATGAACAGAGGCAAAACAAAGAATTCACTCAGGCTTTGGGTGACATTTCCACATTCATAGCATGGCTTGTGTTTAGCTGCAGCTTGATTTATGCTGTCAGTCTGTCATAATCGCTAAGCCATTACAGGTATTAGGGCTGCGTGCTCTCACAAAGCAGCATGTCGCTTTGTGTTTCCCCTGGGAATCTGCTTTTATTATCTGATAAATAGAGAGATGTTGGAACAAGATACTTATCTACGGAGTGTTTTGAGTCCTTTAATGCGATGTCAAAGATTTTTAACACATGCATCTGTTCATATTGACAAATTGTACAAAGGATGTAGATAAGTCCAAGTGAAAAGTGTCCTTTGTAAGCTGGAAAAATCCCTTTGTGCATTTAAGAATCAACCAGTACAATAGCAATGCACATAAAATTGCATAAAACTGAAAAAGATCACTAGTCATCTCCTCTGATGAAGTCACGCTGCTCTGTTGCCCCCCTGTGGAGGCTTGTACAACATACACATAAAAAGAAAAATATTTAAGCATTTCACATTCAGACAATTGTTTCTAATTTATATAAGTCATTACCTCTTTTGATTAATTACCTCAAATCTTTATTCTATTGCCAGATATGAAGCGTCCAAAAACCAGTGACTGGATGGAGAGCAGCCCTCCTCCGAAGAGCCATGAGGGACAGGAGGAGGAAGAAGACGAAGAAGACGAAGAAGAGAGGAGGATGGGGGCTGGGCTCAAGGCCAAACGGGAGCGGCGACAGGGCAGCGGCAGTGCCACTGTGTGTCAGGTGTGCAACATACAGCTGAACTCCAGTGCCCAGGCACAGATCCACTACAGAGGGAAGACTCATCAGAGAAGACTCCGCCGACTGGCAAAAGCTGTCAGTGCAGGTAGGAAAGATTCAAGACTCGAAGAAAACACTGACATGTCCTTTTTGAGGCCATTACAGAATATCTAAATTTCACATTTGAAAAGCAAATATCTACCCAGCTCGGTATTTGAATGGTAAATTGTAAGGGCCCAGCCTTTTCAGTTTAAAAGTTAGCTCAGACTTTTATACATCAGCATTTCAGTGTTTAGCTTCAAAAATGGGCTCATGCAGCTCACACAGGTTGTAACAGAGATTCTAACTTTGTCATAGCAGGAAAGCCACAGGTTCGGCTAATGAAATGAATGATGACTTTATTACATTTAATGGTCCCAGCAAGCCATGCCAGTGGGACATCATGCAGAAAACCACAGCCCTGGAACTGGAGCACCTAAATAGGACAGAGCCATCAACAGTTTCAGTTACACTTGAGGTTGTTTTTTTTGTTTTTCAATGACAGGTTGAAATGTGCTTTATTTTTTTATTTATTTTTTTTAAAAAGGGTAATTTCACAATTGTGAGAAAGTGACTGAAAATTTTGATTAAAGAGGATAATAATGGATTGCATTTATATAGCGCTTTTCGAGAACCTCAAAGCGCTGTACAATTCCACTATTCATTCACTCTCACATTCACACACTGGTGGAGGCAAGCTGCAGTTGTAGCCACAGCTGCCCTGGGGCAGACTGACAGAAGCAAGGCTGCCATATCGCACCATCGGCCCCTCTGGCCAACACCAGTAGGTGAAGTCTCTTGCCCAAGGACACAACGACCGAGGCTGTCCAAGCTGGGGCTCGAACCGGCAACCTTCCGATTGCAGGACGAACTGCCAACTCTTGAGCCACGCTCGCCCTTAGCGCCCTTAGGATTAGCATGTAGACGCTGCAAAACTATGAAAAACTGAGTGAAAATCTCATATCTTCCACCTGCACGACAAACTCTTTTAAATTTATTACACTTTGATCACCAACTGTTAAACAAAAACAGTAAAGAAAATCATTTTTTAATCCATTTTTACTGCAAGGCTGTTGTATTTCCAGTGATTATTTTCTTTCAATCAGATCTCCCAGTGTAGTGCGTCTGGCTAACAGAAAAGAAGACACGGCTTAGTTTGTGAGTCTTATGCATTGTTTTTCTTTGACAAGTATCTGCTAACACGATACTGTTGCATCTCCTGGCATAATAAGTTTGATATAGTTTTCTTTCTTTTGCAGTTCATTGCTAATTATGAGGTTTTGAGCTACTCTGATGTTCAGCATCTTTTCCATAAAAGTTGCTCTGTTTGGTGCTTTGTGGTTAATGTTCACATCTGCAAACCATGAGCTGCTTTGCATTGAGAAATATATTTATTATTCCAGTGGAGCTCCCCACCATTTCCAAGTATTTTCTCCACACCTGTTTTGATGAAGGGCCATTAATCACCTTCACTCACCAACACCTGTGTCACTCTGCTGCGCTGACCAGCTTGATCAATCAGTACTCAGCCTCTAATGAACAACTGGCCAATAAAATGACGCTTTTATATGTTGATTTATGAGACTCGTTCTGGCTGGTGGCATGTCACACACATTTAACTGTACCAGTCTAATACAGAATATTAAATTTAAAAAAATTATATCCATTGTTCCATCAGAACGGTATTGACTTTTTCTATATCAGATAATAGCCTCTGCAGGTCATCATTCATACTTAAGAGTGTGTGACTGATCCAGTGCAAAAGGTGATTATGAAACATTTCTTGGCCTCTTCTATTTTCTGTAGTTTCTTTTTCTTTACTTTCCAGTGTCCAGAAACAAACTATTATTTCCTGATTCACTCAGGAATCAGTTAAACCTCCAACTTGGTTGCTTAACAGCCTCTGACGTGACTTGTATGATAAGGACTTGGGACAAGTGCCTTTCCTCAGTGTTTGTCTTCTGCTCCCAGAGTTGAACAACACTGTGTAATATTAGCTTAAAAACTGAGTGCACTAATCATTATTGTCAACAAATGACTGGTTCAGAACACACAGGCTGCACATAAGGACAATAAACAATGAAATGTTGTGACTTTAGGTATATCTTTTTGAGGGACAACTGCAGCAAGAACATAAACTAAGGTTAGCCAGCTTGCTGCTAAGCTAGGTATCAAGCATCTTATCTAGCAATTTTCATTACTAGCAAAGTCAGTTTTATTAAAGGCCCCAGTCTCACAGACCTAGAGACTGGTTAGTGATCATCCGTAAAAGTGTTTATTCCAGGACTGGCCTGCAAATCATTTTTGGAAGTTGCTGGGTGATATTGGTCACAAAAAAGGTGCTAAGCTAAAAACCTTGCAGTTGTTTGCTATGTTTTCTGATGGAAAGAAACACTTGCAAACAACTCACAAGGTGGCAGTGAAAGTGTGAAGAGTACGATGCAAACCAGCAACAGAGACTGCCAACTTTCAAAGTAAAAGTTGCAACTTTGAAAAAGTTGGGCATGTTGGTTACAATGGGAAGGCACAACTTTTACTGTGAAGACAAATATTCCAGTTTATGTGACACTTTTTCCAGACAACCAGAGGTTGCCAGGATATCGCCAGTCATAGTATGCATTTGTGACTGAGGCCTAAAAAAGCCCAACTGGCCAAGCAGCTATCAGGGGGAAATGGACTTAATGTCAGCAGGGCGTTCAGTTATCGTTGATTTTTTTTTTTTTTTGGATTCAGATTTGATTCTGAGCTCTCTTTCTTCTGACTAATGTTGCCTAATGTTCACCGTCCTGCTAACACTGAAGAACTGCAACTCAATTCATTCATTCAACATCATCTTACTTGCTACGGTTTAACTACACAACGTGTATCTGGTGAAGTGGTTGCTTTGTTGGATTATCAAACAGGGATGTCTGTCTGGCCAAAACTTATGAAGGATTCAAATTTGGCCCAGTGGATAGTTTTGCACAGTGTAGAATTTTTGGGATTTGCAGATTAAAGATACATTTAACTTTGATATTGTTTACTATGACAGATGATGAATGCTGAGTCATTATTGGTAAATGTTTTGTGCTTTTCCTGTAAAGATAAATCAACTATTTTAAAACGTGAACAAGAGGCTTGTTTGTGGTGCACTATTAGATGTGGTTTGTCGTTTTGTCACAACCATCTCATCCACTAATTGATGGATAAGATGAGAGTCACTCATCAGTCCCTCCGGGTAGAGGCCCTCTCGATTTTTCACAAGGGGCACAGGCTGATTTCACACCTGCCATGTTTGAACGACTTAAATGAACCCCACAGCATCTGACGTCATTTTGTTTGAGCTGCTGTGAATTGAGCAGTAAACAGCGAACAGTTTCTCCACCTAAAATTATTTATGAAACTGTTTATTTAGGACAAATCTGCAGGATCTTTTAATGTTTTAAGTTGAACTTAAACCATTAAAAGATCCTGCAGATTAAAATATATAGCAATTAATGTCTTCCATTGCCAATTTTCCCCTCAGATAATTGATATTGTATGGTCAATAAAATGTCTGAAAACAATTAAAAAATGCAATCTGTATTCAAAAGGCATCGTCTCCAACTGCTTTGCAATGTCCAGTGAACCAAGTTATATTTAATGTATCCTCAGAAGACAAGGAAAAGCAAAAATGTTTGTATTTAAAATGCTACAAGCAAAATATATGAACAATAACGAACACAAAAAATCCATCATAAGAATAGTTGATATTCTGTGGATGAAACAACTGATCATTGGAGTTTTACTACAAAATAAATGTGGCACATGCACATACCTTAAAAATAATAGCAAAAAAGAATAGTGAAAAATTAGTGAAGCAATAAAAATTCAACCCCATAAAGGGATTTGTATGATCTCTCTCACACACCTGTGTCAGGAAGCCATTCTCTCTGTTGCCTTTCCTGCAGAAAAGAGGAGAAAAAGAGGACGGTCTGAGTCAATTAAGGTGACTGTTACTATAATTCGGTCTGCACTGCAATGAAACCAACCTAATAATACCCGTTCCCTTCTCGCAGCTGAACTGTCTTTGCCTTTATTTAGCTTCATGAAGCGATTTGCTCAAATGAAAAGAGATTTTAATCGGGTGTTTCTCACTGGGGGCCGTTTGAAAAGGGAACAGAGCAAAGCACTTTCCACTTGCTACACTGAACTACAGGACAACGGTGGACTCGTTTCAATTCAAGGTTATCGTTTTAGGATTTCCGATATAACGTGTGTGCTGGTGAGATATAAGTCCCTTCAGACAAGCTCATTATGTTAATCTGACAGCAATTTACATGTCGGCCTCAAGCAAAAATATGCACAATGGTCAGTTTGAGGTGTTGTGACAGTCTTACCAGGTCAGGTTAAATGTGAAGGAAGAGAAAACTGTGGGCATCTTGTGCTATTAGTTATTACTTCTTATGCATCATATCTGTTAAATACACCAGCAAAACTGAGGAAAGGTGCTGCAGAGCATTGATCTTGTTATATCAGATCTGTCTGTCCCCCCACCACGATGTTGCCATAAAGGACCAAGGGCGTTCAGTTTCTGTTTGCATATTTTCAAGCCAGCTGTGGGGACGAATCAGCAAAGGTTCCCCAAAACACTTTAAATGCAGCATGTGAATCCTGACTTTACAGGGATTGTGCACTGTTGGATATTTAAAGAAAAAAAACCATGCAGCATAGACAGAACATCCTGAAATTGAATAGAAAATTGATTTGTACATTTAAGATGTGGAAGGAAGCATTTCTGCTACAAAGGTTTGTCTGTGTTTAGAGGTGCTCTTTAAAATTTCGACATGAATTATTCTGCTTTATTGCTTTCACACACAGCTCACAGAGTTTGGTGCTTGATCACTTTGGTTGTTCAAAAAGTTTCTCTCATTTTCTCCCCACTGTCATTTTTTGTCATTTTATCTTTGTTGAGAAAAACAAGAATAAAAGAATTCAAACTATGTTCAGTTTATCTGCCTCATGTTTATAGTTGCAGATGGAGGCAGGAATGGTCAGGTACAGACCAAAACAACCACAACGAGACCCTTTGACTTTGTTTATGATGACAACTTGATTTAACCCTGATCTGAATCAACTATGTGGTGTTTCTGGAATATTGTAGCGTACCAAACTATAGCCACTAGCAGCTGTTAGGAGTAAACGCTCCATCTTATCCACTAGACTGGAGCACAGCACCTTCTTCTTGTATTTACTTTTGTTGTCCCACCTCCGAGACATGATTTACAATGATGCATTTTGGTTCTGCTGTTTGGAGTTTTCTCTGTTAAAAGAAACCAAACCACAGGAAGAAGCTACAAGTTTACAATATCAACAACTGATTTGGGCTGGATTAAATTAACTCTAGTCCTGAAAACAAACCCAAAAGACACCCTAAGTCAGAAATCTAAAAGAAAAACACATAAAAAATGTATGTGCACTGGCTCATATATTACCTGTATATAAATGTCACTTCTGTGTGTAAGCTAAATTGCACCTTTTGCTAAAAAGTTACTGTTTCAAACTGTACATGGATTTCTAGTCTAATTTATTAAAAATCTTTTCAAGTATATGTGTTTAAAGCAAAGACAAATGATTTTCAGAGTTTTTCAGAGACGTGACCTCCAACATTTCCTGCACCGTTTATAACAATTTAGCCAGTGAAAGGAAAGATGAAGCTTTTTGTCTTCCATGAGCAAAATTTCCCCTCACTAATGGAAAATCTCTAATTTTCTCAGACGGGGCTCCACTGGGGATTGACTTGGCTTAATGCTTTTCTGAAGGTTGAATTATTCCTGTTATTGTATACCAACATATGTTAGAGACACCATCACAATAAATACAGGGAGTATCGTCTATATTTACTACACACAGTCTGCTGAAACAAGCTTTATCACCTGCAGTTTTTCACGGTTTGACCTCATTTCTTACAAAAGAGGCTGCTGAGCAAATGCAGCCATTTTTTTCAGATGTCACTTGATCTGTCGTAAGCTACTATTCGCCACGCCGTGAAAGCCTGGACAGGCAGCAGGGGAGGGGGGCATTTTGGCTTGGTTTTTGACTCGGTGTCTGGCAGATGAAGCATCACAACCCTCAGGGACTGATAGTGTTAGAGGAGACACCTGTTTTACAGTATTCCCAATAGCTTTGAGGTTCCAAACCCGAATAAAACAAGTGAGTAGTTTCCTGTTTGATATTCTAGATGGTAGTAGATTGGTGTGTTTGCGAATGCATGAGTCATTTTTCTGCATGTGTTGAATAGTCAGTGAATATATCTGAATAAATGAAATTCAATATAAGGCATGCTGAATTTGTGTTATTTGAACAACTGTCACTATTTCAGATAGCTTGGATTGATAAATAAGTATAAGCTAGTAATTAAATGGTATTATAGAAATTACAACCTGTGTATGTGGTGAGCTTTGCTGTTTTGTAAACCTTTTGTTTCTCTCCCCTGCTTCCCCCCAAACCCTTTCCAAGTCTATGATTTCCATAAGTAACGTGGCATGTCAGTCACACACACTGAGACCATAAATAGAGGCATACACAGCCAATGTTCAGTAGGTCCATGGCGAGCTGAAAGCATAATGCGCGTAGCCGACATACGATCATTGTGCTCGAGGCCGTCTCCCTGCACTTTCATTTGAATGCTGCAGCCTGAAATCAAGTGTAAAACTGTCAGGATTTGTCAGTGTTGTGCTTCCACGCCACACTTATTTGAGTGGACAAGGAGCCAGCAAGGAGCACACGGGGCAGACACAAGCTCTGTGTGTGTGGTTGTAATACTCATGTTGTGGGGACATAGATCTGTTCACACACTGACATTGTGATGACCCAGAGACAAAAAGCAGGACATCGTAATGTTTTCATTAACCCGAAGACTGAAGATTTGATTCAAGGCTAGATATAGTTTTGGGTAGACAGGTAGTGGTTATGGTCAGGTTTAGAGTAAGTCTATAGGACATGAATGCAAGCCACTGAGGTGATGGAAGTGTGTGTGTGTGTGTGTGTGTGTGTGTGTGTGTGTGTGTTAACACTTGTGTAACACTGGAGGCCACAGTTTCAGGCTAGAGACTGTGAGAATAATCGTGTTTATCTGAAGTGATTGTGGTGACTGCTGAATGAATAACAATGCAGTGTGTACAAGCCATTGTGTTGCTTCTGCAAACATTCAGTAGAGTCAGATTTTCACTGAAACGACGCCCCTCTGTCCAACTTAAATCACTCAGTGGCCAAACTTAAGGCTAATGCATACTCTCTAAAGAGGGATTAATATTTAAAATCACAGTAAAACATCCCAGCAACATGGATAGTTCTTACAGCCTATTGAAAGCTGTTATAGGTACCTAGAGTGGGATGGAATTTGCAGTGCCATATTCAAAGGTGCTGTTACAAGTATTATTTCATTTATTGCTGCAGAGGTACTATATAGGTTGGTGTAGTAAAAGTTGCAATATTATTAAGAGATGTAATGAAAGAAAAGGCACTTGAGGACAAGTTCAAGTAGAGACAGGACGTATTATGCAGACATAAACAGACTTTAGAAGTGTGAAATAGAATAGGAGATAAAAATAAGCTCAGCTAGACGAAAGGCAGATTTAACCGAAGAACGAAAACTACTATTCACCAGTGTCGACAGTGGTAACGCCAAGATTGGGCTGTGGCTGATACAGCGCAACTCAAAAGAACCATTTGAGGTAAATATCGCATAGAAAGCATATAAAGTGCTTCATTCAAGCTATAAGAATCGCAGCGGAGCATGACAGAGCAGCGCTGGATTCAGCTCTGCTCTACAGTGTGTCAATAGAGTAATCATCAGAAGATTAGGCAGGAAAATTAGCCAGCTATTCGTTGAGCAATAATCTATCCCACCTGCTCATTAAAATAAACACTGAATCTCAAATAGTTTAAATCAGCGCTGAGTGGAGAAAGAGCTGCACCATCAATATGCTAAGTGAGCATCTCGACTTCTCAAGCAGAGTTTTAAGTCGTTTTGGAAAACTGGGGTGTTTTTTGTAATGGATCAAAATATGCAAATGAATTATACCTTTGCATAATTATATTGAAATACAGTACATTTGCATGGCTACAATTTATTATCCCTCATATCGTCATTTACCCCGTCTCAATTTTCTGAAGAAATTTGCATTAACTCATGCTTAATTTTTTTCTGTCTTTCAAATTAATAACTTTATTTGTAAAGCAGTTAAACATGGCTTTGCTCAGTTCGCCAGGGTGTTCGCTGCAATAGTATTTGTTATGGTAAGTCAAACGAAGTAGCATGTGGTGGCTAATGTTAGCAAATGTTGATGTGTCGATTTTAGATGAGATTCGATTTTTAGATTTGGCTGCGGAGCTGTTTGTGTAGTGTTGTGAAGCAGCGTCCTGTCACACACACACACACACAAGTGCAGGGATGTCAACTCATACAGCCTACCTTTATCTTAAGTGTGACCAACCAATAAAACTCCCCTTTCTGTCAGTGTAAAAAAAATAACTTTACATTTACTCCATGAGATATTTTAATGTAAGAAAAGAAGTGTCACGGCTGCCGAGGCGAGCCGTGTGGATTTAGAAGGAGGACCCAAGATGCAGGCAGTGGATGAGATACCGGTGGTTTTATTTACAGAGGTGTAGTGGCAAACAAACAGTGGGGCATAACAAACAACTAAAGACACCTAAACTGGGAGAACTAAAAATAACAGACCTGGGAGCATATGACAACGGATGATGAATAGCAGAGAGCCGCAGACGAGGAACAGGACACCGTGGACCACAGGGTCACAGACTGACACGGAGGAACACAGACGAACCGGCAACAGGCAGGAGAACACACAGGGCTTAAATACACACACCAGTAATCAGGGGATGCGAGACAGGAGGGCAACACAGCTGGGAGGAATCTGGGCTGACGGGACAGGGGAAACGTAAACTGATCACACTCACATACGACACGGACCTTCACAATAAAACAGGAAACTCAGATACATGGAACCAGACAAGACATTGAACTAAACAGACAGATTCACAAACAGATGGGGAGACACCATAGACAGACAGATACAGACGCAGACTCAGAGGCAGATCGAAAATAACACAGAACTTAAACAATCATCATCTAGAAAATGATAACAAACTAAAAGCGCTGGGTCACCGACCCAGGACCATGACAAGAAGTGTCATTTCAGCAGGACGTCACAGTTTTTGTACATTATAAAAACAAAATGCTGTTGTAGTAAATTAAAGAAACCCGTCAGCATGACTCTTTGGGCTCAAGTTGTAAGAAATAAATGTGTAAAATTACAGAAAAAGCTCTGGCTTGTGGTTATTATAAAACCGAACATTTTTGTTAATTCACAGAAACCTCCCTTTTTTCTTTTGCTCTGAAATTAATGTAAAAATTTGTAAATACTGTAAACTCTAATAAATTTAGATCTATTCAACAGTGAAAATAAAACGACAGCAACTTTTCTGTCATCACTTAATTACATTGGTTTAGTATGAGTGGCTATGGGGGAGGTCTGTATCATTAGGAAAAGCTGCAAACTTGTTCAAATGCAGTTGAAAGTCCAAAGTATATGCTGTCCTTCATATTTTTCAAAGGAGTCCAGTGGCCCAGATTGGTGTTTTTGCTGGGTCAATTTTGGTCCTCAGGCCTTATGTTTGACAACCCTGCTCTAGCGCAACATTATAGTATCAGATGCAGTAGATACATGTGTAAAAGCTGATTAAGAACACTTAAAAAAAAAAAAAAAAGTAGAAAATTGTAACACAAGGTGGTTTGAATGCTTCTGAAGCATGTTTGAGCTGAGCTCGGCTGTTTAATTATGATTGTGATCATATCAGTCATGCCTTAGTAGCGGTGAAAAAATAATGAGTTTGTGCTGCGTGAACTCTGTGTTTAATTGAATCCTCTCCACGTACAACCTCTTGGAAATGTAAAGCTAGAGTGAAGGACTAATTTACTCTGATAAACCGGACTGCACTCTGCACATAAACACTGTATCATCTGGATATGGATGCACATTTTTAAAATATTTTACCCACAATGGTAACTTACGAACAACATAGCAGGGCTGCATTTTAAGCAGACTGAAAAGGACCAATGATAACTGACGCCTATTGTTGTCAAGTAATGCCAGGAAGGAAACTGCCTTTGAGTGCCCTTAAGGGAGCATGCAGGTGTGAACCTTGAATAGAAAACGCTGCTGAGAAGAAGAAGAAGAAGCAAGGAAAGGGGGGAGATGTGGGAAGTTCATGTTGTTAACAGCCAGTCCTCTCCCAGCTCCCCCATCTCTCTCTCTCCCCTCTTTCGCTCTCCCTTACATACTCATACTGGTAAAAGAATACACACTTGCTCTTCAGACACTCTCAGCCTCCTTTCTTTCTCCTCCGCTCCTCAATCTGCCTCGCTTCTGTCTCTCCTTTCGTCTCATAAAGGGCAGCGCGATCAGCAGAGCATGACACTTTTAATTGAAGCACACATGTGCCGTGCTTTCGCTGCGGCACTTTGGATCATAGCCAAGACGTGTCACTGACTGCGAAAGGATCGTCACAATCAAAGTGGAGAGAAGAAAGATACAGTAAAGAGACGGAGAAAATTATCTGCGACTTTGTTGGGGTTTTTTTGGACAACTTCTGTGATGGGAGATCAGCCAGCAGGAGAAGCCTGAATCAAGAGCAGAAGAAAGTGGCAAACAGAGGAAGCTTAAAACACGTGGAGATGCTGTTAGGTAAGGCTGTTACTTTTAAGATTCGTGCCAATACTCCTAATTTGTGGGAAAGTAACTGAGGACTTATCTTTTTTCTTTTGTGCCTCCATTTGCCTAAATGCATGCGAGCGCTCTGCTGTCAATGTGTGTTTTACAACAATGACTTCACATCACAGCTCAAGGGCAGGCTCGGTCTCCTGCCTACCATCTGCCCTCATTCAGTTCCTCTGCATCCAAAATGAGTCCCCGGCCTGTTTGTTTTCATAATTGACCCCTTTTGATGGAGCCAAGTGTGGAGTTCAGACCAATACAAACCTGCCGTTCCCAGATGTGTCAAGTCATTTTAAAGCCACACAAGAACATTGCTGATATCACGGTGCAGATTGCTGGCAATTATGTCTTTGCGTCCCCAGGGAAATATGCCCAGATTAGCTTGCATAATTGGAGCCTGTTAAAGATAAAGGCAGTGTGGGGATTTTTAGTCATTTGTGTTTGGGGTTTTTGTTTTTTGTTTAGATAAGGCATCAAATTTATTGCATTTAAAGTATTTGAATTCAGGATCTGTTTGGTGTGATGTTAAAGTCCATCTGATTTACCATCTGATTTTTAAGTAGGCAGAGGAACTTACCTTCTCACGTTTTACTTGACCTGTTAATAAATGTGTTTATTTTTTTTAATCTACCTTAGAGCTTATTATTTCAGTTAAAACCAAATTGATTTGCAAGTCTGTCTGCGACACGAGGCTCACTCATTTGTGGGTTTCCCCGCAGCACAGAATGCCAACACAGTCCTTCACAAACTGTTTATTTTAACGCACACACTTGCAACACATTCACAGAGCTGCCGCTTTACAAGCCCAGCTCTGCACAAGCTTTCTTAGCAGTTCCCTTTCTCCATGCCGAATTCTCCCTTTGCCGTGTTGTGCACTCCTGTTACTGTCCCCCCACACCCCAGCATTCTGCTAAAATAAAGAGAGAGGAAGTGATTAACCCATGCACAATAGGTGCACCATTCACCCCAATTGACAATACCTTCTGAGCCATCAGCTCCACCTCTTCCATCTGTACCCCTTACTACTTTTCTCTTGGTTATTTCTGGGCAGTTTGAGGTAGTTTACACTATTTTCTCACAAGTAACATAACTCATTTCCTGCCTTTTGTGTTTATAATAGCTTTCTTATCAGGATGAGACATAATTCTTTAGCCAATAGAATTACCAGGAAGGCTACGTTTAAAATTATGTGTATCCACGTATTTTGGAATTTCTGCAGCTTATGGATACACACAACTCCGTGGATGAAAATGCAGAGCATGTCTATGTGGTTGCTTTAGGCTCTTTCGCCTTTAAACAGCAGATTAAGGGGATCAAAGGGAAACAGCTGAAGAGACGATAACTATGAGAGTTTTGCCTGGTGGCCATACTGCATCTGTTCTTGCCTCTCCACCACTTGTCAAAAGCTCAGATTTGAGCTTGCAGTGACATCCTGTATGTGTAAATCTGATCTCTGTGCACCATTACATCAGTCTGATACAAAATCCTAGAATAAATTTTTTGAATTTTTCTCAGCTTTCAATTTTATGATTATTACTTTTCTCTGAGAGTAGTAGAATATATATAGAATATAAAATAATCATTTTATCATTGCAACAAGAACTTGTGTAATAAATATACAAATGCAATGAGTAAAATTTTTTAACTTTTTACCTTTTAAATAAAGAGGATTCTACTGATACATCCAGCAAGCTTCACCCTGACCATCGTTATGATTTTAGAGGATCCAACATCCGACTGATACAATCTCATGTTTAAAACCTTCATGGAAAAAATAACATAGTGTGAGCTCAATAGCTAATATGTACAATTCAATATTTGGTTATTTAGTGCGCATCATATCATAAATGCTAAACTGAACAATATTTTCACACATTAAGATTTTATTGATTTCCCTTAGGCAGGATTGACATACTCTATATGGACAGACGTACTGGGCCACTTACAGATTACAACTGCAGGAACTGTTGAGCCATGGAAGTCCAGGCACACAATTTTTGTGCTGATGTAAATACCAGAGTGGGTTTCCTGTGGTTTCTAAACAATAGTTTAGTCATAATACCACTTAGAGTTGATTGTGGAATATCTAAGAGGGAAGAAATGTCATGATCTCACTTGTTGCAGCTGTGGCATCTATTACAATACCGCACTCAACTTCAGTGAGATCTTTACAGAAGTGTTTACAAAGGCAGATTTCATGGCTAGCTTCTTTATTTTATACAACTGTGGTAATGTGGCTGAAAACACCTGAATTAAATGGGTAAGTTATGACCTATATCGTCTACTTATGGTATCACCCTGCAACAATCCAGTGCAATAGCACTGGTCCTTGTGTCATACCATATAATGCAGTTGTTCACATACTTCTTATAGTAGAAAACATAAGACAATCAACTAATGAGCTACTCAGGTCATGCAATAAAAAGGCTGATAAATCTTTGGTAGAATTAGGGGTGCACATTGCACATACCAGTTTATATTATTGCACTGCCAGAAAGTAGTCCTGTGACAGTGAAACTATTGTATTATTAGGTTTGTCCCCTACATAAAGTGTTGGAACACAATAATCAAAGTGAGAAAAGAGTCCCTGTGGTGTTTAGTCTGCACCTGAGAGCAATGACTGTTTTGCTGCATGTGCTGAAAAGTTTCTTGAGCATCTTCCCATTAGACTCACCTCCACCAGCTCCCAAAACAGAACTTGGGATCCTAATCAGTTTAAGTCTGGGGTTTGCTGCCTTTACCCTGCTGATGCAACTCAAAAAGACCACGCTCACAACCCCACTGTGTCACATGCTGTTGAAGGACCTTTATCAGTAAATGGAGTCGATTCTGCTTCTTTTTGAATCAGTGTCTGTCTCCAAGTACGTCTCCTCCCAGCTTAACTTTATACAGCCAACAATTGCTGTGTCTTCACAGAATTACTGCAAATATAACAACTGTGATCATTCCTTGATGCTCGACACACACACAGTGAAAAGGAAGGGCGTTAAAGCAGGCCCCTGCGGTGCTGCTCACTGTGCTGTCAGAAGGGCACCTCTGCAGCCGGACGTACTGTGCTCTACCCTCAAGGAAATTTGGAATCAAGGCTAAAAGTATAGCACCCACCTTCATGTCTGAGCTTTATAAGAAGTCAGATGGTATTTGAAGTATTGTAGAAGTTGCAAAATTTGACGCTCGCAGTATTGCCTGCCACACGTTTTTGTTTTTAATGTACTCTTAATTTGATCTGTTATTGTATATTTTACACATGTTGGTATGGGATATTGTATTTGTTTTAACTGTTATATACTTATGTGGCATGTGTATTTTGACTTTTGTCGCCATGATGCCAGGTCTTTCTTGGAAATGAGATTTTTAATCTCAATGAGATTTTTTTTACCTGGATAAATAAAGGACTAATAAATTCAGATGGTGAATGATGCTCAGCCATAGCCTTGTAGTCATAGAGGGTGAAGAGATTCTTTAATTCTTTAAGCCCGGTTAGTTCTGATATTTTATTGTCTCAATTAAAATGGTTAAATATGTTTATTAATAAAGTTTTTTTTATGTGTAGAGTAGTTTGGCTACAAGCTACCATGATGCAAATTGGACTGCTCTACGTCTGCACAGCTAAAGAAGTTTCTCACTTCACCTTTCCTTTTAATCACTGGAACAGAGAAATTCCCATTCATGCAAATTAAGCGTGATTTTACGACGCATCATATTAGCTACGAGACATTAATCTGTGTTCTGTGTGGGTGGCGAGATTCAAAATAAGCTAGTCAGTGTTTCTTTATGTTACAGGAAAAAGTTTCTCAGTATGTTTGCAAAGCTCGGCGTTCGTGAGTCAGTTTAAAGGGATCATTAATTTTCCTGTTGGGGGACATATTCAGAATCCAGCAGTGATAATGACCTATTATTATAATCGAAGGGTAATGAGTATGGAACAGTAAGGTTTTAACTGCAGTATAGATTGTCTTAGAGAACAAATTTAATTAGTCTACTGTACTGACTTGATACCTTTTGCCATTGAGAGCATTTTAATTTGCTGTAGCTGATTCACAGCAATATTTGAAGCACTGTTTAGAGCATAAACAGCTTGATTTTTATATTTTTATATTTTGATTTCTTTGATTTTACTTTTATGTGTGTGAAAAAACTCTGCCAAATCATATGTAGCACATGAAAGCAGTTTTAGACATGGTCAGGATGGTGTGCTGAAGTTCAAACTGGCATAATTTGGCATGGTTGTGGGTGCCACACAGGCTGGTTTGAGTGTCTCAGGATCTGTTGATCTACTGGGATGTCCCTACACAAACGTCTCTCAGGCACAGAGGCTGCTCTAAGATAAAATATCCATTGAGCTGTGGTTCTCTGGGTAAAAATGCCTTGTCAGAGGACAATGGCCAGACTACTTGAGCTGATAAAAGGGCAGCCTTAAGTTGAAGAACCACTCGTTACAACCCAGGTGTACAGAAGAGCATCTCTGAATGCACAACATGTTGAACGTTGAGGCAGATGAGCTACAGCAACAGAAGAAGAGCACATCTGTGCCACTCCTGTCAGCTGAGAACAGTAAACCGAGCCTATAATTCACATGGGCTCACCAAAATTGGAAAGTAGAAGATTTGAGAAACACTGCCTTGTCTGAGTGTTGACTTCTGTTGCGTTATTCAGATGGTAGTGTCACAATTGGGCATTAACAAGAAAGGATTTGATCCTTCCTGCTTTGTATCAACAGTTCAGGGTGGTGGTGTTGTGATGATGTGGAGGATATTTTCTTTAGGGCACCTGTCACTATTCTTCTTTGTTTTCTTTTGCCTGACCTTGTTTGAGTCAGTTAAATTTGGTTCAAGAGGAATACAGTGTAGTATTCATCCTAATGTTTTCAGGGTTAAATTGGAATCTGTGTGTTACACAGAATAAAAAAAAAGTGTTCTGCTTTAGTAACAGTGCATGCGTGTTATTTTGCATGTGGTCACACTGGATCTGTTTTTCTGTTGTTACTAAAGAATCTTGCCACGTAAATGTGGCAGGTTGTCTAAATCTGTGTCAACTTCTGCATGCGTGTACATTTCATGTTTTGGAGGGGCAAAGCATGAAATGGACACGGTGGATCGGCGTGTTTATTACACGCTTTGTCGTGATACTGGGTTAGCTAAATCACAGGCTGGTGCAGTAAAAAAAAAAAAAAAACTGGCACGCATCACAGTGACTGACAGCCCCAATCAGTCATTGTGGTTTGCTGACAGTGTGAGTTTGATTAGCCAGACTGGTAATGATTGCAGGAGTGCAGACACTCACATGTTCACTTGTGAAAGCATTGCACTGTTTCCTTCACCAAATCTAATGTAAATCAAAAGATTAGCAATTAAAACTTTATATTAAGTCTTGTGAGGACCTTTTTTAAGTATAGTTCTTGATTCTTGGAGCATTCAGTCTCCCAGACCTATTGTACAGTCGGTGGGGTGTTGTAAAAGGCATGTTGTGAGGTTGAATGATGGCTGCTTTTAAATTGTAGGTCTCTCTCTAGATATATAATTTTGTAACTGATCACATCAGTAAAATGTGAGTGAGACACTTTATGTTTGAATGATTATCTATGAGGGCTGATTAATGTTAATTTGATAAGCTATATGTACAAATCTGTATTAAGCATCTTGATAATGGCACAATTATTATGCATTGGGGAAAAGCATTTAAATGATGATGAATTACACATTAATTTCCTCCTTCATATAATATTGGACTTTTAGCTGTACATGAAGAAGCTTAGGGTGACTCACATCCTGCATCATCAGGAGGGCAATTTTTTCCAGATGTATCCTGGGAATGGTGCTGCATGCCAAGACCAACTACATTAAGGCATTTTAATGGCTTAGGCACATGCCACGGATTTCTGTCATATTCTGGATTTGCCAAAAAGTCATGCACCCTCAGGATATCTGCTTCTGCAACCAGGCTGTGAGAAGGGGACGTGTGCGACACACATCACAGGACTCCTGAAGGCCTTCTACTGCATTACATCACCTGCTGCGTGACTCCTGTGATTCAAGTAAAATCATATTTTTTAATTTTTTCAAATAATTACCTTCAGATTAAAAGTGACATTTAAATCCCATAGTGTGTGTGTGTGTGTGTGTGTGTGTGTGTGTGTGTGTGTGTGTGTGTGTGTGTGTGTGTGTGTGTCATCAGAAATAGCATGAGTGACGCAGGAACTGTTTTCTAACCGTCGGCTACCAATACATCAGAGAGGCTTGAGAGTGATTAATCATGTTCTTTTGATTTGAGCCTATTCTTGTGTAATCTAAGGAACATTTTTTATTGCTGTCAGCTTTATTGAAAATTCACTGGAAACGATTACTGCTTACCTACGTAATTTCTATTGGAACTACACCAACTACAGATTACTGGTTACTGCCCGTCTTCAGACAGTCAACAGACAAAACATGACAGCGATTCCTGGGTTTTCCTATTTATTTTTTTATCTGCATTTATTGGGTTATATTTAAATAGAAGTATTTACAAAATATGGATTTTTTTTTTGTGAAAAATGAGTGAAATTTAATGAGTTCTACATTTTGGTTATGCTGCCCCTATGAATAGAAACAGGTTATCTGAGGGTCTCTGGTACTGTCTGACATGACATAATTGGTAGTGTAACAGCTGGGCCTACTCCAAACAAGGACCCATGGGTTGGTGAATAAACATATAACTAATTGGTGAAGGGGAACAGGTGTGAAAGGCACCACAGGTGAAACTGATCAGGCGGTAAGCAGTTAACAAGAGAAACCTCCAAAGCAAGTAAAACTAACAACAATCGACAAGAGCCAAAGATTACAAAATTTATCAGGAATTAACCAAAACAAAACAGCAATCCAGTAATTATGTTTGTTTTGTTTTGTTCCTTTAGCCAGTTTTAGTTTCCCTTTATTTGACACGATAGTATAGAGCAGGGGTTCCCTATTGATCGTTTATTGGCATGCAACACTAAGTTGAACTCAGTTCTGCTCAATATTCATTTTATCTATTTATAAACTGCTACTGGTAAGAACTGACATTTCTATTTTGTCCAATTTCAGCCCGGCCTTTCCAAGCATGCATTTAGCATTTAGCTTGAACAAATCACTGTCATACACGCTTTCATTCAGCGCATCGCAGCCAACTCCTCCATAATCTCAAACTCTTTTGCTATCCCGCTTAAAGAGATTAGTAACTGGGGTGTGTCATGCACATCACAGCTTTCATCCAGGGACATATCCCCAAATGCTTCTTTTCTTTCAGGGCAGAGTCCAGCAAGCACTGTTTGATAAACTCCTGATCAGAGAAATGCTTACTGTTTTTTGTGATTTTTGTGGGAAATAACAAATCTGGTCTTTACTGTGTTTTACTGTGTCTTGGATGTGTAAAGCTTGAAAAAGTCTTTGTTTTTTTGCACCGTTGTTAGCAAAGATTCAGATGTCCCACTCTGCATCAGTTAAATTCTTGTGTTACTCTGCGTGTTTAGTTTCATAAAAGCGATTCAAATTGTAATCCTTAAATGCAGCATTCTGCTCTTTAAAAACTATGTGCACCACTTTACCTGTGACCAGTAAATGAATGAAATTTGTGATTTCCCATTGACGCACAGGCCAGTTGTGAACAACCAATGGGCTACTTTGGCTCCAAATCTGTTATAGAGAGTAGACATGCACCAGGAGCAGGGGCAAGGTGGACACACCAGAAATGGTCTCAGTGGGGCTCAAACTGAGGCCCCCCTGCCGTAACCATAGCGGTCCCCAACCCCTGGTCCACGGACCCATGCCGCTCCGTGAGTCGTTTGGTACCGGGCTGCGAGAGTTGAGGCTCAGGTGTGAAATTTTTGGTTTTCAGGGTTTTTATGGTTAACTCTGTTTCCCTGGGTCTTTTCCCGTGTTGTAGTTGTGTGTCTTATTTTGAAAGAAATATTTAAGCGTTACCATAGCGACCAGAGAGCATTAAGGGGCAGAGAGGAGGGTGTTACTCTTAATGTTGTTGGTGCATTTCAGGAGGACGCTGCTAATAAAGTTACACAATTACACAGTGAATTCGCGTTTATTATTATATTTACAAAATACCACTGTTTTTGTCTTGGTTGTATCATTTTATTTTTTGTATTTATCCACGACACCTTAAAGGCCTGTCAGTGAAAATATTGTTTGACATTAAACCGGTCTGTGGCGCAAAAAAGGTTGGGGACCGCTGCCGTAGCCTTTTGGTTTCCTACTCCTGTTTTTGCTCAGGCCGTGTGCTGGTGCTATTGGTCTACATTCATGTTTACGTGGGTGGTATGTTCACATGCACCCGATTTTTTTTTTTTTTTCCCCCAGCAGAATATTGGGTTATTTACTTCACCAAACAATGGGTCTACTTTTGTTGTTGATTTGCATAATTTGATATTTGTTGTAGCTTGAAAATATTAATGAAATTCTGAATGCAATATTTACAATTTAAGGCCTTTTTTAAATTTAATTTGTGGTGGATATTCATGCTCCAACAAGGACAATTGATTAGTGGTACTGTATCACAGCTGTTTGGTTTTCATTTACTGGCAAAGTCTGGTATTCTGCCAAATCAAGAAATGCAGACAGTCGGTCTCAGAGTTATCCAGCACTCTGAAGCTAAATAACAATGCACTCTGTTTTCTTCTCTGTTGTCCGTGACTCTTGAGGACATTTGCATTAATACACCTTCCGTGCCCTCAACACAGCAGTTGGTATTATGTGGTTATGCCTTTGTCTGAGACCTACATAAACTCTAAGGAAATATATTTTAATTATTTTTAAACTACTGCTTGGGTGTGAAACTAGAACAACCTTTTCTACCACCCACTGGCTACTGCTCATGTCTGGTTGCTGTCTGAAGACATTTTCTGTTTGTCTGTCATTGGTTTTTTTTTAAACACTTCATTTAAAGATACAGCACACATGAGCGCACAGTAGCAAGTGAACACACATACACACACTCCAGGCATTTTGTCAGCAAAATGGATTAACGTTTTGGTATTTTGCTGAAATGCTGACAGGAATGAAAATATTGTGTCTCCAGTTCTGACAACGTGCCTTGGAAATCAAGCAGTGAAATGCAAAACTTGCTAAAATATGCAGCTGCCAGGAGACATGACATTGCCCACAAAAAAAGGTTGACTGCAAATTAAGATACTCTCTATCTGAATTCATGTAATAAACTGGTACAATTTGTGCATGATTAGGTCAACTGCAGTGAAATGTAGTGGGGGGAAAAAAAGCATCACATTGTTTTGAAGCATCAAGTTGAGCTGAGAAGCAGCCATGCAACCTTCATAGGGATAGGCCGCAACTCCCCTTCATAGATATTCTATTAATGAAGTCGGGTACAACATAAAAGGAGGGGCTGGATTAGAGACTGGTAGCAAAGCTGTCTGCAAGTCAAAGCAGTATGAATAGTGGACCCCAAATGAGAGTCATCCACACATTCACACACTGGTGATGGCAAGCTACATTGTAGCCACAGCTGTCCTGGGGCGCACTGACAGAGGCGAGGCTGCCAGACACTGGCGCCACCGGGCCCTCTGACCACCACCAGTAGGCAACGGGTGAAGTGTCTTGCCCAAGGACACAACAACTGAGACTGTCGGAGCCGGGGCTCGAACCGGCAACTTACTGATTACAAGACGAACTGCCAGCTCTTGAGCCACGATCGTCCCATGTTTATATTTTTTACCTCAGCCACTGTGCATGTGTGTTATTTAGTGTTACTGAGCTGCAGCCCAGGAGGTAGAGCAGGTCATCTACTGTTCAGAAGGTTGCCGATTCAATCCCTGGTTCCTCTAGTCTCTATGCCAAAGTATCAATGGGCACGATACTGAATCATAGATTCCCCCCTGATGTGAATGTTGGATACAAAAAGTGCTTGTATGAATGGGTGCTTTGAGAGCTCAAAGAGAGTAGAAAAGTGCTAAGAACCAGTCCATTTATTCACTGGACCTGAGCTAGATAAATTTCAGTAAAAATCATAAAATGGTGGCTTTGTAAAAGTTTTGGCAGGTAGTTTTCACATTCTCTCATTTTTCAGCTGTTCTTATGTGTAGCATTACATATGGATCTTTTGCAAAGTGGTAAAATACTACAGAAGTACTGTAAATGTGTATTTTGAGCATTTGTTTTTAGCTTTCACGTAAGCAGATTTGCTCTCTTGTTTTTGTGTTTTGGGAAGGCTAAAGAAAATACATCAACCTTTACATTGCCAACTGAAGAAAGCCAAAGCTTGTCTGCTGCAGTTATCAAGTTGTGACTCTACAATGACTGTTTAGTTGCAGGGACTCATTTTCTGTGACAGTTAACTTTGCAGCATTGTTGTAAACCTATTTCCTTTTAATTAAAATAAACAGCAAAACCATAAAAAATATTACAATAGATCTGTAATAAATTCAGCTGCCGTCTTTAATGCAACATTGATGAAGATCTCTCGAAGTTAGATTGTCCTCTCTGAAGCCACTAAGGCATCAGCCTTCAGACTCACTCCATCAGGCAGACACCCACATTTACTGCAGCTCAGAGAGGAGCATCGAGATAGAAAGCTGCTAATTACTAAGTTCATGAGGCGGATAAAGCTGCGCGCAGGCTTTAAATATCAATAAGTATGTGCTACACATTTGCTAACTGCTATTCAGCTGGTCTGATTGGACGGAAGCTTATCTCAATTCAAGCAGATGGTGGCAGTTTATTTGATAATGATGTGCAGAATGCATTGTAAAGGGCAGAGGGTCAGTGAAGGAAACAAAACACACTGAGCAGCCCTGATAGTGCAATCATGTTAATTTCCCTGTAGATTAGCTTTATCTCCTGGTGCCTGTTTATCTTTCGTGGTTATTTTGTAGAATACATCATTTAAACAAAGTCTGTGACGTAAAGATAGCAATTCAAATAATCTGTCACCAAAAATCAAACCTGTAATAGTCAAAATAATACCCACAATTCACCAGAGACCCTGATTAGTTATATGTTGCTGTAGTATTAACATTATACCAAATAAGATGCAAAAAATCTCAGGAAGTGAATCAGCTTCAGTTAAGTTGTCTGATGAAATTTGCTTGCTGGTTTGCTGCTTTGTGGATTAAAAGGTTAAAAAGGTTATGGAGACATTCTTTTTCTTTTTTCTTTTCCACATGCGGATTTTACATGCTGTTGAAGCTTCCACAACGGTATCCTGTGATTTTCCTTTGACCAGAGGACACTAGTCCCGAATTTCACCTTGAACAAATTCAATAAGAGTTTACGGACCCTGGGGTGAAAATGGGCCCACAGTGGTTTAGCTGAAAGTAGGACAGATTACCACGGGGAGCCTGATCTGGGTTGGATGGTGCCCTGCAGGTAGAAACTCACATGAAGCCGCTGGCTCTGCCAGCTGCGTCTGTATGACTTTAAATAGACGTTGACAGCCAGCAGGAGAACTTGCCTGTTGGCTGCCAGTTGTGGCCTAAATGTACTTTGTCACAATAAAGATGATTTATTTAAAAACCACACAGAGCATGGCGGGGGCAGTATTTCAAGCCATCATGGAAATTAGGCCTTCACTTTCCACTTTTTGTTTCCAGCGGCGAGAGCTTAACGGAGCTGTCAATGGCAGTCCTAATGGATGCTAATTCATCCTCCAGAGCTCATCATAAATACCGAGCTCTCTGCCCGTTGTGTAAGCAACGAATGGCATCATCATTACTGCAAAAGCGCAGTGCACTAACCACTTCTGTTTTATGACTCAGAAAAGCTGTGTGCTTCGTGCCATTATGGACTGGAAAACATACCATTCAATTTTCATTATTTGACAATATGTTTTGCAGGCTTGCAGCAAACCTATCAACAGAGGATACTTTTTTTTTTTTTTGCCTTTTTAGCTACACATTCCTAATCCTGCCTTTTTGATTAAACTAATGTAATGACAGAGTTAACTCAAAGATTAATGTTAAGTATAGGAAATGTCTGTGATTTTAAGATCCCACCATATAGAATATGAAGCACAGCTGTGACTGTAATGTTTGATTATATGTATAAAAGGGGCCATAGTGACATAGTTAATTATGCTCAAAGATTTTGTGTTACACAGGAGATGGTGGTCACCATAAAAGTGTTTTAAGTACATTCATTTAAATTTAATATGTTTGCAAATGCTCATGTTATGGTGTCAAACACTCTGCATAACAACGTACAAAGTGTTTTAAAATGCTTAATGTCCTAAATAATAAAATGTTATATTATTTTAAATTATTAACTGAAGCACATTAAGTAGTGCGCCTGTCATCCTGCTCAACAGTGTGTTAAAATTTAACTCGGGTAATTCAGATTTATGATGTGGCGAGGTACCGATGTCTGGAACAGGTATTTGGAAAAAAATGAGGAAACGTGTAAATTGCAGGAGAGATCAGGCCAAAAGACACAGATGTATCAATTTAAAACAGACAAATAACAGATGTGCAGCAGAAACTCACTCCTTGTACCAGTTCAGAAAGTGGACCTGAACGCAGAATATGAGTCAGAAATGTGTAGCCATTTTTTTCTTGTTTATTTTTTTTTAAGAGAATAAAGATGAGATAAAATTTCAAGCTCACCTTTAAAAAAAAAAAATTCTCTGTGTTTTTTTTTCTGTTTACAGACACAACTATGTTAATATGGATGATGTGTTAGGAACAAAAAGATAACAGAAATAAAAATTATCATCCCACAGCGGGCTGAATTCAAAGACACCCCAAAAACCATAGTGAAAAAATGATGTGCAAGGCTACTCACAATGGTACTTAATAGTTTGTATGGCCCCCACGTGTTTGTATGTATGCCTGAAAAGTCTGAGATGCAACCTGATGGTGTTGGACAAAGCGAAACATAAAGTCCCAGAGGTGGATTTAGGTGGATTTAGGTCAGGCGAGCGTGGGACACACTGCACCAGGGAAAGGTTTGACAATGGGCCCAAGAATTTCATACCAATTCCTAATGGCAGCCAGGGTGCTGTTGTTTAGCCTGTAGAGGTCAGTCCATGCTACCTGTAGTGACACTGACCCTAGCTAAATGCATAACTAGTGAAAAAACAACAATTTCTTTTCAAAAATGTAGGTGTTTTGGAAACTGGAAGTGCAAAGCAAAAGATGGATCTATCTGAGAAACTAAGTGAGAGTGCACTCTCATATGGTAGTGAATTCTAGGAAGCCCCAATCTAAATCTCAGTTTTCCTCCATTTTGGCTCTAATTGGGGTCATAATTAACAAAAACAACATTGTTTCATTCAATAATCTATAACTCTATAATTTGTATAATCTAGCAACTGAGATCTTAAATTCAAACGTAGATTAAAAGAACAGTGGGTTAATTTTCCTATAGACTTAGGTAGTTGGCCCTACTCTTCAAACAAAAAAGACTATTCCACTACTAGGATAGGACATACAAAGAATAAAGCTACACAAAGAAAGTGTTTACCACAAGAAGACACAAAATGATCCAGCAGACACAAACACCGAGAGGAAAATGGACAAAGGAAACACAAAGAAAATAGGAGGGAGGAGATCTTACAATAATAAGAATAAGAATGAGAACAACAACAAATTCCTGAAAACCACGGCAATGCTCAGTTCAAAAATATCTCCAATTGAATTTTCAGATAAATGAAGGGATTGAGTGAGATTTTCAGAGCTAAGACAAATGACTATTCTGTTTAGCTTTTAAAATGTTTACATTTTTGAGATGCATAGTACTTGATAATTGTTTAAACACCACAGCTGCATACTGTAAACTACATTTATCCAACTTAGAAATAATAAAGCTCACCAAGAAAGCCAATCTGATTCATCATGACCCCATTAATTTAAGGGGTGAAGATGACTTTAAGCTCATACCTGCAAGCTGACGTCAGAACAGTTCAAGTTTAAATTTTCAGCAGTTTATTCCAGTTTCCATACCTCTTTAGATTCAGCTCACAACAATGACTCTGGTCTCCCTAACCAAATCAGATGAAAACAGTTTAAAAGCCTCCATAATCCATTAAATGTAGTTTGAGAGTGGTAAAACAAAGAAATCTGTGCTTTTTGAATTAAATGTTGCTAAATTAGGAAACAGCCCTAATTCAGCCGTTAATGTCACAAACCATTAATGGCACGCAGAGAAGGGATGGTTTTTTTTTTTGGTGTCAGGAATGAGAGCGTGCCTGCACTCCACCATGTTGGTTCAGAGTGAACACAGAGAGTCTGGCTCAGACAGATAATCCCAGGAAATGCGTTTGCCATGAAAAGAGCAAAGAAGCCTTTCCTCTGATGCTTTTACTGTGATTTGCCTCTATGGAAGTCTCTCACCCCTTCCCCCCTTTTCCTCCACTCTTCATGAAAAGATGCCATTCCCCCCCCTCTGTGATTGCTGTGATATTGAGTCACCCAGAGACTAATCTTGGAAATAATAGAGATTAAGCTTTTCCTCGTTTTTTTTCTTACCGTGCTGTAATTTCTTCAGCTCATAATCTTTTATCCTGTCTCAGTATGGGTTGGTTGGCTGCTGTGACCTACACTTTTAGCTTTCCTGCATAGAAAAAGAATGTGAATGCTGATTAGCGAGCAGGGATTGGTTCATTTCGAAAGGTGGATTTACATTTATAGTATCAAGAAAGGAGTGAACAATACTTGTGTCAGTGTTGAGCTTTGAATTTCTCCACATGCTGCAGTGTATGTGTGCACAAGGCTATAGGAGTGAGGCCCTTCATTTAAGGATTTAATTTGGGGAAAGGAGAAATGCATACCAAGATGCTGCCCGACTCCCAAGAACAATGCTGGGCTGTTTGATGCAACAACTGCTGCTGTCATTAGATGATATGCACTCACCCAAGAAGCATTTTAACTAACCACAATGATAGGAAAAGGGTTTAAATGAGGGAAAATGTTCTTTTGAGTGTTGCAAATGAAGCAAGTTAGTTATCAAATTTGACCAAAATGTTCTAGTAACACTCGAAAATCTGTGAAGAGCAATATCGTCACTTTATTTCACTCCATTCATGTGTAAACACAAAGATGGCTCATTTGTTTTCTGCCTTGCATGTTCCCGATGCTCTTGGCCAATAAGATGCCAATCCTCTATGGTCCTCTTTATGCCTAGAATTGCGAAAGCATGAGGAAAATACACAGGGGAAGCTCATAAAGCTTGTCTGCATACATGCTGCTGATCAGCTTTCATTTGAATGAATTCAATTTTTGCTCAGTATATCCATGATCAAGTTTAAGGGTATATTCCCCTTACTCATAGGTGTGATAAAATAATTTAATCATGTTTTTTGGTTTATGTAAAATCTTTTGAAAGCTTTCCTGTGGTGTTTGTCCAGGCAGACAGTACCACCCTCTTCCATTCTGTCAAACAATTCAATTTAATTTAGTTTTATTTATATAGGACCAAATCAGTCATCTCAAGATTTATATTGTAACAGTAACAGTATATTGTAACAGTAATAGAGAGAAAACCTCAACAATCAGACGACCCCCAGTGAGCAACCACTAGGTGAGAAGGAAAAACTCCCTTTTAACAGGAAGAGACCTCCAGCAGAAACAGGTGCAGGGAGGGGGCGGCTATCTGCTATGACCCGTTGAAAGTGAAGAGGGGGTGCCAGAATTTAATAATAACAAATGATTTAAAGCAAAGTGGTGTATGAACACAGAAACGGTGAAAAGAAAGATTCCTGAAAATCAGAATCTGAATATTTTGTTAATCCCAAGGGGAAATTGCTACATAATAGCCTCCAAATTTAAATATGACCGATAGAAAAAAATATGTTAGAAAACGGTAGTATAAATATGAAACCCAGAAAAATATCAACTGTAATATTTTGAAATAAAAACTGCAAAACTGTATAAAGTTAAGCAATTTTATATGCAAAACATACAAGATAATGTAAATGAAAATAATTCAGGTGTCAGTCTGTAATCATGACTGGAGGACTTTTAGAGTTTGACAGCTACACGGTATCCTGTGGCTTCGTGGTGGCATGAGTCTTCTGCTTAATGTGCTCACAGCACAGCATGGAGATGTTGTGAAGGGTTTTCCAATATTGTCTGCAAGCTCCACCCCCAGTATGTCACTGGCCTTTTGTTGAGTTTGTCAAGTCTGTTGGTGTCTGCTGCCCCAGCACACCACAGCATAGAAATACTGGCCACCAGAGACTCCTGCGGATCCTCAGGAGCTGGCAGATTATTAAGTATCTCGGCAGCCTCAGAAAGAGACCCCTATGCCCCTGCTTGTACAGGGCTTCTGTGTTTTTTATGAAGGCCAGTTTATTGCCCATGTGAACACTGAGGTATTTGTAATCCTCTACTGTCTCCACACAGACCCCATGAATGGAAATAGGTGTCACTGGTGTTCTGGTCCACCTCATCCTCACAACCAGTTAACAACAAGGTCATCAGTGCAATAACTGCACATCTTAAAATCTGCTAATAAGTTGTATGTTCTTCAGACCAGAAATGCAGACTTTGGGGTCGATCTCGAGTCTGGCTACCTGGTTTGTAAAACACAGAGCTGATAGGGTTTTAAAAAAAATGCTGTTTAGATATCAAAAGACTTATTTTGTATCAAGTAAGGGATATATGAATATTAATAGCATATTAGTGCCAATGTAAACATAGTCACTGGTAATGATGCTTTAACTGTGTTTATTAGAAGTGTTTCATAAACTAAATTCTTCTCTGCCCAACCTAATTACACAGTAATTGAGTTCACGAGTTTAGGGTTGTAATTTTAAAGTTACGGTGTTTTATTTCTTAACGCTTACAGAGCCATACTGTTTAACACATTCCCATTATGACCGGATGAAACAATGTGAACATGGCATTCGTTTGTTTTGTCCAGTCTGCCAGAGTGAATCTTTTGAGATGCTCTCTGGACGTAAATGAGATGGGTAATTTTGAAACAGACAGGTCCCGTCAAAAGCACGTTCTTCTTGTCGGCAGATGTTGTACAGATTCTCACAGCTGATGGCAGTTTCTAGCTTGTTCAGCACCAAACGCAGTTAATTAAACGTCTCGCCCTGATGTGTTTTGTGAATATATGCATAGGAGATTAATAAGATCAATTACAGATTTGTGTAGGAGAGGGAATCGTTGTCCCCAAAAGTCATACTGACAGGGAGATTAAGCACATCAGTCTACTGGAGGGGGGGAAAGGGTCTGTCCTCTGCCTGTGATTGCCTGTTACTGTTCTTCTTTCGCTCTCTCATTTGTTGCTACTTTGTCATTCACTCTCAATACGGTGTTAATTCAGTTCAAATCACTTTATTGACACCAGTGACACAAACAGTCCTGGTGGAGCATGTAAATGAATTTGGAATTAGAAAACAAAAGTGTGTGTTTTATGCATGCATGATATTCAGGGAGATTAGCACATTAAAATCGCAGGATCAAGTAAATAGTGACAATCAGCTCTAATCACTCCTTATTTCAAATTCTAATTCCAACAAATACCTGGCGCAGTGGAGTGGCTGCAAAGCATCAAATAAACAGAGGGTGTGGTTGGTGGTCGTTGTCAAATTGTATGTTCGTTTGTTGGCTTATTGTTGATTTTTTATTTTTTTTAATTTATTGCTAATTCAGTGCTAATTTGTGCTGCACCTCTATATTTGTCTCAACACGTGGAGTCATTTGGTAGCCAAGACTTGCTATTCTCTGCATCTTTACTGAGTTTATTGTGTTCACTTCTCTTTATGTTTATCAGTTTCAGTTTGTTTAGTTGTGTTTCTGTCCAGCTTGATATTGCATAAGCATCTGAGTACCTCAGTAGCTGCTGATAAGATGTGGGAATTTAATCTTTAAGCAATGTGGTTATCATTTTCATTTCAACTTCATCCAGGCGGGGTCCACCTTGACAGGTCGCCATTGTGTTACAGGGCTAACACAGAGAAACCATTCACATTCACACCTGTGGGCAATTTTCAGATTAATCATCAATTAATCTAACTGTGTGTCTTTGGACGGTGGAAGTTAGAGTAACTGGCCAGATGGTGGATTCAAACCCAGGATATTTATGCTGTAAGGCGACAGTGCTGCCCCATTTTTAATTTTATTTGTTATTATGATAATAATTTCAGTTTGATGCTTCAAGAGGGGAAAAAAGTTGAGATTTTCTCAACTTTAAGGCAAACAATTGAAGCAACTACCAATGAGAATGAAGGACAATATTGATTGACATGTGATGGGGCAGTAAATACATTAGTGTTATTTAATGAGCCATAAAACTCTTCACTAGCAGCCAAGCAGCATGTGATGACTGGATTGCCTTCTGTGTGAACGCAGTTTATCAAATGGGTACAAATATGCACATCATTTCATGCTCTGCTAAGATCATGAACAAAGACAGTGTTTACATTGTCACTGTGAGCAGCTGACTTTTTAATTTGATAGGTGGTACCTGCACTACATGACACACCAACATAAGCAAGAATTATTGTCATTATTGGAGTATTGTTGCATTGTTGCAACACCCGCCAGCCATCGAAATTTGCAAATAAATGTTCTGATAGTTTTGTTTGGTTTGTTTTGGGGACTGGAAACTTTGTGGTTTCTGTGATCTGTTTGAAGTCTGAGTTTGAGTGAACAGTCATGTTTGAGCTGGCTTTGGCTGAAAAGGGTAAAAAGTCTGTATGGTGAGCGAAACAGAGATTGCCAAATTGATATGATCTGAGAACGATTTAGTTGAGATTGCGCGGTCTCTAACTAGGCACCGATTATCCAGCGCACAAAAGATTTCCATGAAGTCTTAATATGTTTTTACATTTGCAGATCCTGTTGTGTGCAGCACTAGCTGGCCCATTTTATCATGCTTCTGTTTAGGGCTGCCACAAACGATTATTTTGATAGTCGACTAGTCACCGATTATTTATGCGATTAGTCGACTAATCAGATCATCATCCACTGGACGTAAAACTACAGCTTATTGCACCAGCAGCATCTGCTCTTCTATAACTATCATTAGCTTACAGCTTTAAGCTTTTAAGGTGCTAACTAAAAATAAAGACAAGATGATAGTTTATTCAATTTTAATGAAATTTGCAGATTGTTTCGGTAAAGTTTAATAAACTCCTTGCTATCTAAAATATAACAGGACACCGGAGTATATTCTCCAGCATCTCACACTTCTGATAATCAGCTGTCTGCTTGATGTTTATTCAGCTGTGTAAAAACTATAACTTTAATCTCAGACAAACCGATTTACTCAGGAACAAATAAAATACTAAAAAAAAAAAAAAAAAAAAAAAAGCCAAACAACAACATTTTTAATTTATCTAAGTGACTCATATATATTTAACCTGAGTCGCGAAAGAGGCGGTGGGTTTGAAAACAATTTGCCGGGAGTCCGGTGTTCTCACGGCGCTAGTGACCTAGCCCCCGGCTAGCTATCGAGCTAGTGGGTAACAGACGTCTCCGAAAACGTCGGAGCGCTTTTGAAAATATGTGGTGTCCTGATAAACTGAGCCGATATTTGAGGTTTACACAGCTACATTCTCGCCTGAAAATATGTTAAACGTTTATTTTGTGACCCAGAAAGAATAATAAGAGTAACATTAAAACTAACTAGCTACCGCCATTGTTGGAAACTAAGCTGGGCCGCGCTATGAATTCTGGGACACAGCTGCTTCTTCTTCTTCGGGGTTTAACGGCAGCTGGCATCCTTGTACATGCAGTGCTGCCATCTTCTGTTTCAGTCCGTTATTACACTCTTAAATCCTGCTATTATTCCTGCGTCTTTTGCGATCTTACAAAGCTTCAAACGACACGTCGACTATTAAATCAGTCGTCGACGATTTTGATAGTCGA
Organism: Maylandia zebra; assembly: GCF_041146795.1. Lineage (NCBI taxonomy): Eukaryota > Metazoa > Chordata > Actinopteri > Cichliformes > Cichlidae > Maylandia > Maylandia zebra. The sequence goes on along the minus strand of NC_135174.1, from coordinate 18,147,697 downwards.
CGTAATCGTGGCTAGTCGACAAATTGTGGCAGCCCTACTTCTGTTACTGTCCAGTCTTCATAGAAACTACTGCTTCCACAGTACCACAGAACAAGTACAGTGCATTATTAGAATTATAGTATCATCTTGGGCCTCAAGGATTTCTTCATGAGACCTCCCTGCAGCATGCAGTGTATGTGCAAGCATGAACTTTACTCTTTCACGTGTTTATAGCCTTCATTACTTTCCTATAAAGTATCTAATTATATCCAAACAAATTCTGGCAGGTTTCTTTACTTTAACATTTTCACAGTAAGAAGAAGGTGCCCCGAGGCTTTTGCAGTGGCAGGCAATGATAAAATAAGACAGGCTGTGGTGTCCACTGCTTCTTTATTTTCTGCCGTCTTCATTAAACACTTGGGCACCTGTGCAGGACAATAAATCACTCCCTAAACTCTCTTTACATGCCTACTAAAAGCTTTCCTTCTGCAGTATTAGCCATATCATTTCTTTTCACATATCATTCTCCAGTTTGTTTCTCTTTCCAGTCTCCCCTTTGGTTTCCTCTGCTCTTCTCAAATACTTTAGAAAATAGGACCAGATTAGTAAAAGCATGCTAATGCTCAAGGACTCTCAAACCGCCTCATCCCCAGAGATAAATCCTGAAATTTAGACTTAAAAGAAGCAGAAAATTGAGGAAAATTGCCTTCTGGTTGCTAAGCTTTTACTGAAATATAACATCATTAAACTCCAACATTATGATTGCATCTATTTAGAGAAAATGTTTAGGTGTTTATGAATAAGAAATTTTAAGGAAGTTTCTTTTGGCGTTATGTCACAACAGTCACTCACATTACATTTTATATAATTGCCATTTATTTAATTCCTTTCTTCAGATTCTCTGTCATTCAAAAAGTTATGCTTAATATGTGTTATCATCATGTGCTGGAGATAAGCCTAATGTACATTATATTTTACTTTATCTTCTCTAAATCCATAATTAGTCATTTCTCTTAATCCTCCATCCTCAGTCGTGCAGGTTGATCATTTTCAGTCCTACACAGGCAAAGCTCTCCTTTTTTCTTACGCTATATATAAAAATATTGTGTTTTTAATTTTGCCTTTTTTAAACCTCTTTGTCAATAACATGGTTTATTTTCATCACAGGGTAAAGTTTCTGTAACAAAGTTCTGAAGCCAGTTTTATATTACATTCTAATATTTTACACACAACCTTTTTAGCCGAACAACCTCCGGACTTTCCATACACAGCCACGACAAACGATCTGTAATCACCATGCTTATGTAAGAAACTGTGGCTTTTAATGCGAACACACTAATGTTACTCTGGGGCTAGACAAAGGTCACTGCCATGTTGCTCTTTAAAGAATGTGCAGTCTTAAAGCATTTAGGCCAACTACAGTTAAGTGTGTTGAGACAAGAGGTCACGTGGAAGGAGATTTTAAAGCAGAAAGTGCTGGTGAAATTCCAGTGAGATGTAAAGTAATGTATGCATAAGATGGTGAACATGTACATCAAACCTCATTACGATTCTTTTTCTCTGTATGTTGACTGAGCTGTTTGCTTGTTCAGACAAAGAACCGAGACAATCACAGATACTAAAGGGCAAAGACATTTGTCAGGATAAACTATAGACTTGTAAAGCAGGAAAAGGCCACACAAAGCATTTCATCATTTGTCCCTCACTATTACTAAAGTCATTAAAGCTTTACCGAGTGAATCATTCACTGTGGATAAGCGTCTCAGTCTCAGATATGTGCTAAAATCACTCTTCATCCTAGCTTGTGTAGAACGATGTGCAGCTTTGGGGGCCTAAAATGAAAAAGGCTGAAATAGAAATTTGTGTCTTTTCAGAATTTATTCTGATTTAATCATCCCTGCTTTAGGAGCACTATCCCAGAACCAAGTCCACCCTCTCTTGGGCTCCCTGCCCATGCCACGTCGATCCCTTCAGCAGCACACTCATGCCCAGCTGGAGCACTTCTTGCCGCTCAGGGTCAACGGCTCCTCGCCGCTTAGCCTCTTCCCCAATTTTAACACGGTAAGAACCCATTCTGCTTTTCTCTCTTACATGTATCACATACTGCAACTTTGGCTCCTTGACCATTTACATATTTAGGTTTATCATTTACCATGCATTTGTTATAGAAACAGTCATTAGTCACAGTTTGCACATTATATTTTATGATGTTGTAGACAGTGCTGGACATATGCTTATTTGCCTTCTTGCCAAAAGTTGCCTGTACACCACCACAGTGGATTTGAAATCACTATGTGATTGAAGTGCAAGCTTTAAGCTTTAGCTCAACGAGGTTAACAAAAAAAAACTGAAATCATTTTCAGGAATCGACTCAAACGAATATTTAAATATAAAGATTATTTTGAATATTTAAATGATAATCCCCGCAGTTAATGACTGCATGAAGTCTAGAACCCCTGGACATCATCAAAGGCTTTTCTCTTCTCATCACTGCAAGTTTCTACAAGGTGCAAGTTAATTTTGATTTTATATAACCGAAATAATCATTTTTACAACTGTGCGGGCTCTTTTAGAGAATTTTGGAATAAGTCTAATCCGACCAGTGCTCTGCACCTTGCTGTAAACCCTCTGTATGTCCATTCTTGCATTTTTGCTGTCTTCTGTGGTCTTTCTGATTTTGGTTCTTCAGCCTAATGATGATGATGGCCTCCCTTATTTACACTGATATCAATTTGAGCCTTATATTAAAAATGACTATTTAAAGCTATAAAATACAAATTCAGTACTTTGAATCAACTTCAGATATTGTGTTTGTTTTATTTGTTACTAAATAACAATGGGACAGGCCTCACATGAGTATGAAGCTGCTTGCTGGGCAATTGTAAGATTATTTTTAAGGTTCTGAAAATGTTGGACTATTTATAAAAAGTTAATGCTAAATTTTTGTAAAAACCCTTTGAAATAACGGTGAGAGTCTGCACTTCAGCCACACTGAAATCATGTGTACAGAAGCACTACAGAAAATGTTTTTTCTTTTTTGGATCTAACTTTAGGTGGATTTAATATCTTTGCTGCAGACAAATAAAAGGGATGAACTTTTATGTAATTATTCACAAGAAAGTGAAAAAGTGTATTTTTTCTACAAGGTCTGAATATAACTTTTATACTTTAAGTAAAAGTCTGCAAAAATTTAGAAACTCAGGACAGCCACTTGTGATGTCAGCATACAGGAAAAAAGCACCAAAATTAAGATGAACAAATACATTCGGATGATTTTTTATTTACCATGTTATCATTTTCTATGTGAAATACTTAACATTTTTTAACAGTTTAAACAGTTATGTGAAAGCTCATGTCATCATCAGGTCAAATCATCAAACATAACTCAGAATTCTAACTGAATTTTGCTTGAGCTTCACAGCCACGTTATACTTTATTTTTAACTTGCAATCATAAACATACATGAGAAATTCCAAATATAAAACCTCTGTCTGGCACATAAAACACGTGTTTTTTGGGGGCGGCTTTTATAGTCACAGCTTAAACCTGTAATGAGTAAAGTCTGAGGAAAGTGCTAAATGTATCAGGCAGGTGGGAGGCTGGATAAATATTCATCTCTGACAACTAAAGCTAAAAATATGGCTGAAATATCACAGCTTTACTGTGGGGATTAAAAACATGCTTATATTCAGCTCGTATTTAGAAAAATATACACAGTTTGCTGCCTTTACATAATTTACACAGAATGTTAAAAACAGACTTACAGCTCTTTCTATCAGAAATCTACGTTTATCACACGCGGCACAGTATTTTTTTCAATCACAGGAGGACGCTAAGCAAAAATCTACAACCTTATTTAATCAAAGTAATCAGCAAAATCAGCACTGATTCATAGTTAATCTGAAATACGGAGGTAGAAATGTGGGTAGTTATTTTGTACATCTGTGCAGATTTAAATCCTTGTTAAAGGAACACATTTTAACAACAAATAAATATGCTCCATTTTGCAAATAAGATCATTAGGAATGCCACCTTTTAAAGGAAATATGCAAAAACATATTTATTTATATTTAATTATTGCACATACAAAACAAAATCTCAGGTCCTGGATTATAAAATTCAATAATTTGGTGTATATGTGTATGTTTCACCTTATAGATGGACCCAGTGCAGAAGGCAGTGATCAACCACACTTTTGGCATGACTCCACCCAAGAAAAAACCCATTATCTCCTGTAACATCTGCCACCTGCGCTTCAACTCTACTGTAAGTGCTGTAACTCTACTTTTCGATGTCACAAAGGAAAGTTTGTTAGCATCTAGAATGCAACCTTAAAATAACCTGAAATCATCTCTCGTGCACCACAAGAAGATAGAAAATCTCCTCTGACCACATAGCTGGAGGTTTTTTTAGCCATTAAAGATAGTAAATCATATAATTTTTTGCAGCACGAAAATACATTTATGCCCATAGCTTTTCCAAACACTCCTCTGAAGTTCTTCTTTTTACCATTTTTTGCAGTCAACACAACATCTACATATTTTCAAATAATGTAATATTTTTTGCATCCCAAAAATGATCTTATTCCTGCCTATCTGTCTTATCACTCTGCTTGTTACATTTCTATCCTCTCTATTTTCAAATCACAGGCCACTTTAAAGGAAACCAGTCTGCTAGTTCTATTGCCTTTTATTCCTTATCACATTTTATTCATATTCATTTGACTCCAATGCCTATGGAGTTCATTTATACATATTTGCATTTATATTGTTAAGCGGTAACAGGGAGAATGACAATGACTCTGCTTTTTTGTGAAACTTTAAAGAAGCAGGACACTGGTCCAGGCTGATTATCCTACTACGCTTGCTTCCTAATCTCCTTTTTCTGTCTCTGCTCTTTACTTTTGGGTGCACAGTGATGGAGTCTGTTTTCTAGCTAACAGGCTCTCTCCTCCCTTTGTGGTACCTGCAGCTGTGCTGAGAGTGCTGGTTGACCCAGGAGTTGGATGCCAGGTTGCAGGCAGGTACCGGATCCCAACAGGGGGCAGAACAGTCCAGCAGGAATTTGCACTTCACAATTAAAGAGAAAGTCCAGAATAGCTGTGTAGCACTTTTTATGCTCATTGTTTGTGTAGTGCTTAAAAAAGTTACAGCTGAATAATTTTTTGCAGTTTTACATCCTACTTTTCATGCTGGACACACAGCTTCAACTTGCCATCGGAAAATGGGATTTAGCCACACCCAGTTATGCTGGTTAAACTGTTATTTTTACTTGCAGTTGAATTTCTATTGTTTTACTGATTAGATGTTGCAGTAAATTGATAACATCTGCTAAGCTTTGTAGCTTTTCATTACCTGTGCACGTCTTAGCATCTTTTAGCCCATTGTTTTGGTTTTCTAGCATTTTGGATTGCTCTTAACAGTTTCATATTGTTTTTTTCATACAATAACCTTTTTTAGTTAACAAAGAGGCTTAAAGGTCAAGATCTGCAACTAGCTTGTGGACATGGCGGTGTATTCAAATGCTAGAGAGCTTTCTCAGGAGTTGGTGGAGAGAATTCAGTGTCTTATGGTTCCTATGTCCTTCTTTTGCACACATTTCATGGTAAGGTCTTGCTAGTAGAGCGGCTTTTTAGCACTAATGAGGATGTGAATGTATCCCTAATGGGAAGCTCAAGCAGTTTGTCCAGTATGAAGTCAAATAAGGATGACTGTGAAAGTAAAACCTTTGTGGGATTGGTGTAAAAATTCCAGATTATTCCTTTAAAGCTGCTGAACTCACTAAAAAGCATGAAGGTCTGACAGATCAGCAGATCATATATGATATGACCTAATTTTTCTGCTCCGTAGACAGTTGCTTGTTGTGTGTGAAGAGCATCACTGATGTGACAAATACATAAAGCAGCTTGAATGAAGGTCATCGGTCTCCTTCAGGTGTCTCTAACTGAAGATCTTGGTCTTGCAGTCCTGGGATTCTTATTCCATGCGTTTTTCTTTCAACGATGCTATGGTGGAACATGGTGAACTCATACTACACTGGCATGCCAGATAGTATGGCAGTATGCAGATGACAGCAGAGTCGTCCGCCTGACTCAGTGGAAAATCACGCTGAATGGTTGGTGTGCACTGACATTCAACGTAGCCAAAGGGCTTGTATACCCTTTGCTCAGCCCTCCATTCCCAACCACACACTTTGACCCATGGTGCCACCCTTTCTGTTTGTGTAGGAGTCCAAGCTTTATGCAAAGTGTTGACAGGGAGACCTCTACCCCACCACTCTATGCACAATCTGTGCTCACCTAAAGATCATGTCTGCGCACTATGAATTTGAATGTGCATTAGCAAGGGATGTACAGTGTGTGCCTTGAAACTGGTATGGATAATTTGAGCAATTACAAATTATCTAACAGCCTTGTGTGAAGCCAGATACTTGAAGTCTTGTCTCACTGATTCTCCGTTCTTTAGGAAGTGCACTCGTGTCTTTCTTATACAGAAAGGCACTGGGGTTGCAAAAAAATATGTGCTCTTAAAGGATAAGTGTGGTTATGTCATCATATTTTTCTTATTGTTATATAAGTCAATGCCATGAAAAGAACAAAACCATTAAAGGTTATTTAACTCCAATATCTCAGCACTGACCCATGCAGTTTCATTCTGTCCTTTTTAGAAAAGGTTACTTAAACAGCTTTTATTTTATAGAGTCTATTTTTATTTGTTGTATTAGGTATATTGTATTTAAAACACATGGTATGCATACATAAAGAGAGAAAAAAGGATTTTATGTCTCATATTATCATTTACTCATCTAAATGCCAACTTTTAGTATATTCTTATGCAGTATAATTATAAGAATTAAGTATGAATCATGTAACTATTATGCTGCATGAGGAAAATGGCAAATGCAGACATTTAACCTGTTGAAAGCCTACTAGAAGTAACCCTTGAAGCTCTTCTCTGAACTGAGAGGTTTCGGTCATATTTCAGGCCTGCTTAAGGAACAAAATGACTCCATTTGCATCAGAAGTTAGTGAGGGTGGTCCCTGCCTATGCAGCTACCCTTGGAAAAACCCAAGAAACTATTCTAACTGTGGTCAAACCATGTCTTTATTGATATATACTCAAGTGTCAACACATGGGAAAAGGGGAGGTCGTCAAATGTCATCTTTATCAGGGGAAGAGGTAACAATTAAATCACATAATTATTCCGTTCATTTTCTTCCACTTATTCAATTCAAGGTTGTTGGCTGAGGGGATGAAGGGGTGAGCCTGTCCCACCTGTCATGTGACCAAAGGCAGGTACACCCTGGACAGGTCCCTAGTCTATCAAAGGGCTAAATTAAATTACACGTTTTTAATTTGACATGTCAAGAAAAGTATCGGCTGTCACCAACTTATCCTTTGAGTACTGCTTGTTCTGTATTCATGATGTTTTGGATTGTTTGGTTAAGTTGCTGAAGCAATATTTTGCCAACTAATCTTTGGTAATTTACCATCATATATATATTTCACAATCTATGTAAATGACTCACAGTTATATTCATAAATAAATAAAATCGAACGAAGTTTCTTTTGTCTCTATTCAAAAAATAAAGTTTGCAAATCAGTCGTCATGGAGATGGCTTGGTTATAAAAGATGTCATGTAAATATTCAGCAGGACACCTATATAAGATTTATTGTATTTATTAATGAAATAATTAGCAAAATTGTTTTTTTCCCTTTATTTTGTTTCCTAAAGATAATTCTTGTATATTAAATACTAAAATTTAATGTTGTTTGGACGTACAAGTTTTTTTTATCCTGCTTCGGCTGTTTTCACTGTTGGTATACTCTGACATGAAGCTGGAAGCAGATCTTCTTCCGTAGAGCTTTGTCTACAGATATCCAGAGTCATATGGGGATCACACATATCTGCATGTGTCTGCTGTCTCGTTGCCACAAATGTGTTTTCTCTTACAGAGGGAGGCACAGAGGTCATTTTGTGTCACAGTGTAACGGACACGGGCCATTTTGTGTCAGAACGAATCAGTGGAAAGATGAGCCAGTGAGCTCAGAGGATGCTCATGAGATGCCATTAGTCCAACTGATGCTCATTTGTGCATCATCATGACAATGATGATTATCAAAATGGTGATGTGATTCTCCCTCAGAGTCAAATGCTTAAACGCATATTTTTTCCCCTAAATTTATAAGAGCATGTGAAGTCAAAGCAGTGGAACAGATGGAACTATTACAGTTTACTGATTTCGTGCTGTCCTTCACTAATTTAATCAGTCATTCTGTGCATATACTCTACGCTGACTTTCCCCTTTGCTTGTTTTGCCCTTGTGTGAACATTCCTCTGTGTGTGTGTGTGTGTTTGCGTGCGCCTCTGTGTGTATGTGTGATTGCTAGACCCAGGCAGAGGCCCACTACAAAGGTCACAAGCATGCTCGCAAGCTAAAGGCCTTGGAGACCCAGAGGAATCGGCAGAAGAACGGACAGAGTCAATCAATATCAAGCAAAGACAGAGATAGGGACAAGGGTGTGATGGGAGGAGTAACTGGGCCAACAGACTCGCAATCGAAAGACAAAACAGGTATACATTTTTCTTTTCTAAAGCCAGTCCTCTTGCCACGCTCTGAGTAATTAGATGTAATTGGGGAGACGTAAGCACTAAGGCTTGGTAGCTGCCACTCAGCTGGTTAATTACCAGCTATTACCTGTCCTACTATCATTGGATCCGTCAGACAGGTAATTACTCCCATCAAGCTAAGACATTCGGCAAGATGAGGAGCCTTAAAGCACCTCAGCAGAGATTCCATCTACAGAGAGATGTGGTAGTGTTACTGTCAGCTTTTTATTCAACAGTGATACGAGTCCCACATCCAAGTTCCTTATTCCTGTTATTTAATGAGGTGCTGTCACTTTGGACATGTCAAACAGTGTAGAAAATTATGGAAAATCGGTCAGAAGTACGGGTAATATTTGCCCACGAGTATTCTTTTCAAAATCAAACAATGGTCTGGATGTAGCCAGCAGTGGTGGCTAATGGATGTAGCAAAGAATAGCATAGCAGGGTTTCATTTCTTTCCAGCTGCTTTTTTTTTTTTTTAAGATTTACTGCATAGATGGTAGAATTGAAATGTGTCTTTCAGAAAATATTTTTTTTTGTTTTGTTTTGTTTTTCATATTTTTGCACTGAAAATGGGTTCTGATCTGATTAATTAACTTATTTGTGCTTCAGTAGATCTTGGAGTTCTTCAATGAGAAGGCCAGCAGAAATCATTACCAATTGATCTTTTTTTCCCCCTGTTAATTTTTCACTTATTTCTTCAATGAAATCCACAGACCACAAATCCCCAGAAAAAATATGGGGACATTAGTGCTTACCATTACTGACCCATGTCCTTTCCATACTGTTAACTTTATAGCTATTGGCTGTATAGTTGCATTAACAGCAAAGACTAATGACTTTGCTATTTGCTTTTTTACTTCTTTCTAGTCATTAGTCACTCAACTTCTCATTCTTCCTGACTAAAAACTCACCATCTTTTTTTCTCTCCTCTGTCGGTTTTCCTTTTCATTACTGATCCTCTCTCTTCCATTTTCTCCCAGCGCCTATCAATTTCCCTCTAACCACATAATGATAAGCTTGTTACATTCGGTGGTTGCCATGGTTGTTGATTGATGGTGACAGAGGGAGCTTCGGCAGAGAGAGCGAACGAATGACAGCGAGACGCAGGGACAAAGGAAGAATGATTGAGATGGCAGGGGGGAAAAGCAGAAAAGATATGAAAATTAAAGAGAGATGAGTGTAATATAAGTATAATAGCAGGATTATATGAAAGGATGAGAACAAAGAAAAAGTTGCACAGGGAGGTCAGGGCCTGGTTCTTTTCTAAAGAAATAACTTAAGTCAAGAAAATGCATTATTCATACTTTGACTGTGAAGAAATCATGTTTCATGTAACTCAAATAATTCTGTAAGTTTAAAAATTACACGAGGTGTGGCCATAAATGCATAAATAAATTTACAAAAACATCTAAAATGTATTTGAAATTTAAAAACAGTGAGTCTAAGCATGAAACCCTCATGAAAATGGGATTTTAGTGATACCTTTACAGACTGGTCTCAGTCTGTAGCTTAATCTGCTGCATTTAGTCCCTTATATTACAATAAAAATATATCTTAGCATTTGCATTCTTTGTAATTAGTGGTAATATACTCTATTTTTCATACCCCCCAGAAAAAGTCTGGACTTTCTGTTAACTGTCTGTTTAAAATCAGATTAACATTCAATTAACATTGGATCAAGTTTAATTTAACATTACAGTATGTGTTATCTTATAATTATTTTGCTACTTCTATGTAAAATTGATGGTCATAATGAGAAACCAACAGAGACGAGAGAGTAATCACCTGCCCCTGCGTGATAGCAGTGCAGCTCTTTGAAACATTTTGACTTCTGGCATCAAAAAGGGGATTGACCCCTCATTTATCCTTTCAGCATCTCAGTTTACAGCTTTATGGACTCTATAGGAAAGTATTAGTGCCAAACAACAAAAGATGTGCTGCAGAGAAGAACTTACATTTTCCTCTATAAAATACATTATGCTTGCGGTCTAAACCAGTATTATTTTCATTTGCATGCAACCTTGAGGCCTTTGGGAACAATTATGTGATGCTTTCACTGATAGGAACTTGAATATAAGAATCAGCGCCAGTATTTCTGGTTTTCATGTTTCTGAATTTTGGGGTGTACAAAATCCACTGTAGTCCTACAGCAGTTTGCTGGATAATTGCAGAACTCACATTTGTATTCTCATAACAAGGTCAGCAGTTGTCGCCTGGCAGTTTGGCCCAAATATTAATTTAAATAGTGTGACATAAGTCAGGGAATTGTATTTAGTCAAAATGCTACTGTACTTCCATTTGTATCATTAATGCATAATGAAGGGGTGAATCTACATAATAATATTCACCCCTTTGCCGTTCTTAACTTCCCCTTCAGTCACCTTGTCGTGGTACCTTGACTGCTCTCAACGGATTGTTTTTGCCACATTAGGCAGCTGTAGCCTCGTAATTAATGACTCTCCACTGGAAAGCAAATTAGATTCTAGTATTTCCTTAAAAAGGCTAGTTTGGTCAGTATACCCATGATGAAAGGCTTTCTTCTTATGTTTATGTTCATTTTGTATAACCTGTGCAGCACTTTGGTGAATTAAAGTTGTTTAAAATGTGCTATAAAAATAAGCCTTGGCACGACTTGATGTGTTAACAGGCCCAGTCACGTCATCCACTTCTGCACAGCAGCAAATGGAAATCAGCAAAGGGAGCTCACTGGCTGCCACTCCCTCTTCACAAACTTCATCCACGGACTGTTCGTTGCTAGCCTCTCCTCACCTATCCCCCCATGTTTCCCCGGGCTCTCAGTCTTCTGACCTTCCCTCAAACGTTCCACATGTGGAAGGGTGCAGCTCAGCCACCAGTTCAGCACCACAGTCTGAGCCTCAGGGAAGCTCCACAGGAGGCGAGGAGGAAACAGTGAAGGTGGAAGAGGTTAAAGAGTCCAAGAGCAACAAAAAACATCTCCACTGCCCTACATGCAAAGTGACGGTCAATTCTAGCTCCCAGCTGGAGGCTCATTGTAGCGGTAGGTAGTTCATCTCTTTGTTTTTTGCCCTTTCAATCTTTTTATTCTTTATTAATAATATTATTTAACATTCTGTTCTTCCGGTCTGATTGGTACTGATTGAATCAGGCTCTAAGCACAAGCAGATGCTGGACGGTCAGAATACCAGCCAGCCACAACGTAGGGTCAAGATGACATCATCATCCAGACCCGCCTGTCGAATTAAGCAGCGAATGGGCAGCAAAGCCAGACCAGCAAGACCAGTTGGTGTAAACAATCAGCCTTTTCACTGTGAACTGTGCCAAGTGTCTGTCAACTCAGAGTCACAGCTGAAACAGGTACGAATGCTTATCCTACTATTTTACTTTGCTAATTTTACTGCTGCATAAACCACCTGTCAATGTCCAAATGCTAAAAATGCAGGATGACTACTCTTTATACTCTACAAGGTAACTCTTTGGGAGTTTGTGTGAGCTGTCTTGACAAAATGACTTTATTCCTTCCTTTCTGTCCTTTTTTTAGCACATGAACAGCAGGAGACACAAAGAGCGTTTGGCTGGGAAGCCTGTCAAGGCGAAGTTCACCCCCTATAATAAACTACAGCCCAGTGCTGTCTTAGCGGTGAGAATTTCTCTCTCACACAGACACATACAGACACACACACACATTTGTCCACTTTTATTTTTGTCTAAATCACAGATGGCCATCCAAGATCACTTACAGCACAAACAAAACATACACAAACTTGTCAGATGCAAATTAAGTGCTGTCTCTTGCACCTGTCAGCATTTTTTGCAACAATGCTGACATGTGCATTTAACTCTGAGCATCACTGTGTGTAAGTACAGCTTTACAGATGCTTGTTCAGGCTGAACACTTTTTCTTGTCTTTGATTTCAGACTAAACTGGCCCTACAGAAGCAGCTATCCAAGGCCCTGCCACCGGGCTTCCTGACCAGCCCCCTTAATCCAGCTGCCCTGTGCGCCATGGCGTCTGGACCGTTGGCACTACGGCTGCCACCGGGCCCTACAGCCATAATCCAGGGTCCCCTGATCAGCCCCACGCTCTTCAGGCCTGCCCCAGGACCGCTGAGGGCCACACATGCTCCTATTATCTTCTCTCCTTACTAGCAGGGAGCATGATGCTGAAGGACCAACAGCAGAGCTGACCTAACCTAGCCAAAACTGGGAGAAAAGATTAAACTGGTCTTCTGAGAACAAATCACAGCCCCCTCTGAGTGACAAGGACACTACACAGAGAGAGTGGGGACAACATATTATGTCAAGTTTGCCAAGTCATAAGAGCAAAAGGCACAATCCCCTGGTGTGGATTGAGATTTTGGCGCTGACTGACCAGCGTCTCATACTTAAAAATGGAAGGACCATTGCTCAGCTGTCTCCTGTCAGCAAACTGTTGAGTGCATGTTCCCCGGGGTCTGGACCCCTCTGGAAGCCATAAGAATAAGCATCCTCTAGTTTTATTTATAAAATGATAAGAAACTAATACACTAGGGTGTTTAAGTGTTACACAGTGTTTGTTGCCAAAAAAATTCTTTAATTTTGGGAAGTTGTACTCTGGGAGAAGAAGAAAAACACTTTATCTTTGCTTAAGTTTTCATAACTAAATCTGAAACTCCCAGGAAAACTGTTGATTTCCATATGCCAACATATGACAAAAAAAGTGCAGATCTGTAACTTGTCAGGCTGAGACGACGACAATGACGACAACGAACCCTGACAAATGTTACAATTTTACAGCCATCAACAAATACAAAATGCCTTTTTTTTTATAATTTATTTGATACTGAAGGTTGTAAGAGTGCTGTGCTTGAAAGCATTTTACATGGAAAGTGTGCACTACTACCGTCCATGTCTTACCATTATACATCAGAGCAAAGGATCAAGGGAATGTTTCTTTAATTGAAACTCTGTTCTGGCCATACTAGAAGAATAAATCTTCATAACACTGACAAATACCAATAGTTTAAAAGTTCTAAACCAGTTAACCACCATCCTTTGAATATACACATAAGTGTTACAAGTGTTTGACACGTCGGTCTTTACTGTGCGACCCTCAATCATAGATTGGCTCCCTAAATTGGAACTCGGTAATCCAAAACTCTGATGACAGGAGCCACTATGATGCATGTTTTTTAGGAGAATTTTAGATGGCTTCATAGACATCAACACTTAAAGTCCCCAGAATTACGGTAGCGGGTATAAGCACTATTTAAACATAAATGGTTTAAAACACACTATAATGTAGTTGTATTTAGATATAAGAGTGTTTTGTTTTAACAATAGTGCAGTGTATTTGTAATAATCAAAAATCAAAATTAGAAATCTTGATAAATACAATCCATTGAACAACACACTCCTTATATCTAGCAACTTATCTAATGTTTTTTTTATGCTGCCTTAGAAAAGCTAAAGAAGGGGACTTCAAGTATTTCCAGTGAATTAACAAACTGTAGCAGCTTGATGCTGTTTGTGCAATATGAACAGATGGATGGATGTGTGTTATTCATCATATCAAAAGGCTTTATCCACAAGTTTTTAAAGTGTCTTTAACATTATATTATAATTATTATTTATAGAGTGTATTTAAAAGAAAAACAGTGTCCTCTCATTATAGAAATCTCTATCCTACATGGCTGTGCTGAATCACCCTAAGCAATATGTATTTTTAAGTGTCACCCAATACAATTAATGACTAGTGTAACTGTGCATCAATTGCAATAATGTAAATTATTATGTGGTAAAAAAAAATGTTGATACTGTATTCTATATGAACTTATAAATAGCCCTGGTTTTTAAACCGTTGTTCTTGTGTTTTCTTTACAGGCAAACAAGTGTCTTTTTCTTCTTTTTATAATTTCATAGTGGATACATGTCATAAAATAACACAGTCGATTGATACAAAACGGGGTTCAGAATTATTGTATTTATAATCAAATAAAATGAATGCGTCATATGACATGAGTCTACGGGTTGTAGAAGAAATTACACATGTGGTGAATTATTGACCACTGAGGATTTGAAATATTTTTACCAGATTAAGTCGCAGCTGATCTGTTCCTTGTGCCTGTATTTTAATAGCTTAGTGCCCTCTAGTGGTAGGCAAAAAAGTATAAAATAGTGTAACCTAAGAGTACACAGATGTTGGTACCTTTTTTTGACATAGAGATTGGTTTAAAAAAGATTACAAAGAACTGTGGCTATCGGGATTTTTATAATGATGGCATATAATATTTAGAAACGACATCTAATTACTGGTGCAATAAAGTATTTACAGTCATTCTTGTTACCTAGACCTTATAGTCTGGAATAAATGCTATTGTTTGCATATTGAGCACTTTCATAAGCAGATTTATAAGATAGGAAAATCCATATCCACACGTACAGTTGTGGGTTATTTTATCTGGAAAAGTCTGCATGCTCCCGGGTGAACACAAAGAAATAAATTAATAAGTAAAATACAAGTGAAGGTATATAGATGATTTGAAGGTTTAAAGCTAACAGCATCATATTACTGGTTAATTTATTTTTATTTATTTATTTATTTTTTACTTTTGGTAACATAAAAAGACTATTTTACTTTTAGTATTGCCAGAAAATAACCTACATTTAGACACATTGATATGTATGAATGTTTTTTCGGCACTTCCTAGGAATATTAACGAGCCCACTCCTGGAAAGTGTGTAGGGATGTGTATATATTGTAAATACAAATAAGAGAATTAACACTGATAACAGCAGGGAAGCAAATAATGAAGTTATGAAACCTAGAATAGAACGTGGTTATATACATCCTTCAAAATAAAAGTCCAAACCACCAATCGCACCGAATTCTCATAAATCTATAACATTTTGTTCATGAAATAAATGGACATCATTACTACTACTACTGCTACAGACACGTATCCCGCTATAAGAACTAATAAAACCTCGTGTTGTACATTTTACTGTTTTCTTTTCTTTTTATGGTGACCTATTTTTTTTAATTGACACAAATAGCCATTTCCGGAAATTACGTCAATTCACAGCAGTATTTTCCAGAAAAAATGGCAGCTGTTGACATCGACGTGCCGGTAGAAACAGAGCCACAAATCTGCAACCAGGAGGACCTTGAACGGTAAAAGTATACCTACTCGTCGGGTTTCACTGTGATGCGTGTGTGGAGTGAAAATAACCCGAGTGATATTAGCCGGTTAGCTGACAGAGCTCGGAAACATCAGTTCGGTCACCCCGGAGCCAAGCTAACCGTGCTAGCTTAACGCGACAGCGTTCTTAAATCTTGCTTTTTAGAAATTTCGGGTATTTGCTTTGTTATTGTTTGGGGAATTTACATTAAAAATAAAATTGTGAACTCAAATTAGACAGCCGGGCAGCTCGCCAGATTGTTCGTTAAGAGAACAAAACAAAACCAGGTGAACTGGCGTGCTTTGCCATGGTCAATGTGAGGTATCCGATAATTCACGTGCGCCTAACCCCTTTGGGCGTCATTGAGCTGTATGTCAATATGTGTTTAAGTCTCATCCTTAAAGCATCTTATTTATTGCACACTAGCAGTTCCAGCTTTCATATTCGAGAAACTTCCATAAGAGACTGTCAGGTATGATCAGCAAAAGCCTTCATAACCTTAATTTGAAGTGATTACTTGTTTTCAATACTTTCCCGAGAGGTTTCATGCCATTTTACTGTATTCAAACAGTAACGAGACTA
This sequence comes from Maylandia zebra, assembly GCF_041146795.1. Taxonomy (NCBI): domain Eukaryota; kingdom Metazoa; phylum Chordata; class Actinopteri; order Cichliformes; family Cichlidae; genus Maylandia; species Maylandia zebra. The sequence goes on along the minus strand of NC_135174.1, from coordinate 18,131,382 downwards.
TGCCGAAGGTTCTGCACCTAAAGGGAATCGAGCATGAGCGCCTCGCACCCTCAGCTCACCCGGGTGAATCGCATCGGAAACGAGTCATCAACGTGCGCTTTGCACGCAAACATGTTTTTTTTTTTGGTCTCCTTTCGTGCAAGCGGCCTTTGTTGCATTTCCGCTTAAATACACCGTAACGCACCTGCGTGGGATAATAAAAGTACTGTTAGGTGTTATACCTTGTCTGGCTTACGTAACGATGGACTTGAAAGATTAAAATGTAGGATTGAGTGAGACCTGGATTAATCGTACCGTAAATGTAAAATGTGACTTCAGTGTGCGGGAGGAAATTATTTTCAGGATTGTAATAGAAATATTTTTGACCTGTTTTTAAGTTGGGTTTCTTGAACTAAAACTTGTAACGCATTATTGTTATCAAATGGTCGCAAGAGGAAGCTCCGTGGACTTTATATCGAACACAGTAAAGCCACCTGATTCCCTTAATGATTTGCGGGCATATTAATGAGCAAAGTCACTCCGCAAAGCCTAATTTTGCTTTAGTAGAATTATCCTAATATTAAAGTTTGATAGGAAGAAAACCGATTGGGCAAGTAATCCTTGGAAAATCATTTATAACTCTTGTGGCTAAAAAAGTTAAACAAAAAAATAACTAACTGTTGCCCATCGTGTCTTTTTCAGAAATCTAAAATTAATTATTTGGAATTTCAAAATCGGGGATCAAAGTAACCAAAATATTTGGAGCAGTGAAAAAGAGTGCTGGAAGGGTGGAGCAGTGACAACAAAATGGTAGTGAGACAGTGATGATGTGTGGTTTGGAGGCGGTGGCACAAACAAAAAGAAAGGAGGCAAACTTAAAGCTGGCAAGATTTTCACTGAGAATGATCAGAATGTACAGGAATGAGTACACAGGGACAGTTTAGGTTGAGCGATTTGAAGTTAGACACCAGGTTTATTCACGTAATTTAAAATTTTGAGTTGATTCCATTTTCACTGTTAAACTGCAAAAATCCATAGCTCAATTGAAATGGATCAAATTATTCCATTGTTGTTGTATGCCTCCAAGCTTCTTTTTTTTTTTGACGTCAAACTCGGAAAGAATTCAAGCTTTTTCTACATTGTGTAGACTCAGAGATAATACAACTTTTATGTTTTCCCTATATACAGACCATTGTCCAAAAATAAATCAGGAAATCCATTTAAAAAGTAGGTTCTATAAACATCTATATGGTCTTATTAGTATCCATCGCTATGTTGGACTGTTGTTCACAGTTAAGGCGTGCAGGTTTTCACAGGAAGATAGAAACGCCACAGGTAGAACTTAAACATAACTCTGGTTTGGTGGGATCCTGGCTTTAACACATCACATACTTCTAAAGAATTTTTTATATTTCATGAAGACATTTAATGGCTTTGCATTATTTCTTTTTTAAAATATAATGCTATCCTTTTTCTAAATGAAGAATAGAATACAGATAATTGATTTTATTTTGAATTTACACCAAATAAGAATTCTCATTTGTGTTTGTTCACTTTAAGTGAAACAACAAACTGCAGACACTATCACTTAAAAAAAAAAGACTAAACCCTAACCCCTAACTTAAAAATAATATAGTAACTATAGCAGGCCGTTTGAAAGTAATTATTAGTTTCTGATTCCTCATGAAACCTAGTTCATTCAGGTATGTGTGATTTGTGGTTGATCCACTTGTGAGTCACCTGGACTTGTTTCATCTCAGTTAAAGTGGTTTAATATTGTTTGCTTGAGTTTGTTGCATGTTGGGGTTTTTTGTGTCTGCATTCTTAGGTGTGGCTAACAAGTGTCGCAACAGCACCCACATTTACTGTATCGGAAAAGTACTTTTATTGTACCTGGGTACATTTTGGGCTACATAAAAACTGCTACATTAAGTCATACATGAGAATCAGTATTGAGTTCTCCTTTAACACTTGGCACTTATGAAAAGACTGCAGCCGGTGAATTTCATGGCTATGTTTAGTACTTGAGCTATCAGTAGTCAGGACTGTATGTACCCAGATCTGCTGTCCTAGTTCTAGGTGAAGCACAGTCGAGTCCTTGTGGACACTTTGCAGGCTGGAAATTCCCTGAAAAGTGAAAACTGGTACTAGAAGAAGTATCACTGTTTTATAGTCAAGGTCATTCATTCAGTTACAGTCAGGAATTTCAGCCATCAGTGGAAACTACAATAAAAAGGTTTATAGGGCGGTTCGGGGGGACAGTAGTTTGTTTAAACGCTTCCTGTATATCTCCACCTTCAAGGGGGAAATTAAGTGGTTTATTAGTTTTCTGGTTTATTGAGTAGTTTTAATTAATTATGTCTTTTTCTCCACTCTCCAGTCTGGCTGAAAGTTTCAAAGAGCAAGGCAATGCATACTACAGCAAGAAGGATTACTCTCAGGCTTTCAACTATTACACCAAGGCCATTGGTGAGTATACTCGGTGGCTTGATTTTAAGTTGTCACATTGTTGACTCTAAACACCCAACGACGCCCACTCGACATTTCTTCATACTTTGCTGTTGAGAAATGCTGCCAGTGAACAGTCCCAATAAAGGCCTGCGGTACAGTCATGCACTGATTGTTGGCACATGATTTTAGTTTGGCAGTGGCTGATTCAGCTGCACACCATCCTGTAATCATATAAGTTGGGACAAAAGAAAAACAAAAAATGGGGAAGTCAGAGTTTACCTTCTTATTTTTATTTTCTGATGATGCTGAAACACTCCAGTTGTCAGTGATGGCAAGCCCAGATGTTGGTCTCTGATATGCACCTGTATCATTTTGTTTTTGTCACATAAATGATTCTTTTTTTTCTTTTCTTTTTTTAAATCTGAAGATGCATGCCCCAAAAATGCCAGTTATTATGGGAACAGGGCAGCCACCCTCATGATGCTCTGCCGCTTTCGGGAGGCTCTAGAAGATTCCCAGCAGGCTGTGCGTCTGGATGACTGTTTCATGAAGGTGAGTTTGAACTGCTTGTGACATATCGAACATCACTTGTATTGTCCGCTTCGCACATCATGCAGTGCACGGTAATGATGTTCTGAGAAATGTCCGTTCCATCTCATAGGGGCATCTACGTGAGGGCAAGTGCCACCTGTCTTTGGGAAATGCCATGGCAGCCAATCGCTGCTTTCAGAAGGTTTTGGAACTGGAGCCGAGCAATAGAGAGGCCCAGCAGGAGGTGGGAAGCTTTAATCATTTAATTTAATTACTATATAAAAACAAGCATTGAGTAGGATCACATGCTGAGCTAAATATTTGAGTGAATCCATCGGTTAGTAATTATTGTTGTTTTTATTAATTTTAGAAAAATAATGCAGCAACACTGTTGGAATATCAGCGGATGGCAGATTTTGGCTTTGAAAAGCGGGATTTCAGAAAGGTAATTTATGCACTTTCTCTTGTTTTTTAGCATTCTTGTAAATTATAAATTGAGTTTTGTTTGCCACTGTATGAGTGTGTGGTTGTCACCAAAACATAAATATGCTGGAAAAGGATTTTGTCATATGTCTGTGTGATTAGATAAAATTTTAGCGTTTACATGTTGGACTTTGCTATTACTCATATTTATATGAAAAGTACAATTTTGACATTAAATGATTATGAAAACAAGAAAATGGGCTCTCATCACAAAGCCTGTGCGTGCGTGCGAGTTTGTGTAAATCCTTTCCTTTTCAGCTCTCCCTAAACACTCAAACTCACTCGCTGTTGAGTACAATATGATTCTAACAGAAAGCCTTCAGGCAACAAAATCTTTGTAGAAGAAACAACTGTCACAGTTTCTGAGGTGAACCTGTGGAAGTATTAACAGTTGCCTCTGTCTCTAGATTACTCAGTGTCACATGCAGACCGATATCGGTGGAATGCGACAATTGGCTGGCGACTCCGGCTAGCTACCTTGCTGGTCGCTGAGGCACGCAAGTCTGCTGCCGCCGGGCCCCTCTCTACGTTCCCATCTCCACTGCAGAAATCCCGCGGTGGTGGCAAGCCAGCAGGGACCGGCAGTTGCACTTGCGAGATGTGCTATAGTGCCAAATCTCAGAGTCAGAGCCTAACTCCGACCGGATGAACCTGCGTCCTCCACCACCTCCACATCGCTTTGTTTTTATTCATTTATTAGATTTTTTTCATATAAATTTTAAAGTTAAAGAAAATCCCTCAGTCTTAAAGTTAAATAACTTGTTTCTTCAGGTAATTAAATCAAATATTGAGCAAAAGAAATTGCTGTTTTTTTTGTTTTCTTTTTTATTTGCCATAATGTTAGCTTATTACAAAGACAACAGCCACTGCGCGCTGTGATGGATGGTGACCTATCCAGTGGATGCATGGATTGTTAGTTTTCACAAAGCTCCAAATATTTCAGTTTTTCCAGTTTCTGAATGTAATATGGGGGTATAACTGTGTAGTATTTGGTTGTGGCCCTGATTCAGGTGGTGTACTGCATGGACCGGGCCTTAGCTTTGGCTTCTGCCTGCCACCGCTTCAAAATCCTCAAAGCAGAATGTCTCGCTCTGCTTGGACGCTATCCAGAAGCTCAGTCTGTAGCAAGGTAAGAGCAGCTGTGATGGACAGTCATTATTTTTTATTCCACTTCTTTGTGCCATTCTTTAAAGCCAGCCTTTTCTTTACAGTGACATCCTGCGAATGGATTCTACAAATGCAGACGCGCTGTACGTTCGAGGCCTGTGTCTTTATTATGAGGACTGCATCGATAAAGCAGTGCAGTTCTTTGTCCAGGCTCTGAAAATGGCACCTGACCATGAAAAAGCCCGACTGGCCTGCAGGGTAAGATTGTTGATAATGCCACCTACAACTCAATGTTTGCAAGTTCTTTTTGTATTGAAGTTCCACAGTTGCAAACTAAGAATGCAAGACAAAGTTAGAGAGGCAAGCTGAGATGGTCTGGACTTGTGCAGAGGAGGTATACTGGATAAAGGATGTTGCCAGGCAGGAGGAAAAAGGGAAGACCTCAGTGGAAGCTTGTGATTGTAGTGAAGGGGGACAACCAGATGGTTGATGTGACAGAGTAGGATGCTAGTCATAGGGTGAGATGGAGGCAGATGATCAAAAGAAGATGATTGATTAAATTCAAGGAGCTTTGCTTTAAGGTAAAACACCATATGACCTTTTTCAAGGTCCTTCTAAATGGGTCCCCATATTTCTTTCTATGTGTGTACAAGCACAAATGTTGTTGACACTATAGACACTTCAGGTGATTATTTTGCAGTCATTTGTGACAAGATAAGCAACCTTGGCCGTGTGTTTACACGGCAGAAGAACAAGGGTACAGAGTAAAGTAGTCGGTGCTAAATTTAAAATATAATCCAAAAATCAGCTTTCAAAGGATGAAAAATGATCTGAGATGTTTTTAGACTTCAAGTTTGCACACAATATGTTTTGAAAAAAACATTGAAAATACAAATAGATTAAAGGATTTTTAAGAATGTTAAAACAAAAGGCCTGAAAAGTATCGGTGCCTTCTTTGCTCACCAGAATGCCAAAGCATTAAAAGCTAAGAAGGAGGAAGGAAACCAGGCGTTTAAGAACAACAACTATGAAGCTGCCTATCAGCTTTACACCGAGGCACTCGCAATAGACCCCAACAACATTAAGACCAACGCTAAACTCTACTGCAACAGAGCCACAGCAGGAGCAAAGGTAAAAGCTTGTTTCATTATACCACAGTTTCCTCTCGTTGTTAGCTATAATTTGCTTAATATTAGTAATCGTAGTATTCTGGGTCTTCTGGTTCTTTGTATCCTGTCAGCTCACTGTCATTATCTCTTCATCAACAGCTGAAGAAAGTTGATCAAGCCATTGAAGACTGTACCAGTGCAATCAAACTAGATGACACTTACATCAAGGCATACTTAAGAAGAGCTCAGTGGTATGTTACAGGCATTCTGAGTCAGTTTTCCATGCTTTGTGTGTTTCGTTGTTCAGCATTGTAAAGTTTGTGTCTGACCTTGTGTTACCTGTAGCTACATGGACACAGAGCAATATGAAGAGGCTGTACGGGACTATGAAAAAGTTTATCAGACAGAGAAAACCTCAGGTGAGCTGCTCTCCTTGTTTTCCTAAGCTCTGATTGAATTTAATGTTCAGTTTTTCTCACATGGCTTGCATTTCTCTTTCCCTCCAGATCACAAGCAAATGCTGAAGAAGGCACAGATGGAGCTGAAGAAGAGCAAAAGGAAAGATTACTACAAGGTGCTCGGGGTCGGGAAGAATGCTACTGAGGACGAGATCAAGAAAGCGTATCGCAAACGAGCCCTCATGCATCACCCAGGTAGCTGTCCTAGTCTTTCCACACAGTTCACACTAGTACAGCTCACAGTAATCAGGGCTCTGCCTAGAGTTATTGGTCAGATTTAAGTGCAGTGTGCACACAGTAGGTCAAGGCCTACCAATGACAAGACAACGCATCACTTTTTCTCTGTGCTTTACACATTACAATAACCAGTGAATTAGGTTAGGATCATGAGCCAGCTGAGCTACAACATCACTTAACAGTTGAGTCTCACTTATCTCGAGGATTTATTGTAGACAACCGTTGAAATTGTCTTGCAGACCGTCACAGTTCAGCAACACCAGAGGTGCAAAAGGAGGAGGAAAAGAAATTCAAAGAAGTGGGTGAGGCCTTCACTGTCCTCTCCGACCCGAAGAAGAAGGTCCGCTATGACAACGGGCACGACCTGGAGGATGACGGCTGTTTTGATGGCGGAGGTACATTTATATTCCCTTTGTGCTCTATCGGCTTTTGAAACGGGTGTATCTAAAGAGAAGAGTAACCCAGAAGATATTTTGACCTGTCATAGTGGGAAATAGCAGTGGCTTTGTCATTTATTATAGGGCATTTGTTTGTACTTGGGTAATTAATAAGACCAATAGATCTTTTAGACCTAGTAGGAAACCCAGGAGATCATGATTGTCTGAACGATGGTCGTGTTTACATTTGAAAAAGGGCAAAAACCTTTTTAAGGGTTTTGGGTTTTCTGTAGACTTCATATATGATTATTGCCCAGTTTTACATGAGAAAGTTCCAAGATTTTTTGGGATCTCATTTAAATTAAACACTGAGACATGTCAACACAGAAAAAAAGTACAAAGTACAATTTAATTTCCATAATTTAGTTTCTAGAAACTCATTCCATGTTTCCATGCAGCAAGTCCCCGTGTCCCTGACTTGCTGTCAAACTGTCAAGACCTAATGGGACGCTTTAACAGAACACGGGCAAATTTTCATACATTATTAACCATTTTCTGCAATGTCAGTTAAAATGTCTGCTTGTGTAAGAAGGCCTTTTATAATGTGGCATCCCATGACAGTCCCTACAAAATCAAGTGTCAGTCGCCTTTAGGTGATGGGACTGAGTGATATGGCTAAAAAAAACAAAAACTTTGTATCTCAAAACTAATATCTGTGTGCCTAAGAGAAACTATAATATATACTACAAAATAAAATCGTTAAGTTTATTGTTAAAGTTTTACTACTAATTTTTATCATAAAAACCTTGTTTCTCAACTAAAATGAACAAAATATTTAAATAATTAAAAGAAATGGTGTAAAATATGTGAGAAGATGTGCGGAGACGGTGGAGTGCTGGCGAAGTCCCTTGGCTTTGTTGGCCGTTGTTATTGGAAGTGAATGACATACTCTCCATCGCCAGTTTATAAGAAGCTGCAGCTGTCAGCAGTGATTGAGTCACTGAAATCAGCCGCAAAGCAGCAGTAAAGTAGTAAAGCTGATTGGTCCAACTCACGCAAAAATTTTCAACCTTTTCTCCTCCAGAAAAGGAAATAAGATGCATTTATAGCCAAAATGCAGACAATTACAACATGTACGTGCTAATCCACATAGAAACTATGAATCAGCTTTTACAAACACGGTTATTATATATATCTTCCACCTCAAATAGGTTCCACTGTTTCTAAGTCTCATCTTAGAGCATCACTGTATGTGATTAGAAAGCTGTGATCCAGAAAGCTGGCTGTAAAGTTTCAGAAGATATTAATTGTTTTGAATATTTCTCACAGAATACAACAAAGAGCAACATACCTTGTGAAAAAAGCAGAAGTCCAATTCATACTGTGACGTACACGATTTATCAGCAGGCTGAAATTACTGGCTGATACTGGCTAATTGCTGATCAGCTGGTATCACATATATAACAGCTGAGATGGAAGAAACCCTTTGACAAGGTTAGGAGTGTTGATGTTGCAGTTTGTCCACCAGAGGGCGCTTTGCAACTTCAAAAGAGCAACAACCAGCTGATCAAAGTAGAACTAAACAAGTAAATGTTTGGGAATTTTTTTGCATTGTGTGTCTGAAAAGGAAAAATATTGGCTGATATCTGATTTTTAAATCGACAAATATCTGTACTGTTCTAATACTGGTTTGCCAGTATGAGGCTGTACATTTAAGTCCAGTTATCTGTTACAGATTGGACCTGTACTAAAAAAAATAAATAAATAAATAATAATTTTAAAAACCCCCAAAAAAAACACTTGTAGTTCCTGTTTCTCTTTAAATTATATGTGCAATATATCACATAAATTGTTTTCCTTCCTGTATTTCCATTCTTTTCCCATCTTTGGCTTCCTTTTATCCTCCATGTTAACCTTGCTCTACTTCCTGTTTCTACAGATTTTGATGCAAACAACATCTTCAGGGCTTTCTTTGGTGGCCACAGTGGAGGATTCACTTTCGATTCCAGCCCAGGTACGTTTTCTCTTCACTCCATGGTTTTTATATATACATAGGTTTATTGAACACTAACTGAATATTTGTTTTGTGATTTATTACAGACTCTGGACCTGGAAATTTCTTTTTCCAGTTTGGCTAAAGCAGTGGAGCATACACTGGACAAAGTCAAGTCGGACCCACAGTCACCTCATGATGCTCATACTTATGAGTGTCCTGTTAAAATCTCACTTAAAAAAAAATCTTCTTTTGAAATACCGCATACATTCCTAAATTAACTCCCTTGCATTGATGCTCAGCCTTTGAGAAGGATTCAAACATTGATGAAGTCTTTAAAAAGTCTTTTAGATGCAGTTTGCATCAGCTGGGCAGAGCTTGTCTCTATTGCCAAAATTGACATTTATGTTCTATGAAATTTCATGTTGTTAAACTGCCTCAGTCTCTATGAAGGGGATGAACAGTGAGGACATACTGGCCATCATGTCTTGATTATTTTGAGAAGCGTAACGATGCATACGTGTTTAAAGTTCTCTTTGGACTGCACGTCTCTAGTGGAAGAGCTGATGTTCTGTGGAAGTTCAGTGACAAATCTGACCTCAGGACAGCCTGTTAATGACAACGCTGTTCTCTTATGAGTGTGCGTCCAGATTTTACCGGCTCTCTTGCCAAATACAGAATCCAGTTGCAGGGTTTTTATTTCCTCTCCATTCTTCATTGTATATTTGACTCGAATGTAAAACATTATGTGTCCACACATTGTCCTTCAGTCTTCCCTGAGTCTATTTATATTTATTGTACTGTATATCCTAAAGTGTATGCAGCAAAATCCCAGTGATGTTCGTCTTCCTTTGTTTGTAAATGTTTTTGACCCCATCCTTTTCACTCATTTTTCACCTGTCTGAAACGGACCCACATAGGAATACATCCACACTTTGTTTTTGTTTTGTTCTTTTCAAAGCAACTTCACAAACGTCATCCACATGTTGCACTGCCCCATTCAAATTCAAGTGGTGCCTTACTAGAATCAGTGAAGCGTCCTAAATAAATCCACATACTAGTTCAAAAAAAAAGGCAGATGTTACACTTGTATAGCAATTTTTTGGTTTTATGATAATCTGGAGGAAAATCTTTTCATCTTGGACCCGTGTCATCAGTCACACTTTGCTGTCATTCATCCATTCATCAGTACAACCCTTCCCCTACTTGTTCCACCTGTTTAAAGGGGCACTGATAGCTTCCACTGTTAACTGTTCTGTCACTGATGTGTACATTACGTTTAAAAACTTGCTACGGTATTAACAAGACCTTTTTTTTTTTTTTCTTCCTTTTTTTTGGACTTTTCTTTTTTAACTGGTAAAATAAAGGCTTGTCTTTTACTGTAATGAGTTTTGTCTTTGACTTTGTTCCTGATGATTACTTTTAAAAGACAGGATATCATCTTGTCCAGCAGGTATATGTAATCACTTTGATCACTTACAGATTCATATCACACTGCATATGAATAATGATTCACTGCGAAAATGACTTTGTTTACAACTCTGGTTTCACTGAGTGCTGAAGTGAAGCTCTGAAAAAAGGAGTGGTGTTAAGAAAGTTCCTCTTTCTTTTATAAGTTTCACAGGGACTTCTTTTTATAACGATCTATAAAAATTGGAGACATTCAAGCTTGTTGAAAGCTCCTCCGCACATTTTAAATCAAATAACCAGCTATAGAATGACTCGAATAAAACCCCCTTTTGGGTTTTTCTTTGTAAACTTTAACCAACGTGCTTTTCACCTTTGTTATTGATTTCAGACTTCCCTGGTAACTCCAAAGGAAGTAATTTTTAAAATCAATATTTATAAATATTGGCAAATTCTGATTTTTTTTACTATAACTATTTGTAGTGCAGGACCTAAAATAAGAGTTGTTTAAAGAGAAGCGGGGAGGGGGCGTCAATAACATTTTCTAGGTTGGCCAATTTTTAAAAAAAAATTTTTTTTAACAATGCCTTGGTCGTGACTGACGTCACCACGTGACCTGTTTTAAGCCAATCAGGCACTCGTAGAGACGTGTAATCGGTCGCCAGATTATGGTTCGACAGGAGCGGAGTGAGGTGGCAGGGACTGGCAGCAGTTGACTCCGGTATAATAAGAGCTGGCTGTTTAGCTGTGTCATTTTTTGGCCTGGACACGATCCTTCAAGAAGGTGTGATTGTCACTGACAAGGTAACAGCTTTCACTCAGCTACTTTCTACTCCAGCGTTAGCCAGCTCTTCTTTGTAGCCTTTAACTGGCAAGTGTCCGCACCAATGCGAGGCTACAGCAGTTAGCCGTAGTGTTAGTCTTCAGGGTAGCGGATGTGAGATGATGTGAGGGCTGTCTGCCAAAACTGCCGCAAAGTGCTAGCTCGGCAGAGCAAGAACAAGTATGGTCTTTATTGAAATTTTGCCCAATTGTTTTGCTTGAAAACAGCATATCTGAAGTGATGTGCTTTACTTTTTCAGTGATAAAAGCAAGCTAGCTTATCCTTGCATCATCCGCAGAGAGGGAGCATCCTCCTGTTTTATTCCTTATCGTGAAGGTTTTCGTACTGCATTTATTTCTTCTCTCCCGGAAGTTCTTTCTCTATTTACCCAGAGTGAGCTAGCTAAAGTTGTTGTCAGGCTTGCCTGGCTGGCTGGTTCAGGAGTGGGTGTGGTGGCTGCAACAGGAGCTTCATTCATAGGATAAGTGATGCTAACCCCTGAGTTCGTCTGACAGCAGCTGTGTCTGAAGCAGCACCCAACCCCCTTGGTTGCCACTCTAACAGCTGCCATCAGGTCCAGCTTCTTCATCCCACAAGCCTGGACAGCACAACTAATTGCACGGCAAGGTAGCTTCATATAATACACTGGACCGGTGGATTAATCTGGCTAAATTCTGGACATCCGTCTCTAAAAGTGGAAGGATAGCCTGCTGTGATGAAGCTGTTAGATTTCTTGATTTCTCTAAGCGCTGCCCCTCCTTAGGTTACCAGAAGCTCAAATATAAACCACCATAAAATGTTATCAGTGACCCGGAGGTAGAGGCGATAAGATCCACGTAATCAAGGCTCATTACTGCTCATTACAACTTTGCTTGGTTGGTGTTTTAATGCATTTCTTTTTTATACACCATAGTGTGCTGCATCTTATTATACTGAACTTTAGGCTATGAACCCAAAAAACAGTCACCTAAATATTCATGATTGTGTATATTTGTGGTGAGGCAAAGTTGGTTGAGCACGCCCAACAACTTCCTGGGATGTTAAAACAGGAATGACAAGGTCATCAGTGCAGGCTGTTGTGATAATCCGTCACGTGTTTACTGTAAGATTGAGAAACGAGTTTGACTGAGAGCTTGTTTAGTATTTGGTTTATATACATTTTTGATTTTCTAATAACTTGGTTCTCTACTTTTGTGTTTAACTGCACTTAATCTGCAAAATAAGTCTTTTTAGATGTGTGCATACAGAATTTGACACTTATCATGGGCATGAAGGTCATGGTGTCATGGGCTTTTAATGGTTTATTTGAACTGCTCCTTCTCCACAGTGGAATTGTTTCTTTATTGACATACACCCCTACCAATATTTGGCTAAATGTCCTTTTGCAAGTTTTACCTAAACACTTTTGGTATCCATCAAAATGCACCTGTGCATTGTTTTAATTTTTAACTTAAGTTTGGACTCTATTCCCAGTTATCAGTTTTCGTCCTTTCCCAAAGGTCCTGCTCTATCCAGCGCTGCCATGTCGGCGAAGGCCATCTCAGAGCAGACAGGGAAAGAGCTGTTGTATAAGAACATCTGCACCTCGGCGGCCGTGCAGAACCGTTTCCATTATGCTAGTGTAACAGCTGAGACTGACTGGGCCCGCCTCACACAGGACCATTCATGGCTGCTGACAGAGGTAAGACTGTTTTTGTCCAGCTCATGAAGCCTGATTACAACCTTCAAAAGTTAATTTACCTACATGTGCTGTATTATAACAATCAGAGTGATTTGCATAGACTGTATAAAAGATGCACACAGCTTTCAGGTCTGAAAGGTGAAGCCATTTTGCACTGCCTTTAATGGTCACCAGGGACACATTAAAAACAATGCAGGTTTTAGACATTTTGCTATCACAGATTACAAAAGATTTAAAGTCCTAACCCTCGTTCTCAGTGTTTCAAAACAGGACTTTCACTCCAACCAGTGGGTTATGTCACATCAATCTTTTATAGTATCAGTGGTGACTGACTGGACACATCTGAAATGTGTCTGAACCTTTGCTGTGCCCATGTGTCAGTGCAACAACATGTCTGGCTCATGCGCTTCCGGTTTCGGCAGTTGATTGGCTCTCTCACAGCAGGGCTGGGAAACCCTACCCATCTTTATTGTTTCTACCATAGTCATACCACACTATCATACCAAAAAAAAAACAACACGTGTGTCCTGTTTCTTTGCTCATCCCAAAAGAGGCTGGTGGTGAAGCCAGATCAACTGATAAAGCGGCGCGGGAAGCTCGGCCTAGTGGGCATCAACAAGGACCTGCAGGGCGTCCGGGAGTGGCTCAAAGACCACCTAATGAAGGAGACAACTGTGAGTTAACTGTACTCTCTCTTAGTGAGCATAAAACCCAGCCATGACTGTCTTTGTGGCAATAAAGCAAATCCACGTGCTGCAGTAGTTGGAACCACGAGAAACACATTGCATCATTTTCTGAGGAGGTATTTGATTCGAATGCAGTGACTGTTGCTAAGTAGAACATGACTGACGTGCTGTTCATGTTTAAAACGTCATCAACCAGAACCATATGTGAGGATGACTTTGCTTTGCTAATACAGGGCTGTTGTTGAGCAAGTTAGTTCAACATTTTTGTGAGATGATCAAGTGTCTTTTTTTTTTTTTTTTTTTCTTCTTTCCCTGCTCTGTGTGTCTAAATACACTTGCTGCATTGTCCTCACACAGTAAAGTTACTCTGAACCTAGATTAACTGGTTATTTATCTGTCTTGAACAGCCAGAGCTGGCAAGTCTTTAAATAAATCAACATTTAAAAAAGTAATCCTCACAGAAACTGTAGTATTAATACTATATTTGGTCTCTGAAACACCACAAAGGATCCTCATTTTGATATGAGAAGCACATGGAGGATTTTGCCTCAGTTGCCCTGCTGCTGCCTGTTTTTATTTGATATTATTTGCCCTTCTCTACTCGTAATAAGCTATTTGGATGTGAAATGGATGAACTAGAACTTTGAAGGTAGTTTGTAACGATGACAAGACCTAGTAAATGACAGGTCAATTTACATTTTTTTTATGTTATTCTTAAAGTTTTACTTTCACTTTAATATATAATACATGTAGTTTTCCTCTCAGTGTAGTGTTTGTGACCAGGTGTTTTTCTTGAATAGGTGGGAAAGGCAAAGGGTGTGCTGAAGAACTTCCTCATTGAGCCATTTGTCCCACACACACAGGTAATGTATGCCAGTATCTTGTCTTTCAGTCTAACACTCTCTAAGCTCCTCAGTTTGGAGAAGTTTTGTGGAGCAGTTCAATTTGTGTCATCAGTGGTTATTTCTTCTGTTGTAACTTGAATTTGCTGAATGGTCTACGGTTTCTGTGGTCTCAACTTCACAGCTAATCCCTTCTTGTCATGTCTTGTGTCTTGTCAGCAGGACAGATCCTGTATTTACATAAATGTTTTATTTTAATTAAGATTTGGTATCATTCTGAATTTCCCTGTTCAAACCAGGTTGTCACAGCAATATATAGTTAAGCTCAAAAGTTACGGTTATTTTTAGTTTAAAGTATTGTGTAATGGTAACTTTTAGTGTCCCTTTACACTTTCGTAGAGGTAGCCTTAAACTTCTATCATAGGGTATAATTCACACGTGTACTTTGCACCTTTGTATTAAGAGCCAATGTGATATTTCCTGCAGCTGCCCTCAAAGAATTCTGAGCAGAATGAAAGTATTGCATCACAGGACCTCTGATGTGAGAAGAATTTGTAAAAAATAGCTTCCTTTATTTTAAATGACGCACACTGCTGCATCCTGTCAGACTGAAAGAGGAAAATGGGAATCAAATTCTTATACAAATCTGCTGACGATGTTGGCAGGTCATCAGCTGGGGTCATGTCTGACCCGGATTATCCTCCCCCCAGATGATTAATTAAATTACCTTGTGGCGTTTAAAAAAAAATTGGTCTGTAGGAAAACCCTTCATACCTACTTTAGAGAGTATTTCTTGATTTTTTTTTTATTTATTTATTTTTTTTCCTTGGTGTGCTGTGCTTCTTTAAATATATAGTAATAATTGATAAGCCCCAAGTCTGATAAAACTTAATTGCAGTGGAAAGTCAAGTTGTTGTTGTTGTTGTGGTAATAAATAATAAACCAAACTACAAGAATCAGTTCCTCAGACTGGGATCTCCGTTGCCTCAGCCATTCTCATCAAATCCTCTCAGAAAAATGAAAAGGAGTAGAATGACTTAACCAGGATCAGTGCTTCCTGGTTGACCCAGTCGATCTAGGACCTTATAAGTGAGAACAAGCTCCAAGTTATGTGTGTTCTGTCTGTAGGTCAGTGTGCATTTGATTAGTTTGTTGATTTTTCTTAATAATTTCTCGCAGAGAACTGAATGTTGAAACCACTTGTTGGCCTTATGTAAATATTGCGCAGCATTTCCAAACAAAATCAGTAAAGACATATTTGCGTGTCCTTGCATTTGGCTGAACTCCCTGTTTACTCACTCAGGAGGAAGAGTTTTATGTATGCATCTATGCCACACGTGAGGGCGACCACGTGCTTTTCCACCACGAGGGAGGAGTGGAGGTGGGTGACGTGGATGCCAAGGCCCAGAAGCTGATGGTTCCAGTGGATGGCAAGCTCACTGAGGACCTAGTCAAAGAGCAACTGCTTACACAAGTTCCCGACGACAAGAAGGAGTACGGAAACCTTTTTCTAAAATTGTCTTTATTATTTAAAGACATATAAATTTCATTATTTAAATATTCTTTTTAAGTATAAAACAAATGGTGACATTTGAATCTGAGTCATTTTGTGCTTTGAACCTAATTGGATCACTTAGTAGTTCACAGTAGTAGTTAGTGATCAGGCTCTCTGTTAAAACACAGAGACATTTGAGCAGAGATGTGATTAGCCAGATATTGAATGAAATATAGAAAATAATACAGGAATAACTGTAAAATCGCAGTATATTTAGTTTTCGCACCTTCTTGTTGCTTTTTATTTTCTTTCTTAACCAAAGAGGCTCTCTGTATTCAGAAAATCTTTTATCCTTTGCTGTTTTGACCTTGACTAATGTTTAGCTTCTTTTATGTAAACTTAGCAGTGTGCTAAGTAAATACTCTTATCTCTTTTAAACAATACAAACTAGAAAGAAACATAAAAGATACTCTCTAAGTATTCAGCGTGGCTGCTTAGCAATACTCTACCATTTTGTTCTTGCCTAGTGAGACACAAAGCTTCACAAAAGTTCTCTTATGTGCTGATTAAGTCTAATTTTGTTTCCCTTCTCACAGTGTTTTGGCCAGTTTTATAGTCGGCCTCTTCAACTTGTATGAGGACCTCTACTTTACCTACCTTGAAATCAACCCTCTTGGTAAAGCTCTTTTATTCTGAAATATTACACTCTGCTCATTATGTATTGCAGAAACAAAAATGCTGATTTAAAAAAAAAAAAAAAAAAAAAATCTAGATTGCTACCATGCTATGTTAGTAATTCATTGGTGGAAAACATACAAATTAACTCAAAATTTCTGCCTTTTCACAGTCGTCAATCAAGACGGAGTATATGTCCTTGACATGGCAGCCAAGATTGATGGCACAGCGGATTATATCTGCAAGGCTAAATGGGGGGACCTTGAGTTTCCTCCACCCTTTGGCAGAGAGGCGTACCCTGAGGTGAGATTTGAAGAGCTGTAGTTGGACAGGCTGTTTGTTTATAGTTCTCTGGATCCTTTAATTTTCACTGATTTGATTTAAAATGTGACTTTAACTTAGATCTACTCATATGTACAATGATTGGTCAGTCCATTTCTCCATCCTTGTGCACTTACTGACCACAGTTTGGTATTCACCACTCTGTCTTGTTACTTGTAGGAGGCCTACATAGCTGATCTGGATGCAAAGAGTGGTGCAAGTCTGAAGCTGACCCTGCTGAATCCCCGAGGCAGGATCTGGACCATGGTGGCCGGAGGAGGTGCTTCTGTTGTCTACAGGTAGTCCATCACATACAGCATACATTTGAACTCTATACCACTTCTTTGCCTTTATGGCTTGAAGTTTCAAAGCTTGTTAGACTGAAGTTTTGCTTTCTAACAAACCCCAGCTTGACTTTTCTGTTGCCAGCTTAATATTTTTTTTAAGGTTAATTACAGCTGATAGAATCGCATCATTTCTCTTCTTCAGCGACACCATCTGCGATCTGGGTGGGGTGGACGAGCTGGCTAATTATGGCGAGTACTCAGGCGCACCCAGTGAACAGCAGACCTACGACTACGCAAAAACCATCTTGTCTCTCATGACACGTGAAAAACATCCTCTAGGTGGGTGAAGCCTGGACTTGATTACATTAGAGCTTATTTTCCTGAACGGGATGAAAAGCTGGTGGGAGGAGGAGGCTACAACTGTCAGATAAAGTCTGCGTTTGTTTGCTGTGTCCTTGAAGTGTAGAAATACTTGGTGGATCCTTCCTCTGCTGTGTGAGCTAATTGTGCTGCTTCGGTGTGACACACTGTTCACTATGTGGGGAGTTGCCAGCAATAGACTTCATGTATGTTACTCGGGTGTTGAATTTCAGTCATGAGCATTTCGTAACACCTTTCCTTATCCTACAGGGAAAGTGCTGATCATTGGAGGAAGCATTGCAAACTTCACCAACGTAGCAGCCACATTCAAGGTGAAACGCACTGATATTTATGATATTTATCTGAAAATCTTCTGCACAGTTATAAAGAATCACTGTAATGTTTAAAGAGGAAAAAATGGCTTATACACAATATTTAATTTCTTAAACTTTGAAAGAATGATGTCACTGTATTTTCAGCAAGTCCTGAATTAGCAGAGATTTGTGTTATGTGTAATATCAAAACATTTATACCCATAGCTGCTCATACATGCAATACACAAACTAGACTGGTTCCTAATTTATGTTCAGAAACATGTTAAGGCAGTGTTAGCCCTACCTGCCTTAACATGTTTTCTCAGATTACTTTAAAATCTGAAGGCAGGTCAGAGTAGAAAGCCATACTAATGCTTTGAATTATTAAATGGTCTCAATAAAATTTCACTCTTCCTGGTTGATATACTTGTACTTTTTGTGCATAACAAAGCTGATCTGCTTGTCCTTCCTCAGGGCATTGTCAGGGCCATTAAAGATTACCAAGGCCCTCTGAAGGAACACGAGGTCACCATTTTTGTTCGACGTGGCGGTCCGAACTACCAAGAGGGACTCAGGGTGATGGGGGAAGTAGGTGAGTAAGACTGGACTAATACTCGGGCCTAACTCGTGAAATACATGACATCCATCCAGTATACATCCAAGTCGAGTTCTTGGATCTAGATTAAGGAGCTTTTTTTCTTCTTTTTTTTCTATGCAGGGAAGACCACAGGGATCCCCATTCATGTGTTTGGAACTGAAACCCATATGACTGCCATTGTTGGGATGGCACTGGGCCACCGACCAATCCCTAACCAGCCCCCGATGGACGCCCATACAGCCAACTTTCTCCTCAATGCTAGCAACAGTGCAGCGGTATAATTATTCACTAATTCTTGGGTCAATATCGGATGGTGTGTCAGTCAGTGCCCACTCTCTTAAACAAATTAGATGTTAGATGGGGTTTTGTTATAAGTTAAACAGTAAGTGGTTCACACAAGTACATTTCAGTGTTTGAGAAAGGAGAAGAAAAGGGTTATTGCTCAAAATGACATGTATTTATACTGTAGTTGTCTCCATAATGCAGGGTCATGACTAGCAAAAGGGTGTAACCTAAATTGGATTTATTTACTTTATATGCAATTGAGAGTGACGTGTTTAAACACAGTTTAAGCTCGTTTAGCGCCTCTATTGTGTGTGTGTGTGTGTGTGTGTGTGTGTGTGTGTGTGTGTGTGTGTGAGAGCTGTATGAACTTATGACCTCGTTGGGGGTGAAGCCACTGTTTCTAACTATGCTATGCATGCTCTTTGGTAACCTCTGTCAGCCTGTCCTGTAAATCTTTCCCTTTTCTTTGCCAGACTCCAGCTACAACAAGGACTGCTTCATTCTCCGAGCCCAAGTCGCCCACTGATACCTGCCCGGCCAAGAAGTGTAAAGCAGGGCTTCCAACAGGTAACGAACAGTCATTCATGCTGAACTGCTTCCTATCAGCAAGAGCCCATATTTACTCATGCACCTCTGCTTTTTTTTTTTTTTTTTTTTTTTTCCCCTCTCATCCTGGCTTCTCCTTTCCTGCTGAAATACCACCACCAATATTCTGCAATTTATTTTCCTTCTCTTTTCCTCCTTTTCTTATTTCACACCAACTTACATCCGCCCTTTTCATGCTTGTTTCTCTAAGACTCGCTCCATTCTATACTGTGGCCTCTGAAGAATGTGGTCACAGGCGATTGGAAAGGTAAGTGATAGGTGTGCCATGGCCTCACTGCTCTGGGCTTCCTACACATTCATCACTGGTTTGAACTTTTCTCCCCTTGTTTGCTGCTCACCTTTCTAGTCTTGGTGTATATGAAGGACGTATGTTCACATCACATCAGGGCATCATATTCTTATGAATGCTGCATACTTTTTTTTTAATATGCTTTTTTTTTTTAACTTTTTATAATGAATAAGTATGGTTTGTAATAAAAACTAGAAATTAAGTTTAAGCATATTGTTTTTTTTGTTTTTTTCTAAGGCCTCTTCACACTGGATTTTGTGTTCTTTAGGATTAGTAGTGTTGAAGTCAAAAGCAGCCATGCAAACATGAAGTTTTGATTACTTAACTAAACTGTTCATATTGCCTTTTACAGCAGTACAGTAAAGGCATGCTCCATAGCAGCTGAGCACTGCATGGTCTCTTCCTCTGCTGTGCTTCTAACGCAGTGTTTTCAGTGATGACACATGGTTGCAAAAATGCGGTGAAGTGTGTTGAGTGAATAACTTGCAGCAAAGACTCAATTTTTGTTCTCTTCTTGTGTTTGTGCCTGTTTTTTGTTGTATTTTGTGTTTCCGTCCTGTGGGTGTCACAGAAGCTCAAGCCTCTTCAGGCTGCAGCGGAGGTATGGAAGGGTGTGAAAAACCTGTTTTCCTGCCCTCTCCGTCCTTTGTCCCTCTGCTTTCCCCTCTAACGTTTATCTTCTTTACACTCTTATGGCTTACTCGTTTGACACTGCCTTGTAATCATTATTTTAAAAAACGTAAAGCAAAAACCTTGAGCTATAACTGTTAGTAGAAATTCTTCAGTTCAAGACGCAGGCGCAAGAATCAGTTCTGTATTTAAAATATTCTGCACATCTCAGAGATGTAACGACAGAAGACAGAGAGAGAGACTTGGAAGGACTGGAATAAGTTTGAGAATGTATTTTTACTAAACAGTAAGAGTTTTAAAGCACATGCACTAACGTGATCTCTGCTTTCAAGAATTTGTTTTTCAAATTTTTCAGATGCTCTGAACCTTTCTTTGTAATGTAATCATTACAAAAAATTTGATCTTTATTGGCAGTCAAGGATCTGTCAGACAGTATTTTATATTTCCATGTGGCAACATACCACAGATAGCACTCTAGTCTTTTGCCGAATACTTCACTTTGAAAATGATGGCCGTATACTGCCAGCAATGGAGGAAGTGAAGTTGCTGGTTTTCTTATCCGGGGTAAAAAATGGCAGCTACATATATGGTGTCCATATTCTTTTCATGCAAATGTCCTAGTTTTTAATGATGTTACATTGCAAATTAATGTTGTTAACGCTGTGGCTTGGAGAGAGCGGACAAAATAAATCGTGCAGATCCTGTGTGGGGTGGTATTTTTCTCTTCCTGGTCCATCTGTCCTCAGTGAATCCTGTCTTTATTCTAATTCTTACCATCCCCATTCCTGCTGTTTCCCTGAGCCAGAATTCCCTCTTCATCTGTGAATGGGTTTTAGTTCAGTTTCCACTTCTGACTTGTCTCTGTGTAATTTTTTTTTTCTTCTTTTTTTTCTTCCTCTCAGCTAAAGCAACCACTCTCTTCAGAAAAAACACCAAGACCATTGTTTGGGGCATGCAGACACGCGCCGTGCAAGGCATGCTGGACTTTGACTACGTATGCTCCCGGGAAGAACCCTCTGTGGCAGCCATGGTCTACCCCTTCACGTAGGTTGCGCTATTTCCCTCTGAATTAAATTAGAAGAGTGTGACTGTAGAATACTAAATAGAGTTAACTGCACAAATCAAATGATTTTTTTTTTTTCTCTCTCTGCTCGAAATCTCTAAATCTACTCTTGCTGGTGTTTAGTTGTTTCTGTTTTTATCTTTGTCATATTTGTAAAATACTGAGCCTTTTTCTAAAAGCGTATTATCAGTTTAGGCAGATTGTAAATCGTGTACACATACAATAAAGGCTTATAACCTTCCATGTTTCCAAGTGGCAAATTCTTGTAGAACATCTTAAACTGCTTAAGTCTTCCCAATGTTCCTCTGTATCTGTAAGCCACTTTGCAACCCACTTTAAGCCCAGCTCTTCCTTCTGATCTGTCAGAGTTTGTCAGTGTTGTCCGTTGCCATTGTCTGATCTGTGCTGCATGGGCATCGCCTTTCCTCACCTATAGAGGTGTCCATATAGTAAGTGATTCACAGTGATGCAGCAACCAAAAACCAGACTTATCAATTGAGCTGAATTTGAGTTAAACTTCTGTTTTCAATAGGAAGCCCCAAACACAAATGATAAACCTTTAATTGACAGGGTTTAAGGAACTGACAAGAATTCATTTTGCAGTTGCAAAGTATCCATTAGTTGTACTGAATGGAGTTGGGGAGTGTTATTGAATTTTATTGTTTTATTTATATTTTGATATTGCTAGGGATGATGCAATGATCGGGGACCATTCTTAATTTTGTTGTTCCTGTGACAATGACAAAGTTTCTGATTTTACTGCTGTGTTTCGAAAAGTTCTTCATATTTTGCTGATATGTTTCTGTTTGTTGCTCAGCGGAGATCACAAGCAGAAGTTTTACTGGGGCCACAAAGAGATCCTGCTGCCGGTCTATAAGAACATGGCCGATGCCATGAAGAAGCACCCCGAGGTAGACGTCCTGATCAGCTTTGCTTCGCTGCGCTCTGCCTTTGACAGCACAGTGGAAGCCATGCAGTACCCACAGGTATGAAGAGCGACTGTACAGTGTGTTGAGCTTCCACTAAAATTTTTCAGAGTGGACCCAGTTTATTTAATTGTGTTTTCAGATTCACACCATCGCCATCATAGCCGAGGGCATCCCCGAAGCTCTGACTAGGAAGGTGATAAAGATGGCCGACGAGAAAGGAGTCACCATCATTGGCCCTGCCACGGTACAGAGCTTCATCCCCCTGAACATCTTTGTTAAAAACATTTACACTCCTGCAGTCCTGCGTGCTGCACAACAACATTGAATATTTAGTATTTACTGCTGTTTACACTTAGCTAGATTAATGTGATGGTGTTGTGTTTAGTATGTTGCTTTGTTTTGTTTTTTGTTTTTTTTGCTTGTTTTCTATTCTTCTCTCAACAGGTGATCCAGGAGATTTTTATTTTTCTTCCCCCCCCTTTCTCACTGTCCCTCTCCCCTTCTGTTTTTCCTTTCCTTCCTCTTTCTTTCTCCCTTTCCTATCCCTCACTCATGTCTGTCCCGTCTGTAACATCTGAAAATAAAATATAATAAATAATAAAAACAAAGATGGACCAATACGGCAATGCCACGATGATCCATTTGGCAAAGTAAATCCATTGGGTATCCTTGTTGGTCTTCAGACAACAATTCTGATGGCTAAAGAACCAAATGGGACAGGCAAAAAAAAGGAAACAAAACAAAACATTTACACTCATCATTAACACGGCTATAAGTTTATAGACTGTAGTGTGGTATTTAATAGCCCAGCTAAAAGGGCTATTAAATCTTTCTGGTAAACATGGTGGATTAAATGCAGATTATTCTTGTTAAATAGGTTGGTGGCATCAAGCCAGGCTGTTTTAAGATTGGCAACACAGGCGGTATGCTGGACAACATCCTGGCTTCTAAACTTTACCGTCCCGGAAGTGTGGCGTATGTGTCGCGCTCTGGGGGAATGTCCAACGAGCTGAACAACATCATCTCACGCACTACAGATGGCGTCTATGAAGGGGTGGCCATCGGAGGAGACAGGTACAAAAACTTAATTGCAGATCATTTACTTGAGAGAATTTTTTCATTTAAAAAAAAAAAAAAAAAATGCATAAATCAATTCTTGACCAAAAAAAGATTCTAGTTCCAGAAATGAGTGCTTACGTTTCTCTCTGTCCAGATATCCAGGCTCGACCTTCATGGACCACGTCCTACGTTATCAGGACACTCCAGGAATTAAGATGATTGTTGTACTGGGAGAGGTGGGAAGCATTTAATATCTAAATTATTTGGTGTGTGCTACTTGTACTAAATAGAATCTTGTTTTTAATATGTCCTTTACTTTGACACAGATTGGTGGAACAGAGGAGTACAAGATCTGCCAGGGCATCAAGGAAGGCAGGATAACAAAACCTGTGGTCTGCTGGTGCATTGGAACCTGCGCCACCATGTTTGCCTCAGAGGTCAGTTAGCTCTGGAAATCCTGGCTTTGGATTTTATTGCTGCTCTTACCTGGAAGAAATTTTTTCCAGTAATATGTTTTACTGCCATCTTCAGGTTCAGTTTGGCCATGCAGGAGCTTGTGCCAACCAGGCTTCAGAGACAGCAGTGGCCAAGAACCAGGCTCTGAGGGATGCTGGAGCTTATGTACCAAAGAGCTTTGATGAGCTGGGTGACGTCATCAAGTGAGAAATACTTTTCATGCTAATTTCCTAAAGTTTGGAACTGACAGGTTTCCGGGTTCCTCACTGTTATTGTGTTTGTGGTGAAACAGGACTGTGTATGATGAATTAGTGGCCAATGGTACCATCGTTCCTGCCCAGGAGGTTCCTCCCCCAACAGTACCTATGGATTATTCCTGGGCCCGGGTAAGAACTTTATAATAGTCCTTTGTAAACTTAGAAGCCAAGAAATACTGGATATAATGGTTATTTGTGGAATTTGTTGGGTTTTTTTTCCAGGAGTTGGGCCTGATTCGTAAGCCAGCCTCATTCATGACAAGCATCTGTGACGAGCGAGGCCAGGAGCTCATCTATGCTGGCATGTCCATCACTGAGGTCTTCAGAGAAGAGATTGGTATAGGAGGAGTGCTAGGATTGCTCTGGTTCCAGCGCAGGTCAGTATGATGTCAAGAACACTGTTAGTTGTTAAGAATGTAGGATCAATTTCACACTTTTTTTTTTTTTTTTTTTTTTCCTCTGTTTAGGTTACCACGCTACGCCTGCCAGTTCATTGAAATGTGCCTGATGGTGACTGCTGATCATGGGCCTGCAGTCTCCGGCGCTCACAACACGATTGTCTGTGCTCGTGCGGGCAAAGACCTTATCTCAAGCCTCACATCCGGCCTGCTCACCATCGTCAGTACTGCTCACATATTGATCAGTCATTGATCATGTCATCTTTTGTTGTTGTAGTTTCCCCCCCCCCCCCCAAAATCTATCTTGTATTTTATGAGCTGCTCAGCTGACAGCATGATTTCTGACAAACTGGCCATAATGTTACGGAATTGAAACGCAATTTATTCCTAAAAATCAGGGGGACCGTTTCGGAGGTGCTCTGGATGCGGCTGCAAAGCAGTTCAGCAAGGCATTTGACAGCGGCATGATCCCCATGGAGTTTGTCAACAAGATGAAGAAGGATGGCAAGCTGATTATGGGTATCGGCCACAGGGTCAAATCAGTAAGCAACACTCTTTATACAATAAACAGTGCTCTAATCTGTAAATGAGCCTCTTATTTATCAGTGTTTTGACTCGTATTTGTTAATTGCTTCTTCTGAGTTTGATTAAGATGGCCACGCAGCCATTGTTTTAAATGGAGTTTGATTCTGTTTCAGATCAACAACCCAGACATGCGAGTGCAGATTCTGAAGGACTTTGTGAAGCAGAATTTTCCTTCCACCCAGCTGCTTGACTACGCCCTCGATGTAGAAAAGATCACCACCTCTAAGGTATTTTACACAGAGTGAAGTAGACGATGGAAACTTGTGTGTACAAGCAAAACAGTGAAATGATGAAATGAAATGGCAACAGAAAGCTGCTACATCTAAAGAACCTGATGACTGCTTTGACATTCAGGATTCAGAGATTGGGCTTTGCTGTCAAATAATTTGGTTAAACACTTTGAACAGAAGATTTTTCATTTATTTTTACAGCAGGCAAGCAATTATTCTCAGTTTTCTGCACAGGTGACCACACCTGCAGATTCCATGATTGACAGTGGAATGTAACCAGAACGAAGACCTGGATTTTATAGTTCTATAAATAATATTAAACATTAATCAGGCTTTTTAATCTCATTTAACACTTTTTGTTCTAATTTGTGCTGTTATTCAGGGGCGTGTGTCAGAACCCACACCCAATGAAAACTTGTTATATATTTTTTTTAATTCAATTTAACCAGGAAATTCAACTGTTGAGCTTTTAGACTCTGCCAAGATGGAGAGAAATAACTTTTTTTTTTGATAGTGGGTGAAGCTGCAGCTACCAGAGAAAACCTGTGACATACAAACACCATAGCAGAAGGTCCTGAACATTCTTTGTGAGGCAACAGCGATAACCTCTGAGCCACTATTAGATCCAATAAAAAGATTGATAAGATCTAGAAGAGGCTGTGTGCTCTCTGCAGCTTTGGACTGCAAGTCCTTTCCTCAATTTCATGTTAAAATAACATTCAAGCATTTTGATTTTGATTTATTTTTTTTCCCAGAAACCCAACCTGATCCTAAATGTAGATGGCTTTATTGGTGTTGCCTTCGTGGACATGCTTAGAACTTGTGGAGGCTTCACACGGTAAGAATACGAGACGGCATCGTGAGGTGTTACTTCTGTAAGCTTTGGTGCGTGTGCTTTGATTGGATGGATCTTATCACCAATATCTGTTTGGGTTTTTTTTTGTTTTAATTACAGCATTACAAAAAAGAGAAATACTGTATAAAGAAATGGAAGCCAATAATAAAAGGGGCAGACAAAATGTGCATGGATTTGCACTTTTAATATCCCTTCATTTCCCTTCTCTCTCTCCCCCCCCCCCCCCCCCCCCCCCCTCCCTTTTCTTATCTCCCTCTCCTCCTCCTTTCCTTCCCTCCCTCCGGCCATCTTTCCCTTCCTTAGATGGAATTACGCAAAAGTGTTATATGAGCATGTAAACACATGGCCAGGGATGATTCAAGTATTACACTTATTAAATTTGTCAAAATGAATATGCAGTGGGGAGAAATAGAACAGTAAGAAAATCAGATAAATAGATGAATAAATAGAGACACCACTACAGGGGCCACGTGTTGTTGGTATTCCTGCTCTTTTAGATTGGCACTCTAAGGTAGTGTAAACGAAATGTAATGAGTAAAAAGAGAAGAATACTACGAAATATTATCTGTGTCAATATTATCACTGGGTGTTACAGGAAGCCTGTAGTTGTTAACAGAAACCATAATAAACACTCTGATATGCTTACAGCTACATTATTTAGAGTGCATGTTATTCGATGGCTTGTGGAGAATTCAGATGGCTGAGATGCAATGTCTGCACTGTTGCTGTGTGTCGAGGGGACACTGTCCAGTATTGTTTCTCACATGAATGTTGAACTGTCTCCAGAGACGAGGCTGACGAGTTTGTGGAGATCGGTGCACTAAATGGGATCTTTGTCCTCGGCCGTAGCATGGGCTTCATTGGTGAGTTCCCTTTAAAATGGAGCCATGATATTCTCTGTGACAACCTTTAAAACGGTCTCTAACCTGAGTTTGTTTTGTTAGGCCATTACCTGGATCAGAAGAGGCTGAAACAGGGTCTGTACCGCCACCCATGGGATGACATCTCCTACGTGCTCCCTGAACACATGTCCATGTAATTCCCTTGTCACAGAATGGAAATCGCTTCCAGACGAAGATGTCAGGCATCTCATGTAACTTGTATCTCCTCTCTAGTTATGATAGCAGCTGCCAAGGGGGGTGGAACTGGGCAGGGTTACTTTGGAAAGTGGGAAGTACTGTTTATCTGAGGAACCTGGGTAGAAGTTTTCAATCTAGTTTTTATGGAGGAAAAAGGGGAAGTATATTTCTAGGCTCAGTTTTTGAGAACTAATTTAAAAGGTCTGAGATGTAACTTGTTTAGTTTTTAACAAAGAGCCACACCAATGCAAATCTTAGCTGCAGGAGCACAAAATCACTTGGTACACAGAGTCAAAATTGAGAGATGGTTATGCTTAGTTGGGTATAGGAGCAAGATCCAAGCAAAATTTCAGTCCTTAATCCTGCAATGCATAGTCCGCATAGTAACCTCTGTTAATGGCTGCAAAGCATTTTTTTAAAATACTTAATCTGCCTGGTTTAGACCACAAGAAAAGGTGCTTAAATGTGCTTTCTGGCTTTCCGAGTGCTGCAAATTAGTTTAAACACTAGATCCCTTTTTAAACTCCTTCACCATGATTCACTCCTAACAAAAAATAGTCAATCTCATCCCAAATTAAACCAAAGTTATTTTAGGGTGTTTTGTTTATTTAATTAAAAAAAAGAAAGGGGGAAAAAAAAGCAAGATGCAGTGGTAGATGGTACAAATGTCATGAAAAGGATACATCATTATGGAAATGAGAGGAATTAGACACAAGTCAGGAGTCTCTCCACCATTTGCCTTTCATGAAACCAGCCCGGGTTATAGTTAAGTTAATCAGTTTGTTAGTATTCTAATAACTGTAGAAAAAAGGAAGCTGTAGACGCATCAAGAAGAGGCGAACAAATGCTTCATGAATGAGCCCTGTGAGTCTGGAAAGCCTCTTTTGGTGAGGGACCATGAAAGCAGTTTGCTTTACTTTGGAAACTTACAGCACATAATCCGGATGTTCTCCAACTTCCAGTAAAAACTCACAACACTCTGTAACAGCCCACTGTAATGTCTGCTGTGCTTAATCTGTTTTTATTTAAATGTGAAAAAAGCTTTTTTTTTGTTTTGTAATATGCTGTCATAAAGTAGTAAAATAAAGAACTTATTGTTTTTCTTTTATTTTGTCATCTTTTATTTATTTATATTTATTTATTTATTTTTTTTACTTAGAAGAAAGTTTACTTTCCTCTTGAATGGAAAATCCTTAAACTTAATTCTGAACATTTATCTCTAACATGGGCAGTAATTACATTTAAATACAAAGCAAAAAACTAAACACCCGCCTTTACCAGCATCACTGTCCATCGGCTGTATCCTGAGCTGCTGATGAGGAATTGTTTGCTCTTCTGGACTTTAAAACTTCATTCTTCAGGTCATACCACAGTATATCAATAAAAAGGTAAATTGGATGTAAATGTGTATTCACATATAGATATATAGAGAAAGATGGATATATTGGGATGTCATTCAGACTGCAGAAGTGTAGTCGAATGGTAACGAGAGGGCAGCATTACAGACATTGAGGATGGCTACAAGTACCTGGGAATCCCACAGGCAACTGGAAATCATGAATCTCCAAATACCTGTAAAGAGGAGGAGTCAGCTCCTTTGGCCAGCTTATCTGGTGATTGGATAAGCTGGCCAAAGGAGGAAATGGAAGGCACAGACATCAAGACAGGAAATGTACTGACCATGCATGGAGGGTTTCACCCCAAATCCAGCACCCTGTGACTGTACAGTAAGCGGAAAGAAGGAAGCCAGGGACTACTGAGTGTCAGAACCACTGTCCAGGATGAGACAACGAACATCCATGAATACATCAAGAAGATGGCCACAAGCAACCGTGTGCTTAGTGAATACCTCAGGCGACAGAAACCCAAGAAAGAAAAGCTCCAGGAAGAGAAACCATCATGGAAGGACAGGCCCCTGCACCTTACATCAAGAAATCCTACCAGTGGCTGGACTGAAAGACAGCACAGAGGCACTAATCATGGCAGTGGATGAACAAGCTCTGAGCATAAGATCCATAGAGGCTGGGGTTTATCACACCAGATGAGACCCCAGGTGCAGAGATGCCTCTCAAACAATCCACCCGCCAGGATAACGACCTTTCGCAAGGCAAGAGGGGGGGAAAAAAAAAAAATATATATATATATATATATATATATATATATATATATATATATATATATATATATAAATAAATAAATAAATTCACAGTTGATTAATGATTTGTGTTCCTCTCACTTTTGTCATGGTCAATGCAAAGGTGTGTTTTTGCTGTTACCCTTGGATTCTTTTTCACTTCTGTCACTGCTGCATGTTATGATCTCTCCGAGGGAAAGTGATGGAAATAATCCTGAATTTCCATCCTTTTTTAAATAATTTGTTTCTAAGACCCAGGAATAATTTGCACCAGTTAGTTTTTCCTTGAGGCGATAACACCTTCTCAGTAAGCAGACTGTGTGGGCTTTTATTTTTAAGGGAGGGGCACATACAGAATTCACTTTGTTTAATTAGATATGTTTGTCTGACTTGGGTCAACTAAATGAAAAAAAGACACAATTTTACTTTTGGGTGCACAGACACTTGTTTTTTCTGCAGTGACTGTAGGTTTGTTTGTTTGTTTTTTCATTTGGACTCTTTAGATTTCATTTCAGTTTAGCGTCAGTTAGTTTCCAGAGTGTATTTTCGTATTTTAGATTAGTTTTCGTTGTTTGAAAATGTTTAGTTTTATTTGCTTCAGTGTTAGTTTTAGACCTTTTAATTATTAGTGTATGGAGAGCATATGTCAGAGGCAAGATTTTGCAAAATCTCAAACACTTCCATCAGGCAGGTTGTGCTACAATTTAGAAACAGATACTTAAACTGAGGAAATTTCCTCTGTATTTTTATTTGACTTTATTTATTCCAGGTTCACTGAAACGATTCAGTTATCCCCAACCCCAAAGACTAGTTTTAGTTAACCAAAATGTTTTTCCACCATCTCGTTAACTATAAAAACCTGGTTTTGTTGTTACTCAAGCTGAAACACAGTTTTATTATTTTATCATCCATGTATAGCCTAACTCAGGCATGAATTCTTATTACCAGTTTAAAGCGTTATACAGTTATGACCCTGATGTTACCTCATCACAAGATGCCAAAGTGCACATCACCGGCAGACGGATAACGGGCAACACGCATGCGCGCAACAGCCTTAAACAAAGGTAAACTTATCTTGAAAAAATAAAAATAAATAAAGACCCTTCAATAC
This sequence comes from Maylandia zebra, assembly GCF_041146795.1. NCBI lineage: Eukaryota > Metazoa > Chordata > Actinopteri > Cichliformes > Cichlidae > Maylandia > Maylandia zebra. The sequence continues at coordinate 18,101,201 of NC_135174.1, read as the reverse complement.
GTTATAACGCCACATCAATTAAATACGTCACACATTGCACGGTTTGCGTCAGAGATGTGGATGTGTTAGCTTGAATCTGAGGACCTCTCCCTGACAGCCAGCTAAAAATCACCGCACCTTTGGAATATTCCTGAAGACGGAAGTGAGCGCTCCTGTTTTCTCACCAAGCCTCTGAACGCAGCGCATGCATGTCAGTCTCCGAATGCTTGTTTACATGTGTTGGGTACACCTGTGAGTTATTCCCGAAGATAGTTCGGAGCTGTCATTTGCCTCTGAGTATCACCCCGTGCGGTATGGCAGCAGCAGCGGAGGATACGGAGGAGCGTGGCCGCAGCAACAGCACCAGCGGCGGGGCGGTGCAAGGAGCGCTAACAGGTGACGGCGAACCTGAGGAGGCCGAGGAGTTCACCTGTTCGGCCTACTGCTCGGAGCTCTCCCGGCGGCAGAACGAGCAGAGGAAAGCCGGGCTGTTCTGCGACGTGACTCTGGTGTTCAGCTCGGGAGCCGTGCCCGGGGTCCAGACGGTATCCGCGCACCGCTCGGTTTTATCCGCGGCGTCGCAGTACTTCATGCTGCTGCTGTCCGGACAGTTTTCAGAGTCCCGATCCGGGCGAGTGGAGCTAAAGGAGTGGAGCTCGGGCACGAGACCCGACACAGACACTGTGGAAAGTGTCGTACAGTTCATGTACACGGGAGAAGTCAGGGTGACCACTGCCAATGTGCATGAAGTGTTGGAACTTGCAGACAGGTGATTTATTCATTTATTTTTAAATTATTCCGCAGGTGAATCAGATTGTGGATTTCACTTTGCTTATATGCGGAAGTATGTAAGTCACACCAGGTGGCGTGACTTTGTATGCTGTCATTACAAGAATTAGTTAGCAGGGTCATATTAAAAACTGACGTCCAGTGAGGGGGCAAACAACGACCCAGTTCTCATCAACAGAGGAGTATCTAATAGGCTCCACAAACTGCGACCCTGAATTAGAAAAGCGGAAGAAAATAGATTAATGGATGGATGGATTGATTGATTTGAAATTTTCCCTAAAAAATAAAACAAAAAACAAAACAAGGATCAAACTGATATATTTAAATTTGTTTTGTACAACCAATAAGCGGATATATACAGCAGTTTGTTATAATAGAGGGTCAAGAAAATTAGTAACAATCATTCTCGTGAAGCTGGATGTGAGTTTTGGCATTTTGCTCAGTAATAGATGACAAATTAAATTCTGTTTCATTAAGAGGAAAAGCAAGAAACCAGCTTATCTCTTTATAGTAGATGTGGTCCACACAAGCATCTCTTGCACTGTTTTTTGGCCTTCGGGTGTGGTGGACATATTATTACTGTTATTATCAGGGTTAAGTGTTTAGAAGTTGCATGGTTGACAACTCCTATGTCGATGGACTTGTAAGGGTGTGGCAGCTTGCGTGGTTACATCTTTGCTATTATTATTTACTCTTCATTAGAGCTATTATATCCACAAAAAATGTAAATGTAACAATTTTTAACCTTCAGATTACAAAAATCATCATTGTAAAAGAACTATTGGCTTAATTTTGTTATCTGCTTCAGTTTCAAGGTCCTGATGTGGTTTATGGTGGCTCCTTGGCGCTGTGTTATAGCTTACCAGACAGCTGAATAGAACAGTGTATCGTGGTATTGATTTTATCCTGGGAGTCTGTCTCAGCGAGGCTGTTTGAACAGGTTGTCATATTGCTATCTAACAAAAAAATAATTTAAGATACATTCACAGAACTCCACAGGCATGAAGCTTGAGTTTAAAGTTGCAGGTGTGGTTTGATCCAATAGTGCTGAGTAATTAGACCACACCTTTCTATTCAAAGTGCTTCCATCACAAGTCAGGACTTAAACTATTATCTTTGATTGTTACACTTGCTTGTCAGGAGTGGGATTTGAACCCACGCCTCCAGAGGAGACTGCGACCTGAACGTAGCGCCTTAGACCACTCAGCCATCCTGACACTTAAGAGTTATTCTCGTTCAACCCGCAGATTTTATTGCCTGTGCAAATTTTTATACTGTCATAAAATGCTTTACATAGAGAGTCAGTATTTTTTAATTAATTCAATGAAATTCATCCATCCATTCGCTACCGCTTATCCTTTTTAGGGTCGCGGGGGGTGCTGGAGCCAATCCCAGCTGTCATAGGGCGAGAGGCGGGGTACACCATGGACAGGTCGCCAGTCTGTCGCAGGGCTAACACACAAGGACAGACAACCATTCATACTCACAGTCACACCTAGTGGCAATTTGGATTATCCAATTAACCTATCCCCACAAACTGCATGTCTTTGGACATGCAGCACGGTGGCACGGTGGTTAGCACTGTTGCCGCACAGCAAGAAGGTCCTGAGTTCAATTCCACCATCAGGCCGGGGTCTTTCTGTGTGGAGTTTGCATGTTCTCCCCGTGTCTGCGTGGGTTCCCTCCGGGTACTCCGGCTTCCTCCCACCGTCAATGAAATTCAATTCACTTTTATTTATACACCAAATCATAACAACAATCGCCTCGAGGCACTTTGTATTGTAAAGTAAAGAGCCTAAAATAATACAGAGAAAACCACAACAATCAAAGGATCCTCTTTAAGTAAGCACTTGGTGACAGTGGGAAAGAAAAATTCCCTTTTATAGCAGGAAGAACGGGAACGGGCAGCTATCTGCCACGACCGGTTGGGAGGTGGTGGGAGGAAGACGGGATAAAAGACACATTGTGGAAGAGAGCCAGAGATTAATAATAAGTTAATGTGGCAAGGAAATATAACATTTTTCGTATGCTGTAACTTTGATATCTCACTCTGTCAGGTTTCTGCTGGGGCAGCTGAAGACCTTCTGCGGAGAGTTCCTGATGAGGAAGTTGAGCATGTCCAACTGCGTAGCCGTGCACAGCCTTGCACACATGTACACGCTGAACCAGCTCGCTCAGAGAGCCGCCGAGACGATCAGGAGAAACTTTCACAAAGTCATTCACAACGAGGAATTCTTCACACTGCCCTTTCACTTGGTGCGGGACTGGCTGTGTGATGCAGAAATCACCGTGGAGTCTGAGCAGGAGTTGTTTGAGGCAATCGTGAAATGGGTCCACCACAACCCAGAGGAGCGAGAGAAGCATTTTGAGGACCTGTTCAAACTTTTAAGGCTGCCACAGATCGCTCCTACTTACCTGACGCGTGTCGTGAGGAAGGAGCCCTTAGTGGCAAACAGCGCGGCTTGTCTGGAGCTGGTGTCCAGTGCGCTCGAGGTCCACGCTGTTCGTTATGAGAGCCCCAAGAAGGCTGATTCAGATCTCGGTGACTCCTACGAGGCGACGATCCAGCCTCGATATGGTCAGAACATGGATGTGATCATGGTAGTGGGTGGTGTTTCGGAAGGAGGAGATTATTTGAGCGAATGTGTGGGCTACTTTGTTGCTGAGGATCGCTGGGTCAGTTTGCCACACATCCACAACCACCTCGATGGACATGCTATTGCTGTCACCGAGAATCACCTTTATGTGGCGGGCTCAATGGAGCCCAGCTTCGCCAAGATGGTGGAGCGCTACAATCCTAACCTTAACTGCTGGGAGTCGGTCAGCAGCCTGACCACACGCAAGCATTCGTTTGGCCTCACGTGCATCAAAGACACACTCTACATCATCGGCGGCCATGGCAACTTCAGTCCAGGTTTCAAGGATGTCTCCATTTATGAACCTGAGCAGGACATGTGGCTCAATCTGGAGCCAGCGCCAAAGATCCTGCGAGATGTAAAAACAGTGAGCGTGGAGGATCGCTATGTGTACGTAATGGCCAGGACCCCCGTAGATATAGACAGCGATGATGGGCTGAGCACGGTGACCACCTGCTACGATACAGAAAGCCGCAAGTGGCAGGAAGTGGACTCGTTACCGCTTATTGATACCTATTGTAGTTTTCAAATGGCTGTTGCATCCAGCAACTTCTATCACACAGCTTCCTGTTGCCCCAAGAACTACACGGTAACACATGAGGCCGCCCAGCAGAAAATAAGCAGAAACATCTCAGAGGACATCCTCGACAGCCTCCCGTCAGAGGTCCTCAGCCTGGAGGGCGCAGCCATTTGCTACCTGGGTGAAGACATCTTCATCATTGGCGGGTGGAGGAACAGCAACCACGTAGAAAAGCAGTACCGCAAGGAGGCCTACCGCTACTGCGCCAAGAGGAAGCGCTGGATGCTGCTGCCGCCCTTGCCCCAGCCACGCTGCCGTGCGGCGGCCTGCCACGTTCGCATCCCGTACCAGTACCTCTATGGCTCCCAGCGTTACCCCGTCCCCCACAACCTGGCTCGCCAGCGAGACCGCATGCAACAGATGCAGCAGCTCCATCGGCGCACCCTCAGCCTGCGGAAGCAAATGCAGTCTCAGGTTGAATGTTAAGAATCAGATATTCTGCTTTAAGTCATTAGCACTTCATCTGCTGATAAATGCCTTGCTGTCATCTCAAGACTTTGTTTCAGTTATTTTATTTTATTTTACCTTAATTGAGGTGAAATGTTTGCGCCATTTTTTCTTGAAGCGGGTTTGCAGTGAAGGAAGCAATGAGTCTAATCATTTTTGGCCTCATGCCTTACTTTCTATCGTGCCAGCAAATAAGACTGCTGTTGGTTTTGTTTGCGAAACAAATCACAGCTCAGCTTTTTAAACCGCGGCCTTTGTTAGCATCTTAGATAAAGGATGTCAATGTTTCCTGTGTGTGCAAAACAAAAACAACAAAACTGTCATGAGAAAACTTTGTGTCAGGAAGCATACTTGGCAAAGTAAACGATGTCTATTTATTGTGATGTATGTTAGAAGGAAATCATGAATTACAAAAACTAATTCAATAGCTAACTTAGAAAAGAAGTATCAGCTGCTTTAACTGTTTGCTTTCCTTTCCGTTGTTGTCATTGAGGGGTTTTTTTGCACAGTATGCATTGGAATAGTGATGATCGTATACTCTGTGCCTAAACAGACAATCACAATTTCGTAGCAAGGACTGAATGTTGACAAAAAGCACACGCTGTGCGACAGCTTGACTTTGGATGTGTGTATGTGATTTATTTTAAGCTGGTCAAAAAAACAAAACTCTATTTCATATATACGATTTCTGGAAAGATGGACTAAATACCACAATGATAATCCAAGTATCGGATTTTGTGTTTAAATACAACGCTTTCCCATTTCACATCGCAAGGACAACCGCTAACAGATCCAGCCACTGACAGCAGTAACTTTGTGAAAATGTTTGGTTTGTGGGTTTTAATGGATTTGTTTGGTGTTTGCTCTGCATTTACGCTTCTGGCAGAATCTGTTTAGTGTTTTTGTCTCGGTGAATGAAAGCACATATGAACATTGCACTGTGGAAAGATTTTTAAATGTGCTTAATACACTAAACCAGCAAGACGATGTGTTATTTTTGTGAATGGTTATCATTTCCCCACTGTGCCAATAAAAATAAGACCTGTTCCTTAGTGACACCATTGATTTATTGTTCTTACTGCATTAAAGGACCTTGAATGTTAGCTTTACTTCTGAAGAGCGTTCCTTTGAGTTTAGTGACCCCCTCAAACATACCATGCTGGGTGTAGTGAATAAAGAGAAACTCATTCAGTATTTTTGAAGCTGTGTTTAGATTTTTGTACCAGTTTGGTCAATTTTAGATCAAATGTAATAATAATGGATTGCATTTATATAGCGCTTTTCGAGAACCTCAAAGTGCTGCACAATTCCATTATTCATTCACTCTCACAGTCACACACTGGTGGAGGCAAGCTACAGTTGTAGCCACAGCTGCCCTGGGGCAGACTGACAGAAGCGAGGCTGCTATATCGCACCACCGGCCCCTCTGGCCATCACCAGTAGGCGGTGGGTGAAGTGTCTTGCCCAAGGACACAACGACCGAGACTGTCCAAGCTGGGGCTCAAACCGGCAACCTTCCGATTACAAGACAAACTGCCAACTCTTGAGCCACGATCGCCCTGTGTGACATGTGACACATTTAGCTGTCGTGTACTCTTGTGTAAAATGTCTAAAAACAGCACACTTTTATTCTGAAGATCTCCAAATGTTCTAAATATGGAAGAGTGCTCAAATACTTGTCATGTACTTTCAAGTCTTTTTTTCTTATAAGTGAACTATATTTACACTTCAGGAACTCTTAATATCCAGTCCCTGCGATCAAAGTACTTTGATTGTAGAATTTTGCACCTTTTTAAAATGTAAAGCAAAAGTCTTGAGGCACCCCTCATTTCTTTATATTTTGCTTCTCAGGTCCTTCAGAAGAAATTTTCTCTGGCCGCTGGCTGATTTTTTTAATTTATATTTATTTTTTTACTCTTCTTCCGTCCAGCTCTCGAACCTGACCATTTCCAGAGGAATGGTATTTATGATCTATGAATCTGTGATCTATGAAAAACGTTCCTAAGTCAGTGGATGAAAAATTATGTGTCTGCACATAGCAGATAACTTGGCAAACAACAGATGTCTGCTTAAAGAAATTACAGAAAAGCTTGACTAAGACAGCAGATGGTTCAATAAATAAATCGCTAATATGTTTCCCATTTTCCTAGCAAAATATAAAGATTTTTTCTTCTATCGTCACAGTATCTCTACCATTAATAACTTGGCCTCGATATTCGTCTAGTGAAATTCTAGTACTGTGACAGCTCCCTCAGTATATCCTCACCATCAAGTAGGAACAAATGCATGTCGGAACCATGGTTAGTGTGGCGTAGACGCGGGGGAGCTCTATGTCTGTGACAAGCAGAAATGTAAACAATTGAAAGCAGCAGCGGAGTATAAACTGCATATAATTTGATTTTGAAATATTTTCACATAGATATTCAGACGTTTTTAACACAATGTGCTCTTAACGGTCCCTCTGAATAGTCGATAAAACGTCGCTGACGCCTGAGCTCTCCGTGAGAAGATGGTAAGTTGTAACTGTCAGCGGTTACGTAATCGCGTCGGTAGTCGCTGAATCGGCTGTTAAAGTTTAACCGGTTGTGTTATGATAACCTGTTTTTGCTGGCAGCATAAAAGAAGTCTATTCATTCAGATGCAGCTCATATTTGTACGGCATTGTCAGCAGGCTGGTTATGAGCTGTAACCACAGTCTGAAGTGCAGTTTGGAAACCAATATTTAGGCCCAATTTATGCTTTTATTTTGAAAGAAAATAGGTACATAAGGTGTATGAGCTGCTTGAAAGGAAAACAGGAGTTTTATCGACTACTAAAACTGAGGGCTGCTCGGTTAAATCAGCTTGCAGCCACTGTTCGCTTGTTATGAATAAGCCCGAATGACAACTTTCCAATACAATGTTTAGTAAATAGCGCTATGATGGTGGGAAGCATGACTAAGAACAAAGGGGTGTTTCCACCTCACATTTCCTCCTCCATCATCTCGGTTTTGTCTAAAGGTAGTATGGTCCAAAGTTTAAACTGCTGTGAAATTTTCGCTTCACATATCAAACACTTTGCCTTGGACTGACTTTCAGCATATTTGTTTGTTTGTTTGTTTAAATCTGAGGGCATGCTTAATTCACATCAAGTATAAAATATCGAAAGGGGTACCATGTGGTCAAAACAACTTAACCTTGCAAGGCTACTCCCATGGAACAAATGACCTGTTTCATTACTCTTAATTGTCTGAGATATATACACCGTCCACTGTGCTCAACTTGGGGTGATACCATGCATGGATGGTCAGGACCTTCTGGGTCATGATTTCACTGGCTTCTACTCTCCTCCTTTGGCCAGCTTATTATCCTAGCAGCATACCTGATGACCCTCTGCAGGTACTTAGTGGTTGCAGCTTTCGTCTGTGGGATCCCCAGATACTTGTAACTCTTCGTTATCATACTACTACACCTCTCCGAACAACACTTTGTATATCCTGGTGGAGTGAAGCGATCCTATTGGCTTGAAGTTGTTGTATCTTATATACTATCTATGAAGTTGGGCCTAAAAAAAAACTTTTGAAAATTGTAGAGTTTTCTCTCATCAGTGGGTGATGATATCTGTCATCCTGGCTCCCCCTTGCCATAGCATGTGTGTTTTACCTCTTCAATATCTTTCATATTTATCTCTCTCACTCATGTCTGTGGTGTCTTACTGGATGCAGACATCCCCAGGCAGGAATCAAACTTGCAACTCCCACTCCAAAGACGTATAGTCTTACCACTACGCTGGGTACACTATAAACTGATTGACTTCTCCAGAAATTAAACACTTTATCTTATCCAAAACCATAAACAAAGTAACTCACTAGGTGTTTTAGGTAAAAGTAACCTCTTATGGCTCTGCTTGCAGATATATCACGTTCCCTGGATCTATACGCCAGTGCGGACCGTTCTGGCAATTTGGCACCAGCTGACGAAAACTGAGGTGAGGAAGCTCCTCTGAAAATTACCATGTGATGGCTGAAATTATACGGAGCAAAATAAATAGTTTTCTTTCTTTTGTTTGTTTTTTATCATAAATAACCTCCTGTGTGTGGGTGTTGGCTTTTCACTGAACTAAAGAGTAATGCCTCAGTGTAGAAATGGGTCCGCATTGCAAAATAAAAGAAGCTTAATTTATAGTGAGTGTAAATTGTAAGTCCAGAATCTTTTCTGTTCAGATCCCGGAGCTGGCCAAGTGCTCGGTGCTGATGAGGGAACGCAGCAGAGTGGAGGAAACGATCCACTGCATGCAGCGAGCAGGTGCAGGAAACCTGCAGGTAAGTGCGCTGAGTGCAGGTTATACACACAAACACTCGTTTGTAAATGCTCATTTGAAGAGTTTTGATTTCTTATGTGAAGATTGCAAACTCACTACAAGAGTCTTACAGGATCGAAAAGCCTTCACTGCTAAAATCATAGACTTTTGCACTATGCTGTAGGTGTTCTTGACTTAGTGAGATGTTATGAAGTTTTTCTTAAAAAGTGAACTTACCAGATTGTAGACCTCTAAAGTTTTTGCGATTCCACTCATAGGTTTATTTTGGTTCAACACTTGGAATCAACTCGAGATCCTTTAATAATAAGGGAACAGGTCTCACCTGACCATGAAGCTGCTTACCTGCCAATTGTCCAATTACTGAAAATGGGGAATTATGTCTAAGAATGGCTGTAAATCCTAAACACTTAATGTAATACCTAAAAGCTGAAGGTCTGCACTTCAATCACATCTTAATTGTTTGATTTTAAAATCCTGTATGATGGTGTACAGAGGTAGAATTACAGTGATTCCCTAAAAGCACATGGAGCTACTGTAACTGTGCATTTATGTGTCTGCTGTTTTCACAGGTAATCTCAGACTTTGACATGACACTGACCAGATTCGCTCACAACAGCAAGAGAGTTCCCACCACTCACAGTGAGCACAAAGACACTGAAAGTGTTCCCATGATGTATTCCAGTATGTATATACAAATTACTGGATGGATATTGCAAGTTTTACCTGTGTGGTTTTTGTTTGTGTCTTCTTTTTAGACATCTTGGATAACAGGCTGCTGATTAATGAAGACTGCACTAAAAAGGTAAGAGCTTTACAAACACATGGGTTAATGTGTTAACTTTAACTATGTTTGTTGCCATGTGGATTGGATATAATATTAATGAGTGTTCTGTTGTTGTTCTGTGTAGATGAGGGAGCTGTTAAACACTTATTATCCCATAGAGATCGATGCTAGCCGGAGTGCTGAGGAGAAACTTCCTCTCATGGTTGAGTGGTAAGAAATAAATGTGTCAGATATTAACTCATTTGATTCCAGTGCCTCCTCAGAGCATACTGAATAATATACAGTGAATTGTAATTTATATACACACTGATGTATGTTGTTAAATGGTTGATATCTTGTATTTATTCTGCTCTCTAAAGGTGGACAAAAGTCCACGAGCTGCTGATTCAGCAGAAGATCAGAAAAGACATGCTGGCCTGGGCTGTGAAGGAATCCAGTGCCATGCTCAGGTACGCACAGCTCAAATTACACAGAACTGATTTATACAGAGAAGAATGTGTTTACAGTTACAGCTCTGTTTACAGTTATGAAGCTTTTTGTCATTTAAAATATTCTTCGAGGCAGGTGATGTCTATACAAATCAATTTATTACACTGTCACAACAAAGCTAATACAGTACAGCTGCTCTGCAATGAAAACATTCATTTAGAGGCGAAAATACTTATTAAAAATGAGGTGGGAACCAGTAACATCAGCTGTGTTTGGGTTTCAGATGCTTTCAAAAGCAATGTTTAACACTGTAAAGATTATATGAAACATTTCTATTTAACCTCTGTGGTGTTTCTTCATGTTTCATGGTCTAATTTAGTCATGTTTGGTGTGTTTCTGTCTTAAGGGAAGGGTACAAAGTATTTTTTGACCATCTGGCTGAGCACCAGGTCCCTCTGCTGATCCTCTCCGCCGGGGTCGGTGATGTCTTGGAGGAGGTGATTCGACAGAACCACGTCTTCCATCCAAATGTCCACATCATCTCCAACTACATGGACTTTGACCACACTGTGAGTTTAACCACACTCAGCCTCACACACGTGTCATGTGATGGACATGACTGTATACATTTGTAATTTTACGTCATATAATTACTAATATATTACATACATATTAGTGCACAAGTCCATGTTTTTTTGTTTTGTTTTTAAACACAAAACATGATTCGCGGCTAACTGAGAAGAACAAACTTGTCTTTATATTTAACAAAAGCTTTTCACGCACATTGTTTTCCTTTTAACTTCTCTAATAAACATTAATCATCATGCATTAATAGGCATGCAGGAAATATAAGATTTATTATTAATATTTTCTTAAATCTATGCTCTTATAATTGCTTATTTTTGCACGTTAGCTGACTTCTGTCACATCTTGTAAAGTCTCATCATCAGTTTGTCAGTCGTCTGTGAAACACCTTGAACTGCATGTAGTTTGATTGACTGGTTCAGTACAATGGATGTAAAAGCTTGGATCACAAGCTTAAAAAAAAAGAATCATTTTGCCAGGTTTAAAAGCTTTAAGCTTCTAGCCAAACCAGTCAGTTTAGACGAACCAGCATCGCACGAGGAATTACTGGCAAGTAAGTTTGCAGTTGGATACGTTTGAGAGGTGTGACAATACACACCTGGTTAGTTGAACCACCTGCCACGTAGTTTTTTGAAAGGAATTTTCAGTTTTTGTTTTGTTTTTTGTACAAATTTTCCTTACAAAGAAAGAAACTGTTACAGCTTTTTAGAAAGGATCCTTTCTGTGTTTCTTACTTTTTACTGAAAAACGTGTCATATTTCTCAACTGTTACGTGTAGTCAGTACATTCATGTTCAAGTTTCGCTCTGCTTTTTGCTAAATGCTTGCTGAAGTTGGATCCAGCCAGTGCTGTGCAATTAAGCAAACTACAGTTGTACAATAATTTACTATAATTCAAATTCAAATTCAAATTTTATTTGTCACACACACACAACCATACACAGTATGACATGGGGGTGAAATGCTTGTAGCTGTACAATGCCCGACCATTAAATGACAGAAGAAAAGTTTTACAATATTTACAATTTACTACAAAAATTTACAAATTAACTTAGGAATTTACAGTAAAGAATGTGCCAATAGCAGAAGAGATTATAAAGATAAGGATTATAAATTATAGGAATTATAGGATTATAGGAAATGTGTGGTGGTGCGTGTGGTGACGTGTGTGAGAGTCCAGTCTTATAGTGACGTGTGTGGGAGAGTCCAGTCCTACACCTGGTTCAGGGCCCGAATAGCCTGGGGGAAGAAGCTCCTCCTCATTCTCTCTGTTTTGGCCTTAAGGGAGCGGAAGCGCTTCCCAGACCTCAACAGTGAGAAGAGTCCATTGTTGGGATGGGAGAGGTCCATCATAATCTTCCTAGCTTTGGACTTGCACCGCTTGGTGTAGATGGACAGCAGGTCAGGGAGCTCTGATTGAATGATGCGTTCTGCCGAGCGCACCACCCTTTGCAGATCTCGTCTGTCCTGCTTGGTGCTGTTCCCAAACCAGGTGCAGATGTTTGCCGTCAGGACGCTCTCAATGGTGCAGGAGTAGAAGTTCTTGAGCACCTTCAGTGGCAGATGGAAGTCTCTAAGTCTTCTGAGGAAGAAGAGACGCTGACGGGCTTTCTTAACCAGGGTGTTGATGTGACAGGACCATGACAGGTCCTGAGTGATGTGGACACCCAGGTATCGGAAACTGTCCACTCTCTCCACTGGCGTGCCACTGATGATGAGGGGTTTGTAATTCCTCGCCTGCTTTGTAGTGAAGTCCACGATCAGCTCCTTAGTCTTGCTGATGTTTAGGAGGAGGTTATTCTCCTGGCACCAGGTCTCCAGGTTCCTAATCTCCTCCAGGTAGGCCGTCTCGATGTTGTCGGAGATCAGGCCCACAACAGCAGTGTCGTCAGCAAACTTGACAATGGAGGTGGTGTCGGATGTGGCTACACAGTCATAAGTGTACAGTGAGTACAGCAGGGGGCTTAAAACACAGCCCTGAGGCACTCCAGTGCTGAGTGAGATGGAGGGGGAGACTTGTTTTCCTACCCTCACTGATTGGGGTCTGTCTGTGAGGAAGTTGAGGATCCACTGACACAGTGATGAGCTGAGTCCTAGATCCGTCAACTTGGTAAAAAGCTTAGAGGGAATTATTGTGTTGAATGCTGAACTGTAGTCCACGAACAGCATCCTAACATAATTCCCTCTGCCAGTGTCCAGGTGACTCAGGGGTGTGTGGAGCAGGTGAGATATGGCATCGTCTGTGGAACGATTAGTCCGGTAAGCAAACTGAAGTGAGTCGATGGTGGGAGGAAGTGAAGAAGAAGAAGTGTCTTGAATTCTCTTGTTTTGCATTTTTAGCACATTTCATACCTTTATAAAAGTCCAAATTCACACTTGCAAGGTGGTCGTCTATCTTGCTGGTCAAGTTATTCATTTCCCAGCCTTCCTCTGTAACTGTTGTCATGAGCTGTCATGCATCTTTGTTGTATTGGTCTTTTGAATAGATGTGTGATAGCTTACTTACCTTATTGTAACGCAGCATTTCTTGCTATTAAGGGGGTGCTGCAAGCCTTTAAAGGTCAACTGATTCACACCTTTAACAAGCGAGAAGGCGCTCTGTCACATGCAGCCGGCCTCAGAGAGCTGCGGGGTCGACCCAACGTGCTGCTGCTAGGAGACTCACTGGGAGATCTGACCATGGCCGACGGGGTCTCTGAGCCCCAGAACGTCCTCACCGTTGGCTTCCTCAACGACCAGGTCAGACCGGTGTAGTGCTGTCCTGGGATTTGTTACTTCGACACGGATCAGTTTTAAAAGCTCACTTGTCTGTTTGGTGTTTCAGGTGGAGGAGAGGAAGGAGTCTTACATCAACTCTTTCGACATCGTCCTGGTGAAGGACGAGACGATGGACGTTCCAAACGCCATCCTCAGGTACATTACCTCGTCGAGAGACAACAAGTAAGACGCACAAAAGGATCCGGACTGAAAAATGCACGGATTACCTCATTTACTGCATTCACCCTGTCGCATGCTGGACAATCTCACAGCCTCACTGACCTCATGACTGAATATTTGAACATCAAATCACTCTCTGGACCCGTGTTCACTGTAACGCGGTGCAGATGTTTAAAAACATACCGTTCTGGTTTCACAGGCACGGGCTGGGCTCCGATTCAAACTGTTTTCTAGTGTTGCATCTAACTGGCCACGTGTTACCTCAGCTTAACTCACCGAGCTGCCAGAACATTAAAACCACAGACAGGTGAAGTTGATAACACAGGACTCCGCATTCTCAGAGCAGGACTATGCACTCCACTAAACACTCCACTCAAGAACCAAGCCTACAAACACCCAAGATCCCAATCCACTGAGGTGCTAACTCCATAACCCACAGGATCCAAACGATCCGCTTTATCAGCACATCCTGTTTTTATTTGCAGGCTGCCCTGCGGGTAAAAACAACAACAAAAAGAAAAATCAGTCTGAACCATTAGCCTGCCAGCCCATTTTACAAGTGTTCTTTAAATGACTAACTTTGTAACCATTTGTGCTAGAGACAAAATTCAGACTGTGCCAGAAAGACGAGAAGACAGATTACACTGGGATATTTGGTCTGAACACAGACAGCACTTCACATTACCGCAATTCCTCAGTCATGTTGGGATACAGAAAATTGGGATATAGAAAATTCAAATGATTCCTGAAAGATAAGAATTTTTTTTTTTTAAATTTTACATCTAAAGTTACAAAATAAGTCCAGGCAGCCTGTTTTTCAATCCTAATAATTACCCTGTGATTTATTTGTTTTTTTAGGAAGAAGCTGTGTTTTTATGTGTACTGCGTGTTACCTTTGTGTACGCTGTGAGTACTTGAAGTTCAAGTCTAAACATACTGTGCACATGAGTTTCTTCATAGCATGCCGCTATGACAGTGCAGCGAACAGCCTTTTACCTCTGTGTTTTAAACGTTTTGGGTCTGTGACAGTGGACACAGACACATTAATCCTGCTATGCTATGGCAGTACTTCACAGCGGGTTGTTGCTGTATGTTAAATGCAGTAAGCTTGTTGAGCTTTCTCAAACATATCGTGCTCAAAGATAAGAAGATGTACATGGACTAGCAAGCGTTTATATTTAAATGTACTGTATATTCTTTTTCTTAAATCCAAAGACAAAAAGGATTTCCTCTTGATTTTCTATGCTTATTAACTATCATAAAGCAATAATAAGACCCTGTAAGTCTAATAATAACAACAAATGCAGTTTTATGTTGTGAATCAGTCCTGCTGTAGCATTTCTTTCTATTAGGTGTCTAATAACTCCTTTATTAATATATATTTTTAAATTGTTAACAATAGTTTGCAAGAAATTGAAACTAAATCGGTGCATTTTAGTCTTAACACGTATGCTGGTGCTTTTCAAACAACGTTTTTACTGTTTTCTTGTCTGTTTCAAAGATTCCCATTAAGGTTACATCTATTATCTGGTGCAGAAAGCAGAGATGCGAGATCACAGTGAGGAAAGAAACAACAGATTGTAAGAAAAAAGGAAATGGTTTTTCTACAAACATTTTAATGAATGTGGTGTTCAGGGACAAATAAAGGTGCTTATTTGTTTACAGCAATCAAACAGACATTTGTAACACACACAAAAAATGATAGTGAAAAAGATCTTCTGCGCTTTGTCATTTCAAAACTTGAAACCACTAAACCATGACTCCGTGTGGGGGAAAAAGTCTCTTGTTGCCTGTTTGTTGGTTGTTGCGTTTTTTTTTTTGTACTGTGTTGGAGGTTTATCCCTGAGAGAGAACCAAACACTTTTGTCCTCATCACAACTCCTCGTGCCTTGCCTGTTCCCGCTCTTTGTCCTCATCCACTTTAAGTTTTAGCTCGTTGGCTGTGATCACGCCGTCTTTATTTCGGTCCTGGTTTTGGAACATGTCGGTGACGACCTGCTCCATGGTCAGCCCGGGCTTTATGCGACCTTTGCCCTCTGCCACCTGCAGCTTGATGAACTCCGCAAACTAAAGTTACAGAGATCGAGAACCATCAGTCACAAATTAGTCAGTGATCACCGTTCACTCGCCTGTTCTAACGCCAAAGAAAAACCCTTGTTTCACTATGTGAAAACAATATCGAACATGAATAATAATTATTTAAAATTACAATTTAAAAAAAAAAATCAGCGTTGTTCTTAGTCTCACCTCCAGATGGCAGTAAAGTAAGTTGGGTACGTTTCCGTGAGTCGTCGTTTATCGTTAAGAAAAATCACGATTTCACAAGAAAAAAAAAAATCTTACAAAGTACAAGAATCAGTATTTTGATACATAAAACATTAACAGTAACTAATTGTATAGTGTGGGAAACAAATGCAGGCTTATACAGCCTAGTAAGTGCAGGCTAAACTGGCTTGCTTGCATCTTGCCATATACAGAGGTGTGCCAGTCCGTGCAGTCGGGGGCGGAAAAAAGTTATTAGGTTTAGGAAATTGCTTTTTCACTAGGATCAGGTAGATGTGGACATTTTCCCCCTTAAGAAATAAGTTCAACTTTTAAAAACGGCATTTTCTATTTACTTGCAGCGTCTTTGTCTAATGCTAAAATTTGTTTGATAGATCTCAAATATGTTAGTGTGAGAACTATGCAAAAGACTAAGAAATCAATAAGAGGGTCGAATACTTTTTCACAACACTGTAGTTTGCGTAAAGAAAATTCAGTAAATACTTCATAAATCATATCGTGTTCAGTGAGCCTGCAGACTAAAAAAAACAGAACAGAGTTGACAAGCATGAATTAAACTAATGTTAAATAATAATGTGATTATAAAGGAGGAACTCAGACATGATGTCAGTAGACATATTTTAAAAAATCCAACGGTTACTTGGACTACTGATGTTGCTTTTCCTCACTGCCTTTTTTTAAATCCTACTATGTGAAATGACAGTTGTCTACGTACCTCCTCCTGTGGCACCTCTGCATTCTTGTTTATGTCCAAGGCTTCAAACAGGTCTGTAGGAGTGTCCTCCAGCCACACAAACAGGTAACCAGGCGGCACGCCCTTCTCAAAGCTCAGCAGCTCTATGTCAAAGACCAACACGGCGCTGCTCGGCACACCAGCAGCTGGCAGAAAGTTAAAAACACAACTGTCAACATCTGTAAGATGGCAACTTTTACTGGTGCTATGGCCATAAACAAGCATCAGTCATACAGCAGAAATCTCACCTCCCCTTTCCCCATGGCCAAGGTGAGGTGGCACCGTTATCACCCTCCTCTCTCCCACACACATGCCCTGCAGGCCCTGATCCAGCCCGTCGATCACTTTGTCTGAGCCCAGGACGACGTCCTGAAGGCTGCCATAGTTGTGTCTGAGTACAAGGCCAGTTAGGAGACAAAACAAAAAGATGACTTATGCTGATCTAAAATTTGAATCGCTGTTAAAAGAGATGAGGATGTGCGTATTTGTGTGACCCACGAGGAAAAGAGCAGCGTCCCGTCCATGAGGGAGCAGTTGTAGTGGTAGCGGACGAGGTCGTTCACTTCTGTGGTCTCGTTACACACTTCGGGTCTGTGGATGACCTGGACAGCCACAGTGTCGTTGGGGTTGTGGAAGTCGATGACGTGGATGTCAAAGACGAGCACAGCAGAAGGAGGGATCACATCACCTGGTGAGACCATAGAGAGGTTTCATTTAACGAAAAACGCACATCAACTATGACCGTCCATGAGCCAATGATGTGATTTGTTATTGGTGTCTAGTTTTTGTGTCGTACTATAATCTATACATAAGCCAGGATAGGATTTATTAGGTATTATGTAGTAGCTTAACACTGCCATTTTACATTTTTATTATGCACTGCATTGACACCCTTAAGGCATAATAAGATTTCTGTCAGTTTGAGTTGGTTTTATTTTCTGGAGGAGAGAACTTCCCTGACGCTTGGAAACTTTACACTGACTCACCTGCTCCGTTCTCTCCATAAGCCAGATGTGGAGGAATAGTGATCTTCCTCTTCTCCCCAATGCAGAGTCCCAGCAGGCCCTGATCCATCCCCATTATTACGTACCCCATCCCAATGTAGGTGTTGTAAGTGCTGTTCCTCTGGTAGCTGGGGACAATAAAAAGGCCAAAAATGAAAGTTTATGTTTAAACCTTAAGCTGTATTGGCAGTGATGCGACAGCAGTATTATTTCACATATAAAATGAAAATTAAGCTTCAGCCAAATCAGCAGAGCATGAGCTGACCTGGTATCAAAGGTGACTCCATTCAGGAAGGTGCCGTTATAGTGGTACCGAATGTAATCTCCGACCACGGACCTGCGAGTGCATGACTCCGGCACCACCTGGTTCTCAACAGTGATGTTATCCTTCGGGTTGTGGATGTCCACCAGCAGGACGTCGAACACCAGAGTCGCCTGAGGGGGAATCTCGTTACCTGGCAGACAGAAAAGTGGAGAATTTTGGATGTCACATCTACTAGTTGCAACATGCAAGTGGTTGGATATAAAGAAGAGTTTCATTTTTATTCATCTTTGATTTATTCAAAACTGCAAAGAATAAAAAGGTTTGTGATACACCACAAAAAACGTTTAACTTCTGGTTTCACAGAGTATTTTGCAGCATCCTTAAGCATCAAAATCACGTTGCCTACCTCGGCTTTAATGTTACCGTCTCAATTATTTGACTTATTCTGTTTGTAAAAATGATTTCCCTTCACAAATACATTGATCAGCCACAATCGGTCCCTTCTTGAATCAACATTTCAATCTCTTTATGAAATTCGGAGTTCCTCACCTGATCCCTTTTCTCCGTAGGCTTTGAACGGCGGGATGACGATTTTTCTGATCTCTCCCACACACATGCCCAGCAGGCCCTCATCCATGCCCTTGATCATCCAACCCTCACCTACTAGGGAGTTGTGTGTCTGTTTCCTGGTGTAGCTGCGTGGGGCTCATACAAGCGCAAAGTCAAACACACAACTTCACACAGACAACATACCTGGATGACACAGCACAGACAAATTAGAGCTGTGATTTGGATTAAAGATTTGATGACTTAGACTTAGGGATAAAATTGCCTAAAAATATTGGTCCCATTCAACTCATGCTGGTTTGAAGAAAGAGTCAATAAACATCTTATCTTCTTCAGAAAACGGTCACCAAAGTCAGAATTCACCTGGAGTCAAAGACTGTGCCGACGAGCAGAGTGCCGTTGAAATGGTAACGCACAAAGTCAGTACGCATCACGGAGCGCTTGCAGTCTTTCGGAGTGGTGATGGTTGTGGTTACAACCAGGTCGGCCGTGTTCCACAGATCGAGCAGGTGGATGTCAAACACGAGGGTGGCGTCTGGAGGAACAACGTCACCTGAAAATAAGGTTGGATGACAGTTAGGTGGAAGCTGCCGACAGATATGGGTGGAAGCAAAACAAACAAATAACTTATGGTCACTAAGGCTTTCACACTGTGCTCCAAAATCCACACAAGCATTGATTTTACATGCATTTCCGTAAGTGATACATTACAGTTGAAATGGGATGTTGGTAATTTAGTTTCCGGTACGTTAACGACTACAAATACAGAAGAATAACTCTTGTTTAGATACATTTTGAGTGCCATTAAGTTTGCATTTCAACACTTAATGATGATATTATTATTATCAAGTGTTGTATGACCCCCAAGCTGTTATTTTTGACTTTTCTAAATGTCATTTTGCTGCTACAGCAAGCCTTTGCATTTTTTATTTTATTTTATTATTTTTTAGGGCCTTTTGCAGCCGAACCACCACAGAACAGTGAAGCCACCTTAACTCTTTACCCCTTGAAAGCCTACTAGGAATAACCCTCTCCTGGCCCTAGTTCAAAATGTTAGTGAGAGTGGTCTCTGCCTATGCAACCACCCTTAAAAAAACAAAACAAATAAACACAGAAACTATATAATGGTACAATGGGTTGCCAAATAGTGTCTTTAAGGGGGGAAAGTTAGTAAGCCTGCTAAAGAAGCAACAGGCCTGTCTACAGAAACCAGAAAGCATTTCTATGCTGGACAACTGTCAGTTTGTGAAAACGTGATTACACAAGTTTGTTTGTAGATTTGAATCACATACGCATGACATCTGAAATGCAAACAGCCCACCTAGGGTAGCCAGGAAAACTATAGGCTATTTATGCACACTCTAAAACAGAAGAGCCACAAAGTAGCTGCTACGGAGCCAAGTTGAAATCCTGGATATGAGCTGTTGGTTAGAGTGGAAACTCTCTTGTGTGCTATAAAAACATTTTAAAAAGATCTAACTAAACAAGCCCAAATCATTATCATCTATGCAGTACATTGTTTTCTCTAGATTCACAGCTGCAAACTCTTTAATCATCCCACAGCCATATTGCAGTCCAAATTATTGTATGTGTCTACCCCCGTCTGCTGTGGGTTGCATTGAGTTGAGTTGAGTTGGGGCATTTTTGCGCTGTACAAGTCTACAATGGGTATCAATAATCTATTGATAAAAACGTCCTTTGCAAATTAGTGCCTAATAATGTTCACACATGACCTCTGCACTCACCTGCCCCGGTGTTTCCATAGGCCAGCTGTGGCGGGACGGTGATTTTCCTGCGCTCATTCACACACATGCCCTGCAGACCTTTGTCCATCCCCGCAATGAGCCGACCCTCCCCGATCAGGCCGACTTTAGCTGCTCCTTTCTGATGGCTGTGAAGGAAACAAAGGAACGTCACAAGTGGGTCAAGAGAGGGCTGCCTCTGCGGAATGTGCATGTAGAGCCTCATTAACGGAATCTGCAAACTTGCTTGAACTTGTAAATCATTATCTCGGTATTTTTGACATTTCTAAATGTCATTTTGCTGCTACAGCCAGCCTTTGCATTTTGGGGATTTTTTTTAGGGCCTCTGCAGCCGACAATGAAGTAAAAACGTAAATTATAGCGTAATGTGGACCGACTCACCTCGAATCAAAAGTTTTTCCATCGATAAATGTTGCGTTATAGTGATAGCGGACGTAATCTCCGCTTTTCACTTCTCTGGCGCAGTCTTTGGGGATGAAGTATCTGTCCACGACTACATCTCCAAGCACAGGACTGGGGTTACACTCCACGAAAGAGCCGGAGATGAGAAGGAAAAGGGCAATGCAAAAGGAAAACATTGTTTGCAGAATAACTTAAAATTATTATTCAAAAAATTAAAAACATAAATCAGTTTAAGCCCTGCGTTGGAGTGCGCTCTTCACAGCGCAGAGGGGCCGGGCTGCAGATGTGGAGCTGGGCAGCGGTGTCTGAATGCTGTAAACGTGGACAACCTCCAGCTCGCTGTACAAACTTTTTTTCTTACCATGGTGGAAGGAATGTGGGAGCTGGGAGAGGCAAGCCCCTCCGTCAAACTTACCACAATAAGAAAAGAAAAGAAAAAAAACATGAACTCCTTCAAAATAAGATATAGCGGTAACTGCGTTTTACTGGGGAAACCACAAAGTAAAAAACAGTAATGATAAACATAACAGTACACAAGTCCCCGGTCATCACGTGCTTTTTGAAATACAAATCACTCCAATCGCTTCCCACTGAATGTTTTCCTCACATTGGTTTATAATTTAACCAAACACAGGCTTTGAAAATTGTTCCAAATCTCCTCATTCTGGCCTTTGCTTAAACATTATCTCTAATGCACAAAATGTCATCTTTTCAGCATATAACCACTTTGAAGTCTGTCAGTGCGTCTGGATACCTAAAAAATGTAACGTTTGCTTTTTATTTTGAAATTAACGGCGCCTGTTCTTCTAGTGTGCTTTGACTCCTCAGCACCGCTGCACACAGCTGTGGGAAAACCGAATCGCCTCTTTGAGCCGTAAAGTAGCCCGAGAGCCTCAAATGTTTCAGCTTTTCATTAATGCCGTGAAGTTCTGGATCAGTCCAACTCATCTGGTGCTCACTTCCTTTACGTTGTCAAAAAAATCTCAAAGAAACACCAACAATATAGCTCTTATGTTTTGAAAACAAAAAAGATGTCACGTGTAGTGAAGTTTTATTTATCTGTACAAATGAAAACGAGCTCTCTATAGATTATATGTACTGCTTATTGCGTGATATTACTTCAATTTGAAAACATTAAATGGAACTAAAATGAATGACTTATGAAAACGTCACCTTGGTACAACACAGAGTAATCGATGGAAGTGATTTCAGATGTTTCTGTGTAGTCAACAGGATCTATGACGCATCCGTACCTACATTATAATTAAGTATTTTCGGCTCGCAAACATTATTTTCTAGAACTGTGATGTTGTATTTGTTGCAATTTCTTCTGCCCTCTTGGCCAGCTCTCTTGAAAAAGATCGTTTCAAAGATCGGAATGATCTCGAATTGATATCGGTATAAGACATGTTAGACAGATTATAGGCCAATAAGTCATTCACAACAGTTTCAGTATTGACAATCATTTCATAACCAATGCTGGAAGGGATTGTTTTTTTGGCAGAACGCTTTTGGGTATGGCAGGCGCCGAGGGCGCACTGGAAATCCCTTTTACGCACGCGGCGACTATAGGGACAGCTGTGGGCCTACATTGAGAAACTTGAGACAGCCGCGGCTGAAAGGCCCAATCCATGAATTCCAACAGACCCCTAAGCGGTTCAGCAGACCACCACCACACAGTAAACGGTAAAGCATTAAGACAGAAGACGGAGGACTGCGATGTGACCTCACCATGGTGACATTATGCGCAAAAGTAGACTCGCTGGTAACACTGCTTTGTGTGACCTTTGTTTTAATGACAAAGGCACAATATGAAAACTACAATTTTCGAAATTTTTCCGGAGAGGACCTCATGCCCCTCACCGCTGCGTACGGGAAGGCGCTGGATTATTACGCAGCGGGAAACTGGACGGAATCGATCCAGTACTTGGAATTAAGCCTACGTTTGCACCGGCTTCTGAAGGACAGCGTGAGACACTGCGCGAGCCACTGTAACTCGAGCAAGCATGACAACGAGTCTTTTGCTGGATACCCGGATCTCCGCGTCTACTGGAACGTTATGATGAAGGCGACCTGTCAGAAGAAGTGCAGGGCGCTTTTCCCCGCGTTCCAGCTGCCTCCTCCCGGCCGAGAGATCCTGGAGGATTTCAGCAGAAGATCTCCCTACAGATACCTGCACTTTGCTCACTCACAGGTCAGACAACCTCCAATAAATTCACCACACCCATTTATCTAGAGGTATTTGCAATATGTTAAACTACTATGTTTTTTTTAAATACTTCCGTCTGGTTTGGATCAATATATACATTCTGCGTGTAGACTAATGACAAATTAAAGAAAAATAATAGGTTGATTTCACTTGGACGCGCAATAGAGCAGAAAACTTTAAACGGAGCCATGTGTAATATACCTCCAAATATTCCACTCTGTTGACTTTCAAATGTCGGATAAAAATAAATAATTCTAACTCCTGCAGCGATTTTTGCGGTGATTTTTAGTTTGTGCGACAGAAAAAACAAAACAAAAAACCCCACAGACCTCTGTGCGCTATTTCACAACATCCAAACTAATTTGTGTGCACAGCTGAATGACCTGCAGAGGGCGGTACCATGCGCCCACACCTTCCTCCAGAGGAACCCTGAGGACCAGCAAATGCAGCAGTTGATGGAGGAATACAAGAGCAAGTATGACCTGAGCGGCTACCTCATTGACCACGAAGAACGACCCTACGAGGTGAGAAGCGCTCAGCCATTGTTCTTAAAGTCTGGAAAAGCCTCACTTGCAATCTCTTAAAAAAAAGAAAAAAGAAAAAAAAAAAAGGAGTATGAAGTCTGCAAAGCAACATCTGCTTAAGTCAAAAACAGTTTGGAAATTGTTTAGATAAAGCAAAGAATGGGTTCTACTAAACACTGACTGTATTTACTACATTGATTGAGTCAGTCCAAAAACTGTCCTGATGGAAAAGTCATTATGTTTTCAGTTTCAATGCCCCAAAGCAGATCCAAACTCCACTTGGAAAAAACCCCAGAAATACAAGCCAAAGCTTTTGTGTTGGCTCACACAGACTCCTGACCCAAACATGAAATCTTGACACGCTGCAAGGACGAGTGGGTGCAAAATTTGTATAAAGCTTCCCAAACTTATGCATTCATGTGTTATTGGGGCTAACACATACAAATCAGAAAACAATGAAATACTTCAATGAGACTGAACTGCTTGAGATGTAGAAGGTGCTGTATTGGGCCTTTCTTTTATAAGTAATAGAGTGAACAGACTCTTTACTTGGATTATTTACAATTTGCCAGATAATGGTTTCTAATTTTGTTTCCAGACGTCATTTCTGAGAGGAGTGAAACTTGTGGGTTCGGGCGACTACAGCAGCGGTGTTCAAGAGTTGGAGGAAGCTCTGTGGCTCTACTTCCAGGAATATGACCTGTGTCAGGCCGAATGTGAAGGGATCACTCAACTTTTACCAGACAGAGACTTCTATGCAGTCATAGCAGGTTGGTGTGTCATATTTTAAAATGTCCAGATTATCAATATACTCACTAATGAGCATCTAAACGACACTAAAATCTTCTTTAAAAATAAATCTAAATGTAAAAGCTGTGATTTTAGAATCAGAAATGATTCTGGATCCAGTGTTTCTTCTGTTTTTCAGCACACTTCTAGTTTCATGTAATCTGAATTCTTTCTGCTTGTCAACAGATGCCTACATTGACACATTAAGGTGCAAACTGAGGTGCGAAGAAAACCTGACACCGAATATTGGGGGTTATTTTGTAGTGAAATTTGTGCCCACTGTTTACCACTACCTCCAGTATGCCTATTATAAGTGTAAGTTCAGCATCATCACAGATTCTGAATATTCTTTCTCAACACTTTCTGCTGTTGAATCTCTGAGTGTTTGTGGTCTGTGTATTCTCTGCACAGTGAACGATGGACGCAGTGCCGTGCCCTGTGCGCACAGCTACTTCCTGTTCGAGCCTGAGGACCCAGTCATGAAGCAGAACCTGCTATATTATAAAGCCTACAGTCAACAGTGGGGGCTTCAGTCCAACCACTTTACCCCCAGGATGGTAAGATGAAAATTGGAAAAGTTTGTTGCAGAATAAAGTTGAATATCGCTCTATAATAATCATGCCACCAATCTTTGTCTTAACAGGAAGCTTTCAAACACTACAACCAGACAATAATGCAAAAAAAGATGTTGGCATTTGCAGAAACATACTTCGGTCTGTCTGATGAGGTGAGCTTCATACAAAA
Source organism: Maylandia zebra (assembly GCF_041146795.1). NCBI lineage: Eukaryota > Metazoa > Chordata > Actinopteri > Cichliformes > Cichlidae > Maylandia > Maylandia zebra. Next base: position 18,076,454 of record NC_135174.1, on the reverse strand, counting down.
ACAGCTCATTCTTTGGCCACATAAGAGCTTAGATTGCCTGAAATGCTGAATGAAATCCCTTATAAACATTGATTATCCAATATAATCCAGTATAATCAATCTGATGTTTATTGAACATTCAGGGAGAAGTTTTGTGGCTGCATGTTTTAGCACTTTGTAATGTAATTGCGATCTGGATGGTTCTTCCAGGACTTTCTAGGACCAGAGGAGGTTGCACGGTCGGCCCCAGACTCTCCTGATGCTGAGTTTGAAGGTATTGGAGATTATGAGGAGTCAATTTATGCAAACTGGAAGCAACTGAAGGGCAAAGGGGATGCTGGCGAGTCAGACATCTGACGACTTTCTGGAGTTTACAGAGAATAGTCTGACTATAAGACTATAAATAACCACTTGTTACAACCAAGGTATGCAGAAGAGCGTCTGTGAATGTGCAACATAGTGCCACTCCTGTCATTAAGAACAAGAAACTGAGGCTACAATTCACACAGGATCACCAGAAGTGGACAACAGAAGCTAGACTGGAAAACTATTGTAGTCTGATGATTCCCACAATCCGGGTTTCTGCTGTGACATTCAGACAGTGGGGTCATAATTTGGCATTAACAACATAAAAGCGTGGATCCATCCTCCCTTGTAGCTACGGATCTGGGTTAGGATTATGGTTAACACATCATGTCACAAAGCTCAAATCATCTCAAACGTTTCTTTGTGAGTGCGCATGCGCCATTAGCGTGCTGCCTGCTGTAACCCCTAATTTCCCTCGGGATGAATAAAGTATTCTGATTCTGATTCTTGAACAAGACGATGAGTTCACTGTACTCAAATGGCCTTCACAGTCACCAGATCTCAGTCAAACAGATCACCTTTGGGATGTGGTGGAATGGGAGATTCCCATCATAGATGTGCAGCAACTGTGTGACAATATGTTGATAGACCAAACTCTGTGATAAATGTTTCCTGCACCTTGTTGAATCTATGCCACAAAGAATTAAGCATAAGCAGTCCTGAAGGTAAAAAGAGACCCAACCCTGTGCTAGCAGTACCTAATAAAGTGGCTGATCAGTGTAATTAGACTTTAAAACTAGTAATATTGTAGCTGTCACAACAAACCGGGTCATTATGAATTATGAACATGAAACTGAAGTAGCAAGTTAGTCAGCGTTGCACAGATGGTCAACCAAATATTTACAAATTATCAAAATACTTTCAAGCCAGATTCAGTACAGTTTAATACAGTATATTAAGCAAGTCGGTAACATTGTATTAAAATTGTTTAGCTGTAAACTTTCATCTAATGTAACACAAACAATCAGCAACAAAAGTTTAATTATATCTGGATTCATAGCAGCAGACACTCATGCAGTGGATCACAGAGTCACTCGAGTTCAGGTAGGTTTTATTATGGGTTTTAATATACAGTAATATGAGTATTTACACTGAGAGCCAGGTTACCTAAAACTAGACAATGTTGGCTTTTAATAGTGAGTAGTGCCAAAGTCCTTTTAATAAGTCAAACTACAGTATGCGATCACAGCTACAGTAAACATGGTGTGACCTGAGCTTCCAGCACACTCAAGGACAGACATGTCCTAGAGATTTTTTCATGTTTCTACAGCGTTTATGGGTGAAAGAGTCCAACTGTAATTTTAACAGATATGTTAACCCTTTAAATGAAGCCTGTGGTGACAAATATTGAGCACGTGTGACGTTATATACTGTTAAAAGTCTTTTTCTTGTCTACAAAAACAATTTATTAAAGTTATTTTCAGGAGGCAGGAACCCCTTGTGTGATGGACTTCAACTCAACGTATCAACACTCCTTTAACGCTCCTGTAGGTTGGCTGGCAGTGTAACTCGGATAATTTCTTCTGGCACCTGTGCCAACGACTCTTAATGCTATTAATGATAAAATACAGCTTTGTGTGACAATCACAGGAGTATAAGCCTCTTAACCTGATCGACACGCTCTGATACTCAATTTTTTAATGCACTTATATACTGCTCATTATGTGGATCTGTTCAGTCAGAAGTATATAACCTGTAACCATTTAGAGACAAAGCATAATCAGCTAACCTTCAGAAGCCAAATTAATAATTCATGTACATTTCTGGACTTGAGGGAGATCTGTGTTGTCTCGTTATCACTTTTCAGTATGAAAGTCTAATACTGGCATGTATAAAACACACGGCCGTAGCCTGAGTGAGAGCCAGTGACATTTCTGAGCATTCAGAGAAGCTGAGATTTCCCCTAAGATGCAAAGATTTACATCTCTTCTCGCTGATTAAATCATCCAAAACAAGCAGTTTCAGGCGGTAAGACTGTTCTCTCTTCAGGCTTGTGCTTCCAGTCAGAGCGGCAGTGAGTCACTGCTGTCTAAAGGGTCAGTACATTATATATAAACAGCACCCATGTTCAGCATACATGTATGCATACAGTATAGTTTGTATGCGGATTACAGGATCATACAGCGGGATGAAACATTGGGTGCATACATGTGCAGCTGGCCATCCAACACCATCCCTCGCAGGTTGGAACTACACGTTCATACATTAGCAATTATTATGTAGAAGCATTGATTTAGGATTAGGAAAGGAAGCATAAGGGGAGAAATTATGGCTATTACTCTGGAATGTAAAGGTCTACAAAACAAAACCCTCATCTAGACAGACAAGATGTCAGCAGCCTGATATTTTTACACTTCTATTACAGCTAAAGTCACACTTCTGAGAGGAGGTGGTTGTGCTCTCCACGAGGTTAAATATGTAACTGTTCTCTAATACAAGGCTTCATTAAACAAGTCAAGACTGAGCGAGGTGCATGGCCTACCTTCTGTGAAATCATTTAAAGGGGTGAAGCTTTTTAACAGTCAGTACAGCAGAAGACCTGCTGTGACCTGTCGAAGCGAAAAAAAAAAAAGAAAAAAAAAAAAAGCTTCTGTGTGTGTCCCAGACAAAAAGAAACAAAGATGTGGCAAAATGAAACAGGAGGAGGTGACGGCAGCAAAAGTGACTCAGACAGCTACAGCCAGACTTTATGGTCTGTAGGAGTGCCCTCAGAGCTTCCATACTCCTGATTTATTTTTCCAGGTGGCTTGAGTACCAACATAAGAAACAGGAAAAATCTGAGGGCCAGTAATGGAAGACATCTTTGTTTTGTCTCCTCAGAGTGGACTGCACACAGTGTAAGGAAGATAGGACAGCAGAGAGATATGACTCAAACTCCCTTAGATCTGGAAAGAGAAGAGGAATGGGGTGGAGAAAAAAAACAAGAGGAGAGGATAAGGAAGATAAAGAGGTGGGAGAAGAAGATAAAGATTGAGTCCCAAACTGAAAAGCCAAAGACGAGCCTTTCAGTTTTCTACAATGTAAATGACACAGAGGCAAAAACTGAGGAGAAGCAATCAGCAAAGGTTTATCTTTGCTCGAAAAACTGCTTTAATGACTAATTTAAAAACAGCTGCCAATTAATTTTCTGTTTACTAATCACTAAAGCAGACAGAAGATCAAAATATTTTTTTTAAAATACAAATCAACACAGAAGCTATATGCTAGGAATGGCAACCAACTCTGAAGCGGCACGCAGCACAAATAAAAATGAAGCAAACTAGGATAACACAGTGAATAGGAGTTTGTATATTTTATGAATGGGTACTGCAATATGCACAGGCTATATAAAGACTGTAGTATGTGGCATTGCTTTATGCCATTGTTTCTATACAAATACACATTAATAAAAAAAAGGATCATAAATGAGGAAAAATAAGAATAAAGAAGCAGGTAACAGATACAAGTGAGAGTCCTTAGAAAAAGGTCAGATGATTCTTACAAAACAGATGGCAATACAGTGATATAATCATCAGTGGTTTAATGATGTCCCAGCTTTGGGATCAGCTCTGAAAGGTGGGATCGTACCTTCCTTTCCGGATATTTCTGGAAGTGATGCAGGAAAAAGATAAACAGGGACAGCAATATTATCAACTTTGGTGTTCAAGGAGCAGTGTGATAAAAAAACAAACCACGCAGTGCAGAAAAACTGGCATTTACTTCAAATCTCACATCTTCATCTTTTGCTATCAACAAAGTAAACTCTACTGCCTGCCGGTGCAGGATCTGTCCGGGTAGATACAAGCTATAGTTATGAGATGAAGGCAAAAGATTATGACGAGCGCATCCGTTCCTCTGCATACTGCAGGCGTGCCACGGCAAAGCTAGCATGAGACAAGACAAAGCGGATAAAGCAGGCAGAAGAAAGACAATTGGGAGTCAAATCCAGCTGTGCACACTGAACTATGGAGAGACGTGCTTTCTAATAAGGGATTCTAATATGTGCACCAGTATGCCAGAGAAAACTTCAAAGAGCGCCTCACCAATGCAGCAAAGCACTCCTAACATCACTAAAGTGAGCTGTTGGTGCCATGCAGAGAGGAGGAGAGGGCTGCAGAGGTCTGAGCATACCCAAACACACCCATTGAATTGCTGAGGTCAGTCTGACATGGGAGCTTACAGCAGTTTCACTATCTTGGACAAATTTACCCGAGAGAATAGCAACTAACTGTTGATTAATAAACTGGGGTTTTTTCTTGAATTAACTGTATTAAGTAGAAAAACATGCCCTCAACAAGTTCCTGTCCTCAAAAAGCTCAGCCAACAAGCCCAACCCTAATTTTGTTACTCTTCTTCAAATAGGAGTCAAATTCTAATCATCATCATCTCATGCCATGATGCAAGTTTCAGGGAAGATTTTATGTAAACAAAGCAAAACAAAACAAAACAGCAAGCTACTGAAATGCTTTCATTCGTGCCAAATCCCTCGACATACCCACAGATAGTGAACCATCTACTGCACATCCACCCGCTTTAAGAAGAAACCCACATGCTCTCTTGTGGTGAGTATGGATCAGGCTGCAAGCAGAGAAGCGTTCAGCAGCGAGCTGCAGGCAGGCATCTACGTTAGCTGACAGAAGGAACACGGCAGGCACACACAGACGGAGGCATGCCAGAGCTCTTACTTAAATCCCCAACCAGTTCCCCCCAGGATTATCGCCGCCAGCAGAATAGCCCCAGCAACCGAGCCTATGATGATATTGGTACCACTGGGACCTGTGGGAGCGAAGGAAGAGGCATATAGGCGTGCTGAGAACCAATAAGTCACTTTTTGGGTAGTTAATATACGCATTATGTACATATGGAAAATAAAATAGGCTTCATGTTCTGCACCACATACAGTCAGGTCCTTAACTATTTGGACAATTACACATTTTTTCCTCCTCTTGAAAATGAGGTGCTGCATAAAAATGGCTCCAATTTCCAAACAGTAAATCCAATAGTTTGCTAAAGTTGACAGTCGGCACTTCAATTAAATCTTGATGATTTAATTTTAATTAATCTGGTAGTGCACAGAGGTTATAAATTACAGAAAGGGTAAGGGTGTAGGTGTGTATGTATTTGATTTTCTGTTTTAAAACATTTTAGTTCATGTTCATAGATCAAAAATGAAACTTTAGAAAATCCTAGTACAACTCCAACCAAAGCTTAATTTTTCTGTTTGTTTATTTTTAAAAAATTAAATAAGTCTATTATTACTCCTCCAAGTTTTATTTTGAATTTTTTTTCTTTGTTCTGTCTCCTTTTTTGCAACCACATGTTGTTAAGCTCTGCTGGATTCACTGTAGCTGCAGTTTGTTGTTGAAGAGAAAACAAATGCACTAATTATTTATAAAAAAATTTTTAAATTAATTGTCGCATCTTTTCAATAAATTATTAAACAACTAAATATTATAAAAAGCACATCATTTTAAACAGCATGAAAGGTATGAACTTAAGATACGGACTTCAGATACGGACTTCAGATACGAAACAGACTTCTGCAAATGATTAGATGATCAAAAAGCAAATGAGCTCTGTTACTTTAGTGGAGCTGGCGGTGCGGAGTCTGTCTGATGAAAGGACTAAACTGCTCTGTGAGGTTACCTTTGTACTTCTCTGGGCCATCTGGCGAGGTGGGGGTTGGGATCGGGTCAAACACACTGCAGTCCTTCCCGGTGTAGTCTGGATCACAGATACACTTCACCTCGTTACTGCACGTCTGCAGGACACAGAGGACGAACATAGTCAAAGCTTTATAAATGAGATGACGTTCTAAAGTCCAAATTTGAAACAAAGGAAGCTCCGAGGTGGGACAGATGGCGGTTGTGGACTCACCCCGTGGTGGGAGCAGATACGCAAGGATGAGGATCCAGGGCAGGTGCTGAGGTTGAAGGTGGTAACGGGGAGGCAGCGACGCTCCAAACACATCATGTTCGGCCCACATGGTGTCCCATCTTCCACATAGCCCAGATCCAAGCCATCATCCAGCACTGCGTGACCACCCCTGTGGGTCAGACAGTTATGTCAAATCATGCTTACCTAATATAATAATGTCTTCATGTGCAATCTTTTCCAAAAGGCTAATTTTCTGAGTGCATTCATCCACTACGGACAAAGAACTAAAATTTAAAAAAAAAAAAAATAGATGAAGCTGATATTTTTTCATGCCGAGGTTTTGAATTTCATCAGGCTGCCTCACCTGCAGTCCAGGTATCTGCTCTGATGGTGGATGGTCAGGCTGGTGACCTTTCCCTGCAGCTCGCCAAATCTCGGTCTGTCTGTCAGATTGGTGCAAAGCAGCAAACCACACAGAACATCCCTGATGCAGGAAACCGAGAGAAGATGGAACAATAAAAGCTTAAAAATATTCCATATAATCTAATTATAGGTCACAGTTCTGTTGTTATACACAGAAAGTTATATTCACTGACTGTTTATTGCACGGCACCCATCCCTGGCCACTGGAGTGTGGACCACAGTTTCCTCTCTCTGTGCCCTCAGAGTTCAGCTTTTCATAGCAAAATCTGTCAGCTGAGTCTGGGAAAAGAGAACAAACTCGCATTTATTACAGTGAGTGTTACAATTAACTTATTAAGAAGATGTAAAAACACAGAGGTTATGGCCAAAGAAAAGCGTTAGCATGAATAGCTATTAAAGGGCAATAAAAAAAATAAATCAAGAAATAAAGCTCATTATCAAATCCAAACCTACTGAAGCCCCACAGAGTCTTGCACTGGCTATCTCTGGTCTTGCAGCGACCTCCATAACAGCGACCCTGGCAGGGAAAAAGAGAGGAATTAAAGATGCAGAGCAGATAAGAGAGGGGGGGAAGAATGTGCTATTAAATATAACTGTAATTGAACTTTACTTGGCCATCTTCACACGTGTAGCCATCCAGTTTGTGGACATTATGGGGACACTGGAAGAGAAATAACATCATCTGCCTTTTTAGAGTCACTGTGGGTGTTAGATCTCTGAATTTCTCTGCAGGGTGCTCTTTTTCACCTGGCTCGAGTCTCCCGTGCAGGTCTCAGGAATGTCACAGTCATTCACAGCACTGCGGCACGTCACCCCTCTCAGCTCATACTGCAGCAGCAGAGAACACAAATGTGAGACATGTGGAGGAATGGTGCACGGAAAATGAGATGGACACACAGTCAATCTGTGCTATCTAGTTAGCTCCTCCAAGTCCAAAGCTGGTCTACAGCTGTGAGCTCTGTCAGCCTCCCCACAGAAGTCGAGCTCCATTTAAATATTTAATTTTGCCTCAGTTATGGAGGAAATAACAGTCCTCTGTTAATGAACCAGCAACACTGGCTGCACCTCTACCAAGATTTTATATCAGTTTGCACCATCGTAGCATTTCCAATCAGCCTGACGGAAATGCAACCTTATATTCTCAGATAAGGTATCAGCACAGGGATCTTGGGGATGGAAAGAATTATGGTTTAATGCATTAAAACAGCTTACCTTACAATCCCTGCAGCAGAGCCCATTGCTGCACATGGCATTATGGGTAAGAGTGCACTTTTTGCAGCAGTTGGCTCCACTCAGGGTGCACTCCTGCAGGGAAAGAGTGTTTTCTTTTAGGTCCTCACATCCCAAACTCATAACTAATACCTACACTTACAATCTAACACAGTATAAAGACAAAACTAGTTAAACCATCGTTGAATTAATTAGTTTATGCTCACCACCAGTGATCCACAGTCGCATTCCTCTCCAAGCTCTACATACCCATTGCCACACTCTGATGGGTCTAGGAGCTACGTGGGAAACAGACGGTAAAAACACATTTCTAAAAGGCACAATGTGAATCCATTCAGTCTATAGCAAGAGATGAGAGTTTTTCTTATATTTCTATCCCTACAAAAGAGATTAATCTTGACCTTAAGAGCCTCTGATAGTAACTGACTATCTCTCACCTTTGTGGGCTTGTTGAAGAGGCAGCTGCCTCCACCCTGCTGGAGGAAACGCAGATACTCATCTATACTACAGCGAGAGAACTTCCTTGGCAGGTAGTAGCTGATTAACACAAGAAACAGAAAATATTTAGCAATTTATCAATTAACTGAAAAATCTGTTGAAAATCAAAAGACATCTGTTTTTGCTCAGAATTCTTACTAAATGTACAGAAAGCTTAATTTATTGTTACCCTGTATCCTCCATGATACAGCCCAGCCACGGATCTGGACACCTGCAGTCACCTGGAGAAAAGAAAAACAAGCCTGTGCTGAAACTGAGGATGTGCTTGTTATACCTGAAACAGTGAGATGATGCGTTTGCTCAGTGATAAATGTATAAGAATAAGCTCAGTGGGCAAATTAAATGAGTGCTGTTTATTAGATTTCTTATGGTGGTGGAGGGATGATGATTTGGGCTCGTTTTAAAGCCACAGGATCTGATTATCTTGCAGTCACTGAGTCTAACATGGTCTCCTCTGTATGCCAAAGTATTCTAATCTCAAATGTGAGTCTTGTGCAAGGCTTTAGTTCAGCTCTACACTGAGTTTTACCAGCAGCTGTTCGCTCTTTGTTCCTTAGCATGCCGATGTTCTGACCAAGACTCTGAGACAATGTGATGGCCATAGGACCCACACTGCCAAACTGAAGAAACACACAATCAAACACGCTAATAATTATCCTCACAAATATCAATATTTAGAAGTTTAGTAGACAGTAGAGAGCACAAATGTCACCTCATTGATCCCTCCACCCCGAGTCAACGAGCAGATGCCCCCAATGTAGGCTGCCTCGCTGCGGCTGCTCATGAACGTCCTCCCACTGTGGCAAAGACAAGACTGTTAGGAGAGAAGGAGAGCAAGCCGGAGGAGGATGAGGACAAGAAAAGGAAGACTCACGAGAAGAGATGCACAGCATCAACGCGCTCCTTGATGCTCTCCTTCCTGTACTTCATGAAGTCACGCAGGGTGAGCAACGGGTCATCGCCGACAGCGACCCTGTTTTCAGACGACCAGGTTTCCATGGCTACCAGGACGATGCGAGTGTTGAGCTGCTCCTTGTAGATCTAAAAGAGATAATCAGCACGTGATTGTGCATCCTCACCTGGTATGTAATCAATCATTTAAGTGCCCAATTTCTGTGAACAGTTGCAGTAGACCCCTCTGAAAGGAAGAGGGTGCTGTGGGATAAGGCTGTGGACTAGTTCCTTCTTTATAATAGAGTACAACAGCTCAGTCTCGAAGAAAAATAGCTCGTCTTAGATGGTTCTGTCTATTCTTTTAATGACAGCTTCATGAAGCTGTGTAAATTAAATTTCCATATAAAATCTTTTGTCAAAGCTAAATTTGTCATGGTTTAGGTAGGAGGTCATTCAGTATTCATACATATTGGAGGAATATGCAAATCACTAATATTCCCAGTGCAGCTGGTTAAAGATGCTTCAGCTAGACCGTAACATGTAAACCATCTTTCACTCATCCTGGCAACGTTTCCAATGTAACCTTTTGCCGTCTACCTAAAAATCCCTGTCAGAGCTGGTTAACTCCAGATCAACCCTCCAGATAATTCCATCTGAAATCTTTGGATACAATCTGTTACGCTTAAATGTGCTATATTAATTCATATTTATGAATAATAATGATTTAAATTGTGCAATATTGCATATAATGGAGACAGTTGTATCCATCTACTTCAGTGGTGAAGAAGGAAGGCAACAGCTGGTTGCCACAGAAACCGTCACTGTTCCCAGCCAGTGAAGGGTTTCACAAGCTGAGGACAAAAGCATGGAGTGATTTTTTTTTTGCTCTTCAATTGGCTGTTTTAGAGGATAATCATATGCAATCAGCTCCATTCCACACACAGCAGGAAAAAGGTTTTTATATAAATGATACAAAAGGCTCACAGTGAGTGCTCTGAGGTTTCTGACTGTAAAGGTTCATCGCTTTACTCCGTTCATAATAAACATCTCCAAAATAATTCATCCTCCACTATAAGCACCATTTGTCCTACTTAAAATCTAAACATGCAACATTTTCACTTCTGTTTGATGTGCAATACTCTGCAAAAGTCTTGGCTCAGCCCTCATTTCTTCATATTTTAACAGGAAAATGGGAAATAAATGGGCCATTTATTGAAACATGTGCAAATACACATGCAAAAATAGTATAAAAGGTAAAAATAAAGTTTGAGAGTGAATATGATTATCTTAACTCTTCAACACAGGCTGAACTCTACTAGTCAAGCTTTCCTGTGATTTCTTTAAGTAGCCTTCAGAAATTTATCACCAGGCTCATTGAGGACAAAAAAAAAAGCTCCTCTTTGGATGTTGGCTGCTTTTTGTTCTATTCTGTCAAAAAAATTCCCATATTGCTTAAATAATGTTGAGGCCCACTCTGTGGAGGCCAGTCCATGACTGATGACTATCCAGGTATGCTTTTGCTGCACTGACAGTATGTTTGGGATCATTGTTATGCTAAGAATTTAGGCCACTGTCAATCAGAGTAAAAAAAAAAAAAAAAAAAAAAAAAAAAAAAATAGCTACAAATGGCTGTAGACACTCACTGTTGTAGCTCTCTCCACCTCCTCCGTACATACTGATCATATTTTTGGTTCAAATTAACAAGATTGAATTCATCCCATTTCTTAAAGACATGACTTCCACATACTGTGGCTACTTCTTTTGTCCTCCACTTTTCCATGCCAATCCCATTTTTCAGTTGGCAGCTCTTTGAGAATCACCTTGTTGGTGCAAAAATACTATTTTATGTCTGTCAAACTGATATTTTTGACACTTTTAATAGATTAAACTAAAGAAATTATAACAAATTATGTGCTTTAGCAACAGACTGCTAGTAACAACATGCCTAAAGACACCATTTAAGATACCTCTTTGGTTTTTTGCTAAGCTGTCATGTGTGTAGACACATCCCTTGATTAAGGTGCCATTTTTTATGCTTGAATGATTTATGGGTGTTAAACATTCCTCTCAAAAAGGTCAGATACATGAAAAAGAGTGAAAAAGCAGCCAATGTCCAAAGAAAACCTATTGCATTTGAGAAAAAGAAATAATAATGGACATGGCTTAAAAACAAAGTCACAGTAAAATGGCTTGTAGGACTTTCCCCAAATACAAAACGGCAGCTGTCCAACTCAGAAATGTTTCATCTGCCAGAAAAGCCTCTGAATGTGGCAGCAGCCATAAAGAAAGCTTGAGAGCCCCTGATTCAATATGAGGGAAGCCATGCTTAAAGAGAAAACAATCAAAACATCAAGAACTCAAAAACATTTAAAAACTTACAGATTTTTTGTTACATTTATACCATCTACGCCTGTCCTTTAAGCACTGAACATCAAAGGTTTTATCTGCTGCAGGGCTTAAAACTATTCTTATTAAAAATATAAAAATAAACTCCTCACCAAATCTGCCATGTTCACCACCGATTTAGAAAAAATCTTCGTCTGCGTGGTCGACCGGCGTAACTGCACAAACTAAAAAGAGAAGACCATGTTACTGCAAGACTCACAATCAATTATTATCACTCCTGTTACTCAAACAAGGCAAAAGAGAACTTGTGGGAGCTGCCGGGTTCACAGATACCAGTTCATAATCGTTGACCACCATCAGCTCGATGTACTTGGTCTCAGTCTGGACGGTGCGTTGGCCTCGCCTCACCTGGAAGAGGGCAAAATAAAATCCACAGAGCCAGACGTTTGAGCTTGCTGTCACTTTAACCTTGATACAAGATAAACAGACAGAACACCACAACACACACACACATCACAAAACCAGCAGGTGGAACTATTACTCACACTGCATGCGTGCACACATGCTGACACTGATGAAACTCTAGAGTGTGTCCTTGAAAAGGCAACACAACATGGAGATCATTCATTCATAAGCAGATTTTAGTTACTTGTGCCTGAAAAGATCGACTTCAGCGTGAGCATGATTGCTTTAGATGTTTGATAGAAAGAAAAAAAATGGCTCTGAAAAATAAATGTGCTCAGGTGGGTTTTCTTTGTTTTTTGTTTTTTTAAATACTCAGACCTAAGTACAGCATGTTGAGCAAACAACTGTCATCACATTTAGATTCTAACTTTATTATAGTGTGATTAGTCCAGAGAGCACGAGACTGACTTATCTCAACTGAAACCAGCTTTGCACTCATGAAAGAGCCCATTGATCACAGGTAAAAATGGGGTTTGCTGCCACTGAAGGTCATTTTTTAATTTGTAGTACTTTGGATAATGTTGAAAGATGAAAAGTTACAGGCAAAAAATCATTTTATTACAGTTGTTTTTAAGTCTGCTCTGAGTTAGCCTGAAGGATGCATACAGACATCTGTGCAAAGCCAAACATTCACCCTGTGAAGGTAAAATTAATGAGGAACCATAAAGGCTGTCGCCCAGACAGACATCTCTTCAACTTCACACCTTCACTTCTTTGTACGAGTCTACAAGTCAAAACAGAGTTCAAATTTATTCCAGAGGTGTTGCCTCAGAATTTCTCTCTCTTTTTTTTTTTCCTAGGACTGTTTTTAATCAGAATTAAAAATGAGTCATATCATCATCTGACTTATTTGTAAAATATTAATTTCTCCTCACTGATGATTCTCTGTTGGTGACTCTCTCAGCATTGCTGCTGCCAACATGATCCCAGCGGGCCAACTGTGTGTTTGGAGGTGTGTGTGCAGATGAAGAATCAGAGCTTGAAGGAAAACTGACTTGTCTTCTTGAGCGTCGAAGACCTTCTGTGAGTATCGGCTTTTCTTCGGTAGACCAGTTGACTTCATCGCTTAGCTCGCCATCCTCTTCGCTTTGCCTGCGTGACTGCATCTTAGCCTCTGTGCTGTTCATGGAGCATCCTGCAACACATAAGCAGACACCACTGAGAGGGAAAAGTGGCTGTTATCATTCCAGTGATGGATGCAACCATGTATTTTAGTCCAGTGATCTGCAGGAGAAATCAATATCAGAGCTCGTGGTAGGGAGAGCAGAAAAAAGGGGAGCGCATGAGCACAAATGGAGAGAGTTAGGGGTGAAGAGGCACAGAGGAACAGGAATGAGCGGGGAGGTGACTCCAGAGAGGAAGAGTAAGGGACAAATGGGCGAGGTGGAGAAGGAACGCAGCCAAATGAGACGTTTAGGAAGGGCGTGGAGGACAGATGGACAACCTGAGGACTCTGAACGTGAAGGGAGTGAAGAAGCAGAACCAAACAGGGGCTTGCATTACAGAACATTTGACTGCATTAGATAACTGTCAAGGACAAAAGTGTCGTCTCCAAACAAGGAATAGCACCAGCCTTTGAGGTTTAGTAACAAACTGCGTCTCGTCAGGGTTTCATCAAAATAAGATCCAGATTTTTAAATGTATCTTTTTCCCCACCACTAACAGCTCCTCATAGTGAATTTCTCTATCATTAAACCAATGAGAGCTTATATGAATACTGACATTTGGAAATTACTGTACAAGAAAAAAAACGAGAGGACTTACCTGGACAGGGAGGTGGAAAAAGGTCAGTGTTAGGCATTCGAAACACAACGTGGTCATTGTTCTCCTGGAGGGCGACAGGGAAGAACACAGAGGGAGAGGAAGATGGAAACAATTTAATGAATGTCAATTTTTTTCTGTAGCTGAAATGCAGCAAGGGAAGCCAACAAAGAACAAAGAACCACACACAAGCAGCCAGTCTTTTTCTTGTTTTGTCTAGTTTACTTTTTTCACTAATCAGCAAAATCCTTATTTTAAAAGAAAAAAAAATATTATCAAGGGCTGAAAAACTGCCTGAATCTTCTTTGCAGAGCCAACTGGTCTCAAAAAAAGAGGAGACGTAGAAACAAAAGGTGCAAAAGTAAATGATGCTCAATCATTAAATGATTCTAAAAATCTGGAGAAATCTGTGGGGAAGTTTCCCACCCCACAATTAGTCCTGGATGCCTGTGATCTTCATACCCTCAACCAGCACTGCATTAAAAACAGATATGAGTCAGTTAAAGAAATCACTGCATGGGCTCAGGAACTCTTCCAGAAATAATTGTGAGCACAGTTCATTGTGCCATCCACAAATACATATTAACACAGTCCTCAGGACTAAAGAGGAGCGGGACCTCTTTAGTTGTTATTAGTACTCAGTTCAAAAGCCTGCATCCCTGATGCTATAGGAGTGCATTAGTGCCTATGGATTTGGCAGCTTGTACACCTAAAAAGGTATATATAGGGTTTAGAGCAACATATGCTCCCATCCAAATGGCGTCTGTTTCAGTGAATGTCTTGCATATTTCAGCAACACAATACTAAATCACATACTGCATCCATTAAAACAGCATGTCTTTTCAGTAGAAGGCCTAACTACAGCCCAGACTGCTGAGCAGCTAGAATCCCATGTCAGGCAAATATTTGATCTCATTACTCTTCCAAAACTCCAGCAACTGCTCTCCTCAGTTCCCAGATGTTTATGGGATGCTGCACAGAAGTAAACATGTTCTTTTATGACCAGGGAGGAATTGAGCTTCAATCAGGTACTCAGAGGACCTGTGCTTATGTGTATATGTCACTCATCTTGGGATTTATGTGTCATAATTTTTAATGTTAAAAAAAAAAAAGCAAAAAAAAAAAATTCAAAGTGAACCAGCAGCCGGTAGAGATTTGGAATAAGTGGAAATCTAAGCCTTGAAAACCTGTACTGGGATTTGATCGACAGACGTGAAACTGCAGAAAGCATTCAGTTAATGGATCTTAATGCTGCTGAAGTATTAAATATAGTTTAGAAAAACATATGCTTAAATC
Source organism: Maylandia zebra (assembly GCF_041146795.1). Lineage (NCBI taxonomy): Eukaryota > Metazoa > Chordata > Actinopteri > Cichliformes > Cichlidae > Maylandia > Maylandia zebra. Next base: position 18,061,340 of record NC_135174.1, on the reverse strand, counting down.
ATAGGAAACATGAATGGACTTCTCATTGTGAACTTAAAGCTTCTGTGTGGAAAAAAAAAAAAAAAGTAGAAAGTGCTGATGCATATTTAATCAATCACAGGGCTGTCATAATGGCAGCAACTCCACTGGACACAGTGGTACACTTGAGCTGGGGATAAATACTTTATGAAAATGACCCATTTGAGAGAGAGCTGAGGAGAGAGGAAGAGAGAGAGTGAGGGAGTTTGAAGATGAGCTGAGAGGCTATTGATTCATCTCTCCAGTCTATGTAATTGAGCTGTACTGCGATCACTGAGCCTTAATGGAAAAAATTAAAAAAAAAGGCTCAGCCTCTTCCTCTCTAAACACTTTTATCCCACTCACATCAGTCACTCTGTTGAATCTCCATTTATTTTAAATGCAACTCTTTTAAGATCAAAATCTGAATATTTGTAAAGGGCCAAACTTTATTTTTGTCAACTTTTCCTTTGCTCACCTGCCTCCAGCAGATAATCTGCTTCTTTTCAGACACTGGAAATGTTTCCGTGGTGGTGGATTGTGTGTATATTCAACACTTTCCACTCAGAAACTCAGAGATAGAGTAACACTGACGGTAAGTTATGGAGAGCGGAGATACTGTGAGAAAGTGAGACCTGACAAAGCAGCTCCCAAACATGATTCAAAGTCCTCTACTGAAAGAGAGTCTATTACATGTGGCCTGCTTAAATAAATATATAAATAAAAGTGAAAGAAAAAATATGAACGCATTGTCTTTTCACATCTTTTCATGGCGTCGCCGGAAGTTACTTACCGCTCCAGTGCCAAGAGGTTCGATCCCGTAAGAGAAGTTCCCGTCAGAAAACATCCCCCTAAATAAAACAAAACGATCATGTATGATAATTGCTTCACCACTTCTTTTCTAAAATGTGTTTCTATTTATCAGAAAACAAATAGAAAGGTGGATCGGAGGAAGGTGAGACTTATTTATTTTATTTTAAACATAAATGACCCTTCAGTCTTTAATCTTGGTTCAATAATGTTGAGCTCCAGGCTCTGGGGAAGCAAATCCATAACTGCTAATGTTCTACTGTAGATCTATGTTTTTATTTGTGGTATTGCATTGTGGATAAAAATCCAATCACACTTTTCTGCTTTCATAATTAGTTAAAATTATGAAAGCAGAAATGATGAAGCCTCCAAAACCCCAGCAGAGCCTCTACCGTGTTTTATAGATGGCTGTAGAACAATGTTCCCTCTAATTTTTCATGTGTCTGAGCAAACACACAAACTCCCTGAGCAGACACTTGGACCACTGTGAGCAACAGCAGACGTGTGCACTGTGGTCACGCCAGCATCGAATCCATCCAAGTTACATGGTTTATTAAAATAATCAAATTACAGCATTTACATTTATGTTAGACTACTTTTAATTAACTGCTTTAGCCCACTTACAATGAAAATTAAAAAAAAAAAAATCTTGTTCATGACCTGTGTAGTATGTTAACACTACTGAAGGTAAAAATAACTCAAACTCCAATTCAGCAGTCGCCTCATTGTTCTGACACACACAAAACTATTGACTACACTACACACTAACTACACAAGATTTGCGCAAATCTCTCACATCTCAAAACACGCCGTCATTCCTACAATTTCCCCCTTCCTAAACAATAAATGCCATGTTGCCATACCATTTTTTGATTGGTCGACATGGTACATTTTTCGACCAATAGGAAAGGGTGGGGGTTTTTTGGTTTTGTCTTTGCTCACAGGCTTTCGAGCGTTTTCCTTATAAAACGCCGTTTTTAACGTTTCTTCCTGCAGTAAATATGAACAACGATCGTATTCAGGAAGAAAACCAAACATTGCATATATTTATATCATAACTCTGGTTTTACGTGACCTATCAACACAATTTAAAAACTGGTATAAAGTCCACTCTTTTTCCGTCAATTGTTCCGTTTGTCCTGCTCACACCTCCAGTGGTTGTACACGTTGTCATTAACGTGGCTTCACTCTTTTTTAATTTGCATTTATCACTCAATAAGATTAGTTTCCACTGATTTTCAGGCCGTTTCGTGCATAATTTGGCATAGAAAGTCTGGCTCATTCGAAGCAAATATAAAGAAATGTGGCTCAAGACTTTTGCACAGTATACTGGTGTGTGTGCAATTGGGTTTGATTTTAAACAATTAAAATCATTGCTTGGGTTCTCATTTGTTGTAGTGACTTAATCTGAAATGTAGCCCCACAGCGTTGGACTCACTGCAGGCCGTGGCAGGTTGACAAAGCAGCCCAGGACCCCGGCACTCCTCGTATTCGCCCGTGGTAGAAGCAGTGCTCCCCTCCCTGAAACCAAACAAGAGGTAATAGTGAGACACTGATACTGTCATCATCCAGTAACATGTACATGTCAAATTTCAGAAAATGAAGCCAACACCGTCTGCGAAGCCCTCGATGCCACTGATCTTTTGGCCCATATATACATAGGTAGGTATTTTCTGTCAGCGTGAGGCCTATGATCAACCAGGAGGGTTGTCTGAAGGAGATCAGTGACTACTGTATGATTTGGTGTCTGGGGAAACCTACACCTGCTGCAGCTGCTACAGCTGAGTAGAGTTTCAGCAAGGGAAAGGAAGTGTGCATAACAGAGTGTGAGTGGGTATGCATCAGAATTTCCTAATTCACTGGAAGATAGCGTCAACTACAGCTATCTGAAGCACAAAATTCATTAAAGTCAAGGTTGAACCCATTTAAGTTGAAAATGAACAGGTGTTTTATAAGGAACTGCTCAAGTCCATCAGCTGGGAAGTACACAGGATCTCAAACTGTACCCATCACTCACACAGACACCTGACATGGGCATATTAGACAGACACAACGTCAATGATGTATTAGTTCACATGCCTCTTGATCCATTACATTTCACAGGTTACTGTAATGTGTAAAATACAGAAAGAAAGTGATATGCTTTTCTGTCATTTTGTGGCTGTAATGTACAAATTACCGTAATGAGAATTAAAATCCACCAAGAAGACTTAAGACTTACAAGCGATCCTATCCAGAACAAATGAATCTTGTCGATCACCAAATGATGAACTCCTTCCGTTCAGGAGTATCATGACTTAGCACTTTGCTAATGGTAAATGGACTCAAAGCACTTCCTACTACAAGTCTTATTCACACTAAGCACACATATATTCATACACTGTTTAAATAAATGCTTAAGCAGTTTAGCTCAAATTCACATGCACACTCTCTGATGGATGCATCAGGGGCAACTCGGGGTTCAGTATCCTGCTCAAGGATAGTTTAACACATAGACCGGAGGAGCTGGGGATCAATTCGCTGACCTTCCGATTGTCAAACAACCCGCTGCACCACCTGAGCCACAGCTGCCATGAATATGGAAGTTAATATTGTTCAGTACATCAGGCACAAGTCTTAATAAAGGTTACACCGTGAAAACATGCTTTTAGTACTGATGGTTTAAGTTTTAAGTTGACTTTGTGCTAAGCTAGCCGTTATGCTAGTTGTTTGAGACAACTATGAAAAGTATTTTTTCCCTTTTTGGCTCCGTATAAATGTCAGTGATTGCAGATGTCCTGGACATATGCTGTGGTTGTGAGCAGAGCAGCCCCACCAACCGTTCTGTTTGCAAGCGGCATACAATGAGAAGAAAGTTTAAAGGAAGGGACAGTAGCAGGGTATGCAGCAGAGGGTATTTTAATGAGGAGAAAAGCGGTCACTTCATGGAGCTGCTTTGAAATGCAACTCTGGAAAGAGAATTAATGAACTTGTCATTTTAAATCATGTGTATACATTTTTTTTCTGCTAAAAATAATTATAAAAAAGCTATTTTGAATTGACCCTAAAAATCACAAGAACCTTTTTACCCCATTGTAAAGAATGCAATGATTTAATAAACTGAAGATAATAATGTCTCTAATTTCTTAATGCATGTTCATAAAATTAGAGACTTCAAATTTGGAGCTTGCAAGAGAGATGGAAAAAAAGGTTATATTAACACAACAGAAGCAGAGATATCTGATTTTCAGTCACTGGATCCTACATATTCAAACATGCAACTTTAAAGTGTTTCTCCAGACAGTCTGCCTGATAGACCTATACATTACACACCATCTATCAGTCAGCTGACACCACTTAATTTTGTTGATTCATCTGGAAAAATCCCCCCCAAAACTACAGACAGAATCTACAAGAGCTACAAAATAAAAAAGGTTCTAAAGGCTGATGAACTGCTTGTATGCCCCTCTAATAAAGGATAAAATTAGCTCTGATAATGAGTGACTGTCTCAATCCATAGCCAAGTTGGCAGAACCACTGGAAGGAGCAACCTGTACACCTCACTGCCAGGTAACTCCACCTGATTATTCATAATCGCCTAAAAGGATCCAACTGAACGATCATGTTTTGGACGTAGTGTTTGTAATCTGCGTCTCGCAGTACAGGAACGATCAGATTACGACAATCTGAGAGGAGACTGGCTACTGTCAGTCAAGTGACACGAGCATGGTTTTAAATGTGCGAGCTCAAAAAAGTTGAAGGAACAAAGAATTTCACAAATAATAATCATGCATGCTTTAACAGAGACAATGGAAATTAAAGTTAGGTGTTTTGTTTGCAAATACCTGGAACTCAGGTGTGCGTGTGTGCGCGCGTATGCATGCATGTGACTGCGAGAGAGTCAGTTTCAGGTGTTTGTAATGAACCCCAATAAGTCATGTCTGCTACCCGATCCTGTTGTCATCCAGCACGGCCGACAGATCAAAAAGAAAAAGGGGCAACTTGGAGCTGCTGTTCTTCATGCTTGGCCGACCTTTATCTGAGCTCCAGCTCAAAGCTGAAAGCTCACAGAGAGATCCTGTCATGTCTAAGTTATCTCTCAGACACATGACATCCTTGTTACTTTTCAAAGACAAAGGGCATGTGTAATGTATTTTAACTGACACCGAGTATTACTTTCACTGCAAGGTCATTTCAACTGATCTTCTCGAAGGTGGATTAAATCTTCACAGGTACATCTGCACACACAGTCGGGCTACTGTTGATGACAAATTAATGATCAGTCTGGTTGTCTGTCAGCTACAAAATCATCATTCAGTCCAAAGTCAGTCACACGTGTCTCTTTTATCCCTCGCCACACATGAGCTTTATATGAGGCTCGCTCTCTTGGAGCAGAATGCTGTCTGGCATTTTATTCTGATTCAATTAAACCAAAGAAGGAATGGAAACTGCTAACTCTTAAAGGCCAACAGTTACGTGTGATTAAACTAAGATGAGGTCTCCATGTAAAAAGTTGTAATCTCATAGTGTTCTGACCAGATTTATTCAAGGCTTCAGAAAAGACATTAGCTTAGAAAAGTTCTGCATCAACGTAACTAAACTATCTCGGCGTTGTCTTCACGAAACCATAGAAACACTATATATAAATAAAATTTAAAGGAAAGAACATGTCTAGGGTGGGTCCACAAGGTTAGCCATTTTATTATACTGCATGAAATGTTCCTCCCACAGTCCAAATACATGCATTTAATAGGGTATGGTCAGCTGGTGATTCTACATTGCTGGGACTCTTATTCAGATTGAGTTCAGGTTATTGATGCAGCCCTCCACAACAGTCACAGTTTCTCATGCAGATCACTACAACCGCCCCATGAAAGACTGGGACTGCACCAATAAGCTTAAAAAAGGCAAATAATTAATTTTAATATTGAGCGAAAGTGAATCCAGGTTATTAGAGAGGGATTTCACAACAGCCACAGTTTCTCATGTGGCCTGCTGGGAAAAATTACGGCCTAACTCCTCCCCTATTTACAACACCATAAAAAAATCAGTCAGTCAATCATTTTCATTCGACAGCCAACAGCACGAAGAGGCCAAATAATGCTGTAGCATGGGCATGTACTAAGCGCAACTTGGGCGTTTCACTCACATGTAAACATCATGGTAGTGCTAAAAGGAAACATGAGAAATGCCGACTTCACTGGCAATAATAAGCTAATAAGGAACAGCAGCTTGCTATATAGATTTATATCCAAAATTAAGGCTGTGAAAATCAACATTAAACTTTTACACTGATATATAATTTCAGAGATCAGCTCAAAGCTAACAACAATAAATTAAACAGTGCTTCCATCCAGACATTAGAGTAAGTCCCAGTATTTTTATGAAGCTTATTTACATGCGGCATCAGTTCTAGTCTGTCGAGGACTAAAAGAACATTCATCATTCATACCGAATAGTGAAGCAACTCACAGCACTTAGCAAGTTAATAAATAAATAAAAGGTAGGATTACGAGACTAAATGGAGGAAATCAAATTGCCTGACACAGCAGGCACACACTGACTGTCAAGGACTGAGGATGCTTTTCAGAGTTGCACTTCACGTGATGTCCACTCACTCTTCCATTTAAACCACACTGAAATTTTATTAGTGCTGGAAGGACAGCGACAAGTGAACTATGACGTTAAAACCGAGAAATTGTATGAATGAAAAAGGAAAAGAAAAAAAACAAAACTGCTTGCACTCACAAATTGAGACAGTCATGTCCTGCAGAAACAACCGTACTGAACTTGACATAATCAGCTGTAACAGAATTAGAAAAGCTTGATGTCTGGACTCAGCATTGTTCAGAGTCTGAGAGCAGTGGGTGGGTGGCGGGGTATGAAATAATAGGTACTAATGTAAAGTGAAAAAGAGGACTGGAAAGAACAAAAGCATTACGTTTTAGAGTATTTAAAATCATGAGGAAAAACAATTTCCTCCAGATACGTTAAGCATCTGGTGCTGGCAAGAAGAGACAATTTTACAGTATTAGGAGAAACATTAACCGACTTAAGAAGAAGGAATGCAAATCAATCTAGAAGACTCCCCATTTCTCCCTGTGTTTCAGAGAAGCTAATTCATCAGTCTTCAGGGTTCATTTCACATGCAGTGTTGCTAGCTGATAGTCTGTCGTAGCCCGTTGTGCATTAATCAGTCTGGCAATTATATCACCATTTTATTACGACAATTAGAGTAAAACAGCACATATCAGAGTGAAGTTAAATGAAATTTCCCATTGACAACCCATTTGTTTTCAGGTGAACACACTAACCCAGCACAAGGAAAAAAACCTTTAGTAATGGTTGATAATAAGTTTTATTTAAAAAAAAAAAAAAAAAAAAATCTGCTGGCAATGTTAGAACTCAAAAACGCAGCTCATGTCAATTCCAACCATCGTTATTCATAATTTAATTTCTCTGTTAGCTGTGTGTCACTGAGATTACATCTGAATGAGACAGTCACCAGCTCAGCAGAATAACCAGGATCCACAGGGGCCAATGAGAAAAAGGTGACACACAAAGACAGGCAATTTACTGGCTTCCCTGTAAAACTAAATAAATCAGTATAGAGCAGATGGAAAGGGGAGGGGCCTGCATGAACGTTCTTAGTGCTGCTTGGAGGCAAAAAAATGAAGCAGTTAAGACATAGAAATCTAGTGACTAAATTAATCTGACAAAAGTACTAATTAAATTAACATTTTAGATGTTTTTTTTAACATTTCATAACATTTATTGACTACAGACCAGACGACTACTACTACTACTAATAATAATAATCCCGCCTTATGTATTATAATTTATAAAGGGTACCAAAAAAAAAAAAAAAATGGTGGAGCCGCTGGACAAAATAAGAAAAAAAAAAACAAAACAAAAAACGAATACATTTTTTACCATATTCATAACTCTTTTATGGGCTTTTCAATAACAATAAATGGCATTAAACCTGTTTTTAATCTAAGTGTATTTCTAGATTAAATTCTAATGTGATTATTTTACGGTGTTCCCCAGGGATCTATTACCGGGCCACTATTAATCAAATTAGTGCAGTAATTATTCAACTCCATTTCTCTCATTCCGTGCTCAAATTGGATTATTATTATAAGAATTGTAATTTTAACATAGTTGGTAGGAAAAAAAAAAAAGTGTAAACATGTAAGGTCTGTCAGACTTTGTATCTTTGGGGTCAGCAACATTACCAAAACTCAATTATTAATATTATTATTTTTAATAAAGTCAAAATCAAAATTATAAATTGAATCTTTAAAAAAATACCCAAAACACTTAGAGTATGACATAAATTTATTTATGGAATACTGAGTCATTTAAAAAGTGATAAATGACATCAAACTAAGAGAGACATTGGTCTGGCTGTGTGGTTAATTTAATGATCTTACTTCATTTTGATTAGTGAATAGTGTTTCATATTGAGACCATTGATAAATCTTTATGCCTCCTTCCTGCACTATTTAATTATTTGGCCTTTTTATTTCTTTGATTTTAACCCGTTGAAATAATCTTCAAATGTAATGTCTGTGCCCGGATTATCCAAAGGTCATGGCAGAAGGTGGCTGTAAAATCTGATTTAATCCTTTCTGGAAATGCACATGATTTGAATTCCCCTCATGACACAAAGTAGGCCCACACTGGTACTGCTGCTGTCTGCTGGTTTCCATGGCAACCGTCTACCAATTGGTCAGGTGGTTCTTTGGCAGAGAGGATACAGACAGAGAGACACCGTCTCGCAGAGGCTGTCGAGAGTCAAGCTGTCTGCCCGTCTTGGATTTATTAAAGGCCATTTTGCTCAAATTTATAATTCATGACAGAGAGGGCCATGTCAACAATCTAACCATCAGGGCTCATGCAGCTGTAGCCAGAAAGGTGTTTTTGGACACCTTTCCACAGGTCCAGGATAACGTGTGGACCTGATAAGCTGAAGAGTTGTTATGGAACAACACATCTGGGCTAGCACATATTTTGCAGTCATTTACACTTATTTCTAGACGTTCAAACACATGCTTTTTAGGCATTTCTGGACTGGACAAAAAAAAATAACGTTGTGTCACTCAATTACTGATTCTGCTTGGTTTAATTCAGGTGGAATACTCAAAACTGGGATGGAGAACCATAATGTTTCTACAAACAGCCACAAAAATCATTTTCAGCCTCAATTGTTTGATGTGAGAGCGTTTACTGTCAAAGCCATTGTCAGCAGGATGTTAGTTTGCTAGGTTGCAGGAGGTTGAAGTCAATCCCAGCTGACACTGGGCAGTCAGTCACATGGCCGACACAAAGACAGAAAAGAGTCATGCTCACATTCACACCTAGTACCAATTTGGAGCCATCAAAAAACCCAACCTCCAACTCCTTGGACTGTTTTTTTTTTTTTTTAAATTTCAGGGCAGGTGTAACTACGATTATTATTAATTATGAACACATTTGCCACGGTGTTAAAACTGTTTCTGTAAACCTACCATATTCTGTGACAGCTGGCCATCTTCCTCAAAGTGACGCTCGACATAGTCTGTAGACAGCAGATTGCTGGAGTGTACAGATTGAGAAATATTAGGAGCAAAAACAACAAAAAGTGCTTAGAAATGCTTAAAAAAAAGGACCTAGTACTGAAGTAATTCTTTTACAAGGGTTTCATAGAAATAAATAAAATCAGTGTCACAATAAGTATTAATAAGTATTAAAAGAGGTGTGATGTGACTTGTTGTGACTTAAACCTCACTACAATATTAGGACACTTTACTTCAGTGTATTGCTTGACTAGGTCTGAATATGGCTACACCATCTGTTATTTATCAATGTTTAGCCAGCACCCACTTCGTGTAATATGATGTGTGAGTCTGAACATAGTTATGTCAGTAATTGCAGTGAACCACTTAAAGTGATGTTTAATGGACCTGAGGTAAGCTTTGCAGGTGTGCGGTGACTTACTGGTTGAGCTCCAGGTCGAGTATGAAGGCTGTACCAAAGGCTTTTACCAAGAAGCTGCTCTGGGCCAAATGGATGGGCTAAAAGAGAGTGAGGGAAGGGGAAGGAGGAAGGAGTGAACACCAAAGAAGACATAAATACTGTAAAGAAAATGACGGCTGCAGTTAATAACTGAATTTAAAATCATTTCTCATTTATGGTGCCTTAAAGAGAAACAGTCTGGAACACTGCAAACATCTGATCTTAATTTCATCACTCTCAACATACATACATAATACTCTGTACACAATTTGTGCTGCCCTGTAACCCCCCCCCCTTTTGATTTTATACCAACAAATACTAACATAATAAAACTGATATTTTATGATCATTTTACAACAACACGCTAACGTCAGTCTGGTTTTATTACAATGTAACAGCATCAGTCTGTTGTAGTGTTGTAGTTCCACTGTGACGTTCTAACACAGTGGCCACAATACTCATGGCCATTGATCAATGCTCTTTGAGGAGTAGTTGTAATCAATGGTCATGACAATTTGCATATTAATGAACAAGAAACTGACCTCACAAACCATTGTTCGCGAGTGTTGCTAGTTTCAGTCATTAAGCAAATGTACTCTTTCTAAGGCTGGGGAAACCTGCAGTCAGATACGACTGAATGAGTCACTTGGATGAGTGATGAAAAATTTTTTCAGCGGCTTTCTCCCACTGAAAACGTTACATCCAGATGAACAGAATCAACTCTTTGGGATAGTTAATAGAAAAGTTTTTACTGCTTTTCACATTTGGTGTGACCTAGACCCAATTTTCACCCAAATTAAATCAGTTGTTTTGTATTTACCGTCACACAAAATTTTAAATGACATCTTGAAAACTGTGGATGTTAGCCTGCTAACAAACAGACAAATCAGACAAACAGAACAGATTTCATGCTCCCTTCCTTTGGGCAAATCCAGCTTTTATGAAGCACACAGCAAAACACTTGTCTCTGTAGTCATTAAGTCATTACTCTGACTTTTAAGAGTCGACTGAAAATGAGGCCAACCACGCAGGGCAAATGAACCAAAACACAAAGCTCAAGCTAAAAGATGCTGAAGCCATCTTCCCTGTGGTTTCATCACTACATCAGTGGACACTGTCACTGCCACATTATTTTGGGGGGGGAGGGGGGGGGAGAACCCCACTCTATTGTATAATTACATCAGGTATTCTTCAAGTCACCATGTGAAGTCATAGCCATCATTACTGTTGTAGAGTTGTTTTTTTATTTAATGAGAACCCAAATCAGTTTGAATGCTTCTCAGCTGATTAGCAGTGTGTCAGTGAAAACAGAAGCTGCCATACTGCGCTAATCATGATGGGTTTAAAAAAACAACAACAAAACAAACCCAAATGCAATGTTGCTAAGATCTTAAAGATCTAATTGCTCTCATAAACATAATTCTGCTCGTTCAGGAGAGCCTCTCGAGTCACAAATGTACTCCTTTGGATGAGGGAACGTTCTCAACACCGCAGAGCGGTGGCAGCATCTGAGCCAGTGTAGCACATGTGCACATTATTCTACCCAATTAGGAGAATTGGATGAATATTGGATCTGATCCGACCAACTAATTAGCTGACCTCTACATTTGCTGATCTTTTAGTAACGTGTGCTGATGTCAAATTTAGTGTGCAGTATGGGCATTTTTCTTCTTTTTAACTTTAAAAATATGGTCAAAATCTAACGCAGACACTTTTTGCTGTTTCACAAATTCACCTCGGAGGGTTTTACATTTCAAACGAAAGATGATACCTTATAGACCCTGGATAGAGACTAAAACTTGCTTACAATAAAAGGATTATCCTTATAAGTAGAGCGGATATGCAGCAGAAGCTATAGGTGGCAGAGGAAATATAAGCAGCAAAATTACAATACGAATATCCTTTTTTACGAATGTTTTCCCAGAGGAGACATCTTATCCACCCAGCGGCGTTTGGATAAAATTCTGTGCTGAGGGCTCACTGTCTCCATCTAACCTTGCTCCAAGGTGAGCCCAATCCATATTAAAAGAGAGTTCTGTAGTAGCTCCCGTCAGTGCTCACTGGCCAGCAGCAAGGCAGGTCTCATTAGTAATACCCTGCACTCTCAGCAAACCACTTAGTATCAATCTAAACCTCCACTGGGTCCATATACCATACAATAAAAGACCACAACGGGGCTTGTGAGCAGCAATACAAATGCTCCATTAGCACTCTCACTATTATATTTTTCTTATTTAAATTTTGATCATAATTCAGGCCACACTACAGTTTAGTTTCACACGTTACATTGTTGTCCACAGATACAAATGGACCCACAGTTTTTTAAAACTCAGTACTTGCACCAGACTATACAGTCACACTAAAAAGGTTTTACGTACAAGGGAATAACAAAAAAAAACAAAACTAAAATAACTTAGCAGGTCTAAAAATTCAGTAACTACAACCTCAGATGAACTGAGAAAAACAAAACAAAAAACATAACATTAGACTAGAGTGGAGACGTTTGGCCGTAATGCACAAAAACCAAACACAGCATATCAACACTAACACCACATACCACAAGCACAGTGGTGGAGGGGTGATGATTTGAGCTTGGACATGAGGCAATGAGTCGACCGTGAACTCCTCCGTATACCAAAATATTCTGGAGTCAAATATAAGGCCATCGGTCTGGCAGCTAAAACTTGACTGAAATTGCATCAAAATGACAATGACCCCAAGCACAGCAACAAATCTACAATAGAATGGTGAAAGAGATCAACACTGAAGGTGTTACAGAGATCCAGACCTCAAGCATGACCTTAGGAAAGCTGTGCATAAATGAATGCCTGAACTTCAATGGACTGACCTACCATTGTAAAGTTAGGTCAGTTAAGTTATTGCATCTAAAGGTGATTCTACAGCAACTGAATCCTGGGGTGCACCTGGTCTTTCCACACACTGCTTCTCCATTTTGGCTTAGTGTTTCTAAACTGGTTTTATTATGTCCTCATACGCAAAACCTTAGAACTGAGAATGACTGTGTGTACTGTTACTTAAAGTGGAGCTTTACTCATTAAAAATATTCTCATACTTTCACTGGATATGAGCACTGGATTTCATAGCTATGACTCACAGATCAAATAAGAGTTTTTCATTAGGAAGGCCCACATTGTCCAAAGTCAAACTCAGAGCATCAGGTCACAAGTGCGATCAGCACTTTTAAGACTTATTTTTGGCTTTTATTGGCAGCACAATAGCAGACAGGGAAGCAGAGGAAATAACATACAGCAATTGTAGCTACATTTTGTACCCACAATTGAAAACCGCCCTATTGTAAGTTTTAAACTGGCCACTTGATCTGAACGCCAGCATTAACGTTTTTCTAAACTGGGAGAAATCCCAGACTAAAATCTTTTTTCCAGTTCGTAATTACAAATTTAAAGCTGGGGACAGTTTTACAGCAACATTAAGGGGAGTCTGCAAAGCTTTTCCTTGTTTTTGGTTTTTTTATGCTGTGTATATACTTCAAATACTCACGTCAATGTGTGTACAGGTAAGAGACTAAAGGTCAGACTTCACACGGGTCTAAACATAGCAGCCCCGTCCACCTGGTGTTCAAACCTTCTATTTGAGAAGGGCAACCAGCTCAAAGTGTGGAGCTACACCTGCACGATTCAGACAGTTGATGAACTAAAGGGATGCACAGCTGCCTGGTATAAGTTAAATAAAGATTATTTTGAACTGAGAATCATGCAAAGCTACTTTGGTAGAGCCCAAGACTGAAAATATGAAGCTGGATACAGGAATAATAGGCCCACTTTAAATCCTTACGATGCATAATCACAAAAAACAATCACTGTGCAGCGATCGGCAGCTAGCACAGTGTAAAGTAAGCCTGCTGATTGCATCTCATATCTAAATTCAAGTCTAAGGGCACCTCTGGTATCAGCAGAAAGAGATCACGAGACAACACGCTGACCACAAGGGGCACATCAAGGTCAAACCCATGTCATATCCACTGACCTGACAGCCGCTGACTGACAGCGTTTACAGCAAAGGCAACAAAAGAGGACAGGTAGAGGTGTGAAATATCATCTGATGAGGCCGAAAGGAGCAAAAGGCTGAAGTTGAGGGGGTGGGATGTGTTTTATCTGCCTTTTTAATACCCTGGTGTGTGTGTGTGGGGGGTGGGGGTGTTAAAGAATGGTGTAAATGTGACAGACAGATGACTTCAGGAGAGAAGGCATAGAGGGAAAAACAAGCTTGACAGAGAGCAGATTTATTACACAGTTTCCATCTTTTCTCTGTAGCAAATAGCAAAGGTTGGTTTACACTGTCAGTGTCCAGCTTTATGCACAGTAAACTAATCTGAAATTAATACAGCCTGGTTACATATCATGAAGATGACCCACATCAGCAAAACTATAACTAAAAATGTGAAAATTTTAATTTCAGTCTGCTAAGAGCAGTTAACAGACACGCTTTCTACTCTACATTTTTAAGATTTTCTGCATCATTGATGAAACTGTTCCTGCTGGATGTTTGACTAAAGGCAGTGTTAGAAAACATCTTGGTTGGGGGGGGGGGGGGGGGGGGGGGGGGGGTCTACAAGGTCTACTCTTGATGTCTTTCTTGTCTTAATCTGATCTCAATGTGGGGAAAATGTAGAAACTAATATTTATGGAAATCTAATGACGATAAATGACGTGTTCAGTTCTGATGGTTTGGACAACAGGTGTAAAAACAACAACAAAAAAGGCGGTAACAAAAGCAGGCAAAGCTCACCTGCTCACCGGCTGGGTGGTTCTTGACCCGGGTGTCCAGTCGGCTGTGCAGGAGCTCTTCCTCAGTGTGGATCTGCTGCAGGAGTCGCTTGGGCTGAACGACCTCCTCCGCGGGCGGCAGCCTTCCCTCCGGACTCCCCCATTCTCTCAGAGCTGCAGAGGACACGCACACAGGTGGGGCGAAAAGGTCATTTATAAGTTTTACTTACCAGAATCAACAACTGGCCGTGAGCTTCTTGATGTCCCTACTTATTTATTACATCGCGAGTATTTGGCTCTGTGTTTGAAGCGTGGGAACCTCTTACCTGTCTCGGCGTACCGTGCGTACACTGTAGCGAACAGCAGGCATCTCACCGCGAGCATGATGCTCACATAGTCCCAGTGATTTCTTCCGTGCAGCGCCGTTAAATGAACCGACACCAGCCGTGAGCGGAGCTGTAGCAGGACTCTTGTTGTTGTTGTTGACAGTGAAAACAAACACAGCAGCTTGGTGCCTTCACGTTGTACGCCCGCATTTCTCACTCCCTGTCCGCCTGCGGCGCTTACAAACACCTTGAAGGGGCTCCTCCTCCTCTAAGCTGGGGTAACATGGTGTTTGTGTGTCCGTGTTGCCCTGAGCTGCTTGGCTTCACACACCTGTCTGCCGGCCTCGTTACTGAGTGAGGCTGCGCGAGGAAACAAGCGGCACGTGGGGCGTGACGGGACCACCCACACACTAATGGATCCAGCACTCGAGCCCGGGAGCCCGAAGGGAAACACCTGATATCACCGTCAAGATTCAGGCATTATTTTAAGGACTTCAAATGCATGCCATCCATCTAATGCACTTCAAACAGTGGTTTATTATTTATAATGCAGATGAGCTAAGTGTATTTTCTTTGCCCTGCCGATTAGAATAATAAATACATTTTCTTATAATTAATATTGAATTAAAGCCATTATCCCGAAAGAATTATGTAAATGAATATATTTGAATTATATATACGCAATAATATGATTCACTTATCGGTTGGGTGAAAACTGGGCAGTTAGTATTAATGAAAACTGGGATGAGGAGAACATATCAAATACTGTTCATATCAGCTGGTCTGATGAGCCAAACGGGACACATCGACTTGCTGCTGCCCTTGCTTCATCCATCACTTATTTAAGTTTGACATACAGTCAGCATTTATAAAGTCTTCACCACACATGGAAAAAAAAAGCTTTTTAAAGCACACAGAGGGGGGATATTTATGAATAAAAACATTTATTAAAAAAAAAAAAAAAAAAACACTGTACAAGGTTTCAATTCACATTCCCAGAGACAACTGACATACCTCCATATGCAAAAATCATGTTGCATTCCCTTTGTCACATTGTGACCTTTTTTTCATGTTTAGAAGCAGCAGTGAGTTCTGGACTTTATAGACCATTTCATCATATCAAAGATGTCCAAAAATGGTATTTATTGGTAGATGACCTCATACTGTATATCTAATAAACCTGACTTGCTTCTCCTTGACAAAGCCAGTCCTCTGGCCCACCCTCAAAATGCAGGAAGAGCTTTTTGACATTAATCAGGTGATTTGGCTCACAGTTCGTCAGTCCTCCACCCTGTGAACGCCTCGTCTGTTTGACCATCAACACCAGCATATGTGGGACCTGATCCAGGCGCAGCACTTACAGTAATTGAATAATGCCCCCTTTCAGGAAGGCCTCATTAAATTCTCAGTATCGCCACAAGTTCCCGAACAGAGCTGCCTGAGCGACTGCAGTCAGCACAACACACAATACTATTAAGGGGACTATGCACAATGAGGGTTCAAGAGGAACATGATCATCAACAGGATTCAAATTCTTGGGAAGATGCAGGATAAATTAATCAGCATGTAATGCAGAAGACAATTAAATCTGAAATTAAGCCCTAATTTTAAATATTTATTCAGTGTACAAAGGGCTTTTGTGCTTCGCATCTTTCACAAAAAAGTCAAGAAAATAGCTGTCAGTGCTGAACCTCTACAATCTGTACCACAGTCCTGCTAAAAGGGTCCCTTTCTTCCCCGCACATTGAGGCGGATGGGGTTGATGGCTTAAGGACAGTATGCAGGTGTGACTCGTAGCTGGTGTTGTGCATCCAGGGACACGGCCTGTGGAGTAGTTCCTTGTCGAGCTCACAGTTCTGTTCAGTGGAAGCCAGAGGTGTAGCTGAGGTCGGGCCCAGCTGTGACAGCAGGTCACAGTCCCAGTCTGACTCTGAGGATGATGGAGAGAGCTTTGCCAGGTCTGGGATGAGGCCTGGCTCGATACAGATTGAGGTAGAGTGAGATACTGAACGCTGAGATTCTTGACTAGAAATCCCACTGTGACATTTATCAGTGTGGAAGTCGACTGGTTGAGTGGCAACCGGGTCAATTTTGACAGAGGATCGAGCTAAATTCTGTGCACTCGGAAAACAAAACGTACTACAAGTCTGTTTTAAACCAAACATATCCACAGTAGTAAATGTTGAAGAGACAGTTGAACTGAGACAAGACTGAGAGATTTCATAACGGAGCTTGTCCAAGAGTAAAGCGCATTCACTCTTTGCTGTATTGTCACTTTGTGGTTTTGGTGGTTTAATATTTTGTCCCGTCCCGCTATCACTGTTACCAGTCTTTGTTGTCCTCATCCTTTTACTGTTGCTACATTCAGGGCTGGCAGATCGACTGCGCTTTTTGGAGTTTACTGCGATTTCTGACTGACGAGGAAGGGAACGAGATCTACCAGAAGATCGCGTGGTGCACTCCAAATCTCTGTTAGAACACACAAGCCCAGCAAACTCAACAACGTTGTCCGTTTTTGATCTTCCTGCATTGGTCACAGCCCCAGAGGTAATTGGTGGGGTGGAGAGAAAATCTCTGAATGCTGAGGCAAATGTAAACACACCATCCTCAGTTGATCCTTCCACAGGCTCCTCTGTGATGTATGGTTGGGGACTGAGGACAGGGGGGTCTGAGTAAGGACTTTGAGGATTTATAATGTAGGAATAGGGGACTTGGGGGCTGAGGACTGGAGGCAGGGAGAAAGGGTCAGAGAGGGGACATGGAGAGAGACGCTGAATTTCAGGCAGTTGATTGACTGAGTCCTGGGCTTCTACTTCAGGTTTTAATACAGGCATGACTGGACTCAAAGCCTGAGGATGCATATCAGGCAGCTGGCAGTTTGTCACATGATTGAAAGACTGAGCGCCTGGATTTGGGACGGTAAACTGAACTCCTGGTGATGGACTGGCAGGGCCTGGACAGGAAAGAGGACCCCTGGTAGGGCTGGAAAGGTGAGTATTTAATGATGAACCTCGTCTCCGCAGGGCCTGAACAGTATGCTCCGTCTCGGCATCAGAAAGAGGCTCCAGTTCACAGACATCATGGATAGGCAAAGGAGTTGGAAGTCTAGAGAAGGATACAGACAATCAGTTGAAAACAGAAAAAAATATATATATAAATAAATCTATATCAAAATATTTCATAATCCAAGCTGACCTGCTCAGTTCTTCTTGCTGGGGTGGATTGGGATCAAATTCTGGAAGCATATCAACCACAAGCTCATCCACCAAGCTGTAATTCAAAGGATCCAGCACAAATGTGCGGTGCTGATTGGACTGCAAGTGCTTCAAGGACAAAAAAAACAAAAACAAAAACCCACACCATGAAAATGAACAAAATCACCCAAAGGAACCAACTTCTATTTGCTTTAAATAATAATTAAAAAAAAAATTCCTACCTCTTCCAGATTTGTGAATGATTGTTGGCAGCATTCACAGTAAGAAGGGTCCTTTTTGCGTGGTCGCCAAGGTGAAGGGTTACAACTAAGTGGGGATTTACTTTGGGATTTTTCTTGAATGCTACTTTCAACTTTCTTGACCCTAATTAAGAAAAATACAAATATTATGAACCCTCAAAATACTTTTTACACAATAAAACACTTTCTTCATGGAGTGCAATTTATTTCCACCATCATTTCAACCATTTATTCAAAAATGAAAAATAATCAAACAGTTTGTAATATATATATATATATATATATATATATATATATATATATATATATATCAGTATTATTCAAACAGTTAGCCAACCACATGTGAACAAACCTTGTTTTGGTTTCCTCCATCTCTGTCTTCTTTTCAAACCGAGGAGGAGGAGGACATTCAAAGGGACTGAATCGACCAGCGTAGTACAGATCTGGGAAGGTCATAGACTGCATGTGCAAAGGCTTGTATTTCCTGTTTACATGGCAGAATAACAGAGGGAGGAACAATAGAAAAAATGAAAAACCAAATAAAAATGTCTGTATCAATGTTTCAACATTACAACACTAAGAATATAAAGACTGACTCAGTAATACAGTAATTATATAACTGAAGCATTTTGAAGCTATATTAACCACTTTTCAAAAACTTATTTGAGATAGACTGTATCTAGCAGTCCAGATGCCATGGGTTCTATGTCATAGCAATGGCCCATACACATTAGCCAGATCACATCAATTAACTGAAATGAGAGCGCAAATGATGGGCTCTGTTAGCACACAGAGATCCCCTGCAGGAAGGGGCAGTGGAGCTTGCAAAGCCTCATCAAATAGAAATCGTATCCAGTTGAGCTCTGGCCTCCTGGGGAGCTGCCTCAGTGGGAGGGGAGCTCGTCACATTACAAGAAATTCAACTGGGCTGAAATACACACCTCCAGAACCAGCACCCAGTGGGGCAAGACGGGCAGAAACAATGGGATAGATCACTGCCCCCCACTGCTGCTTCACTGTCAGTATGCTTAACCCTCTAAAAAAGGCTCGAATCTGACACCGAACCATTAAATGAGGCTTTGCAGGCCTTGGGGGAGAAAGAAAAACCTTCCTTTGCCTTGCTAAATCCCAACTTGTCTATCTTTACTGACTAGGATTTAATTTGGGGAAGAAAAAAAATTAACTTAAAACATCGGAGTATCTTGTTATTTTAAGCTATTCTAAAACTAGGCGTGACTGATTTCTTTTTTTTTTTGACTGATTTCTAAAGGAAAGAAATAAACTTTCTCTTCCTTAAATATAAACTGAACTCCTCAGAAGAGGGAACTCACCTGCTCAAGTCTTCAATTTTAAGATACGGGGATCTCAAAGCCAAAGCTGTTGACAGCAGATTTGAGAAGGAAAAGACAAATAAATTAGCCAAAGTACAAATGTGAGGAAATTGAATCAAAACATAACCACAGACTTACCCTTGACAGCAGGAGAGCCTTGATGTTTAGTGCCAGTCTTCTGCAGTAAAAATAAAAATCATCAATATGAAACCAACATCAACTATATCTTTTACTTCATTCAGTTTTAATTGGTCTCCATCATGTGTTTGCTCGCTATCGTTACCATTTTCCAGCCCTAAAATCTAAAAACCGCTACAACAGGAAATCTGTCAAATGATGTTAAAAGATAAACAGCTCAAACACCTCACCTCTGCCCTCTTGTGTTTAGTACTGAAGCTCTCTCGAGTTAAATGTTTCAGATAACAGAGGACATCTGATAACACATTAAGGAACAACTTTCAATGTGCAAAACACAAATAATGTTTATTTAATCTGGGCACTGAGTTTAAAACAAAGTACAAAGGACACTGTAGACATCTCTCCTAAAAAGATACTTTTGAGTACTGAAAATAACACAATAGTTCAAGTCCAGCCACTTTAGGAACAGTCTGGATTTGATGTAGCGCTTTGCCAAGTTTCTGATTGTTCCTTGGACAAGATAAACAGCCACAAACTGGTACACAGCAGACAACTCCAATTAAAAGCCGCATTAAAATAGCAGCATACAAGAAAACATGAGCAATCACACAATGCCATCTGCTGTGAGCATAGGCTCACTGCATGTTAATCATGGTGTGTTGTGAAATTCCATTAAATTTAGTCAAAAGGATACCATCCACATGCAAAATCTTGACTCCCCATGATCGAGCACTGGACAAAACACTGCTTCCCTGCAGTCGTTCCTACAAGGCAGATTCATCAAAAAAGAGACAGTGAAGAATTAAAATATCAAAATACATCATCAGTACTTATAAAGAGAATTTTGTCTTCATTGACTTACATTGTTGCGAATGGCTTTTTCGAGCAGCGCTTTCCCTCGACTGCTGCAAGCCTATAGACACAAATGCAGTGCAGTTATACAGTGTAGTTCATTTTAACTTACACTAATGCCTAATGAGTTTGATCTTTTTAGTGATCTTGTGTTAGAATGTTTTCAGAGTAGCTTTCCAGGTTTCAGGGCAGTAAATCATCTGCCAAAATAGATTTGTGGTATTTGATAGCTAACCAAAAGCCTGACTGAAAGTGATAAAAGGAGATAAAGTACCATTGGCCTGGGAGTTCCAGGTCGCTGCTTGATGAGGCCGTTGTCCCGCTGCTTAATCAGTTGTTGGGCTGATTGACTTGCCCCACCCTTGGAAACAATACTCTTCTTGTCCAGGCCTTCTTTGTTTCCAGTCACAACAAAGTTTACATCCTTGTGTAGAAAACTCTCGACCCTCTTCAAAAGAAAAAAAAAAATAATTAAAACAATATCCATGTGAGTTTCTGATGAATGCAAAATCTAACCTCAGTCCAGTGGATGTACTGTAAGTGTTCACTGACCATTTGGACTTATCAAGTGTTTATCAACAGTAATAATACTTTGTTTTCTAAAGAAAACAGACACGAGTACAGGCAATGACATACAAAAGAAAAGATCAGATCAGTGAGGACGATCAATATATTCGTTATTAGGGTTGTATGCGTGCAGAATTCAAGACTAAATCCATTATTCAAAGGTTTAAAAGACTCAAGATTGATGCTTTTGTCATCTATATCAAAAAGTGTCTGTCTTCTTACAGACACTTTTGAAGATATATTTTAAATACAATGCGACAGCCTTTAAACAACAGCCTTTTAAGCGCCTGTAAAAAAAGGTTCCACTGGCAGGCTATCTTAACATATGCTTACCCCTCCAAAAAGAGAGATGGATTCCAAAAGCAGGACTGTTGGCTGTTTCTTCACATTGTCCAGGTAGAAGGTCTTTCCCTCCAGCTTTTTTGGCCCAAGACACAGCTTCCCCAGGAGCCCATATCCACGTTCTTTTGAATACTGCTGCTGTTGCATGATCCTGGTGCAGTAAAGGCTGTCACAAGCACCAGGAGCCTACAAAAATTAAAGGAACATCTGTCAAGATCCAAATAAGCTTTTAAGTTACAAAACCGGCAAGAGTATAAATTAGCTTTCTAGCAACTATGTTTACGATTTTTTTTTTGAAGTGCAGCAGTTTAAATTTCGGTCACGTAAGATAACCACCAAAACGCAACTGCGCAGTTCAAGTTTCAGCCTAGCCACTCTGCTAGTTAGCTTTAGCCGACTTGAGCGAGGTTAGCTCTCTCTAACAACAGCCAGAAACCATTCAATGTCGGCTAATTTAACCCATGTTCTGCTTCTTTGTGACAAAAAAGAGAAAAGAAACACGGCTTACTTGTGTTTTGTTCCTGTGCTGGAGAGAAGCGAAAAAAAACCCCACTGCTATCGCTTCGTCAACAAGCCGGCGAAGCTGTAACCGCCGCTTTTTCAAAAACACTGGAGGACGTGCGGACATGAAGACGGCGTAACATCCGGTCTGACGCTGCCTTCAGGTGCTTTTCAATCAGTGTGAAATCAAAAGTTGAAACGCCTTCCCATTTTAATTTAGCACTGACGTCAAAAAAGAAAAGACTGTTTGCTCCTGACGCTGCCCTCCACATAACCTGTTGACTGAAACGTGAGCCCTGGCTTTCATTTTCAAATATACCTTTTAATATATATGAAATATATTATGAGTTAATGGTAAGGTTCTTACAGTCACTGGTACAGTATCCTGAACCCAACACAAAAGCACCCTGGTTATCAATTTTGGCCCTTGAAAAAGAAAATAAGACAAATAACTTATGAAATTCAAGAAAACAGACAATAACAATTAATGAAAAGCAACTTAGCTGTTTAGTTGATGCTTGATCTGACACTTATTGCAACTGATTATCAGCATATCAGCGGGTCAAACACAATGACTACAGAAAACTACAATCACTGGTTAAACACATTTCCAGAGAGAATCCCCAAGATTCATTTTTGACTACGGTATGTTAAATTCTACTTGCCATGTTAGTTTTAAGGAGCCATAAACTAAATATTTCACCACAAAATATATTAGATTTCTCAGTGATGAGTTTTTCTTTCAATAAAACTTCCAACATATGACAGATTTCAAATATAGACACAGAAAAATTTTGGTAAGTTTTATCTACAGGGATCCCACTGAAAGAGACATAGAACTATTATATTATTCCCTCTTTGTGCCCAGCAGAGGGCAATGCAAGCTTAAGCTGACTACCAGTGTAAATTACCCACATGCTCAAATATTCAGCATTAAATTAATAATATAGTTTTCATTCTAGACTGACAATCAAACCATTGAAAACAAGACAAAGATTATGAGACAAATACAAACTCTTTATTCAAAACATGCACTTTTTGTTCCTAAAAATATTTTTTAACAAAACCAAACACAGTAACAACAAATGACAAATGGCCTTTCAGACTGAAAATATGGAAATCCAAGTAAAAGATTGATAAAAGAAAGAAACAAATGAAGCATATAAAAAGCTTGATACACTCGTTCTTTTTAATGTATACTACTGGATGAATGGTTGAAAAAATAAAGTATGTTAAAAAAAAGGTAATACCTGTACTATAATATATGACTTTTTTTTAAACTTGCCTCTCGAAACAATAACGAAAACTTCTCTTTTCTTTCTAAAAAAATAGAGGGAATGCTTTTAAAATACCAAAAGAAAATATGGTGAAATTACCAGCTGAAACATACTGTCTGTTATTTTTTTGTCAGCTGTTTTCAAACACAACTTCTAAAAACAAATCATCAGAATTAGACCAGGACATTGTTGTTTTAACTTACATAAAACAGACAGCAGGACATTCCAGTCAGCTGCATTTAGACTATCGGAAAAACTCCCTGTGGTCGTGAGGAGGGCACTGCCTGACTATAGCGTGCAGGAGGCAGGAAACAGGATGACCACTCATTACCTGTGAACTCAGCAGAATATTCGCTTCTCTATTCTTGATTTTGCACAATTAAACATCATGCATTTTTTACTAGAGAACTGGCATGTTAAAGACAATATCTAATGATTGATACGGTTTAGGGCTGCAGTACATATGTGAAAACAGCCTTTTTGTTGCTTGTGGGAAAACGATCTACACCAAAAAGAAACTGAAGAACAATTTTGAATATTCATGAGCAAAATTATTCAAATCTTTAACTGTGGATGGCAATGAAAAAAACATTAACTCTGTAACATAAAGGGTTGCTCAGTTTGAATGAAGCTGCTTTTAGATGGTTTAAGTAAGGCACTTTCAATTGCAGCATTAAAGTCTCTGCTTAAAGAAGGTAAACAAAAACAGGGTACCAAAATCTTAGCGCAAAAGGTATTCAAGATATTATTTTCCTGCTATACAAAGCTTTTTCACTGAACTGAGCTAAATAGCTAAGCTGTTTTACATAGTCGTGTTTCAAATCCACTCTGAACCCTTTATGACTCCATATTTGCTGCTACTGCTGGTGCTGCTGCTGCCTCTGTCTGTATCTGCCCTGCTGGAGGCATGTCTGTTGGTCTGCCGGTGTTTACGTTCACGGTGGGGCTTGCTGCGGTTGTTAGTGTGGCTCTGCAGCTGGATGTAGGTCTGATTATCACCCTCCAGGATTTTCTGAGGTCTACCGCTGTCCTTATGAACAGCCCTGGGTGCATCTCCCTTCCCAACTCTGCACTGGTTTTCATCATTAATGCCGTTCTGTTGACGCTCCTCTTGGGGAATGTTCACGTGATTCTGCTGACATGCCAGCTTGGCATTAGTGAGATCAGTGATGGGTAGTGGTTGGTTGTGGTTCCCTAGAGAAGGTTTGACGGCGATGTTGTACCCAGGTGGAGGCGCTGGTGCATTCCAAGAAAATGGGTAAGAGCTGTAGTCTTCCTCACTCAATCTCACCTCGTTAAGACGGCCTTGTCCTCTTGCCAGCACGTAGAGCTCCTCATTGGGGAGCTCCGTCTTGCGGGAGTGTATTATCTCATACATGGTACCAATGCCCAGGTGAAGCATCTCCCATATATTGAGTGCTAGACAGAGCAGGGAGACTGTGTACATGATGAGGAGAAAGATTGTCTTCTCAGTTGGTCGCGACACAAAGCAGTCCACCTTATGAGGACAGGGCTGGTCTTTGCATACATAGGTGGCAGGAACGGAAAAGCCATAGAGGGCATACTGACCACAGAGGAAAGCAACCTCCAGCAAGGAGCGCAACAGGAGTTGGACGACGTAAAGGCGCATCAATCCATCCTCTTTGATACGATGACGCCCATCATGGCGTACTTTGGCTTTTTCTTTTCTATCACAGCTGCCTCCCTTTTCTGCTTCACAATCGTCGTTCTCCACCTCTGCCACTTCATAGATCATCGGGTCTTCCTCGTCGTCATCCTCAGCCTCTTCAATGCCCCTGTGCTGCTTTCTGCCTGCAAGATAGTGCTTCTTGGGTTTCTTCTGGGTAAATCCATTCACTCCCCCACTTTCTGCCTTCTCCTCTGCCCGAGCAATTTTGTTGACAGCGTAGCCCAGGTACATAACTGAAGGGGTGGCCACCAGGATAATTTGAAAGACCCAGAAGCGGACGTGTGAGAGTGGAGCGAAGGCGTCGTAGCATACGTTCTCACAGCCTGGCTGTGCTGAGTTGCAGACGAACTTGCTTTGTTCATCGTAGTAGATTGACTCTCCTCCTACGGCTGTTAGCACAATGCGGAAAACAATGAGAGTGGTGAGCCAGATCTTGCCCACAAATGTAGAATGGTTGTGGATTTCTTCCAGCAGGCGAGTCAGAAAACTCCAGCTCATGGTAGTGGTGGAAAAACTACAGCAAGAGGCAACATACACGTCCTCTTACTCCCTGTGGAGAGAACAGAAAGCTTTGGGTCATGCATGCAAACTTAAAAGGCAAATATCTACATTGATTCATTGAACACTAAGGTGGTTATGTCATCTCTTTTCGAGCTGCCAAGGGTAACAAATGAAGTCAGAGACAAAAGAAGAAACTAAAGGTTTACTCCCTCCAGGATTCGCTGCTTCTACCATAACCGAGTATGGCTGCCCCCATTCCCCTGCTGGCCTGTGCTCCAGTTTGTCTCTTTTGCTCCCCTTTTAATCCTTCTCCCTGTCTTTTCTATGTCCTAAACTAAAAAGAAACATCATTACTTCTACTTCTATCAAACATGGTTTAGGGAGTGACGGCACACTGTCTTCTCACATAGATTTATCGGTTGGTTAACTTGGCATTTTTCATTAGTGCTACAGGTCACATGAAAA
Source organism: Maylandia zebra (assembly GCF_041146795.1). Taxonomy (NCBI): domain Eukaryota; kingdom Metazoa; phylum Chordata; class Actinopteri; order Cichliformes; family Cichlidae; genus Maylandia; species Maylandia zebra. Next base: position 18,035,365 of record NC_135174.1, on the reverse strand, counting down.
GCCATTACAGGGATCTTCTAAAAGGAGGTGGAATTGCTCAGAAAATTAAACATTGTGCATGCCATATATATATTACACTTTGGCCTGAATAAGGCCACAAAGGTTTTTTACACATTCCTTATAACCTTTACTGCAATTTAGCTTATTGTTCTATTTGAAAACATATAGTCAACCATGGTGCTACTGACATAATACAACCACAATATGTGCATTAAAGATAAAATGAGCTTCCTGAAACAAAAAAAGCAAATAAAAAAGTTCCAAAACTTTGTATAATGCAAGCAAATTCGTTTAACTCACTGCTGTACATCCACCTGAAGGACAAAAGGATACTCTGAGGAACAGGACTTGACACATATGCTCTTGACATGCCCTCCAGGATTACAAATGTACATAACTAACACACTTTTTCCTGCCTTTGACATATTATTTTCAATTTGAAGACAAACTAAGTTCAGCACAGAGCTCTTCTTGCCAGAATCTGATAATACAGAGTAGGAAAAAAATGATTTCTTACTCTTTCCATTTTTGTATATCTCTCAATTTGTCTCTCTTTTCCTGACACGCAGAATGAATTGCTCAGCTTTTATTTTACATATAAAGACGCCACACACTCTTCTACTGTACTCACTATGTGTTTTGTTTAGCTCCATTTGTTTGCACAGATGGGTATGAGCACTTAGCTCTTCTGCAGAATGCACACCTACCTCCTGATTCGAAATAAATCACAGGCAAGTACTTTGTCTTTCCTATACATGGTAATCAAATAGTGTATTTCTTCACAATAACAACACTTTCATCCTTCAATGATAGCTGTGCCTTGTAGCTCATGTCCAAACACATCCTCAATATTAGTACACAAAGGGAAGAGTAATGAAGCAGATGGAACGCCTAAGTGTAATTGCCATCGTAATTTATATTACACCTTAAAAACGAAAAGCCATTCAACGTTGATTTGTTAATTTACAACAATATACAATATATTTATTTGCCTATTATGGTAATGAATGCACTCCGCATTAAAGTCTGATTGATATATTGGCTATCTGATATTACTAGCTGCATGAAATACATAACACAATGCAGAAAAAGATGCATATAAAAATGCTGTTCTCACACAGAAAACTGCCATTCACCTGTTTGCTATTTAAGGTAGGACCTGACCTTCAGAATTCACCTGAGTGTTATCTAACTGTGGTATTCTTCATCTTGTCTCTTTGTAAGGCTCTGTGAACTGGCCGAAGACCTCTAATGTGCTTCTTTATGTGCTTAGGACGTCCCAGCGGAGTTCCGAGACTGTTTGTTACTTGGCGGAGTTAGGAGATTCTGTTCGGGGATTTTGATTCACAGAACCTTCCTTCCATTAGATTTTGTACATATTGGACTCTTAAACCAAGCACTTCAAAAAGACTTTGTATATAGCACTATCTACACCAGCACTGTAAATAAACTCACCGCACTTTCATTCCTGAGTCCTGCATTTGAGTCCGGCCAGACAAATCATGACAGCAGAGTGTGGATCACAGAGCAGTAAGTGCTGCTTAGGCATTCAAAGTAAGCAAAGTAGTTTTTAAATATGTGTTAGAAATGGATAAAAACACTGACTTATCATTTTCTTAAATCTAATTGCTAGAAATTAATGTTGGCGTAAGTGCTGAAAATCAAGTATATGTGCATTAACCTTTTATCCCTAATCCAATGATAATTTACATTTAAGTTTAGCTGAAGTAAAGCCATTCATTGATGTTCAATAATGGCACCATTTTATCATATTAATGTAAGCTGTTGAGACCCAAATGTACTAAGCAGTACATATCAGCATGATATTGCAATTAAAAAATGTTTTGATGGGTACGGAAAAAGAACACAGTTCATTTCAATGGTGATCAGCAATTGGCAGAGAGTAGAACAAATTAATGAGCCAAAAACAGGCAGACCTGTCGCATGGGATTTATGTAAGAAGTTTTGAAATAGCATGACGTTTCATGAGATTTCAGTCAATGAGAGGCAACTGAATTCCAAGATCTAAAGAGAAGCTCTAAAGGGAAGAGGGGGGGGGGAAGGAAGGGAGAAAAAAGACTATAACAAAGTTATTTTTTGTGTGCGCACTTCTGAGATAAAATACACAGACGTGTACTGATCTCTGTGTAGAAATGTGACTAACAGCCTGAAAAAAATGCAAACGTCTGTGCTCACGGTAACTTGGTCACTTGTAACCCGGCTGCCTATGAAGATGCAAGTTATATCCTCGTACGCATCTTTTATTGAGATTTTTCTTGTCCCTCCCTCCAATACCCCACGTCAAGTTCAGTTCAGTCAGTTCTACTACATTAATATACCAGTATTACTGAAGACCAGAAATATGTGGGACTCGGCTCCAAACTCCGTGAAGAGCTACAGGAGAGAGCTCACAGCTTTGAGTCATCCACAATCGGCAATTACCCACTAGTTCTGATAACATCTCCAATTTCAAAACCCCCACCGGCAGCTATCACAACCACATAAGGCGAAAAAACTAAGACAGGCCTTTTTGTGTTAAAGTTGGTGCAAATTATAGTAAACTGTGTGCCGCAAACCTTAGTAAATCCTGTTTGTGTGAGTCATTTAAATATTTTCCTCCTAAAATTTCTGGAAGGCTGCAATAAAGCTAGCCATAAAAATACCTGTGTCCACGCCTTTCAGTCACAAAACTGACAGTGCAACTTGTAAATACCAAAGGCAGCTTTTTTAAGAGGTTTTAATATAAATCTAAAATTTTATTTTCAATTAAATTAATTTCAGTTTTGTGTATATAGTGCCAGCAATACAAACTTTGTCTCAAAGTGGTTTCTATCGTGAAGTAAAGAGCCTACAATATTAGAGAGAAAACACAATAGATCAGACAATCCCCTGTGAGTAAACACCTGGTGACAACAGTGAGGAAGAGCTTCCTGTTACAGGAAGAGATGTCTGGTTAAACCAGGCTCAGGGACGCCATCTAACTCCAGGACATGTGGGTAAAGAGAAGAAAAGGAGAAGAGCACTTTTTTTCACTTATGCACTACTACTAAATACTCTACCTAACCCCAAAAAACCTCTAAGCCGAAGACACCCATTTGCTCAAATCTAGGGCTGCAGACGCCTAAAGTAAGTAAAGTTTTAAAGATCTAGACTTCTGTGGGGCAAACTTTGCATGTGATGTGCCTGACTTTAGAGGCTTCCTAAGAAGAGTTTGTATTCAAACAATCTAGCTCCTGCTCTACTACTTGTAACTGTACATGACAAGAGGAGACAGAGATGTGACACGGGAACATGACTGAGATTGTGCTGGAACTGCTGATATATGGAATAATTTATTTTACCTCGCTGAATAGAGCATTCATCAAAAAAGCAATTCTTTAAAGCTTTATCTTTACTTGGTTCATTTATGTCACAAGAAAATAAATTACAAAAAAATCAATCAATCAAAAGACAAATCAAATGGGTTAAGGCACTATATCTTTCATCTGTAATCTTCAGGACACCACGCTGCAAGTGACTATTACATGCTTCATACATAATTTGAATATAATAATTGATTGAGGCGACTGTTGTTGTGATTTGGCGCTAGGGCTGTGCGATATGACCAAATTCTCATATCCTGATATAAGACATCTATCGTCCCGATAGCAATATAAATCACAAAAATTTAACATTTTCTGTAAATTCTGTGAATTCTCGGGCAGCTCGTCTTGCGGGAAGTGTTTCCAGCTGTGTGTCATGTAGCTGGAGTCGAGTGTTTTAACCGATGCATGAAACTATACATTTTTAGACATAAGTTGTAAAGGCCGCTGTTTTCTTTGTGAGTATTTATTACACGGCGTGCTGCGGGGAAAAGCCTGTTCTAACATTTGAGTCTAAGGACTATTTTTTAGCACCTGGCGACTCTTTTTTAATTCTCATCCGTAAATAATCTGCTCTTTCACGTGATTCAGTTTATTTTGAAAAGTCTCAACAGGATATTGAGCTTTATTGTGAAAGGTTTATGTGGACCATAAACAAGCGGACACGCGACGGTGTTACCGTCGTTGTTGCTAACCACAACGCATAAAAACAGGCGCTTGTCCATCCATAGTGTGGTTATAATAAATATAAGAGAAAGAGAGAACTTTAAGAAATTAATATAGCCACTACAGTGACCATCAAAATGATGAAAAAGTATTGCTGTAAACAGTTTATTTTGCGACACCACAAAACAAACGATAGCATAAAATGAAACGATAGACGTTTTTATATCGTCATCCGATATATATCGTTATATCGAACAGCCCTATTTAGCGCTATATAAATAAAATTGAATTGAATTGTCAGTGTATTTTGAGTGTGTGTAACTGAATATAAACAATACCTCATCAGCCTTTTACAACTGAGGGGTAAAAACTTCCAAGTATGACGAACTATGTCAATTTCAACTTTACATAGTTCTAATTTAATCAGCTTTTAGTTTTGATGTTGATATAATCTTAGAAATGGATTCTGACATGGTATTTGTTATAGGTAGTTCTCAGAAAAGATTATTAATTAAGAATATTCTTTTTAGAAAGCTGCCAAAGCTTTTGGCTGTTTTATATCATTGTACACTGAATGACACAGCAATTCACTCACAAATATGCTGATAACTGAGACAATTAGAGGTTTTCTATATTTTTCAGAATGCGTCACTTCAACAGCCCAGATAAAATGTGATATAATATACACCACCTATTATACAAGTTCAAATGCAGGGCTCTATACGCACACACACATACTGATTCCATGCCAGAAGAATTTCCCACTAACGCTATGTAATAATAAACACAGTGACACACTGTCACATTCAGTAAGTATGACACATTAAAAAAATGTCCAGCTGCTAACATAAGACTCAATATTCTTCCTTCCTAATGTCTCACCATGAAGAAAAGAAGTTCTGAATGTCTCATTAAGAGTCACGTGCCCTCCAAACCTGCACATCTGGCCATGTTGTGTAATGTACCATTTGGAGGCCCAGTAGCACAGTATCACCACTACCCAAACACGAACCTTACCGACGGCATGAAACTGGGACAATCCTTCACATTGCTCATTTTTTAACTCATGATCAGCCAGGATACGCATGCAGTGTACAGCAAATTTAAACATAAAAACAACAACCTAATGTAATTAATGTAGGCACACGTCTCACTTAAGCATAGCAAGATACATATACAATAGTTTTAACTGATCTTCTTGACTCAAAGCAAAGAATGAAGCAAAAATAACTCAAAATATTCCGAATATTTTAAGCTTGAGAGTTCCGTTTTGATGAGAGGTTCCCAATATTATTTGCATTTTGCATCAAATCCATGTGTTTTTCTGCACTAAATCAAACACTCAAGCACAATAGACATTTCAGTATATTACATGATCAAAATCACAAGGAAAACTGTAGATTCTTGTCAAACAGAGTAATGTGGACTCAGTGCCGCTTCAACACAGACTCATTATGCTTACTTGTATCACAGCCCTAATCTGAACAGAGAACCTGGGTCTTTATATTTAAGCTTTATTCCCACGGGTCTTGATAAAAGGTTCCTCAGCAAAAGATTTTTAAGGAGCATATTTGGGTCTGATGATCAGCAATCCTCCAATCCGAAAATATTTATTTCAAAATAAAAAACAGAGCCGTATTTTCACACTTAAAGAAAGGTGTGAATGAACATCTGTTTAGATAATTACCTTTCTGTGATTATGGCCAGACTTTGTGATAAACACGCCATCCACATTTGTTAAACACATATGCACCAGACCAGAGCCTGCTGTCAACACTTTTTTGCTTCCATAAAATCTCTTAATTCTATGGTGGGAGGACAAGAAAATAAACCTCACAGTTATGTCTTCATGTAAAGCCACCTAGTCCTTAAATGTACAGCTCCACGCCCCCGGTTACTTATAGTGCCACACTGAAAGCTTTCCCCAGATGTCTCCCAGACCCAGACCCGCCGCCTCCTGCTTCCTACACAGCTAGTAAAAGAACTGGGGTTGTACATGCCTATCTGAGAAGGCTTCAAGCTGTGGATGTGAAGGTTAGTGGTTTCCTTCAAAGCTGTAAAAGTGATGCTCAACCCAAAATCTAACTTTGAGCATGAAACAGTCAACAGCTATTAACTTAAAAGGGAACTGTTAAAAGTTTGTAGATTGCTGAGACTGCTCTTATTTTTGGAGCGCGTTTCTTCTTGATGAGATACACGTTATATACACAGTAGAAAGCTGAATTAAAGGAGGGAAAGCATGCATCCCATGCTCCCTGCCTGGACTCAAACCAGGCATTATCTTAAATGTAACTAACAACCCCTTGCCCTGGCATTTAGACAGAAGAACGAGAATTGCTTCCACGCTGTGTCCCAGAGCGAATAAGTCAACAACAAACAAGAATTCATAAGATCAAAGAAGCAAGAGGCAGGTTTGTCGGGGCACTACACCAACGCTAATGAGGATGGAATAAAAAAGAAGAAAACAGTGACAACAGCCGGCAGAAAAAAAACATGTCTAAGCTAACGTACATAAATAAAATAATGACCACGTATTTTTCCCAAGGAAAACAACAGCGGTGTAGTTAAACTAAATTAAACCATCAGCATTTCTTATCTCTGTACCTTGCCTTTAAGAGGCAAAGCCCACGGGGTATTTCCAGGGTCACTTTATGAGCCATCCACTCAAAGATGTCAAAACACTCACTATGACACAGCATGAAGCGCACAGTTTGATATGGACACGAGCCTCTAGCTTAAAGAGTTTGTTTGCCTACCTTGAAAAAGTCAAGACAGGTACATTATGGTTATATAATCCTGAGATATAGCTGGAAATACCTTGTGTAATAGGCGTAGCAATATTTCTCTTAACATTCAAAATTTACGACATGCTATTATCTATGCAGGCGTTCTCATAGTTATTAAAAATTTTGAGGCCAAGTAAAGAGGTTTGGACTTCCACGAAGGGAAAATGAGAAGTACTGTGATAAAAAAGATATTTTAACTGTTTTTTTTACGAGTGGGAAAAGTCCCCAAATTGGATAAACTGAAGAAAATTAATGGAGAAATATATAAAATACCTTAAGGTAATAAGGTAACACAGACCCTCTGTCTTAAAAATATGCTGAGCATTTGTGGTTATTCACATAATTAAATGTGAGGGGAAAACGTAGGTTTGTATATTTTCAAAAAAGATAAAGAATAAAATTATATCGCTTATATTAATATTGTGTAACATTGCATACATAATCAATTTCATTCATAAACTCATGCTTGTGTACCTGCAGTGCTGCATATGTGGCATTAGTTCATGTGAACAGATGATTAAGAAATTCCTGAACCAACAGCAGCTGCCGTTTTGCACATTTTGTTACGAGTCTGAGTAAAAAACAGCTTGAACAGTAAAATTGCTCTAATTTTAAAAGACGACTTATGAATGATCTTTATGTCATATCACTCAGCCGTCATATCATCCAAACTATGATCTAGGATTTTAGTATTTTACTTGGTTGAGTAATTTAAACAGCCTTAGAGCACAGGATCAAATTCATTTAAAAAACCATTCTCAGTATTGTGATGAATCTTATTACCCCCTTGCTTTGTGCTTTGATTCCTTTCGATCCTTCCTGTTATTCCAACCAGAACTCAGAGAGACTTCAAACCCCATGTGCCTGTAAAATAAATAGAAATATATATTTTTTAAAACTATGTAGTTAAAGAAAATCTGACAGGTTTTTAGTCTTTTTAAAAAATATTTTCACATATCTGTGTTTATGTTTTTAGCTCCTATAACTGTGCCTTGCCTAGCTAGAGAACTAAACTGTCTTTCATTAAACAAAAGAATTTAAATTAAAATAGTAATATTTGGACCCACACAGCATGCTCTTCCAACTACTAATTTGGTTCTTAGTTGCTGAATAAGATCCACATGTTAGAAAAAAAAACTTATTCAGGAAAAAGAAAATATTTTTGCTGCATACAGACTAAAATAAAAATTTCCTAACAGGAGTTTAAGGGATTTATGCTAACTTTATGCTAATGCTAAAATAAGATGTCAAAGTTTCAGATAGGGTTTTCTTTTTTGGGGGGGGAGGGGGAGTCACCAAATATATTGTACACACTTTTTAAATATTTGAATTATTACAAACAACATTTGTGAAATTACGGTAGTGTAATAACCTACAAAATAGTCGGCTAACTAAATCTGCAACCAGGTAACCGAACTTGCTAGCAAAGCTGAGTAACTTGCTAAACAGGCTAATCTAACATTATAGCTTCTTAATCAAAACACAACAAAATTGTAAGAAAAAACAGGAGAAAGTCAAGTCTCGTGGTCTTTCTAGTGCCCTAATGATTCATTCCAATCTTTTAGTAATAATTCCCTCAAAACAATTTTCACAGTTACTCATCATTTATTGTAGCCACCTCACCTTTTTTGGCAGACTTTCGCTGGATCAGCATTTGAATCATCAACCAGCAAGATGTGGTACTCCCTGTATGCAGAGAAATACAGTCTTCACCACAAAATTACACCACAGTGGTTAATAATCATCTCCATTCACATAAAAGCTGAGGGTGAGTTTAGCTCTTACTGTTTTAAATGTAAAAGTAGCTCCAGCAGGCTGAACCAAAGACGGAGGGAGCTTGGTTAGAGCAGAGGAAGGCAAACTGGCTGAAGCGGGAAGGAGGGGTTTCTGGGCATGTGTGTGTGTGTAGGAGAGAGAGAGTATGTGATGCATTATAAGGCAATTTTCCTTCTTGATTTTTCTGTTAAAATCAAAAAGATGACAGTTAAATGCCAGGGTTCTGGTTTATCTGCCTTTAAAGCCTGACAGCATCATTACCATTTTAATTTACACATTGCCTTTTTCTGTCTACATAAATTAGCTGGATGATCACTGGCTCTGATTTTAAGTACTGTATAGTGTAGTCTTTTATTTTCCCCCAGTCAGGATCTGATGTCAGATCTCGGCCAAATCAAACAGGAAGATCAGAAGTGAGAATCAAGTGAGAGAGAAGGAGAATGAGAGTCACTAGAGGGAAGACAGAATACGTGTGTGTGAATGAGAGGGAGATAAATGGAAAGATGAAGATGTGAGGAGTAAATGTAGTGAAGGTGGATGAGGTCAAATATCTAGGGTCAGCTATATAATGCACAAGCGAAGTGAAGAAGTGAGTGCAGGGAGTGGGTGGAGATGAATGCAAGGGTTGATTAGTGACAGGAAAAGCTTTCAAAATGGTGGAGAGACCTGCAACAATGTATGGTGTGGAGACAGTGGCACTGACAAAAAGACAAGAGGCAGCTGAATGTGTTAACATTTTCACTAGGAGTGACCAGGATGGACAAGATTAGGAATGAATACATTAGAGGAACAGAGGTGTGTGAGGACATGGGCAGAGGAAGGATCGTGGCTCAAGAGTTAGGAGTTCACCTTGTAATCGGAAGGTTGCCGGTTCGAGCCCCGGCTTGGACAGTCTCGGTCGTTGTGTCCTTGGGCAAGACACTTCACCCGTTGCCTACTGGTGGTGGTCAGAGGGCCCGGTGGCGCCAGTGTCCGGCAGCCTCGCCTCTGTCAGTGCGCCCCAGGGTGGCTGTGGCTACAATGTAGCTTGCCATCACCAGTGTGCGAATGTGTGTGTGAATGGGTGGATGACTGGATATGTAAAGCGCTTTGGGGTCCTTAGGGACTAGTAAAGCGCTATATAAATACAGGCCATTTACCATATATATTAGACAAGGGATATTGTAGACCATGGTGCCAGGCAGGAGGAAAAGAGGAAGCCCACAGAGGACATTCATGAATGTAGTTAGGAAGGACATGCAGAGGGTTGGTGTGACAGGATGCTAGGGATAGGGGGAGATGGAGGCAGCGATCCTTTGTGGCCACTCCTTTATTAGGAGCAGCTGAAAAAAGCAGAAGGAGAGAAAAAAACAGAGTAAATGAAGAAGTAAAGTGAAGAAGTAATGCCTTGTTAAATCACAAATTCACTGTAATTAACTAAATTTTTTTGGAATGCGTGATGTAATTGATAGAGCCATGAATTCTAATCTCCTCCAGAATATCCGAAAGGATAATCTCCGGCCATTAGTTTGTGCCCTGAAGCTTAAGATCACTCAGAATACGCAACAGGACAATGACCTGAAGCATACTTGAAAGTCCATCAGCAAGTCTGAATGATTCAAAAAACAGAATGAAAGTTCTGGAGTGATTTAGTCAAAGTCTTTACTTTGATTAAGATCCTTTGGTACGACATTAGACAGGCTGCGTATGCTGGAAAACCCTCCAGTCTGGCTGAATTTACATTTCTGCAAAGACGAGTAGGCCAAAATTCCTCTACAGCGATGTGAAAGACTCACTGCCAGTTATTGATGGCAGTTCTTACTGCCAAGAATAGCACAACTAGTTGTTAAGTTTGGAGGGCAATTACTCTTTCACACAAGGGATCGTTTATTTTATCTTAACAATTTAAATTATTATTTAAAAACTGTATTTAGTATTTACTCTGGTTATCTTTGTGTAGTATTAAAATTTGTTTATTGGCAAAATCAAAGAAATCATGAAGGAGGCAAATACTTCTTCACAGCCCTCAAAAGCCATGGTGATGTGCTGCAGACCATTTTCTATCCCTTGTCCCATCTGTCCCATGTTTATAAAAGTAAATGTAAGAAACATGCGGCTAAAAAAGAAGATGTGCTGATCTTTAAATGCAAACCCACAGATGATGATCAGACAGATTAGCAGTTGAAATAATAGCTTTAACAGTAATCAGGATGGAAAAGGGAATATGCAAGTGTGCAAAGACTATAACATAAGACTACAAAAACACACTTTTAGCTTTAAGTCTGGAAATGCAAATACAAGACATGATCAATGCCAGACCCTTACCCACAGTTTGCACGTATTTAACTACTAAATGTCAAAATCTGAGACCATCCCACCTTGGATTTCTTACTTCTTGTTTGTAGGAATCTGGTGACCCTGCTCAACCATACTTATGTTACCTTTTATATCTTAAAAAATACTAAAGGAACAACTGCAAGTTCTGCTGATATTATAAACATCACACAGTCTCAGTCCTTTGTTTTGTCATGTTTTTATAGGGTTATAGGTATTTCTCGCTTATCTTTGTCTTTTTCTTCTCATGGAAGATCGGCAGCGATGAAGGACTTTACTCGGTTTTAATGCGCATGATGGATTAGGTGCGAAATATTCAGCTCAGCAATGAACGGGAATGAATGTGAAAAATGTGCAGCTAACAGATCTGTCACCTCCACTGATATGTGGAAAAGGTTCATCGCAAACTGTCTGGGTTCATCCTTCTCTTCTTGCTGCACAAATGAAGTCATGAGCCAGGGCTTCATGAAAAGGGCAAAGGCAAGTGTTTTCAGACACATGCTGTATATGGTGCAGTCTGAGACTGAACAGACACCCACTGTTTGTTTCAACTTTGTCCGCTGGGCTTTGGTTACACAGGATAAAAGCTTCCTTAAAGAGCCACTGAATGTATTTCACACATAAAGGTCTGTTTGCTGCACTTCTGGAAGAGAAGACCACCCATACTTGAAAAATAGGTGTGTAATGCCATCTACACCTTTGGTAAGGTGATACTACGATCAGATTACAAAGTAAAAGGAGGTTTGAAAGATGGGGGACAGTTAAGCTGTAATTAGGGGTGCTGTGAAGTTGCGGTGAGGGAGTCCAGGGTGGAAACTATAGATTACAAAATAGGATATTTCAATTGCTGCTATGAAAGTACACTTTCTTATATTGCAAACAATGCCTGGCTTCTTGTCAGCTTCCCTCACACTGGCACACATTCAGCAGATAACTGAAAGCTTCTCAGTGCAGAGAAGATTTTTTTTGTGATTTTTAGCATCTTCAAGGACACGCAGACACAATTCAGACATTGTTTTTTCTCTGTGGCTGACGGTCTGCAATGAAGGACTCTTGTTTTTATCTCTACAGCTCATCTCAAGGACGTTAGATAAACGTCAGCTCAGACGGCCCACAGTTCCCACTCCTTTCCTTTTCTTTCTGTTGCTAACTTTCTTTTTAGGGAGGGCCACCGCCTAACGCTATTAGCATGACTTTTTGGCTCCCAGTGTTCTCTTAAACTATCACTAGAAGAATCAAACGCAGAGCAGTCAAAATGCTTACAAGTCAAATCTGCCTGATAGCACTTTGGCATAGAAAGCTCACATCCTAATTCAGAGTGACCTCTTACAAGGCCGGAGCCTCTTAACTGAGTTATCTCTCACCTCTGAGGGAGTAATTGAATGGAGAACAATCAATGAGGTTATCCATAAACGCAATCATCTGGCAGCACTGGCCGTTTAAAGCACTTCAACAGTTGAGTGTCATCTCTTACTGGTGGGAGGAAGGGCTGTATCAGCTGATGTATGGAGCTACAACAGGAGGTTGTCATTGACCAGTTTGAGATCCTCAAATACGATTTGTCATCATTCTCCTCAAACTGATGCTAATTGTGTTTTCTATCCATTTATTTACCTCTGGAGGTCAACCAAAATGGGCTTGGACTACAGGCTGTCTTTTGTTAATTTGACTATACAGACAATACATGTCGTCTCTCCTTAATACCAGCTCAATATGACCTCTATTGAAGAATCAATTCTGGTAGGATCATTTGTGCTGAGAGTTGGAAAAGCCCAGAGCTGGCAGACATGTTTTTCAAAGTGTGATGGATAGATCATACAGAAAAAGGAACTGCAGAACAACATATAGGCAGTGATAGTGAGGGCTACAAGTGTCCTGTACAGTCAGCTTTTTGTTGTGTCATTATCATCGGGGTCCTAGACTGACAACAGAAAATATGACGGTAGACAACAACAATGACACGGAATCACCCGAGGCACGGAGTGACAGGATAAATCAGAGAGAAGAAATCAGATGTGGGGAGAACAATGTCCAAGAGAGTGGGTAAAAAGATTGATCACACAGACTCGTCTTTATGTAATCTGACAGAAGTCAATCCACAGAAGAAGAATGGAGCGTAGAGAGACAAGAGAAGAAGCACTGGCTAAAAGGCAGCAACAAGGTTACAGCAGATTAAATATGAACAAAACAGGCCATACAAGCAAGAGAGCTGAATCAACGAATTACTTGGCAGACTTCAGCATCATCTTAAACTAACGTGGTGACATGGAGCGCCTCATACGCCATCTCCATCACTGCAGCCTAGAGCCTTTACTGTCATATCCTGTGAGCCATGTTTCATGAATTCACATCAGCACTGCTGTTTGTGCCAGAGGAACCCTGCTTCCATTGATGTCACTTTGTTTTCTTATTAATCTGTGTTGGCTTAAATAATTGGGATAATGTAAGGACTTGCCAAAGTCACATTCACACTGGAGGGCACTCCTGAGCTGATTTAACAGCGACACAATAACTTGGCGCCATCTTCTGGTGAAAAGGTGCCTTTTCATATGTGATCCTGGGAACCTGCCCTTGACAAGAAAAAGTCAAATCACCCCTTTTTCACAGAGCCGAGGTGTTAGCATTTAGCCCTTGCTTGTTTCTGAAGAAGTAAAAATTTCTTTAGGCTGGGACACATCATTTAAATTATACTATTTAAACTTCTAAAAGTTTCATTTCAAAAATTCTTAATCATTTCTTTTAGTTTTGCAGGCAAAAAATGACTCATGGATTTTCATTGTCTGTACAGTATTTCTCAAATTGACTGTAAAAGATGTGTAGTTCATAGTATAGTAGCATACAGTAACAACCTCAGTAAGGATTTAATGCGCTACGAGTTAAATCCAATACAACAGTATTGTTTGATGTTGTCTGTAAAAAGCTGAGTGAATGTGCCACAAACACACACTTGGGTTTACAGGAGTTTCTTTTGATTCAGAAAGTTTCTAAACACTAATTAACCCAACAGCCTTTAAACTGGATAAACATGTTATCCAAATAGTGCTTTTATTATAAAGATGTCCCAGAAACTTTGCTGTTTAACTGTTTTCTTTTTCTCATTTTCACACACAACAACGAATCAAATAATTTTTTAGCATTTCATCTCTGTGTCTTGTGCTTCTGCTACAAAAGTGGTATTATTCTTTCCTCCTCTTGCGCCTCATGATAAATAAACATATCATCTCCTTTGAGAAGGAAGATTAGATCTCCTGTGCCTCTGAGATGCTCACCGTTTCCTCCCCCACATCACTCCCTCATCTTTTAATTTCGGCAACACAGCTTTGACGTCATCTCTCCCTAAATATAAACTTCAAACCAACAACATCAACAAGTAACAATTACAGACTCGTACCACCCCAAAGTAAAACCAGACTTTACTGTTTTGGTTGCTAAAAAAAAAGGAAAAGGAAAATAAAATCTTCTCTTAGTAAATGCAATCTTGACTTAATCTAAATTCACTATTTTCAAGAAATTGAGTTTTTCTCACAGCACAATTTAATTTTGAAATGTATCCTTATTTGGGAACAGCTGTGGACAAAACAGTCTTTTGTTAAAGTATTTTTCTTGGCTTGATGCTCTCTTCCAACGAGGATCCAAATTATAAAGTCCAAGTTCAACTGATCAGGCACAACCTTACGACCATGTGCTTATTTTGCATTATCCTGTTGAAAGAGGCCACAGCCATCAGAGAATACCATTTCCATGAAAGGGTGTACATGGTCTGCAACACAGAGGTTGATTTGATTCTTTATCGATTCTCTTATCTATTCTTTTAAAAAAAAAGGTGAACACTAAGGTCGAATAGCTTAGAACTTTGTTTTATATCTTCTCTTTGAACAAGATAGAAATTTAGGAGTAACATGGCCTTACAAACCCAACAGTGAGATCTTAAGAGATCCACAGCCTACGGCTCTTCAATGGAGCGTCACAGGGTCCCCAGGAAAAAACATTGTAAATGTAAAATAATAAAATAAATATTCTTCTGTAGCAATAACAAAGTATAACATAAATTATTCTGTAGCAATTACATAAGAATATCCAGTAATGTCCCTGCCTACAATTAAACACATTCACTTCCTGAAAATCGGGGGCATCTGCTGTGGCAAATAGGTGCAAGCCTTTTACCATAAACGTAGTCACTGCTCGGTGACATTCGTCTATCCTGGCCTGAAAGGAGACGCTACCGGTAGGCTGCAGTGAGAACTGCCAGCATCTGAGCCAGCCAGACTCTGTCTGTCTGTCTCATCATGGTCACCTAAATGCACAGTAATGGCAGGTCTTGTAATAAGGCAGATCGCGCTAACATAATATGCACTGTTAGTTGATTATTTACCTGCCGCATTAACGGCAGAGGACGTACAAACGTCACCGCTGCTGCTGGGTTGAGATTCACGAGTCCGGAGCAGAATTAAAAACATGACATTCATTTAAGGTCATCGCGTGTTTTGTGAGCAAATGCTTTTGCATATTCGTAGTGTTTCCTCCCTTAAATGAAATATCTACTTTTCAAGTATTGCAAGTTGCCCTGTTTCTCAACAAGAACCGGGTTTCAATACCCATATTTCACTTTAATCCCTAACCGGTTTGTTTGACAAGCCTTTCCTCAAAAGCCTTAAACTTCAGCTTGGTTTTGATTCTTTTCTTGAACTTAACTTAAAAATCAAACCAGTCGTTAAATTCATCTTGTCAGTCAAGACTTCTACCTAAATTTAAAGCATGGGTTTCTATCAATGACCTTGAGGAGATCGTTCATGGTTTCATCACATCCTGACTAGGAAAAGGCAATTTGTTGAACTAAGAAAAACACTAACACTGATATCATGATTGCAGTTGCTGACTGGTATAGAAACCCCAACTGAAACTATACTTCTTCTCAAAGGCCATTTCAGCTTAAGATGAATTATAACTGTGTTATTTTCTCCAGTATATTTTTTATACTGTAAAAAGATTTGCTGTGCTCAAGCTCTGTGGTGTTTTTGCATGTGCTGTTATAAATTAGAACTCATCTTTACGGGGTGTTGATTTTGTGTCACAGATATAAACCAAACAACAAAAACACATTGTCAGGTAATGGCTTTATATTCCTGTTAATATGATACATTACACGCATAATAGAACTTTTGATGTAATGAATATACAACAAACCGCAAAATCGAAAAACAAGACCTTTTCTTTCCCCCCCATTGTTGTAATATAAGCATGGTTGTCTAAAAATCGCAATATTGAAGTGATCTGTGGTTGAGTAACACACATAAAAATATCACAAGTCAAGTTTTTCATCCAGTATAACCTCTCTGTATAGAGCATTTAGTTATTGCACCAAATCTATTTTAGTTTTACAGGTACACAGATTTAAAGTAAACTAATGTTTTTACAGTCTTAAACCATGATCTCTACAATTACAGTACGATACAGAGGAACACCCACAGCATATTTGTAACACAGCATTGGATAAGAATTAGGTTTAGAGCTCAGTGAATTTCAGAGTCAGACTCATGACATCTATAAAAGTTCACAAGTAAAATTTGTTTGGTTGAAATTCAACAGTACAAAATAAACAAATGCTGCTATATGATGTTGCTCGTTTAAGTCTCCCTTCCCTGAGAAATTAAAAAAACACCCCTTAAAGTAAATTTCCAGCACTTACACAACAATTTGTCATTTGTTAAGGCTAAAAAAATGTCACCAGTTTTACACACTACTTTACCGTTTTACTTCTTTTCATTAGCACCCACTTTTCCCTTTACAAACATGGACTTTATTCAACCAGGAAACAGAACTCTTGAGTATCAAATTCATCTTGGTAAAGACAGACAGCATTAACCTAACATAGTTCAATATTAGCTTTTCTAAAGCTGAAACCAGTCTCACAAGGGATTCAAGACTTAACAGATGTAAAGTATTGCTTCAAACAAAAAATTAAGAAAAGAATACCCTTCAATGCAATAATTAACTCTTCATAATCAATACCAAACAATACTAAGTATATATTTTTCCCCTGTTGCAAGTTTAGTGAGGAAGAAATGAATTTACATGCTGATTTATGCAGATATACTGAAAATCATCAACTGGGAAAGCATTCAAATAGAAAGAAGAACTTCTTTATCCTGACCCAAAATGAAAACATCTTATCAGTAAAAATAATCACTAGAAGTTTTTAATATGGTATGATTCCATTACATTAACCCTTCTAAAATTGGTAGTGTGCATTTGGCTTTTTTCCATTGTTTCAGAGGGACAGGGAATAACGTTAGACCGACCGGCAGCTGTGTGTCTATGGCATGCCTGGTGTAAATTACTGTTGTGCAATCAAGCCCAGATTAAGTATCAGTAATGGGAGGTGGGGAGTGCACAGGTACTGGCGTATGTCATCTTATCTCTTGTCTTTTCTGACCTTGTCCTTGGCCAACATGGTCATATGTCCCAGAAAGTTTCATAACACCTGGCCCTACTTATGTGGACGTAGATGGAGTTTTTTTAAAGGAAGCGTGACAAAAGAGAAAAAGTTTAAATCTCCCCATGAATGAAATCTCATACAGTTAAGAGGAGAAGCAAACCATCAGAGTTCGCATTGCTCAAAAATGTAAACTACACGTGTACTGAAGGGGATGGTTGCTTCATAAACGGCAACTTCAGAGCACGCATGACAATTTGGTTACGATGTTCTCTCCCATTTATCAGACTTGATAAGGAGAACAAAGTGCATAATGAATACTGCATATCTATTATTGATCAAATATCCTTGCTATTGCTAGCTAACTGAATTTTAATACCACGCGATTTACAATGCGGCATACATGTTTAATACCAGAGTCATTGGGATGAAATAGCCTTTTGCATGAGGCTAGAATTACAGCAGTTTAAGTGTCTTGTCAAACATTATATTTAAAAACCATTAGCACTATGAGTTAACCATTTACTGGCTAGCTTATCGTAGCATAGAGAGTGGAAACAAGGGGAAACACCTGGCCTGGTACAAAAAGGAATCTTCTATTTAGAACCTCTTACTACCACATTTGATCATTTTCAATTAAGATTTCACAAAGTTGAAGAATAAAAATAAAATAAATCCTACATCTGTAGGATGGTCTGGTTGTTGCTCGGCTAAAATCATGCATAACCTGCCTGCCAAGTGGACTAGTGTTGGCGCACCTTTATTGCACTTGTTTCCCTCTTACAGACCTTCTTTCACAAGTACAGGCATGCAGTTCTCATTTCTCCTCCACTATTTTCTTCAGGCAGTCTACTATGTCTTTGCCACTGACCCAAGGTTCAATGTTTGTTTTGAACTTGGCAGACTGCTGAAACTCCTTTAGCAGCCTGTGCATTGGAAAGTCTTTCCTGGGGAAAGCCGTGTCCCGGGGCCCCAAAGCCAGACAAGGGCAGGCGTCATTGGCCCCATCTCCAATATAGAAGACCCTCTGAAAGGGAACGCCGCCACGCTCCTTCTGCCGCTCCGCCAAATACTCCCGAAGGATCACCTGCTTGCACATGTTATCAGGACAACGGGGGCATGAGTGCGAGTGGAAAGAGAGGAGCACAAGCTGACCAGCCGCATTAAAACTGGATGGGTTTGTGAAAATCTTTCTGAAAAGGTCACGCACCCCAGCATGCCTAAGCCAGGTTTCAATAAAATACATGTTGGCATCGGAGACCACCACAAGCTCAAAGTCCTGCTGGTGGCTCTGCAGATACTGGAAGAGATTCATGAGGCCTTGATTTGGTGGGATCTTCTCCACTGCTGAATGGATGGAGTCTTTAGAGACGCCCTGCTCAGCCATGTAGGCCAAAATCTTCTGCGTATTTTCATTATACTGCCCCTCCCTGTAACTGTTTTTCAGCCAAGCAGGGAGCTCTTTGTCTGGCAGAGTACGCACCAAAGCATCGTCGCTGCTTTCGCAAATGATGGTCTCGTCGAAGTCAAACAACACCAAAAAGCGTTGATCCTGTGGTGCGGCAGGCGTTAAAGGAGCTGTCATCTTTGGTGAGTGATTTCTTTCTGGGGGGGGGGAAAAAAGCAGAGGTGGAAGGAATGAAACAGAGAGCCCTTTTTTTCTCACCGTCAAGAACAGCAGACTCTGAAGCACACTGTTTTATAGCATCCTGGTGTAAAACTTTAATGGCGAGAAGCTAAAAAAGCCATCAATCAGAGTTTAAATCACAGAGAGTTCAGGGTTAAATTAAACTGAAGCACCAGAGGAAAACAACAACATGCATTAAGACTCTTAATGAGGCTATGAGCTGAAGGGGAAATGTGTGTTTACAAGAGTAAAGGAAGGGAGTTTAAATGAAACAAAAGTACCTCATAAACAGGATGTTCATTACAATTAATGAAAGAAATGAAAAAAACAACAACAACAACAACAACCCCAAAGAAGGGCAAATTGTTAAACTCTTTATCTAAATCTCTTTCCACACAAACATGCCTTCAGTCCTTTTTAAAATCATTTATTTAAACTTAGAGGCCACATCTTCCAGCAGTGCCAGTCTCTTGTTTACATAGCTGATATATAGCACAAGGCTTCCCCTTTTACAGGCCTGTTGTAACTCCAGCGAAGAGAGGGCTGATTATGTCACAGACGTTTGGTGGGATGTTAAATCTACTGGAGTAGTTACTGTGAAATGTAGACGTTTTTATGAAAAGAGCTATGATTCCTCTGAATTGAAGATGAACAGGAGTGTATATTTTGAAAAATGTAAAGCTTTAACAATTTTTTCCCCTGTAACCTCCTTTTAGTTTTCATGCCAAGTTTTAAAACTTGACATAAATATGTCATATTTGCAGATATGGCAATTAATCTTTAGACACCTCATAGCAGAAACGAAAAGCAAAGGTGTTAACAGTGGGATGCATTCCACTTGTCGGGCGTGTGTGTGTGAAATGAGCCATTATTAAATTCACGTGAGCATTTTCCCGCCAAGGTAGGAAACATTAAAAGTGGCAGATCAGAGAAAAGAAATGATTTGATAAGAGATGTCACATGTCATCTGCATCACTACAGAAAACAAAACAAAACAAAATCAAAATTATAAAAGAAAATTGTAAAATAATCAATGCCAGTGTTTCTGACACTTTTGGATGAGTAAACATTGACCCAGGAACATAATTGGTGTTCCTGGAAACCAACATAACAGGAGTGTGATGCATAACGAATACGCCCTAGAAGGCCAGGCTGATTTTATAAGCATGTTATTAACCCAGTACTGCAATCTAGCTGTACCTGTGACTGCGACAGAGGGCATTGGGTGCATACAGAAAGTAAAACAACAAGACCTGACTTGATCGATTGTTAATATTTGCATAACATTCGTAACATGTTATGCAGGCTGCCTCCAGGAACTAAAAATGACATGCAACCTACAGCTTTGGTGCACACATGTGCCAAGTGAGCACAAGCCTGATCTCCCCAGCAGCCACTGCGTTATTAATAGCACACATTTACACACTAAGCTATCTAATTTTAACCCCGGCGAACTATTTCTGTATGAGAGGTTACCTCTGAAAGTCATAAGCCGGTCATTGCATGAACGGAGCAGAATAAAAGGCTGATGTAACTATTTAAATGTGACACACGTTAAAAATAAAAGAAGAAGAAAAATAACACAGAGAGGAAAACGGCCTACCGGTGGAGGGCATATATAAGCGGGGATGGTCGGCTAGGTGTCCGGCTCCCAGATCCGCATCCCAGTGACGCGGTAAGATTTTTTAAAGGAGACTCCACAGCGGATCGAGGGTATTCCCATTTAAAGCCGTTGCGTCAAGCAAGCCGACGTAAACACGTGATTTCCGCCATGACCTTCCAAAGTAAAAGCTTCAGCGAGTAGCTTAAGTGTACTTGGTGAACCTATATTAAATGTATGGTACACTGTTACGGTTATGTAAACAAATACGACAGAAAGTGATACCATGCCGAATGTGCCCAGGTATTACTTTTTTGTCCTCTACAAAGTTTAAGATGAACTAAAATTGTACATTTTTGCAAATACAACAGTTATTATAAACGTACTAGTAGCTTAAATCTCATGTGTGGTGAATCTACTGAAAATTGTCCCATTTTATCTCATCCAAGTACTTCATAATACATTCTTACTTTAAAACATGAAACGCAACCTTTAAACAGACAGGACATTATATAAAATTGTGAAATGTCTGTGTAGGTTCTCAGTAATCCAGGTCATAGTAGTTGTAAGAGCCTCATCCCAATCCGATTTACTCCCTGTTAGACCTCTGCCTTACCATCACATATTTGAAATACAATAAGGGTTGTGTCACTCAAAGGTCAACATCTTTAAAGAAGAAGCTCAAATAAAGAAACACCTACTGGTTTATTCAAGATGACACTTGGTTAAAAATCAAAACACAAGAGGTAGAGGTTTCATGAACACATGAGCTGAGTGGATGAAAACATCAAGTTCACCAAAAAATAGATACCTATTTGATTCCCATTGGAGTGGGTATTGTAGGTCAAAGGGTAGGTCAGAGACCTACCACCCACTGGAGCATAAACGTTCCCTATGAGGCTGAAAGGAAATAAAAGGAATACACATGTAAAGAAATCTCTTAAAACATATGATGGGATAGAGCAATATCTCAGAGGTTTCACCCCTCAGCTGTGATGATGTTAATGATCATTTTTCACACCTTGGCTCATGTGGCGACACACATGATCAATAGTGGGTTAATGACAAGTTCAGCACATGGAGTTATCTGAGCTTAAGAAGCTTTTAGGGGTCCTTTTGCTTTAAAATTCAATTCAATTTTCAATTCAGTTTTATTTATATAGCGCCAAATCAAAACAACAGTCGCCTCAAGGCACTTTATGTTGTAAGGTAGACCCTACAATAATACATACAGAGAAAAACTCAATCATACGATCCCCTATGATTGAGGCATTCTTAACAGTATAGCAGCTGTCCCCATGCTGTTTCTGGGTCTGGCCTTGGCACACCCTGTAACTGGACTCTGTACCTCGGTGTCGTAATTTACAGAGCTGGCCTACCGGGTTTAAAGTACATTTCAGTTTATACAACAGTACTATTAGCTGACCTACTAATAACTGACAAGTAAACTGATAAATAAACTGCTTTTTTTCCTTTTACTTTGCAGGTGACGTGTTGCAGGTCGGAAAAAACTCAAGCTGTCCCTTCGCCTGATGGTGGAAATATCCCTCTAAAAATATACAGAGGCATTCTTGTATCAGCAGCAGTCACGAGTATGAGATTGTTATATACAGCTAACAGCTAAGGGTTAAGAGGTTTGACGTTCATAAATCCTAAAAGATACAGTCATTTTATTCCTCTGCATGTGTGTGAATGCTTCTTCTATAAGCCTAGATAAATTTTTGCCTACATCCAATTTGTCGTATGGCTACTGGAATAACTTGTAGTTTAAAACTATGTACATACAGTCATATGAAAAAGAAAGTTTTAATAGGACTTTATGAAAAAAAAGATTAACTTGTGTCTTTGGCAGCAGTAGCTTGTTATAAGCATTTTCTATATGACTTGCCCCGTTTTACAGCATTGCTTTAGGTCATTGAGATTTTCACACACTTGTTAAGGGTCTTTTAACGACCCTTCACAAGATTTCAGATGGGCTGAGATCTAGACTTTAATGGGCCATTCCATTGCAAATTTGCTTCTGTGCTTGGACTCATTGACATATGCATGCCCTATTTTAGGCCAAGCTTTAGCTGTGAGGTTGCCTCACATTTGACACTAGATTACTCAGCAGTTTCTCAACACCTTAATTACTTCTTAACACAGAATAACTGCTATGATGCCTTCCAGTAAGGTTTTAGACAGAACCACAGCACTGAGACTGCTCTGACCAAAGTGTTTAATGACATATGTCTGAATACAGACAGTGGAAAAATGTCTGTTTTAGTTTTACTGGATTTCAGTGCAGCATTTGATACAGTTGACCACAACATATTACTCAAACGACTGGAGAACTGGGCAGGTCTTTCAGGAACTGTACTAAACTGGTTCAAAACATACTTAGAAAACAGGAAATACTTTGTATCAATGGGTAACTTCACATCTGAGCAGACAAGTATCACATGTAGGGATGGGTATCGAAAACCGGTTCTTGTTGAGAACCGGTTCCCACTGTTTCAATTCCTTGGAATCGTTTGCCACTTTTAAAAACGATTCCCTTATCGATTCCAGTCGCCCCGAATGACGTCATCACGTTGAGTAGCGTCTTTTACCCAGTAGGAAACACGGCGCCTGAGCGGCGCAAACGCTCAAAAGTTTGGTTACACTTTATGAGAAAGGATGACAACAGGGCAACGTGCAATACTTGCAAAGTAGAGATTTCATCAAAGGGAGGAAACACTACGAATATGCAAAAGCATTTGCTCAAAAAACACGCGATTGCTTTCAACGAATGTCGTGTTTTTGATCCGCTCCGGACTAGCGAAGCTCAACCCAGCAGCAGCGGTAGCGTTTCCACGTCCTCTCCCGTTAATACTGCAGGTAACTAATCAATTAGCATTGCATATTATGTTAGCGCGATTTACCTTATTACAAAACCTGCTATTACTGTGCGTTGCATTTAGATAACCATGATGAGAGAGACAGAGTCTGGCTGGCTCAGATGCTGGCAGTTCTCGCTGCAGTTCTCACTGTAGCGTCTCCTTTCAGGCCAGGATAGACGAATGTCACCCAGCAGTGTCTAAGTTTGTGGTCAAAGGCTTGCACCCATTTGCCACAGCAGATGCCCCCGATTTCACTTTGGTAAGTGAATGTGTTTAATTGTAGGCAGGACATTACTGGATATTCTTGTGTAATTGCTACAGAATAATTTATGTTAAACTTTGTTATTGCTACAGGAGAATATTAATTTTATTATTTTACATATACATTTTTTTTCCTGGGGACCCTGTGACACCCCATTGAAGAGCCGTAGGCTGTGGATCTCTTAAGATCTCACTGTTGGGTTTGTAAGGCCATGTTACTCCTAAATTTCTATCTTGTTCAAAGAGAAGATATAAAACAAAGTTCTAAGCTAATCGAACTTAGTGTTCTCCTTTTTTAAAAAAAAAGAATCGATAAGAGAATCGATAAGAGAATCGATAAGGAATCGAATCGTTAAACAGAATCGAAAATGGAATCGGAATCGTTAAAATCTTATCAATACCCATCCCTAATCACATGTGTAGTCCCCCAAGGTTCCATCTTGGGACCCCTTCTGTTTAACATTTACATGCTCCCACTGGCACAGATTATAAAGAACAACAAAATAAACTATCACAGCTATGAAGATGACACACAAATATATCACAATGTCACCAGGAGACCGAGGCCCTGTACAGGCTCTTGGTAAATGCATAGAGGAAATTAATGACTGGTTGTGTCGCAATTTTCTCCAGCTAAACAAAAACAAAACAGAAGTAATAGTCTTTGGAGCCAAAGAAAAATGATTACAGGTCACCAGAGAACTTCAATCTACACACCTAAAAACCACCAACCAGGCGAGAAATGTGGGTGTAGTGATGGATGCAGGCCTAAACTTGTAAAAACACATCAAGACAATAACAAAGTCAGCTTACTATCACCTCAAGAATATTTCAAGGATAAAAGATCTGATGTCTCAACAGGACCTGGAAAAACTAGTCCATGCATTCATCTTTAGTAGGCTTGATTACTGTAACAGCATCTTTACAGGTCTACCTAAAAAACCAGTCAGACAACTACAGCTCATTCAGAACTCTGCTGCTCGAGTCCTTACTAAGACCAAAAAAGTGGACCACATCAGTCCAGCTCTGAGGTCTTTACACTGGCTGCCTGTCCGTCAGAGGATAGACTTTAAAGTTCTGATGCTGGCCTATAAAGCTCTGAATGGTTTAGGACCAAAATACACCTCCTGGATCCGGTTTTTTATCAGTTCCCAGAGTCAGAACCAGACACGGAGAAGCTGCATTCAGCTTTTATGCTCCATATATCTGGAACAAACTCCCAGAAAGCCTCAGATCAGCTGAAACACTCAGTTTATTTAAATCCAGGTTGAAGACTCACCTATTCTCAGCTGCATTTGAATAAAGCACCAAATCCACACTGTTTTACTTTTAAGCTTAGATTTCAAAACTTACATTTTAACTACTGATTTTATCTACTGTTCCTTTCTTTCCCCCCCATTTTAAATCATGCTTTTTATTTGTTTTTATTTTTTAAATGTCTCTGTAAAGCACTTTGAATCACCTTGCTGAACACCTTGAATTGTGCTATATAAATAAACTTGCCTTGCCTACTATAGATTAGGTGTTCCCTGTGCTTGACATTTGGTATGAGGTGTTGGAGGTGTGGTTTTTACCAAATATGGTTTTGTAGAGACAAATTTGCTGGAACCCCCACTCCTGGGAAGGTTGTGACATTTTTGTGGCGTTAACACAGCTGAATGCTGCAGAACAACAAACTGTCAAAACGTCTGCTTTTACAGACAAGGTGGTGATCGGTTAATAGCAGCGCTGACTGCTACTTACTTTCTCAATCCTGTTGATGTTATTTTCTGTCCTACTGTAGAATATCATTAATGCAATTTTAGTATTTGAGGTTTATATAAGTACCATTTATCTGAGAAATTTTTCTGTGAAATAATTTGATTAATTTTCATAGGTTTATCAAATTAGACTGTATATTACTGCTTACTTCAGTTTTTTTAAAAAAAAAAATGTTTTAATTTATGCACATTTCCATAAGAATACGTGAGTTTCCTGTAAGTGTCATGTAGGCTAATGCCCAAAGAAGGGAGCTCTTTGAATATATTTTTTCAGCAACACAAAAATAAAGTTGCCAATAAATAATCTGTCAGTGTCATCCATGGTGGATGGTCATAGGCATATCCACTGGCTTCGTGGTGAGTAAATGAAGCTAAATCAAAGGTTACAACAGTATGCAGGACGAAGAGAAGCAAATATGTTTCTTCATATACTGTCCATCAGTTTCATGTTAAACCTACCAGGGATCAAAACATTACTGCAAATAAATTTCTTTCTGCTCTGTATTAATGTATGATGTGTCATAAATGAGCAATGATCTGTAAAAACAACACTATGATCTCTTACCATTAGCGAGCTGGAAACAGCGATCAGCCTCTGAAACGCTGCTCTTAAACATGTACATACAGCGACCCCTGCTGGTTGCCATATATACTTAAAAATCAAAATTCATCTTTGCGGTCAATTGATGGAAATAAAATAAAAACAGCAGCACAGTACGGAAGCTGTGATCAACTGTCGTGCAGGGCGGTTTCATCGTCAAACCTAGTGATTCAACAGCAGTCTACAGGTCATTATGGAGTCAACTCAGTCACAAGATGTGATAATGCTTTAATAATACAGACATGTTAGTGCCATATGAACATAGAAGACGTTTGTTTGAACTGTGTATACAAAGAAAAAAGAAACAGTAACACATTAAATAGTTTTGGAACAACACTGTCACACAAGCAATGGAAGTAATTACACTGCAAATTAGATGCTGATAGATATGAAACATGGTTTAGGATAATAATGATAATACTGACTTTCAATTGTTGAACTGAGATTTTTAATGAAGCCAGAATTTACAAAGAGCTTTTATTTATTTATTTATTTTAAACAGACAGGACCTCTTTGGATGTTGATGTATGAAGCATCTGTCAAACTAACGCAAATACACTTTAATTAGAGCAGTCTGTGCAAATTAGCATTTTTGTGGATGAATTCCTGTTTATTTCTTAATATGAAACATTTGATAACAAACGCTACAGTACAGCTTCTGAATAGGCAACATAGTGGAGAGCTGCAACTCTCAGTGAGCACTATAGGTGTCGTTCACTGCACGCACCAGTGTGTGTGAATGGGTGGATGACTGGATGTGTAAAGCGCTTTGGGGTCCTTAGGTACTAGTAAGGCGCTATACAAATACAGGCCATTTACCATTTTTAATTCTGCATCAGTTTATGCATAACCAACAATCACGGAGAACATGAGCGGACAGTTACTATTGAGCAAAGCCTAAACACTGGCTCAAACCCGTTTGTGTCTCCAATCACATTCATTTTAGCAAAGCTGCTTGCAGAGAGGAATTAGAGGGCTAAAAGAAATCACTAAACTTGACTAATTTGTTTATTCAATGTTGCTATATCGCTAGGTGGTTAACATTCATCCGTCATGTAGGGACTGGGCTTGTGGGTTCAAAAATGATACAAGTGAACAAAGCCTGAAAGACTTCTACGTGAACTTCCGCTGGAAACATCACAGAATGACAAAGACTCCAGATCCCACTCAAAAATCCACATCACATCTTATTTCAAACTAGGAGAAGGAATGCTGGCCAAACTTAACAATACTAGTCCAAGTCGCCTAAAGAAATGTCACAAATGTAAATAACATAAAACA
The DNA here is from genome assembly GCF_041146795.1 of Maylandia zebra. Taxonomy (NCBI): domain Eukaryota; kingdom Metazoa; phylum Chordata; class Actinopteri; order Cichliformes; family Cichlidae; genus Maylandia; species Maylandia zebra. The sequence continues at coordinate 18,008,038 of NC_135174.1, read as the reverse complement.
CTGTCTGTGAAACTTTGTTACAAGTGCTCTACAGAAACCGGCTCTGCTGGAAAGGGAGGTGCAGTTTGAGAGTTAAGCTCTAGAGACAGAAAGACACAAAGCAGCACTGAGAGGGTGGAGAGAGGAATGTGAGGCGCTGGGATGGTGTGGACGGAGGGAAAACTCTTCCTCTTGTGCTCTGGATCCTCCGCTTCGAGCATTGAATTACACCCACATCTGGACAAAACATCTGCACTACTGAGCCCCAACGCCACTTATATAGGTCATCCATTCAAAGGAGCAGATATGCAAGCAATGACCAAAAGACAACATCAGCAACAACAGAAAAAAAGTATAAAATGCATCAATGCGGAGACAAGGAATTGCTAAGTAACACGCGCTGTAATCCTGTAAACTTTGATTGTAACGATGGCAGTGAAGGATTTAAGAACGCATCTAAAGCACAGAAGAAAACTGAGGAAAGAAACCTGCCTTGAAACGGTTCGCCAAACCGTTTCAGTGGGACATTCTTTGGAAGAAAACACAAGAGTGACTGCCAAGGCACGGAAGTCCCTCTAATTGTTATTCACAGTTGGCTTGACAGCAGTGGTGAAAGCTGGTTTCAGATTTGGCACAAATAAGTGAGGAAACTGCAAAAGCGACACAATAACACACCGACACAGGCTTTCCTTAAACAAAGATCTGTGTAACAACATTTGTCACTGCAGAGTAAGTGGGAGAAGAAAAAAAGGCATCTCATCATTACACACATTAGTAGGGCAATAATCACAAGTGTTATTCGTATTAAACAGGAAATAATTGATTATTGTTATTAATTCACATAATTATCAGGATTAATATACTTAAAAAAAACTATATTTAGGTGGAAGGTCTTTCTGCAGAACACATGAGCTGTTTGAACCCTCAAATGCATCCAGATAACATAATTATGGTCTTTTTCCCAAAATTAATAACAAATGTTGAAAATTTGGAGGAAAGTGTAAAAGTGAATGATCAAAATCATAAATTACAAATATAAAATTCTTTTGTTAAATAAACTTGCCAATCTTAATGGAAATTCTTCTTTTAGGGTGATCACAAAATTCTCAGAACATGCAAGCACCCCACTTACTTTAAATTGAAACACTGTCCTTATTTAAGTTGAGTTTTTACCCTGAATAATACCCAAAATGACATACGCTGACACTGTATGATTGAAGATCATTTTCATGCATAATCCAGCCTGTGTGGAGTTAGATATGTAATTTTTGCCTGTGTAAAGACAGGAGATTGTAAAAACCAAACAACTGAGGTGCAAACTTTCCGCTTTGATTAAAGGGATTTGACAAATATTTTGGATGAATTGTTTAGAAATTAGACATTTTCAGAGCCTCAAAATTAATTTGACAACATAGCCAAGGTGAGAGCTGTTCACTTGTCATTAATGACAAATGAAGTGGACAGAATATCTGAAGTGTTGAATTTGTATTGTATAACTTTTCATTGTAATGTTAAATATGAACCTCAGAGAGATTAGGCTAGAAAAACAAAACCCACCAGTGAGGTAGCAAAACCCTTAGGAATGGTCAGATCAACAATCTGATAATTTCTAAAAATACGTGCTGACCAGGTAAAGAACACCAAAAGCCCGCTGAAGATTTCCCCCCCCAATGATTTAACCCCCCCCCCCCCCCCCCCCCCAAAAAAACCTACTTTGAACTACTGAAGTCAATAACACCCTTGAGGCAATCAAGGACTACAATCAAGGGATGGCTTCATTAATGGAAATGCAGAGGGTCTTACAACAAAGTACAAACCTCTAGTTACACTCAAGGCAGCCATAGACTTTGCCAGAAAGCATCTAATAGCCTGCACGGTTCTGAAAACTGAGAAATATGGGGAAGGAACGGCTCATGATCCAAAAAAAGAAAAATAATAATAATGTCAAACATGAGACAACTTTGTCCCACTAGTGTATTTAAAAAAACAAAAAAAAAAAAAAACAAAAAACCCAAAGGTCCAAAAATGTTAAATTTTTGTTAAACCCCTTAAATTTATGCTGCAAGTTTGCACTTCAGTCAAGTGTTGATTGTTTGATTTAAAGTCCACCATGGTGATGTGCAGGGGAAAAAAAAAAAAAAAATTTTATTAACATCTTGCCCAAATGATCTTAACTGTATATGCAGCTGGACAATCTTTATAATGCACGTTGTGATGTTGGTTCATTGGTGTGCCAATTTTGAAGAGGCGCTGTTGGCAGATTAGATGCTGTGGTAGACACGATTGTAGTCTGAAGGCAGCACAGTCCCATTTAAACACTGGTAAAAGTGCAATTTTCTGTTTTTAAGCAAAGCTCGTCAGTCCTACTTTTCAAAGTGATTAGTCAGTGTTCAGTTTTATAAGCACCAGCCCTGGTATGTTGTTATCACCAGTGTTATGTTAGAGCTGCGATCAAGCTGTTGTCATAGGAAACCAAAAAAAAAAAAACAAACAAATGCCGTCTTCTTTTACCAATTGTGAATTTTAACAACAGTCCGTAATCAGAATGCATTTTCTTCAGGTGATGTATCAGAATGCAGTGACATTTTATTTAAAAGTTACAAACAAGTGTTCCAGACAAAGACACCACAGTATAACCATATTGCACAACAAAAATCCATCAACATTTCCAAAAAAATACTGACAAAGAATTCATGACATCTTGCTTTTTTCCTTCACCCCGCCTTTTTTTTTTTTCCTTAAACAGCAGAGCAAAAAAGGAAACCCTCGAAATAAACACTCTTACTCAATCCTTTTCTGCTTCAACTTCCTCTTCTTTCTTCTCGCTGATGGCAGCATCATTTTTTCCCACATTTTCCCCAGCCTCAGCATTGGACTTTGGCTTCTCTTCCTCCTTCTTGGGTTCAGGAAGAAGGATGACTTTTCCAATATTTTGGCGTTCATGCATGCGCTTCATGGCTTCAGTCACCTGAGAAGAGACAGGGGAGCAGAGCAGATGTTCACATTGGGCAGTAACTGAGCGCATCAGCCATTTAAATGCAGCCAAAAACTATTTGCGAGTCACTAAAACCCCGATAAACACAATCTGCTGTAAAGTTCCTCTCTGGGCAATAACAAAGTTCTTGTTTGAATGTTTAAGGGATGGGGGGGGGGGGGGGGGGGGGAAGAGAGAGAGAGAGTCATACCAACTTGGCCACATATGGCACAACAATGACTTGCAGTTACCTTACAAAAGTCTTATTTTCAGCTAATGGATGCATATTTACACATCAAGCAGACATGGAGCCCCACACACATACACACCACAACATGTATAGGGTGCTTTGCTTCGGCCCTGTTTTGTGTCCACTATTTCTAGAAGGAAACCATCGGCTTTTACAACCATCCGTTTCCCTACATTCATTTCCTGCTTGCTAAATTTGGTACTGGAAACCTAACCTATATATTAGAGAACTGCAGGAAGGAAGTGCAGCTGATGAGTGAAAAGGCAATAAAAAGCAAAAAAAAACCTGACTGTACATAGCAGCAAAAGACTGATCACTGTGGAAGATCTAAGTCCCCCACTTGATTTGAGCAGCTTTAATTGAAAGGTGAACAAAGTCTGCCCCATGCTGAATTAGCCACTGCCCAGCCAAATAAGTCACAGGCTAATATTTAATTCACCTGCCTTTAGGCTTGATGATGGCGCATGCTTAGACAGCATCATTTGATGAGGCTAATCAAAGTCACATTTATTTCTATCCAGGGTGGCATTCATTTTTTGCCAAGCTCTTGATTTGATGAGCAGAGTCTTTGCCAACACATCCCAAAGATTCCCAGTGGGGTGAAATTCTGGACTGTGGTGAAATTGACATGTAATGTTCCCCAAACTGCTCTCTCATTGTCATCTCGGAACACGTCTGTATCATCAAGGGAGAAAAAGATGGGACTGATGGGAAAACCTAGCCATTCAGTGAATTCAAGCACTCAGACAATTTTTATTTTTTTTGAATAACATCACTGAATGCAGACCAGACTAACTGAAGTACCACCAGTTCACAGCACTGACCCTGCAGGCTCATATGGTAGGCACTAAGCATCACTTCATTCACCCATCTTCTTACCCTGACACTGGGGAACAGGGTGAATCAGAATCAGACTACAAACCCTTTCAGTTGTTCCAGTATCCTCATTATGCTCTCTAGCAAACTAAAGCTTCTATCCCTAGCTAGCCTACCTGACTTTTCTTAAGGCTACATGCTTAGTCCCAATCCCTTGTTGTCTTGTGCATGTGGAAGGTGCTCTTATCTTGACTAGCAAACAAAGCTTTCAGGTTGCAATCTCTGATCACAACCATTCAAGATTCTTTGCCTGCACTCCACCCATCCCCACCAACATTTCTTCCTCAAAGATAAAGTTTCACTATTCTTCTAGATATTAATATTGTTTTGGGCCATTATCCATTACCCATCTAAAACTGGAGCAATGCCTTTTACACAACCCAAGGATTTGTCTAAAACCCGACCCTGATTCTTTAAGAAATGAGAAGCTGCGTATGGCATCACTGATGAATAAATAACTTCCTACCAGCTGAAATGCATCAATGACTACGATAATTATCCAGAGGAAGGCTCTTACCCATTCGAGAGCAAGATAAATGTCAATGTATACTTCAATATGCAGTAAAGTAAATACAGAAGCAGTTCCAACAAGCATCTTCAAAAACAAGGAATTGTTTTATTTATTTTTTTTACACTGCAAACCCGATCAGACTTACCTCCTCAAAGTGATAGCTGGAGTCAATGCGGGGCTTGATCTTTCCCTGCTTGTAGAGCTCAAGCAGCGTAGACATAGTCCTGCCGAAGAGCTGCTCATCAGTGATGTATCCCAGGTGGAAGCCGCTGACAGCTTTGTTGGACTGCATCAGTTTCATGGTGTTCAGAGAGAGCTGGTTATACCAGGTCTTTGCCATGGCCAGCAGGTTCTTCCTCTGGCCTGTCACACAATTGGCTGCACCTGCAATGTCAAACAGTGATTAAGGGAACATTGAAAAAAAGGCAGAAAAACCCCCAAACTTCACAATAATCGTCTCACTACCTTATCACAACCTCCTTTAACTTTACTGCGTTGCAAATAAATGTTTGAGCATCAACTCTGATTTCAATTCAGTTTTATTTATGCAAGGCCAAATCACAACATCAGTCACCTCAAGGTGCTTTATATTGTAAGGTAGACCCTACAATAATACATACAGAGAAAAATCCAACAATCATATGACCCCCTGTGAGCAAGCACTTTGGCGACAGTGGGAAGGAAAATCTCCCTTTTAACAGGAAGAAACCTCCGGCAGAACCGGGCTCAGGGAGGGGCGGGGCCATCTGCTGCAACTGGTTGAGGTGAGAGAAGGAAGACAGGACAAAAAAAATATGCTTTGGAAGAGAGACAGCGATTAATAGCACGTATGACTCAATGCAGAGAGGTCTATTAACACATAGTGAGTGAGAAAGGTGACTGAAGAAGAACTATTCAATGCATCATGGGAATCCCCCACCAGCCTACATCTATTGCAGCATAACTAAGTGAGGATTCAGGGTCACCTGGTCCAGCCCTAACTATATGCTTTAGCAAAAAGGAAAGTTTTAAGCCTAATCTTAAAAGTAGAGATAGTGTCTGTCTCTCGAATCGAAACTGGAAGCTGGTTCCACAGATGAGTGGCCTGAAAACTGAAGGCTCTGCCTCCCATTCTACTTTTAAATACTCTAGGAACAACAAGCAAGCCTGCAGTGCGAGAGTGAAGCGCGCTAATTGGGTGATCTGGTACCAGGTCATTAAGATAAGATGGGGCCTGATTATTTAAGACCTTGTATGTGAGGAGCAGGATTTTGAATTTAATTCTGGATTTAACAGGGAGCCAATGAAGGGAAGCCAGTACAGGAGAAATGGAATTCTTGAATTCTTCTTGTAAATTGCATGAGACAGACTCGCCATTAATCACGTGCATGATGTCAGTGGAGAAGATGCATCAGGGCCAAACTACCCCACAAGAGAAGGTAAACAGTTTAATGCCCCATGTCTTTGTGAGTTTGAACCCAGCTTCATTTTGTCCCCAGTTTGGTCATATCTCGAAAATATGTCAAAGCCAAGGTTTTCAGTTCAGTTTAATTAAAACAAATCTTAAAGTCATTATTTAAAACTGTTATCAGGTTATAATTTTCTATGCTTTCAGATGGGTCAACTAACACTGAAGCATGCTAAGTACAGGGAATTCTGCTGTGCAAAGCTACCGACTTGCTTAACAACAGTGGTGAATCAGCACAGACTTGCTTTGAAAACATGGTCAGATGAGAGCATTTTAACCTAGGACTGTAATCCCAAATCCTGAACCTCTGATGTTCCATTCATAAGGAGAAAAGCGGCACATCGACCTTTCAAGATTGAGCCATTTATTCCAGCAGTTAGAGGAGCAGATTACACGTGCAAAACATCCTCATGTTTTCACAACTGGACTCACCCCATGCCTACGGTGTCTGCTACCTTAATTAATGTTTACATCTGCCGAGCATCAACTCAGAGCTGGCTCCAAACCTGTTGATCCATGTCAGAGAAGCCACAGGTGTGGCTGCATTTTAGACTACTACCAACAAGGCTGTTCACCTCAATTTTATTTATACTGCACTAATTCACAAGAGGCACCGTTTATAATTTAAGGAAAGTGCAATATTAGAGAGAAAACCCCAACAATCAGATGATCTCCAATCAGGAGGCACTTGGCAACAGTGAGGAGGAAGAATTCTTTTTTTTTTTTAAACAAGAAAAGACCTCCAGCATAACCTGGCTCAGGAACAACATGCAAGACTGCCTTTAAGATATTAGCTTCACTGGCTCCCTATTAAATCTGAAATTTATTTAGAGTCCTGTATGATCATGCCCCATCATACTGCATCTTAAAGTTCTTTTAGAGAGACGATCCATTGCCTTTTAGCACTGTATCAAAGAGCAACAGTTTCCATCTTCCTGCTTTTGAAGCTGCTGCATGTTATGGAACTTGGATACAGCTTTAGCCTTGAACAGCTCGGTATTCATTGCATAAAAGGGAAAGAAAAAAAAAAAATGAGGCCGACATTACAATGACAGCGTGTGTAGGAGGAAAACAAATTATACACTCATTTAAAATAAAATGCTACTTCGCCAATCTAATCAGGTCTCATTTTAAAAATAAATAATTTAAAACACCATGACAGGTTAAATAAACCAAGTGAAATAAAGCTTTAGTAGAAACACCAAAGATCCCCCCCCCCCCCCCCCAAAGGATGTCTACACAATGCATTTTTTGTTTGTGCGTCTTACCAAAGACTATAATCATGCCCAGGGGCTTCAACAAACTATAGCCTTTTTGGGTGTCAGAGCCACCAAGGGGGTCGAGAACGATGTCCACACCTGCAGAGACAGAAATAAAAGGGCAAAGCTTTGTAAATTTCTAGATAACAGAACATGACAATGTTCAACACAACGAAAACATGAGGCAAGGATTTCCATTTGTGCAGTTGTAAAACAAGAGTATTTTTTTTTTTACCCTTCGGGCTGATTTTGCGGATTTCCTCCACGTAGTCTTTGGTGCGGTAGTCGATGGGGTGAGTTACCCCGCCTTGGGTAATAGTCTCATGTTTGGAAGCCGATGCCGTGCCAAAAACAGTCACATCCTGCACAGTTTGACACAGCTGGGTAGCAGCAATACCCACACCACCTACAGATGTGCAGACAGCAGCAAAGACCGGCATGAGAACAGGAGGAGCAGGTGTTTCACTTTCAGCAAAAGAGGTTATGTGCGGTCTCTCTCTGAACCACTCAGCAATTTTCTCAAACATTCAAACTATGCTTGCTTTGAATGTTGAGTTAGTACTCAACCGGGCTCCTAGTAAATACATTTTAAGGGGAAATTTAAATGACGATACTGTTGTTACCAAGCAACTGTAGTGAGCTTTTACAAATCTAATGACTAATGATTGAGACAAAACACTTTACAAGATATCAACTTTGCCCATCTGAATTTGTGTAATCAGTTAATATTTGCATTTGATAAAAAGATAAAGCATGAGAAGACCGGTAGATTCCATTCTTCACATGTGGAAAGTTCTGCATCTGTTGTATAACTCGTTTTGACCTTTTACACGTTTTGGCTTAAACGTCCTGTATGCGCTGTAAATAAAATGCTAAGTGGTTAAGAGCCAGACCGTACATCAATATGTAGGTGTTGTTTCTACAGCAGCATAAGTAATGCTGCTCCAGGACCATGACTGCAGCTGATAAATGATGTCATGGCTTTGCAATCTAAGGGTAAAGGTCACGAATGGGAGACATTTGTCTTTCTAACACCTGTTTAATGTTTTGTCCATTTTGACTCTAATTATTATGTTGTCCTTAAAACTAACCACACCCACACACACACACACGAAAGAAAAAAGTTACACTTCAAAAATTACAGACCGTCTCACACAGGACACCAACCAGTCTCCTGGGTGTCTGTTTTGCATTAGGCCCTCTCATTCATCACAACCTTTTCCAGGCCTTGATCCTCTTCATAAGACTTCTCTCTACCAGAAGAGCTTTGAACAAATGTTGAATGGAGCTTCAGAGTCTGAAGTCAAAGCACAAGTGCTTTAAATAGTCATTCTTTTAAATGGTCAGGAGGGAGCGGTACTCGAAAATCTCAGTACAGTCTCACTCCTTGCAGCCAGAGATGTGACCTTAATGTTAACTTGTGCACCATTTTGGGCCTAAAAATCATAGTGACATTGTAGGATCAAGGAATAAAGGCCTACAGACCAAGCCACAACAATAGGTCAAGAGTAGGAATGGGAATCAAGACCCGATAGCTCAATTCCTTTTAATTATTCCGTTGTATTCTACTCTATTGCCTGTCAATTACGCTCATCGGTTCTGCTTCCACTTGTGCTAAAATCAGTTGATTTCAGTTCGTAGAGGAGGAAAATAGTGACGCAGTCTGCAGCGTGGATATAACTTTAATTTTTTACTGCACAGTGAAACGACTGTATTATGCTATTATGACAACAACTTCAGCACAATGAGAGCATGGTAACGCTAAGCTAGCCAAGAACCCAGAGTGAAGTTGGGTTGACTGGATGCTGACCCCAGCCCAGCAGCCAGACCCTGAACTTCACCAAGCAGTCAGGCTGCAGCGTGCATTTCTACTGGGTCACGTTTCTAAAGTAAAATCACTGCTTTAGTTAAAAAGCATTTCCCAAGTGGTTGCTAGACGTTGATGAAGTTAATGGGAAAATGATTATTTAAACCCCAGTTGCACAGGCCTACAGACTGGTCAGTGACCCCTCAGACTGGTTTTCAACCAGTTGGGAAATGCATTTTTCCCCTAGTAACTGGTGATTGAATCACATCATAGTGAGGACAACTCTTGAGCAAAAAGGTGATGAGAAATGAATAAAAGGTCTATGGGAAAATTATCCAAGTAAAAAATGTTAGTCGAGTTAGTTTCTTATCAAAATATTACCACTGAAGTCACATTTACTTCTTAATTAAATTATGATCCTCATTAAATTGGCAATAAATTAATGCTTTAAGGTGGAGTCATCACAACACTGATTAGCCAGCGATTGTTTTGGAGCAACATTATTTATGATTTTGTAGGAAATACACCAGCATGGGCCGGTATTAAATCGGAGCTGGTCAGATTATTACTGCGTCATCGCCTCACCTTTTCCCCCTAATGTCCTCTCGCTCTCCACATCACACCCAATTCCACGGAGAGCGTAATTTAGAGATGCGACTTAGGCTACGTCCACACGTACCCGGGTATTTTTGAAAACGCAGATTTTTCTATGCGTTTGCACCTTTCGTCCACACGTAAACGGCGTGTTTGGTCACTGAAAACGAAGATTTCTAAAAACTCCGTCCAGGGTGGATATTTTTGAAAACTCCGTTTTTGCATTTAGGTGTGGACTAGAAAAAACGGAGAAAACGCAGCGTCAAAGGTGTGCGCATTTTTTGACGTCACACTGTGCGCCACGTTATTGTTTCGGTGAAATGAATTTCTACAATACTGTTACTTCTACTCTCTGCAGTGTTTAAATGCTTACATATACACACAGTTACTGTCCCTCCACACATGGTTCTGCTTCTATGCCCCAGCTTTGTTTACTTTTTCCCCGCCGAGGCTTCTAGACTTCTGATTGGCCAACATTTCTGCACGGTTAGGAATATATCGCCACCTGCTGCTTTGGCATGTTCATAGCAGCGTTTTCCTTCATTTCTGCCTTTACGTGTGGATGGGATTATTTTTTAAAACGAAAACGGAAAATCTCCGTTTTCAAAAATACCCGTGTACGTAGCCTTAGAGGGTGGAAACCTCAGAAGACAGGTGAACAAAAGGCGACATAGAAAGCAGTGCTTTCTGATCTCTGTGGCCCATTTCCACTTAACAGTGAAAGGCTTTTGAAGATTATGACCGCCTGGGCCTGCAGGTTCACCAGTAATCCTTTCTGCCCTCATGATTCACACAGGTCAGCTGACACCCATTCACCCACTCAACAGTGATGAGCAGCCTTTGAGAGGGAGGATGCAGAGGAGCAGAAGAGCAACTGAGCATCACAGTAACTGTCCTCTATTCTTCGACTCAGTGTAGGGGGATCAAACACGCAGATATTTGTGCTGCTGTGACAACACAACGTAAAATCTTTGAATTCAAACTGAATAAAGTGCAAAGCTAAACACACACACTTCCTCAATTCTCTCAGCTCTAACTGGATTATACCACATGCTCATAACTATCACAGCTATATTATATGCTGTGCAGCTGTTTCACAAGTTCAAGATATTTTCAGTAACAATGTGAAAAATGTCATCACAGCCTCATAGCTGAAGGTGTCAACTGCACATGCACTGCAAACTTTTAGTTTTCCTAATAAGAGTGTGGTGATCTCTATTTGATCAAAGGCAGAAGTGAAATGTCACACTAGCTGACCCTATAACTGTGACATACAGCTAAGAAAGGCCTTGGTTTATAACTCCTGGACATGCACACTCATTACAGATGGTTTTGTGTAAGAAATTTGCATTTGAGAAGTGTTGCCCAAGCAACCATTTGTGATAATAATCCAGTTTTGTATGAAGATGTTTTGACATAACACACCTCTTCACTGCTGATTTTAAGTCTTTTAGCTGATAATCCTTGAGCACAGAAATGCAGCTGCATTCAAAGAGCTGATTAGCAGGAGGGAGCGTGCTGTGTGACTCTTTACACGTTACCCAGGAGACTGACAGAAGGTTTGTTACACCTTCTAATTAACTGATAACGAGAGTAGTCTTGTCACACAACATTGGGGATGCCACTGAGCTAGTCTGAGGAGATCCTTCATTATCTATTCCTCAAACTAATTTTCACACTAAGGCTATGCGTACAATTATAAAAATAATCAATTAACTGAGTAATGATTTGATGTAACAAACAAAAACTGGGTCATTTGATAATTTTAGGATACACATCAAAACAATGTTTATCTTACACCAGGGTGCAACCGCTGTTTCAGCTCCTCGCCACGTAATGTGGAATTTATACTTCTGCACTGTGTGGACTCTATGATGTCGCCTGCACGAGTGGACGTCACTATTCTCAGCATTTATACTCATTTATAGAGCCTCTGTTGCTGTGCAATCTCACATGTGAGAAACGAAGAAGAATAAAAACAAGAACTCCTCACTAATTTTATTTGGAAATTATTTTCAGGCGTCTCCACGAGTCTTACCTGCTGCCATGTGTATAAGAACGCTTTTGCCCGGCCTAAGATTGGCCATCTCAAACAGCATCATGTAGGCGGTCATGTAGTTAATAGTTAAAGCAGCACCTTCCTCAAAACTCATCTCCTCGGGCATAAGGAAGGTGCGGTCAGCGCTCACGACAGCCACTTCCTGCCACATGCCGCTGCGGGCCAATGCGATGACACGATCGCCAACCTGAGGGAAGGAAAGAGGGGGACAGGGAGAAGGTGTTGTGAAGTCAAACTAAAACACAGACGTTCACAGCTGTGGAATGATGCATTTCTTCATATCAACTTAATACGGGAAGCTTAAAAGTTTGATTTAACAAAATTATAAATCAGTAAACACAAATTACACCTGATGCTAATCTGAAAGTAAAAAACAAAAGTGGGGAAGTTAAATTAGTGCTTTTTAAACTTTCCTGTCATTCAGCTTAGTTTCACTCTGATTAGTTTTCCTCCTGTGGTCATCTATGCCCCACTTTCAGCAGCTCAGTGCCCCACATTTTGAAACCTGGCGTTCTATTGATCTTTGTAGAAAGTACAAAACAACTGCATATTTCCACTGTGGGGGAAGAAACCTCAGACTAATATCTCAAAGGCTGAACAATAACAGGCAAAGTCTGTAGAACCAAAAGTAGGGAAACTGAGCGCCTGTAACTTGAATAGGCATCGTTTCTAAAAAGATAAACGGTGAAAAGAATCGCATGTGCTCCATTTCTCATACAGTGCTGTGCAAAAATCTTCAGCCACCCTTTATTTCTTTACATTTTTGCTCTCAAGGACTTTATTATTTTGTGGTCTCGAGCAATAGTTCTCCAGGGTTTCTGGAGGTCTTTCCATGTTTTTCTTTGGACATTGGGTTTTTTTCCCCTCCAGTTCTAACGGGAAAAAACCCCCAAGTCAGTCTTGTGATTAGAGATTTATATTTCATGCATTCTTTCCAAAATACATTCTCACTACATTGTCTTTGAGTCCACAAACTTCTGTGCCTCAGTGAAACTCACAGCACCCTCTCAAACAAACTAAAACCATTAAACAAGACGACATTTTAACATTCATTCTCTGGTAATTGGGGACATCAGATATGGGGGCTTATGGGAAATGCCGGTCATGTTTAACAGCCTTCCCAAATTCAAAGAGTCATATGACCAATGTTGTGAAAAGTTCCAAAAATGTGAGGGGTGCAGGAAAGCAGCCTGATCTGATCATGAATGCTGCAGTTTCCTGCTAAAACAGCTTCAAGAGCTGAGTCACACCCACTTCCTGCTGCACACAGCCCATGACAATAGACAGATGACACACACAAATATTTACACTCGCAAACACAGTAAACACACACACACACGGTATGCGTGTGTGCCCCAATTTTTGGCGAGTTATTGTAAAAGCCTCAACTTCCACCTCAGATGACACGCTCGATTTCTCAACCCCTGCACTTGTGAAACATTAAAAACTTGCAGGATCAACTCAAAAATTCATAATAGCCTGTTTTTCCCCTTTCTTAAAGAAGGGCTGAGTTCATTTCTTGGAAGGTTGACATAAAGTGAAGTCACTGCAGAGACTACAGAGTGCAAATAGGACAGTGAAAACCTGCTGCTCATTTGAGTCAGTCGTGACAAAAACTAGCGCCACGCCTGGTTTTCTGCAGCTCATTTTAGTGCATCGAAATCTGTCTTTGCCACTAAAGCATCTCAGTAGCCGAGAGAAAGAGCAGATCTTCATCCATAATTCAGAGTCGTGTGAAAACAAAAGCACATCCTCTTAATTCTAAACTTTTCATAACAGGGGAGAAGCAAACCCAACCCCACTGGAACCAAAGCTAGCAGCTGTAGCTTGACAGTCATTTGCTGTATGACTTTCAGTCATCACAGCATTTCAGTCAGGTTGCAGTCTGAACTTTGACTTTGTCATTGTAAAACCTCGACTCTTTTCCTCTTTCAGACAGTTTGTTGCAGATTTGCTGCCATTCTTGAGATCGTCATGTTGCATGACTCGATTTGGGCCAAGCTTTTACTCTCAGACAGGTAGCTTCACATTCGACTAGAATATTTTGGTATACAGAAAAATTTGTGGTCACCTAAATGACTGCAAGCAACAAGCCCAAATTATCACCTCTACCACCATGCTTGACAGTTGTATGAGGTGTTTATGGTGATATGCTGTGATTGTTGGTCACCAAATGTGTCGCTGTATATTACACCCAACCTTGGTCTTGTCTGTACAAAAGGCATTATCCCAGAAGTCTTTGCAAATCTCAGCTGTGCTGAACAAGCCACACTTGCTCAGTCTTTTTCATAATTATACTGTCATCAAGTTTAACAATTACCATGCTAACTGAGGCTGGTAGAGTCTGAGATGCAGCCCACTCCCAGTTTCTCCAAGCAACGGTAAAGCGTGACCTTGGTGAGTTTGCTGGGACCTCCACTTTTGAGAAGAATTGTGGCATTGTGCTAACATGCACCTGAATGCTCAGACCAGCAAATTGCCAAAGACAGTTTTTGTATACTTTTAAACATGCAGAGCTCAGTTAATGAAGTGAATGTAATTAGCAGCACCTGGCTGCTGCTGAGCCTGTAATTCTATGGAAGCAGTAAAGGTGTAGCTAGTTTTTCAAACGACTGCATACCATTCTGACCGTTTGTGCATTTTACAGCAGCCAATCATACAGATTGTTTTGTTTTTACATTCAAGACTAACACATGCTCTAAACCAAAAATCTGCAAAATCTACTTGAAAATGGAAAATGTGTGCCTTACACTAAGAAAGTTTAGCGAAATGGTTCCCAACTCCCTCCAGTATTTACGTAATTAAATGTTTATAGTATAGCATGTAAATACTCCTAGGACAGATTAAATGCCTTGGAAAGAAAATGCAGTTAAGTGCATCGATAGCTTAACATTTGCACCACATGCACCAGACCAGAAAGCATGCGCTGTGCTGACCTAAACACATCATCGCTTCGCACATCAAGTCAATTAAAGACCATATTTGTCAAACAGGTGGCATCTTGCATCCTTTCTCAGGCAGTCAGCTGGAACGCTGGAACAAAAACTGCTGCTCCCATCTTCCTGAAATAGCAGTAAAGGTGTGGGCTACAATCGTATATATTGTGCTTTTATTTTAGCATCACTAACAAATGGAAACTGGAAAGACAAGAGAAGCTGCATAACAAATCTAAACAGTCTTCTTATGAAACAGCCACACCCTGAAGCGCTCTCATCTGGAGCCTCGCTCCAGCCTCTCAGTATCAGTCTCTGAAAACACTCTGGCATCCCTAAATGTTATTGTCTGCACTGCAGTCCCACCCACATCCTTACACTAACCTTAACCAACTATCTCGCATGTTAACCTTTAAATTCCTGTTAGGATTTCTCACTGCTTCCTGCACTGCTGCGGCTGGTGCTTTGTGGTGTCTTGTGTTTTGATGCTTCCTTCCAAAAAGTGTTGGAATGAATATGATCCACAAAAATGGAGGGAATGGAAAGAGAGGAGGAGAGCAGTAAATGGTGAAGAAGAAGGGGGAGAAAGAGGAGGAGGAGGGAAATTCCATGCTGACACTTCAGGATTGGGAGGACTTTCAGTGATTCTTAGAAAATACACATAATGAAGCCATCATGCAATTAACTGCATGGATAAAGAAAGAAAAGCTGGATCTGGTGGAAGAATATTCAAGTCCTTTGCAAACAAACAGAAGTAACCTCACTGTTAGGCCTTCTCTAGTTCACACACACTCCTATCTTAACATCTTATTCAAATGAGGATGATACAGAATACAGATGCGCCCCAGATACAGAAACAATAATGAAAGTGGATTTTACATAATCAAGGTCCCTTTGCAATATTGCGCTGCTAATTTACAGGGATGAGTTCCAAATTGTTTAAACCACTAGAATAGATTTCATCCAAGTTTATGATTACCTTTCATTGGCAGTGTCGTGTTTTTTGTGCACTGCTAAACAATCAAGTCAAACACACAGCAGTAAATCTGCACCTGAGCCAGATGCATGCAAGACTGAAGATTAAAAACGTGTGCAGAGCTGCCTTTTCTGTCACACAGCAGGTATCGGGACCCTAATGATAGAATCAATAAGGCATCTGACCTTTAAACAGACTCGATAGTGGTGCTGGAATCCATAGAAACCTAATCTACCATCTTACTTTGTGTTCAAAGAGCCTGCAAATGCAGTGATCATTCTTGTTAGACAAGAATCTGAGCTATGAGACCTCCCTGTATGACACAAGCTTTATGACTCCAACATGATGTCAGTACATAACAAGCATAAACTGGGGCACCGATTTACTGTGCAAAACTCCCAGAAAGGTCTCATTTTCCTTCGACTCATGCAGATCTTAAAACAAGCAGTTTCTTTGTTTCTGATGTCAACATTAAAAAATTTTTTTTAAAGGTTAAGATCAACATTCATCCACAACTGCTGCCTGGAAGTCATCCATTGCCAAGACTTGCATACAAACCAAATAATGCACCTACTGAACCCAGTAGGCTGGCTAAATAGTGCCGTTGGTCATGTGTGAGTGTTTTCCACCTTCCATTAGTGCACACAGAACATAAGAAACTCTTGTTAGATGGGGGAAAAAAAACCAAAAAAAAAAAAAACCCTTCCTCTTAATTTCTGTGCAAACAAATCTGAACCAACAAGTGAAAAGTTACAGAACTTCTGCAAAAGGCATTAGCATATAAATCCATGAAGGTTACTTGCGATGAGTCACTTAGACGTTATCTTACACATACCACTGTAAAACCAAACGCAGTGCATAAAAGCAATGACCTTCGGCCACTGAAAGAGCTTTGTTACTTGAGTATGTGTTTAAACTGTGCCATAATGTAGCTGTGAGGCGCATGCAAGGTTCAAAGAGGTTAAAATCAGCAGCTCTCTAAATATAATCGAGTATAATTGCCAACATCAGGTGTTACAGCCTACGAGTTTCCATCAGTTTCAAGAATTTAAAAGGAGGCACACACTCACTTGGTTTAGAAATGCGCCTTTTCATCAGAGAAGAAAATACACGTAGCTTCTTTTGTGCAGGGGAGAAAATGTTAAAAACGCGTCAAGGCCAGACTGTCACTCAAACACCGTCAGTTTTCTTAAGTGTCACACTTTCTAGCAGCTGCTCAAACGAACACACTACGATTAAGGTTGTTTATTGAAATGTCGCTGCTTGAGTGCCAAAGACGAGTCTGTGGTACACAGAAAGGAAACAGCCAGTCCAAACTCACGTCAGCTAGAAATCTGATTGTGCCTTCTGAGATTTGAGAGGAACTAAAATTAACAGCTATTAAAAGAGATTTCAGTTCACGGTTTTCACTAAAGAAACGTGGAAAGTGATGACAGCAGCGCTCTGGGTTGGCGTTTGGAAAAGATTACACGCGTCACGCACTGGCAAGAAATGCAGAAAAATTAAAGGCTCGGATACTTTGCTTGGCAGCTACGGAGCCGCTGATCTGACGCTCTTTCATGACCACAGTAGAATTTTGTGGGTGTGGGGAAAGCATTTAGCAGGCCTTTACTCACTTTCCTGTCATTCACATCCTCCCCGACCGCTTCAATGACCCCGGAGCCCTCCATTCCCATCGTGACGGGCGGGGAAGGCAGCAGCTCGTACAGCCCCTGCCTGGCCAGCAGCTCGGCGAAGTTCAGCCCGCATGCCTTGACGCGCACCAGGACCTCTCCTGCCTTCAGCTTCGGCTTGGCCATCGTCTTCACCTGCAGCTTGACTTTGTCGTAGCCCCCATGTCCCGTGAGTACCAGAGCGCGGAAGGAGAGCGGCTTCTCCTCAGCGGCTGGTGCTGCAGCTGGTGGTTCTGCTACAGCTGCTGGTGGTTCTGCTACAGCTGCTGGTGGTTCTGCTACAGCTGCTGGTGGTGGTTCTGCTACAGCTGCTGGTGGTTCTGCTGCAGGGCTGCTGCTGCCTGACTCCTGCTGAGGTGCATCCGAAGCAGCTGAGGGAGGCTCATCAGGCTTTTTCTCCTGCTCAGGCTGTTGCTGCTGAGTTGGACCCTCTTCGCTAGACATGATAACCACGTTCTAAGTGCGCTTTTAAAGCTTTTCAGTTTGACAGTTGCGCCTGTTTGAGCGTTTCTTTCCAAACACTCCAAGAACGTTTAGTGCAAATTTTCTAGTATAAAAATGTGAAATAAGAGGGTGTTTCCTGCAGAGTCGAGTCCTCAGTAAGATGTGCGCGGTTTCCTGTGTATGCGCCTAGATCAACAAGTGCCCAGAGTCAAGAGCGGCGTATTTTATACAAGTTCCCAGAGTGATTTTCACAATAAAATACGGATGCCAATTTACCAAAACGTTTCTTTTCTTTTCTGTTCTTTCTCATTTTTGATGTGGCAGCTAAAATTGAATTCACCAATCCCGCAAGATTTAGATGAGTTTGTTTCAGGTTGTGCAGGTTAAAAAAAGAAGAAAAATTATGGCACCCATGAAGACCTGTCGAGAACTGATTTTAAAAAGTCTAAAAAAAACCAACTTCCTCAGGCAATGCATTCATGTCCAATATTTTTCAGGGGATGAAAATGCTGAACACGAAGATTTTCCGACTAAGTAACATAAAAATAAACAATTCATTTCTAATAATATCCGCGTTTTCCTGCATGAGGACTTTAAACACACAAGCATAACAACATTGGATCTACACAACACTTTTTCGGGTACTCAGAGGCGTTAATAGACAAAACTGCTGCTCTTTGCATCCACTGAGCTCCACATTTAACCATTTTTATATTTCTAACCCAAAAATTGGCAGAGATAAGTATAAAAGCGATCTTTATAATCATGTTTCTGCAATGTGTCAAATTTCAAATGTGCTAAATATTCGCTGTGGACATGATCATGGGGTGTTTTTTTCTTTTCTTCTCTCTGGAGTTTATTTTTATAGTCCATCATCAAAGTAACTTCCGGTTCACTTCTGCTTCCAGGTGGCTTACTTGACAGAGCTCAAAACGTGACCGATATGTGTCGTTGGCAAAAAGCTCAGAGACAAGAGCCAAAGAGCCGTGGAGAGCGTCAAAGCCCGGACACTGGAGCCCTGGAAAGAGAAGTGGGATTATTAAGATCACATAATAGTCAGGAGTTAATAAATGTGAATAAATTATGTTCTCAAATATAAGTCAAATGTTTTTGCAATACAAATTACTTTTAAAATGATTATTTAGCGGAATTTGAAAGCTATAGGAACCAATATGCCCCGGAAGCTGGTAACATTTGAGGTTATACATGAAAAACAAAAAGGCTTACTGTAGAATAAACATCATTCTAATGTATTTAAAGCCACAGCTCTCCCCTCCACACACACTTTGTGCACACTCACACACTCACACTCCTGTGGTTGGTACAGACAGGAAGTGGGGACATGGTGAGAAAGATAAGAGTTGCCTTTTAAAGGGGCAGAAAAGTCAAACCAAACACTTTGCAATATATGTCTTGATGCCTTCTCAATCATCCAGGAAAGTAAATCTCCAAAAGTTGATTCTGTTCACCTGGACGTAGCGTTTTGTGAGAGAAACGTTTCGTCACTCATCCAAGTGACTTCTTCAGTCTCAGCTGACTGTAGTTTTCCCCAATCTTAATCATTTCTTCCACAAAACGCTACGTCCAGATGAACAGAATCAACTTTTGGAGACTTTGCATTATATATCTATATAGACATAAGGTAGGGTACAGCCTTCATACCATAGACATCCAGTAAAAAAAAAAATCTGGGGCGACTGAGTCAGATTCATTTCACTCAATGGGCCACATACATCCCAGTTTGATCTCCAGTGGGTCAGACAAATAAAAGGCATCAAGTTCAGGGACATGTTCTTGTTAAAGTATTTTTGAGCAACTTCTTAAGGCAATAGATGAAAACAGATGAGATATCTTGAAGAAAGTGATTAAAATTACAACCCTTAATCTCACTGGGGATGCTGGGATTACAGTTTACAGATTAGGCATAAAACCCTCACATGTACAGTTTCTTTAACAAAACAGTGAAAGTATTTTATCTCAACGCCTCACTATTTACACTCCTGTGCACAAGGTTAATACTGGCATCAGCAGGCTGTGTGTTATAGTGTATTTTGTGAAAAAGCAAAGTACTTAATGACTTCACTGCAGCTTTCACACTGGGTCTTTTCTAGCTGAGAACTCTGGCCTTGTACATAGCCTCACACCACACGACTGGTGCAAATACGATGTTAACTGAAAACACAAAGAACTGTGGTTGCTAACTTTGATGTGAGGGGAAGTAAGCACTCTCAGATGTTCTGTGCTTAGACTTCGGTTTTACACCCCCTCACTGCTTAAAAGCTATTGACTACTATAGTTTAACTGCCTTTTCAGCTTTGCTGAAGCTAAAGTAATCAGTCTCTTCTCCATCTTCCAGCTGCTCCCTTGTCACAGCAGATTATTTGCATCCATCTCATCCTATCTGGAGCATCCTCCTCTGTCACACCAATCCTCTGCATGACCTCTTTCACTAGATCCATGAATCTTCTCTGAGGTCTTTCTCTTTTCCTCCTGCCTGGGATCTCCATGGTCAACATGCTTTGTAAAGTATATCCACCATGTCTCCTCTGCACATGTCCAAACCATCTCAGTTAACAGTTCACTGTTCTGTAGTGAATCCAAAACCCATCATGAGTACCTGCATAAAACAAGTCAGATCCCCATAACAACTTAATGTTTTCATCTTGATGCATGCTCAATCATCCAGGTAAGTTAATGTTTTCTTTCTTTCCCCTGTCGTTCACCTATTGATCATGTTTACATGTCCATTTGATCATTTTTGTGAAGACAGACAAGTTAAAAGAAGAGCTGATGCATATCTTTTTCCTCATAATCAAATATTAGGATGTTTCCTTGGCAGAGGACGCCCGCTTTAAGTGTCTTTTTACTCTCTTCACATTGTCTTTGCACAAAATAAACTTGTATCTGCTGAGACTATCAAACATACTGTTAATAAATTCAGAACATATGGTTTCCTTTTACATGTCACATTAAACTCTTGACGAGGCAACATTTTTAGTTTTCCAAGGACAAGATAAGATAAGATAACCTTTATTAGTCCCACACGTGGGAAATTTGTTTTGTCACAGCAGGAAGTGGACAGTGCAAGAGTTATGAGGCAAAAATTAGAATACAATAAGAATAAATACAGTACACAACTGTACAGAATAGAATAAAATAAAATACTATATACAGTAGAATAAAATAAAATAAATATACAATAAGATAAAAATAGAATACAAATACAAATACTATATACAACTGAGTAAAAATACAACGATGACAGAAAGGATTATTGCACTTAGTATTATTGCACATGTGTGGATGTGTGTGCTTGATCAGTTAAAGTCTTTATTATGGAGTCTGACAGCAGTGGGGAGGAAAGACCTGCGAAATCTCTCCGTCCCACACCGTGGGTGCCGCAGTCTCCCACTGAAGGAGCTGCTCAGTGCTGTCACAGTCTGCTGCATGGGGTGGGAGATGTTGTCCATCAGGGATGACAGCTTAGCCGCCATTCTCCTGTCACTCACCACCTCCACTGGGTCCAGAGGGCATCCTAGAACAGAGCTGGCCCTTCGGATCACCCTGTTCAGTCTCTTCCTGTCCCCAGCAGAGATGCTGCCGCCCCAGCAGACCACGCCATAAAAGATAGCAGAAGCCACAACAGAGTCATAGAATTTCTTCAGGAGTGGGCCCTCCACCCCAAACGACCTGAGTCTCCGCAGCAGGTACAGCCAATTTGACAGTTTACTTTCTTTCTGATGTTTTAGCAAAAGCAGACAAGCGCACAATGGCTGTGGGATTTAGTAAAATACTGGAAAACAAGCTATTTTTTCTCTCTCTTCTCTCTTTTTTGACCAGAAGATGGAGCTAACAGGCTGCAAATGTTCTTTAGAAGTTCTAATGCGCTGAGGCAGATCACACAGATCTTATCCCTGGTAACAAAGTTCAGAATGAAGCTGGCATCTTGTGTTTATATACAAAAGAGCAGATTAGTGATGTGGGGGTGTCACACCAGAATCCTTCTATCAGCAGCAGTGTTAAAAACCTGACTGTCACTAAACTGTGAAGACTTGCAAAGTAAATCTGTAATCATAAAGATAATGATTTTGCTACCATGGAGTATATTCTGTATATTTGTCCTGATTCTGCTCTGTGACTTTATATCAGTAACTCAAAGTGACAGTTCATAAATCTATATAAAGTAGACGTGATTAATCTGGCTTTTTTCATTCAGCAGATATTCAGTTGTTTTGAACAGAGATATATAAACCCACCTGGGTGGATATACGACGCGGGGGGTGGCGCGGTGTCAAGCTGGGCAGAGTCTGTTATAGAAAGACGTGAACAGTTGCAAGTTTTCATTCAAAATAATAGACTGTTAGCCCGGCTGTATTAGCGCAATAACAGCAGCTGCTCGCAGGGTTAAGCTGCTTTTCTAGCATGACGCGGATGGAATACACTGAGCGTTAATGTTGTTTACATGGCCAGCACCACGTAGGCTTTAAATGTGAAAAGCCAAACAGGAATCTGCATTTTAAGGACGTGACTTTGACCGAAAGCGTCAGCTGTGCGCCTCACTTGACTGGAAGAAGCAGTGGAGCGCAGCAGCGCGCAGAGCATGTAGCCGAAACTACACCAGACTGTGGAGTTGAAGTTTTCTTTTGTTTTCTTTTGTTTTTTTCTTTACCCGGAGTGTTTTATTCCATCTGTGGGAAAAAAAATAAACATTTAAAGCTGCTCTTCGACATTATTATTTGCTTGGAGCTAAATGACAAGGAGGTAGCGACACAGAAGCACTCAGTGATTTAAACAGGGGAAATCATGGAGAGCAAGGGATTACTTCGCTGTAAGATTGTGGTTGTCGGGGACAGCAAGTGTGGCAAGACGGCTCTCCTTCACGTTTTTGCCAAAGACTCGTACCCAGAGGTAAGGCAGCATTTATTAGAAATAGAAATACGCACAGCAGCCCTGAATGGTGCAACGGCACAGGTGCGTAAAGTCCCCGAAACCACGCGGCAGTGTTTTCACGTAGAGTGAGATCGCTACAAGAAGGCTTGACATTGTGGATCATTGTGGGAACTGATTGATACCTAGTTAAATGTGTGGCCTGTAAACATTTATTATAATGTATTTGTGCCGCCAAAAATATCATGGAAGTTAAAACTCGAAACTGTAAATGGATGTTCTCTTTTTTCTTTTCTTTTTAAAGAAACATTATGGTGTTCTCATTGTGTATTATTTCATCACGTCAGGATTTTACCGGGGTTTGTGTTAAGCCTCATCTAAAGTGATGCAACAGCATCATGTAAATTAATAACATAATTAGAATTCAGTGGCCAGTTATCACTGAATTTTTTTTGCCTACGTGCGCTTTTGCGCACCGTGTCCGTCTGTTGATGTGGGACTTTGCAGGTTTGACCAGAACAACAGAATAACCGCCTGGGAGCTAGATTGTGTGCTGTGAGACGCGAGATATTAAACCCGGGAGTGTGTAATGTTTTATAGTGGTGACCGAAAACCGAATAGAGGCAAAAAGTTCGCACAAGTAATACTTTGTCTCTCAGAAGTAGTACTCTGTCTTCTTTACTTGATTACATAATTTTAATTACATCAATAAGACATCTGAAGTAAGTAAATATATATATATATATATATATATATATATATATATATATATATATATATAGCTTTTTAAGAACTAGTTTATGACAAAAAACTTACAGATTGTGAATGGATAAACCCCAAAGCATACTTTTTCAGCAAAACTAGAGAGGAATGCAGACTAAACTCACTAACAACAGGAAATGTGTTTAGTGAAGAAGGAAGAACTTGTGTTCCAAAGGAGGAGAATTTTTATGTGATGCAGGAAATGCATTCTGTCAGACTCTTGAACTGTTGGGATTAATCAAACCAAAGCTTTTTGAACTAAAGTTCAGAACTTGCAAATAGGTCAAAGCAAAGCATTGGACTCATCTACTTTCCCCACACACACACACACACACACACACACACACACACACACACACACACACACACACACACACACCATCTCTCGCCTCTTGACATTCACAACTGCACTTACCATCCCCACAGCAGCTATTTGAATTAATTAGGAATCTGACTGTTTGTCATGAAAATCACACCGTCTTTCTTTTTTACAGTGGGCATATCATCTCCTCCAAGCTTTGATCTAATTTTAGCCACCACACGCCTTTCGTTTCAGAATTACGTTCCCACGGTGTTTGAGAATTACACGGCTAGCTTCGAGATTGAGAAGCAGAGGATCGAGCTCAACATGTGGGACACATCAGGTGAGATTCCCAATCATCTCTTTATGTTCTCCTTTCAACTCAAGATTATCACACCAGAGTGATGAAAGGTGTGCCGCATCATCAAGCCGTGATGAGGTTACTGAGCGAGGAGCTCCAGATCGGCAGACAGCTGACTCCTTGGAGTGTTCCGCAACTTCCAGGCTGTGGGCCAAAAACATGAACAACCACAATGTGTCAGGATAATCTGTTGAGAGTACTGACTGTTGTTTTGTTTTTTTTTAAATTTCAAAATGAATTAATCTAGTCTGGGACGCAGAAACATAACTTGTGTGTATTTATATAACTTCAGTCCTACTTCAGAGCTAATCTGACACTTTCAGCAGCAGCTGAAGTGTTATGTGAGGCCTCTGAACAGCTTGTTATTCAACACATACCTACTCCGAGTAACAACCACAGCTAATCAACACATGAAAATGCAAATTAATTGCCTGCATACATGATTTTGATGAGGATTTTGGCATCTTGACTGAATTCATGCAACATGGCACCAGTTTATTTCAGATAACAAGTGTTCTCTGTCCACTTGTAGCGCTGAGAGCTTGCGAAGCTGTTGCACAAACTCTTAAATGTGTTCACTGAACATTTTTTGATTTACAAAGTCATTATATCTTTTCAAGACTTCACTTTGGAGAGATGATCAGACGGAGGGCCTCTATGGGTCTCCAGATGTGCATTAACTCTCTCCCATTTTAGCCTTTAGACCCCTTCATGTTTCATTTCTACTTACAAAACTCCCCAAAACTTGTTCTCACACAGCGTGAGAGCAGCTTTACTGCAAAGTGCTCCATTAACCTCCACCCGTGCAGACAGGGAGACCAGCTAGGCAAGCTGGAGATTAAGAGCTGCTGCAGCTGCCGAGGCTGCTTTGCGGTGGGTGAGGCCGCTTTGCGGTGTTTAAACAACACCCTGCGAAATTACCGGCTGGCTCACGCACACACCTTTCCCTCACTAAAACACTTAAACAGTAATTTACTCCGCCTCGGAAAGAAATGCAATTCACCTTTTTGTGCGAAGCAGGTGCCGTTCAGAATTGTTGTGTCACATTATTGGAATCTGAGCGGACATGACGCTCCCAGTTGTGAATGAGTTTATGAGGTGTGAGGTAAAAGAAGGGCCAGCTTCTGTCAAAAAACTCCATAAACATGTATAAGACAATAAAATCTGCTTACTTGTGCTACTGTGAAAGAAAAAGAGGAATTAGATTGTAATGTGCATCACTTTAGGAGGGTTTACAGAAGGATTTACTCAAGTCAGAGGGATTTTTCTTTATATACGGGCACCCCAAAATGTTGCATGTCTAACTGAAAGGGATTTAAAAAGCAATACTATCTGATTTTATTAGAATTTTTTATACAAAACTATATTATAACTAATAAATGGTACTAGAAGCTATAAAAAGAAGCCAATTCTGCAAGCACCAGTGGTTACAATATTAGTTTTGTGTGCTCATTAGATGCCTTGATAAGAATCAGACGAGAGAACATTTATTATACAAAGACATGGCCCCATATTGAGCAGCAGTGGTTAACGGGAGCTGATCCAACTCTGACCTTAGGTGGCTTCTTCCAGCTCTCTTTAAGTGAGGAGGAGACATGTGTGTTGCCTTGCAGCATCCCTGCCAGCTATTCTGGGTTTGTGTCAGGAGACAGGTGCATCGGCAACTACATCAGTAACACCACAATTCCCTCTGGTACCTGCTGTGTTTTACTAATAGCTGAACGGGGGGTTACAGTCACCTGGTGTGCTTACATGGAACTTTCTGTATATACACTGCTGCAATACCCTTGACTTTTAAACTTGCTCCTGCTTACTTTATGCAATCACAGATTTATGTGATTTGATAAAGAACATGCTTTATCTGATATGTGTGTTTGTGACATGTGGCATGGCAGTGTGTGCAGTTTGTTTAACCGCAGGTGAACTGACTCAATGAAATTGAAGTTCTGGATGAAACACTAAATATAAAAAAACCCCAATCCCAAGCTTCAGAGCACCAGAGGTTTCAAATATATAAGAGCAAAAACTCATCACACATTTTAAGCTATGAAGCTTGAACTCCAGTGTGGATGACAGGGGAGGAGATAAGAAGAGAAGGATCATGTTGAGTTGTTGTAGAGGCTCACAGATAGGAGAGTGTATTAGGCAAGGTGCCAGAAGCGGTCTCTGAGCTGCCCGCTTATTGTGCAGAAACAAACAGTGGATTTAATTAATCAGGCACTTGCTGTGTGACCGAACACTTGCCCCCTGTCTCTTTCATTCTTCATCTTGCCACACAACCCACCTCCTGCTTCCCTCTGCTACATCCAAACATGCTTGTAGTTTAAACTCCCTTCCTTGTAGGTTAAACTCTTTTTTTTCCCCTGCCAATTTAAACTTTACCCTGAATTTATTGCCCACTGGCTCCTTACACTTCCTCAGTCTTTCAGTCATTGTCATGTTGCTCTGTTTCTGTCTTCAGTCATGTGGCGCTGCAGGTGAGACCAAGTTGAGATCAAGCTCAGATAAATGGCAATGGCATTCCTGTAAAAAAAGAGACCCTTTCTAAATGGTTCTGCACCATTTCTATCAAAACAAGGCTGGAGATGGTATGCCATCACAAAACTAAATCAATGAAAAAGAAGTGCATTGAGTGTATTGTAGTTAAAATACACTATACCTTCTATGTCTCCTCATCATGACACAGAGACTCATTCACTGTCCTGTAGTCCTGTTGGCTGGATTTTTGCAACTCATTATCATAAAGATGTTGAAAAAGAATCTCCAGTTAATCCAAAACGGTGCAATGAGACTTCCATTTGCCACGCATTAAATAAATAACACTGACTATTTTCGTCTGGGCCTCCAAACTCCGCAGATTGAGCCCCATCATATCTTAATGATGGCATAGTATTATATTATCCCAACAGAGCACTTTGCTCGCCGACTGCAGACTTACTTGTGGTTTCTAGAATTTCTAAAAGCAGATTTCAGCTCCTGTGGAACCACCTCAAGAGACAGACACCCTATCTACGTTTAGGATCAGAATAAAACATACTCTTTGATAAGGCTTATAGCTGGGGCTTGATCAGGTGACCAGGATCCATCTATTAGTTATCCTGCTTTAGGCTCAGACTGCTGCGGGACTTCATGCAATACACTCAGCACTTCCTCTCCACTCACCTCTTGGTACTCCCCATATATCTCATTAAATTCTTGTCTTATTTCTTCCTTAGTCTGTGTTTTATCCTGTCTCCCTTTGTTCTTTCAAACTCCTCACCCCCCACCACCTCCTAAAACCAGTTGAGGCTGATGGCTGCCTCTCCCTGACTCTCATTCTGCCGGAGGACTCTTCCTGTTAAGAGGGAGTTTTTCCTTCCCACCATTCCAAAGTGATTGCTCATATGGGTGATCAATTTATTGTTTGTGCTTTATGCCTAATACTGTAGGATCTTTACCTTACATTAATGGCTTGGATTGACTGTTTTTGTGAATGTGATTTATAAATAAACCTGTTTTGAACTGGTTTGGATACTTTAGTATTTACCTAACCAATCAACAGTGACTCCCAGAGCAATGCTGTCTGGTTTATGCAACATGGGATGAATGCAAAGTTAATCACTGGTTTTAGTACAAGATGATGATAGACTGGATCTGATTTCGAATCACTGATGTGGTTGATTCATTCAGAGGTCTTGAATGAAGATATTCCCCCCCCCCCAAAATCTCTAACTTTCAATGGTTTAATCAGTATTTGCATATACAGAGATCAGCCTTGAGGTTAAATAAATAACACTGACTATGTTTGTCACAATGCAATTCAAGACTGGGCCTCCAAACTCGGCATATTGATCCTCTACATAAAAAACTTAATTCACAGAGGCCCCCACACATTACAGATATTACCTAAAGGTATAAGTGTACCCCCAAAGATGGATCGGAGATGTTTTTGTTAGCAGCAGGCGTAGCTACCCAATATGAGGTAGGCATTTTTAATGCTTTGGGTGAATGGTATGGGCTTTTATTCTAATTCATCTTCATAAAAAGCCTCTGCAATGTTTAATGGACAATGAATCCCATGGAGTCATCAGATCACAATAAAAAAAAATTAAAAAAACAACTAGAAAATAAAAGTAGTCTAAAATTGCAAGCATTATTGATTATGATGACACAGCAGTTGTGTAGCAAGAACTTGTTACTCTTCAAATAAAAAACAAATAAAAGTGCTTAAAAATCTGATCCCAGCTGACCTAATTTTGTCATAACAGTTTATATGTCTAGATTTGCCCTTCTCTGCAGTATTCTCCTCCTCTCTTTAATTTCATCAATTCTTCCTAATATCCCCTCAGGCTGCCAGCCTCCCACCCGGCTCCTTCTCTGTCTCTGTCTCCAACAAGTCAAGGTCAGGAGTCCCACTGTATTGGGGCAGTGCCCTCTCAGCACTCTTGCTCTTGATTAGCTTACCTTGCGTTTTCTTTGTCTGTCTCTCTATCCATCTTTATCTCTTCCTCACTTTTCACTCACTCCTTTTCTCATTTCCCATACTTCTTTCTCCCAGATTCCGGCATATGGCTCACTGTAATCTGTCTTTATACGCAGCGACAAAAAAAAAAAAAACTGAAGCAAAGCATCCTGGAAGCAGCAACAAATCAGTCAGAATGCACAGTTAGGTCCTTAGATATTTGGACGATGGCATAATCTTTGTCACAATAAACCCAAACAGTGGGTTTCTTGATGATTTTTTTTATTTAGGGTCATTGTCAAGGCTCATAATTACAGACTAAGACAATTCTAAATATAAGGATTGTTTTTTATACCTGGATGAAAATCCTTTGCAGTCAGTGACTGTGTGAAGTCTCAAACCCTTCATTTTGCTCAATAGCCCTGTACACTACAGAATTCAACCTGCTACTACTATCAGCAGTCACATCATCAATAAGCAGTAGCTACATGGGCCCCATACATGCAACCTACATCTGCATACATTCTGCAATCCTCCACTTTAGTGTTTTTCTGAGTTCCTTCAGGCTGAGCTTTGTTTGTTTTTTAAAGAAAAGTAGCAGATTGTTGATTTGACCACTCCTGATATTTTTGCTGTTTCTCTGACAGGTTTTATACTGTGTACATATATACAGTATTTTTTAGCCTGAAACCATGAAACTTGTAGCTGCTTTGGAATACAAATGTCCTACTGTAAAACCCAGACAAAGGTTTTTACAGGGATGAGGAAGTAAAAGAGCAAGAAAACAAAAAACCAAAAAATCCTGTAGAGCCAAGGATGGCTTGCCAACAATGAGCTCAGGAATGTCTTCAGTTTGGATGTTGGATACTGTTGTGAATTCCGGCAACAACTTGCACTGCACTGGTGCTAGGCTTGGTTCTGCCTTTCAGACAGGGAATGATCTCAAATGTGCTTATGGAACATTGTATTCATTTACAATAAGAGTCAAACCTCTCACAGCATGTGCACATTTGCACTTACTGCAAATGTGCAGACTTGGCAGCTGTCTGCAACTGAAACAAAGAAGGCTGAAGTGACATGGTATGGATTTTTTGCGAGATGGTGGAAGAAGATTGTCATGGAAAAATGGGCAAAGGTGAAGCAGAGGCAAATTGGAGCTGCGAAATAAATAGTGCTCGACTGAGTGAGATAACGACCCCTCCTATTAACGAAGTCTGTTATGAACAACAGCTTAATTATATTGGATGCATTGGAAGATGTGAACTGCTTAAACAAAATCAAACTAGCATCACAAGCGGCGTGGAAGATGTTTGAAAGTCTGCTGTGTGTAGACGTCCAACAGATCAATCAGATTTTGCACTGCTGTTGAACACAATGTCCACACAGAAGTATCCCATAAGTGACTGAAATCATGGAAAATCAGTGATGATGGTCTCCTCGATTTGCATTGGACCTTGTATTGAAAATTCCAGTGAACAGCGTACAAAAGCAAAAATAACCATAGATATTTTATTTGCTTAATATGCCATGGAATAACAAGGGAGCAGGTCTCACCTGACCATGAAACTGCTTGTCAGTTCATTACCTTTGAGCCTCTGAACATAAAAATGGCTGTAATCCCTAAACAGATATCACAATATTTTTTTTAAACAGCTTGAACTGAAGCTAAAAGTCTGTACTTCAGTCGTGACTGATTGCTTTGAAACCCACTGTAATGGTGCGCAGAGGCAAAATGACAAAAAGTGCATCATTGCCTAAAATAATTGTGGACCTAACCGTATGTGGGAGCTAATTAAATGTTTTCCACTGGCTCCCAGTGTGATTTTATTTTGCTGCACTGATTGTCCTGTGTGGCTTTGTTCAAGTCAAACATTTTTCTAACTTGAGCCGAAAGGAATTCAGATTTCACGAGCATCTGTTTTACTCAGTTATCAACCGATCTTTGAGTGCGAGGCTTAAAAAGGTCATAAATCAGATTAATACATAGACTCCAGGGATGGCATTTACATTCTTAGCTAATTGTATGGTATTAATTATGAATATGCCCTAAAATGACTTTTCCCTGGATACTTAGGTACAAATAAATCATGGTTTTATTATATTAAACTTCACATTAAATAGAACTTTGTCCTGGTTCACCTTCTAACATTATTATTTCTTAACTATTGTATTTGGGAAAGTATATTACAAAAAGCTAACATAACTACATATATATATATAATATGTAATATAATATATTACATATTATATATATATATATATATATATATATATATATATATATATATATATATATATATATATATATATATATATTATATAATATATTATATAATATATAATATATATATATATATATATATATATATATATTATATAATCTATATATATATATTATATAATATATATATATATAATATATATATTATATAATATATATATTATATATATTATATAATATATATATTATATAATATATATATTATATAATATATATATATAGATTATATAATATATATATATATATATATATATATATATATATATATATATAAAAATATAAAATATATATAAAATAATTTGACATACCTCGAGCTTTTGTTCTTGTCCTAACCTCCTGACAGCCACTGGTCCTCTGAGACCAGTGAGGCTTCAATGAAATGGATCAGCCTGCTAGTAACAAAGTGCATAAACATTCATTTAAAACTGATTCTTTGCTAGGTTCTTTGTTATGTGCACACACTCCTTCATCCCTGAATGATTCATAGGTGAGTGTTAAACAATCCTCTCAAAAAGTCAGGTACATGGACTGGACTGAAAATGAGCAGAACAAGCAGCCAATGTTTCCTTTTTCAGCCCTAAAATTACCCTTAGATCTGATCGCTGTCATCAGCAACATTTTCTGTTGCAACGTGTTGCTCTTTTAAGATATAAATAATAAACATTTCTCTAAAACGCACCTTAAATTACTTGCTCAGAACGAAATGGCACTGGGCAACAAGCTGCTAAACATAATGGAGCCAGGTGTTTTCTTCAGGAAATGAGCCCGACATAGCTCAAAGGAAAGTGGATCGTGCCGTTACATTCAGAAACATGACTCTAAATAAATGAAAATGTTACTCTAATGTCAACCTGAAGTATAAATGCGCAGCTGTTTTGGTTCCTGCTCCTATCGAGTAGCTAAAAAATTGCAGAGTGCTTTGTTTCAGCATATTTCACACACGCAGAGTGTGGACACTTAATGAAATGTGACCGTTTGGCTTGTGCGCCTTTCTGTCAATGTAAAGAAATGCCGTGTAGCTGAATTCTGACCTTATTCCCCCACTGGGGCTAGATGACACTGAAATGACTCAACTCTGCATGATGCACCTGCCACAACAACAAAGGTGTTCAGATCACCTGGGTTTTACAGGTGACTGTGTGAACATGTGAGGTATGAGTTAATAAAACAACCGGCTCAACCTGCATTATCACACCTATAGCAAGTGAACAGTGAAGGAATGCACTGTTCTGAATTCTACTTCAAGTTAGCTTCCTGCTCACTGGAACTTTCCTAACTTCCTCAAGCCGACAGGGACATGCCGTGACATGTTAAAACACACACAGATACTTAAACACACAAGCAGTGAAAATACTGTTTGCCCCGTTGAATCCAACCTTCCAATCTATCCCAGGTCAGCAGAGTCTGTGGCAGAGATTTCCTCAACAATCCATCATTCATTTATGAGCTCTTTTTTATGACCCCAATTACATGTTGGCTCCTTGAAAGCAGCACCCAGATGTGCTTTAAGCGAGCGTCTGGGCAAACGAGTAGCACTGGCTCCATGACAGGACGGAGCGGAGAAAATGGTCTGGTGTGTCGAAGCGTTTCAGAGGCTTTTTGGATAGAAGTGTGGATAGCAGGGAACTGGGTTTGTAGTCCAAGTTCTGTTGTTTTTTTCTTTCCTACTGAACATGTGCAGGGGTGTGTGTGAGTAAGGGTATGAGTAAGTGCTGAAAGAGATTACACAAGTGGGAAAATATATAAATAGGGACAGTGAAGGGATGGAGGAATGTAGAGTCCTGGTGGAGTGCTAAGTGCTTGGAGTCGTGGATGGGAGACGGTATATGCTGAGTGTCAGTAGGGTTTCATGGTGCGAGCTTGTGCTCCAGCCAGCCGGGTCTCATTCTCCTCTGCTCATGCAGTCCATTAGAAGACCAAGGGTGCATTTAAAATGAGTGGCCTAGATGCGTCTCTACTCCATTCCCCCGGGACACGGAGTCTGTTTCTCAGCTAGTACCTGTAGTGTGTAACTCAGCAGTCTGTCTAAGACTTTTGAATGAACTTGAGCACAGCGAACATCATCATTCATTTAAAACATCAGGTAAAACAACATGACATTTACCACCCAGCACAATGCGCAGACTTACGGAGACATTTTTCACGCACTAACGCATATGGCAGGTGGCATATAGAGTATACTGCATGCCTGTTACAGCAGCTCTTCTCATTTTTAATTATATGCCTTTATTCCTCTGCCAGCAATTTGTGCTTAAAATGGGAAATTAAGCAGTGCAGATGTACTTTCTAATAATTGGTTGTCATCTCTTTTTTCTTATTTCTTTTTAAACCTTCTCCATGACTCCTCTGCCAAAACAGGAACTGAGGCAGAGGTTTGTTTGTCTGTGTTAGTGAAACTGTGCAAAAACTACCAATCTTTATATCATGATATTTGTTGGAGAGCTGAGAAAAGGAAGAAGCCTTTCATTTTTTTTTCGTCTTTGGTTCACCTTTGATAAAATTGCACTACAGGGCGTTGGTGGAAGACAATTACATTTTTTTGTAGAGCAGAAGCTGCTTAGTTATATATTCTCTCAGTATTTCATTTTTATGAATAATCTATGAAGGGACTGTTTGTTTCTTTTTGTTTTTCATGATGCATTTTCATTTTTGTTTACAGTTCATTATTTTTGCTTATCACGGGTCTGGAAGCTAACAGGTGTTAGCCTGTGTCGTTGATATAAATGTAGTGAAGTACTGCTGGTCACTTCAGTACATGAGTTGCATAAGTTTTAGCTAATGTAATTACCATGGCAACATCATGGCAATGTCATGGCAACTGGGTATATCACTCATGTAGCACGTTGTCTGACAGTGTGTTTAAAATATTTACTTTTAACCTGATATAACACATTCCAGCAGCACAGGAAAAAGAAAGGCAGAATTTACTGGTTAATCCAGATAAGTAGAATGATAATAAAAGGTCAGAGTACAATAAAAGTCCTTGGAACTGGTTAAATGTGCTCCAACATAGCAAAAAGTTAAACCATGAGAAGAAAATTACCTGTGACTGTAGCTCTACTGCTAACTTCCTTTAGCATTTATTTAATCTTTCGTATTCTCTGTTATATTCTGGTTCCTTTTCTTGATTTCGTAATGTTTAGTTATTATCTTTTGTGATCCCTTTGTTCCCCCAGTCAGACCCCAGTATCTGTCTGGTCTTTGTGTAGCTTCTGTCTCGTATCTAGTCACAGGCTTAGTATTGGTTATGTTTCCTGTTTTATTGTGATAGCGTGTTGTCTAGTGTTCCCTTATTATTAATGATTTGCTCCTACTTTGTTTCCCATGTGTCTCCACTTCCCCTAACCACCCGTGTGTGTGTGTGCGTGTGTGTGTGTGTGTGTGTGTGTGTGTGTGTGTGTGTGTGTGTGTGTAATGTCTCAGTTTCCTCTTGTCCTTTGTCAGAGTGTACTGTTCAATTTCTCGGTGTTGGTCTGGTTCCTGATCTTTGGCTCCTAGAATCTCAGTTTCTTTACGAGTTTATAGTTTACAGTTTTCCCTTAAGTTCTGCGTTTGAATCATGTAGTTAAATATATCAGCTCAATAAAGGGCTCGCCTTTACTTAAACCTCCACCTGCCTCTGTGTCTGCATCTTGGATCCTTCTGTACTCACTGAAAAGATTTTATTACACACTTTGTTTAGACACACAGGCCACTCAAGGGGTATATCCACTTAAGACCCTCTCCATCCCTTATCTATAATGCACGATGCAGCTTTGACCACTCACTTCAACCCCCCAACACCTGCCATTACTCCTACAGCAGGAGGTGGTGGATGGTTTTGACCTTGTTTCTACTGCATGTGATTCACCATAATTAAAGTACAAGCATGAGTGAACCTGGTTTTCTGTTTTCTGTATTCACGTTAAAGTAAAGTAAAATCCCTGAAATACAAAGTAATTAAGTGAATGCGTGCACACAAAAGACAGGGATGAACCAATAATGAGAACGATGGACCAGTTGATGGAGATGCGCCACAGAAAAATGAAATGAACTGTTAATTTAAAACACACATAATCTACACAGAGGGACGGTGTCAGGGTAGGAATAGTGATCCTGAAAATGTTGATGGTTCAGCTTTCTCTTACTGAGCTCAGGTTTGCATTCACACTGTGTCCCTCAGATTAGAAGGGGCTTGCTGTTTCAGCTACTTTTCATTGCTTCTAACAAATACACTCTTGGCCCAACTATTGCAAATTGGTGCTCCTGATTGGACAATTAAGTTCATGACAATCTTTATAGTGGAAATTGTGCCGAGCTGCAACCAACAATTAGGCACACACACTCGGTTCATTCTCAGTAGATCACGTCAGAAGACATCAGAAGACTATGAATGTACCAATTCATGTACCAAATTTACCTTTAATTGTTATTAGTTATAACATAAGATTTACATTTGAAAAGATTTACTTTGTTTGACCCAAATAATCATTCAGAAATGATCAAAATCATTTTCTGTCGGTTGATTAAATGTTTGGTTGTCGTACCTCCAACTTCTTAAATGTCATGGCGCATTAAAAATAATTACCGACAAGCACAAAATGTGTAGTCGTGTAAACGCTGCGTTTAGTTACCACTCGATGACATTTCAGCTCTGCACAGAAGAAAACTGTGATTCTGTTTCTTAATTAACTCAAATTTAGGCAAAACACTTTAAGAGCTTAAGAGCTTACTAGATCATGCAAATTTGTGATATTTAAACTACATTCAAAAGGTCTGGTCCAGACAAGTGGTGAACAACGAATGTTTTTATACTTTAAGTTTAAATGTAGAATGCGGTGCATGGAGTCACATACAGTTGGGCTGGTTGAGGCCCAGATGCCAGTCTGTTCCCTCTGTCATTAATTTAAAAGACTCCTGCTGGATTACTGCTGATTTCAGGCAAAGTACGCTCAGTGGCAGCGCTCTCCCTCTATGCCTGTTGAGTTAGAAAAATAACATCATATACAGTTTTTCAGCGAAATCCAGCCAGGTTACAGCTGCTACTTGGCAACACTCTAAATGAAAAACTTTAGCTAGGCTTGGGTATAAACAGAGACAGTGTAATCTTGTTCCTGATGGCTCATAATTTGAAGAGTTTCCAATAAAGAGCTGGTCCCACTTCAGCGTTCAGCAAAATAACAGACAGATCACATACTCCAGCATGAGTGTGGTAAAGAAAATCCAAATCTGTTGTCACATTGCTGACAACCACATTGTGCAAAATGTGTCTGTCTGTGCCTGCGACTGCCAGGACCAGCTTCACTCAGTCCTCCACGCTGCTTTTCAGGCTATTATTGTTCAGTATTCAAGCAGAGAGGTATGCATAACAACAAGCACGGTGTGCTCTGGTTACATGAATCTCTGATTCATGTACACCTAAAATGGATTATTCTCAGTACAGAAGAGAACGGCTTACCTGAGGAGCAGTCCTAGCCTTCTCCTCGTTTTTTCCTATCAAAATAAGAGTTCCAGTTATCATAAATGTGGTGCGTGACGAGGTCATGGCATTAATTGATTTATATCAGCTATTAAGAATAAATAGAAAACTTCTGTAACATGAATTTTTTTATTATCTAATGGCAGCCGTCAGTGGATGGATTTACACTTGTCATGGTTCAGCTACCATCATCCTGACCATATATGACCATCTGTTATGGCGTGAGCAAAGTTCCATACAAAGGTCGTATGATGACCTCTGTGCTGTCTCCATGGCAACTGAGAAAATTCCATCTGTTTATAAACGGTACTTGACTTTGACCCAATGGGTCAGGGGATGTGCGACCGAGTATGATGTAATTAGACTTTTTCAGGTGCTTCACTTCCCAAACACAGACAAGCACAGAGTCCAAGGGGTTAGAAGACTGATATGATATATCATCACTTAACAAGTTCATAATATTTGATTGATGGAGCATAGGCCTTTCCCTCAATCCCTTATATGATGAATTTATAACACAAGCTTTAATGGCTCAGTTACATTAGGAATAAAAAGAGACACAATCTGCTGGAGAATAGCTCTTTCAGTCACTTTTGATTGCAAGATAGTTACACAGGTCTCCTGATTGGGTAGCAACCTGTCCCCAAACAGTTGCAGTTTAACTCAGACTGACTGAAGTGATTGACGAATGTAAAGGTTTGCAAATAATCACCATGTCATTGATAAATGCATACAAGTCTGTCAGTCTGCGCTGATGAGCGCACAGGCAACACATCTGCAAAGGGGAGTCAACTGGTTGCCACCTGTTATATTCTGGTTTTATTCCTACGCAAAAGCAAGATTGCTGAGAGCCTTTGCAGTTTTGCAGTAAAATTGCAATCCTGCAGTAACTACGTCAGTATTTTTAGAGCAGTTTCTGACTTTCTGTTTCAGCTCTCTCAGGACTTTAAATGTAAGTAGTTAAATTGTGAATGTGAATTTCTGTGCATGCAAACGGCAACAGATTTGGAGTTTTCACCATTTAGCAGTGAATCGCCATATTATCACAAACAGATTGCAAGTAATTTTCACCTTGACCCTGTTGAAATGCAAACTGATACAGTGAAATCCGTCTTATTGCTGTTTTATCGTCGTCTTGATGCCCCGTGGTTCCCGTCTTCAAAGCAACCAGTTCAAAGGCAACGAGATCACGGTTCCATTTGCCGCAGTCGCAATAATTTTGTTAGTGCTGCAGTCTCCAACCGCTGTTTTCCTTAGTGTGACTTTAGCACAAGAATATTGTTATCTCCAAGTCTAGATAACCCTGATGACATCATTAGGTTGCTCGGAGATGATGTTAGACATCAAGCATTTGTTTTGATTTTGGCTTTGTTTGCTCCACTGCCCTTAGATTAGAAACATTAAAACGCTCTAATGTGTCTAGAAAACTTTGTAGCTCAATAGCTTTGCAACTCGCTTTGTTTAAGTGGCAGACAAAGAGATAACAGAGGAAAATGAATAAAACTTTTATGTTAAAATGATGATGCTTTAGCTTTTTACAGAGCAGCAGACAAAGCAGCAGACTGTCTGCTCTGCACGGTATCTCAGAGTGTTTACGAATGTACGCCGAGTGATCAGCCTCGTGGAGCATGCATACAGAGTGGACTCTATCGCTGCCTGGTGCTCAACCGAACTTACAGGCTGATTCCATATTGTCTGCATATTTCACACAGCATGAGTACGTAGCACTAATGCTCAGCCACTGCAGGGGGCATTATTTATATGTTCGAGGCGTAGCAGATGAATGCATTAATCAATAGCATTCATTTCTTGTGCTGTTTTCTGTCTGGATGTATTTCAGGAATGAAAACCCAAACTATTTCTTCAGAAGGGCATGACTAGGACAAACAGGATTTTAATATTAATGAACATTTCTGCGCTGTGATGAAAGTTGGCAGGAAAAAGCGCCATAAGAGGGGATTAATAATGATTTTCTGTGCTAACATCTCAAAAGGTGTGTGTGTATGTGAGTCTGTTTCTTCAGAATCATGCAGCTATGCATACAAAAGGCTACGACAAGTCTGATTGTCTCTTATCAGCAGCTTTACAGCTTTGAGCTTGACTAACCCGAGACATTACCCAAAATACAGCACAGGAGGTTTAATAATGAGTTTTTACAAGTTCAGACAAAATATAAAAAAGAGATATCTCTGGAGCACATATATAAAAAATCACTAACAAGATTTGGCATATTAAACATAAAATAGATAATATTCCTTCCTTATTTTCTAAATTAAGAAACCTGCCCATCGGGGATCGTTTAAGGCTGCTCCTCAAGGAATTCTGCTTCATAAAAAGTGAACTTCTCTAAAACGTGCAGGTGGCTGATGAATTAAACAAAAAACAAACAAACACAATAATTAAAAAAGATTACGAGGCTACAGATTCTTAAACTGGACTGATCAAATATCAGGGAGGATTTTACCGATAAGGCCATTCAGAGGATGGGGCGCTGCACTGGAACTGTTGGCGAGAAACATTTTCGGTGAGGTAAAGATTTTCTTTTCTACCATTTTTCTTAAGAGCAGCACACTGGCACCATGCGTATGACAAACGTTCTTGTTTACTACGCGCTTCCCTCATCAGTTTACAGCGATGTGAAACAATTAGTCAGGAAGAAGTGTTGAAATGATGGAAAAGCTTTTTCCACCAAAACTCTTCTCCTTGCAGCTTTTGTAGTGTGAGCTGTTTTTTTTTTTTCTTTATTGATTTACACTCAACAGCCACTTTATTAGGTACACTTTACTAGTACTGGGCTGGACTCTGCTTTTGCCTTTAGAACTGACTTAATTCTTCAATCGACAACGTGGAAACATTCCTCTGAGATTTTGGCCTGTTTTCACTCGACAGCATCGCTCAGCTGCTGCAGATTTGGTGGCTGCACCTCTGAATTCAGCTCTTGTTTGAGAGGTTTTGACATGGAGCATCCCCCTATACATCCCCCATCTACACCACCACCACTAGCATGAGGCACTGGTGCAAGGCAGGATGGATCCATGCTTTCATGTGCTTTACATCAAATTCTAATCCTACCATTCAAATGAGACCAGGCAATGTTTTTTGAATCTTCTGTAGTCCAATTTTGGTGAGCCCATGTGAACTGTATGATGCTGTGTCCCATCTGTTTCAAGGTTTATTTGTTACGCGTTCAGAGATGCTCTTCTGCAAACTTTTTGGTTGTAACAAGTGGTTATTGTAGTTCTAGTTGCTTTCCTATCAGCTCAAAGCAGCCTCGGCAGTCTTCTCCAACCTCTGGCATCAATCTGTATTCTTTGTAAACCCTTAGTGTGAGAAAACTGTAGCAGATCAGCAGTTTCTGAAACAATCAGACCAGACCGCGTGGGCTTCTGATGCTGGGTTTGAACTTCAGCAGGTTCTCTTGATCATGTATATGATTAGCTGGCTAATTATTTGCTGGTGTAACTAATCAGTTGGCTGGTGAGTGTGTCCTGTATGGGGTTGAACTGGATCAGAAGACATTAGTGATTAGTTATTTTAATATGTCACTTTCAGTTCTTCAAAATTGGAAAAACATATATGCAGCTGTAGCCCTACATCACCTTCCCAGGTCTGCCTCCTGTACCTTGAGGATATTTCCTGACAGTGTCATCTGCATCTCATTGGAGTTCTCATTATCAATTAATAGCCAACGTTTTGATATTTATTAAACATCCAGATGTGATGCAAATAAAGAATCGTGTTTTAAATAGTCTCACAGCTCTGTGTAGTGACCACTTGACCCTATGGCAGCTTGTGTGCACTCAGATTTTTCAAAGCGTTTTGTAGAGTTTGACTGAGAATCCTTCCTAAAATGTAAAATTCAAGCAGCATCAGAAGATTTTTTAGAAGGACAAACATCTCGAAACAGAGAGAACAGCCAAAGGTGGAACACAAGTGGATTACATAAAATTACACGAGTGCTTGGAGAGTAAATGCGTATGAGTTACAAACAAAGAGGAAAAAAGGAAATGCAGATTTTTGTAAGCACCAAACATCAAAGCATGAAAACCTCATGTGGAGTCACAGCATGGTGCTGCTGTTTCCCAGACTGCTTTGCATCACTGTACCAAACATTATACATCAGCCACACATCTGAAACATACTGACATTTATTTTCTGTAGATTGTTTACATCCCAGAGTTTTCCATTTGTGGAAAGTGCATCTGGTAGTACATTTCGGGTCCAAGCTACATCTGCAAACTCTACTTAGCTGTAAATGCAATTAAACATCCAAATCTTGTTCTGCATGATGGCTGAAGCCCGTGTACTCTGAATGCTCTAAATGACACTAACGTCGTTTCTTTGAGATTGCTAAATTCATGCAGTACCCCTGAGGCGTCGCATGTGTCTTTTATGAGTTTGATCAGAGGGTTTTACTCAGAGACAGATGGACTGATCTTGCTACAACAGCAGGAAACTCCCCATGAGGGGCATCATACTACAAGTCCCAGAGAGCGTCAGAAAAGCTCAGATCAATACACATTAGCCTCTGCTCGAGTGCTGAACATGGATTAGCTGACTTCATGGAACCTTGAAGCTTCCAGTGTCTGCATGTGTGTCTGTGTGTGTGTGTGTGTGTCAGCATGGACGGGACAGACAGCGCAATCAGCAATGCGCCCAATGATGTTTAAAAGATCCCAAAGCGCAAGTCCATCTTTTCAGACGAACTGCAAAAGTTTCAACTGCAAAAAAATTTCCCTCAATCTGGTGTAACACTGACAGGTGATATGAATAACACTGATTATCTCTTCATCATGGCGCCTGTTAGTGAGTGGGATATATTAGGGAGCAAGTCAACATTATGTTGTTGGAGTTGATGTGTTGGAAGCCTGTAAAATGTGCAAGTGGAAGGATTTGTGCAGGTCTGAGAAAGACCAGATTGTGATGGTTAGACAAGTGGGTCAGACCATCTCCAACAAAGGAAAGAACAGTAAGGGAACTAGCATCAGGGCGTTCCGATCCAAAAAGTTCATGCTCGTTCTGATAAAAAGGTGTCAGAATACAGAGTCTATTGCAGTT
This sequence comes from Maylandia zebra, assembly GCF_041146795.1. Classification (NCBI taxonomy): domain Eukaryota; kingdom Metazoa; phylum Chordata; class Actinopteri; order Cichliformes; family Cichlidae; genus Maylandia; species Maylandia zebra. Next base: position 17,966,707 of record NC_135174.1, on the reverse strand, counting down.
TGTTGCACATGGGGCTGCATAGCTGCAGACCAGACATAGGTGCCCATGCTGATCCCTGTCCACTGCAGAAAGTGCCAACAGTGGACACGTGAGCATCGGAACTGCACAACGGAGCAATGGAAAAAGGTCGGGAAATGGTGGCCTGGTGTGATGAGTCTTGTTTTCTTTTACACATGGATGGCCGGGTGCATGTCAGTCGCTTACCTGAGAAACATGGGAAGAAGGCAAGCCAGCGGAGGCAGTCTGATGCTATGCACAATGTTCTGTTTGGAAACCTTAAGTCCTGCCATCCATGTGTACCGCCTACCTAAACATTATTGCAGACATTGGACGTCTCTTCATGGCCACAAAGCAAAAAAGGTTCAGGAATGGTTTGAGGCTTCCAAATTTAAACTGCATATAATGTTCAGCCATAATAAATGTCGTCACATTATGTTATTTCATATACAAGAAATAGCCACAAATATCATGCTTTTTGCTGCCTTACCATTAATTTATCCTACTGCTATGGATTGAAAGGATTTTAATGATGCCAGTAGCAATCTTTCTCGATTTGCTTAATAATTCCAATTCAATTTTCTTTCTATGGGAGATTAAAACGTTCACAGATTTTCAGCAACACAACAGTTTTATTATCTCTGAGTCAGAGCGTGGTGTAGAAAACGGAGTAGAGAAGCAAGTTGGATGCGTTTCAGGTTTGCAAAAGGTTAGCGTCTATGAATTTGTTGTAATGGTTTTGCAGCTGTTAAAAAAAATCAGAGCCAGAAAATAATATAAGGATTTGATAAGCCCGGCGGCATGTAATACTTGTGTAGCTGTGTTCAGTTTTGTTGTACAGAGTTGAACTGACAGGATGTGACTCCAGGCGACTGAAATGAAACAGATTATTACACCGACAAAAATGATTTCTGTGAGTTTGAACATTTGTTGGAAATATTTGGCATGATGCGAATGCACAAGCTAATGAAATCTGTAGAACTGGACAAGATGTTTTTAGAAGTTTTAATGCAGAAATGACAGTCCTAATCAAGAATCACAAAGGACTGACTGCTATAACAAGTATGCAATGCAAGGTTATTGCAGTTAATTTAAACTAACTACAAACTAAAACTAGATGTGAAAAGAAATTATTTGGTTTTGTCTGATGAAGGACATGTTTTTTGAGGCTCTGGGTATCTACATGGCTGTGATTTAACTGTTTTTAAAATGTTATGTATTTTAATCGTATAATAATAATAATAATAATAAAAAACACGTAAACTAATAAAAAATAAACTAAAACAAGAAAATCCACTCTGGGAACCACCTGGAAAAAAAACTGAATCAAAAACAAAAAGTCAAAAGCCAAAATAAAATAAAAATAAAAAACTATATTAGCTCTAATGTGATGCTCACAATTTGCAATGCAGCAGCAAAGTGACCAATAAAAGCAAATTAAAACTACATTAAGCTAAGTTCTGATGAGAAAACTAGACAGAAACAGAAACTTTAACAGGAAACCTCAGAGGCACATGATATACATAAAGAAATACTGATATTACAGTGTTAAAAAACAAATGCCTAGATTATGATTTAAGTAAATAAAACAGTTAAAAGTGTAAAACATAAACCACCACCATTTGAACACATTTCTAAGTACACACTTCCCCCCCCCCTCTAAACTGGCACTTGCTTGTCCAAACTTTGAGAACCCCTGATTCGCAGGAGGATCACTGCATTTTGTTTTATTTTCATTAACATCCCGACTACTTTGGAGTCAGAATTGTACGTCCTTTGGCATTTTGCAAGTCGGCATGAGTCTCAGTGATGGTACCTGAACAAAACACATTACTCTGCATAGTTGTAGCCTATATAGACCTGGTGTAAGAGGAACTGCTTACTGAGCATCTCTGCAAATGACTTCTTTTACAACATCTCATCCTACTGCCCAGAATGAGCGAGCAATATTTCATATAGAAAGTTTGAACTTGCATGCCTGTGTTTTTCTTGCTTCTCTTCACAGTTTTCTCTGTGACCTATATTTCTGCCACTGACACAAACCTAAAGGAGAAAACGGTGTCATAATCAAATAAGAAATATGTAAAAATGCAAAGGACCAACTGCAGAGACAAAGACTCAAACTTTTGCACTTTATGACTACCATCTGATGCAGCTAAAGAACAGCCATCTCAGCTAGTACGCGTGCGAAGGGAGTCTGAGGAGGTTGTTCGATGGTTTATGGCAACTGTCAGATGCACTTCCATGCTCCCTCTCTTTCTTAAGCCCTGCTTCCATTAATCATCCTCATTTTCTGTGGACGTTAAAGACGTATCCTGCACCTGCAAAATGCTAAAGCACAAAAGGGGAAAGTGGGTGTGTGTGGTATGTGTGAAAGCTGGGGGCAGGAATTAGTCAAAGAGACAGGGGAGAAAATGGTTGTGCCCTTTAGTTTGACATTTTTGACCACAGCAACACACGTGCGCGAACACATTTTTGCTTTGGGGCCAAATTCTGACGGCGCAACACTAATGAGGGTAAATGTGTCTACTTTTTTCCTTTTTTTGCAGTCCTGTGCCTCCAGGTGTGAAGATGCTGTGTAATCAGAATTTGAAATGTCTTAGTTTTATGTTTTATCAACTATTATGATAAGATTTTAATCCTATAATTGAATTACTAAAATCCGTGAGCTAACATGAGGCTGCCCCCGCCCCAAGGATTTATTTCTAACAAGTAAAAGGTTAGATCCATTGTAAAATTGCCAATAAACAACCCACAAACAGAGCACATCTGCTCACCTAAACTTATAATGAGCAACGGTAGGCTACAAATAGTTCAAACAGGGTCCCCAAACTTTTAAAATTCTTCTCACTTTGAGTTTAAGGTATTCTAATAGCACTAAATCAAACAGCACTCACTGCCAGCATTTATTTTCTCAAGACTGGATCGTTGACTCTCTGGCATTAATGAGAAGCAACTTTCCAGTTTCCAGCTGGTTCCGAATTCAGCAGCTCTGCTTCTTACTGGTTTCTGCAGACAGACTTCTTACCTACGCTGGCTTAGCTCCACTGGCTTCCTGTGCATTTCTACAATTGATTTTCAGATTTTAATGATCGCTTTCAAAGCTCGTCTGGATCTGGCCACAAGGTACATAGAAGAACCATTTTTCTAATAAGAGCATGCTCACAGCCTTAGATCATGAAGAGACCTTTGGATCTTCATTTCTAGCATGGTGGTTTACACTTTTGCCTGATAAGCAAAAGATCACCAAAGTTTGACCACTAAAGGACACACAAATCCAGTTGGGGGTAATGTCAGGAATGGCATCAGGTGTTTATTTTAAAAAATATTTTTTTAAAGGGATTCTTTTACCTGTGATGTCTTCTGTCGTCTGGTTATTATCCTTTAGTTGTCTTGCGAGCTGCCTGCTCCAGCCCTCCATATATCTGACTTATTTTTTAATTCCTTTTGTAATATGTGTGTGTTGGGTGGGTAATATTAAATCTTTCACTAATCCACTGCAGTGTGATGTTGTTGCCTGTGATATAGGTAAGAATACAGAACAATGTGAGGCAGGTTGTTAAATGAAATCAACAGTTTTTACCATGTCTAGTGCTTAAAGATCAGTAGCTCAATAGTGAAGTCATGATCATGCACATTGGTGCATCGGTTAGCACTTTGGATTGAGATTTAAAAAAAAATCTTGATAAATGTTTGATTTGATTGGTTGATAGTAGGTTAGTCTTGTTCTACTGACCTTCATAAGTGAAATACATTTCTTTCCCAGGACTGCGTATAGTTGGCTAACAGGCCAATATTTTTCAGTCATTTGAGTACAGAATGAGTCATAACACACGTTTAATTATTCAGGGTAAAAGTTGTAAACTTGTAACATGAATTAAATCCCACAAACTTCATTACTTTTCAATTTAAAAGTTGGGCTTTTTTTAAAAATAACTTCAAACGAGCCAAATTGATTTCTGTGCTTTGGCAGTTGTGTTGCAGAGGATTCGGTCGGGTTCTGTGGGAATTTTCTGTCAATGCATTTTTTTGTTACGTTGCCAAAGCTCTGTGCACGGTGACAAAGGCACCGAGTGCTGAAGACAATGACGGCGAGGGAGACCGTGCCTTTCTGTCTGGATAGGAATGTGTCCCCTTGCCCAGGTCACAACGCTCAGTTCAGTCTGGGCCCCCGACAAAAAAACGCACGCCACTCCATAAAAACATACCAGGTGACGCTTTGTTCGAGTCGTTCATTATATCGCTGTCACACGTCGGTCCCTTTGACTTATTCAAGATGGTCAGAGGCAGACCCGAGGACCCTGTGTTGCGAAAGCAATGAATCACACCCACTTGTAGTCATCTGCAGAGTGGGTAAGCTCATGGTAATTACATTTAATCACAGTGATTACCACTAAATGTGCTCCATAATGACTCTCCTTGTGATGATAAAAAAAAAAGTAAACTCTTTGGAAAGTAACTAAATTACATATAATCCATCTGGAAGTGCCGTTCATGTCTGTGTATTTTCTCCCTGCAGGTTCAGCTTACTATGACAATGTGCGGCCGTTAGCTTATCCTGACTCAGATGCTGTGCTCATCTGTTTTGACATCAGTCGACCGGAGACACTGGACAGCGTACTGAAAAAGGTCAGTGTCACGTTGTTAGATGTGTGAATGTGTCCTCTTTTTTTAATTTTAAGTGCATTTTGTCTCTAATTAGGGCAGTGTAGGTAAAGCAGCCATCTCATTACAATACTCACATTAAATATGCAGGTTGAAGAAGTCATCTCTTCTCTTTATACTGGAAATCGATTCCTCTATAGAGTGACTAGATCTACGTCATCAGAGATATACAGCTTCCAGCTTTCACCATCACGTCTGTGTTCAAGTTAAGGCCACCATGTGTTCGTTCACTGATAACCTGATCCGTCAATCTACGATAGGGGAATAAAAAGGAAACGATGAGAAAACATTGCCAGCTGTAGAGGTGGAGACTGGGATAACATTTAAGGTTGGATAATGCTTTGTGAGAGGCATACGCGGACAAGCCAACACATGAGATACAGAGATTAATGAGGATATTGGGAATGAAGTGAGATTCTGGAAGAAAAAAAGATAGATAGCACGAACAAATGGTACAGAAGGGAAAAGGGGGAAGCGATAAAGACTCAAGTAGTGTTCATGTAGCAGAGCATTACTTTGAGAGAATAGTCGTTGTAAAAGGAAAATTAGAGGTTGCAAAAATTGCTTAGGCGGAAGGTTCTCAGAGATGTCAGAACAAAAAGTGCTGTGCACTTATTTGAGACTTAAAGCTTGCAAATGGAAAATACATTTAAAGCAAAGCAAACTGCAGAGAAACAAGACATGGCGGCAGATTGCCATAAAAAATTGAATTAGGTGCATGAGATCGTAGCAAAGGATAAGCTTTGTTTCTAAACTTTGGATAGAGTGACCGCTCGACATGTCACTTTGGCATCCCGTGCATGCATTGTAAGACCGGCACATTCACCGCGATTACTAAGGTCATTTGATAAGGTCAAAGTTGAATTTGGTTCTCAAGTGGACCCCCTGTAGACGTGAGAATTCGCTCGGCATTGGCAGATATGCGTTTTCGTCTGGTATTGATGAAGTCATTATAAATAATGGCACGGACGAGAGGAATGTGTCTTCCAAACAGAATCAATTAAACCCTTTTTCTCATGTTTTAAGAGGATTCCGGCTTTCAGGGGATTCATTTTTCCTGCTTTATTGATGGTGAAGAAATTGTTTTTTTTAATACTTCTTCTATCTGAGGCACACAGTTCCATCTGTGAGCACAGAAGCTCCAACAAAAAAAAAAGTTGGCTTAAGAGAACGTAGCTAAAACAGCTTGTGTTAGAAAACGCATGAACTCAGATGCACCTAGGTCCACTATAAGACATGATGAAGAGATAATTAATTTGAACCGTGGATCAAACAGGCAAAAATGAGCATAATGGGTTCACCTCTACCTGACTGCTGTGGTATGTGCACGTTCTTGGTTTGCACACAGTGAGAAAGTGAGGAAAGTAAAAACAACAACCTCCGTTTTTCTTTTTTGATAAACCAGCGCCTCGGCTCCAACAGCTCGCATTCTGCCTCTTTGTGCTGCTTACCAATTCTTAACATTAACACAGACAATAAGCCGCTCTTCCCATGGGCCCTTTGTGACTCATCTAAATTGCTGCTGTTCACCAGTTGCATGCGGTTTGGCACAGGGTCCTATTGAAAGGCAACAGCTCACTCTGCACAACGGCGCGCTAGAGCCCGTAACAGCAGCGACGCAGGCATCCAGGAGAAAAGATCTCTTTGTAAGGGAGAACAAATGGAGCAACAGTGCTCAAAGCAGTCGCCTCTGCCATGGTGTGAGGAGATAATGAAAGGAGTCTCGAAGAGAAAGAGAGCGATAGAGAGAGTTTAATAGCTTGAGTCATATTTTGGCCTGCAATGAGAATTGTCTGTCTCGGTCTTTATACAGCATTTATGTCCATGAGCATTTCCCTTTTTTCCCCCCTCTTCTATCCTTTGATTTGTTGATTGCAGTTTTCAAATACACGATGGAAAATTTAAGACATGGAGTGATATAAATTCCAGTTTCAGAGCAGTGAACAACAGTGCCAGTGTTTCATTTTAATGGTACAGTAAGCCAGAAAATACTGGTGATTGTGTGGGTGTTGCTCCAGCCTTCAACTTCAAGATTTACACATTTTTGATGATGTAGTGTTATAAAGTCTTAATATTTTACTTCCAGTGAGCCAAACTTTCTTGGAATTTTTTAAGTGATCGTGAGTTGTAGTTCTCTGGACTTGCAAAGTTTGTTTTTTTTACTTTGCCTGCTTTTTAATTCATTTTCAGTTCAGGCTGTGTAACAAAACTTTTTCAGAGGATTTTTTTTAAAGCTATAAAAACTCAAAGGATGAACCACAGTGTTATATCTACATATCGCAGAAAAGCAAAGAACCAATTTTAAATTATATCTTTAGGCACTTTACTAGTGGCCTGTCACAAAAACACATAATTTGTTCCCGTTTCCTTCATTGAATAAACAAAACAGGCATAAAATAACATATTTGCACCAACAAGTTGTTTCCCAAAGAGCTATTAGCCAAAAACGTGGCATGTTGCAGTATGACATGAGAGATGCTTCTACATCTACTGGTCACTGAAGCCCCATCAGAAATGGTCTCAGAGGAAGTGTGGCTGTCAAGAAGCTATTATTAAGGAAGGGAAACTTAGAAAGTTAGAGGTATGCCACATTACACTTGACTGAAAGTCAGTGGCATCAGGCCTTATGCCATGATGAATCCAACTTTGAAATATTTGGTTGTCAATATGTACAGAGGAGGTAAATATCAAGTGTCTATGGCCCCTGTGTTGGCTTTGAAGAGCTTTGAATGTCCTTCAAGAAGAACAGAGAATACATATAATCCTCAAAATATTATTTGGTCATACCAAAAATCCTAGAATTCTAAATAAATGGTACGAGCTGGTGCTTTTCCATGAAGAGCTCTAAAAGTCAGAACCAGAATCTTAAAACTGACAAATATTTGTACTTTCCATCAAATATGAAGAAAGGTATCAGGTAAATAACCCGGAATAGAATAAGTTGTTTTCTATGTTATTCGTTTTGTGTTGTAAAATCATTGCAGTGATTGGCTGTACATGAGTATAACAGGTATCATATTTGCTCTTTTTGATTTCTTTTATTTGGTACATTAGAACACAGAGGAATGATATCGGTAACATCTTTATTTTATTTTATTTTATTTTTATTTAACATTTCTTTAACCAGGAAGATCCCACTGAGATTAAAAACCTCTTTTTCAAGGGAGACCTGGCCAAGATAGGCAGCAGCAAGTATCTCATAGTTACAAAAATCACGCAATTAAACACAGGCAAGAAGAACACACGTATTAAAAAAACCCCATTAAAATTCAATTAAAATGATGAGCAAACTAATTGAGATAGTTTGTGAATATTATTAAGTTATTTTTTAGAAATTCATTTTATTATTATTATTTTAGATTTTAGTGTTTCTTTTACAGTTTTTATATGACCAGCCTGTCAGTTCCACATTTTGAATGCCATTAATCTGCAGTCTGTTAATCTGCAAAGAGACTACACAGATAAACTAACTGAATATCACTGCAGCACGGTGAGAAGTTAAACTGCTGGACAGCAGATTTGCAGATGGGATTAAGGCCCTCTCAAGGCAGGAGATAAGAATTTATGACCTGATGGAAAGGAACTGCTCCCAAGTCAAATAAATCTCAATTCAGCACCTCATTTATGAGCATTTTAATAATTGTAGACTGTTCCCACATGTCTGCATACACGGGCATTTTTTAAGCTGTGAACTAGGCGCCTTCATTCCAATTATGGAGCTCTTAAAGCTACAATTTAAAAATGGTAATTTAGAGAAAAATGTGCTTTGGAAATAGTTTGAGGAAGATTTTTTTTCCTCCTTTTCTCCAGTTCAGAGAGAAAGGACTTGACAAGCCTGCAAACAAATCTTACCTAAAATCCACCCAGCCTTATTTCCAAACCGTATTTACCGACATCAACAGTGCGTTCGCTTCAACCAGGTCCTAAAATCTTATGAAAGGCTTCCCAGAAGAGCATATTAGTAAGACGTTAATGTCCAAGGTTTTCAAATGAGATGCAACTATGAACATAGTGCTCAAGTACTCAGAATACTCTCGTACTGTAGCATAATAGAGGTCATGTACACTGATATATGTTTGTCTCTCTGATGCACAGTGGCAAGGTGAAACACAGGAGTTCTGCCCCAATGCCAAAGTGGTGCTTGTCGGCTGCAAGTTGGACATGAGGACGGACCTCAGCGTCATGAGAGAGCTTTCCAAACACAGACTCATTCCTGTCACACATGAGCAGGTGAGGAGTTCACAGAAAGCACCGCTCGCCTCTAAAATTTGAATGGAAATTAGCTGCTTGCCTTTTTCTGTACCCCGACAGTGCTGCAGAAATGCTGCCCGTGAGCAGTTGGTTTTTAAGAAAATTATAACTTTAAGAATATGCATGACGTATAGTTTCAAATGCACAGTTCATTGCGGTTTTCAGCTGCAGTGACATTTATTCGCCTGTAGTAGAAATTATATGGTATCAGCACAGACAAAGGCACCTATTACTTTCCTCCCTTGTGCACACAGGCAAATATTTTTGAAAGTGCATTTGAAGAATGAGACTTGCGTCAGATCATAACTTCCACAAATGTGAAAGCACAACGACTATAAAGGAGCTGGAACTGAAGGAAGAAGAAGACAAACAGCAGGATGTGCGATAATACGATTGTTTTGTTTGTGTCTTGGAGCAATGAGCAGCGGCACGCATGAATTTTAATAGCTTATTTTCATGTAAATGTGAATTTGCTCTCCTTGGCAGCCTTTTGTCAACAAATTAATATTTTCCCACATCTCTGACAAAGCAAAGGTAACGACCTGTATTGTCCTGTCAATAATGACATCAAAATTGGTTCATCACAACCTCAGATTCGTTTCTTGTTATATATATTTTGCTTTGGCTCAAAATTCATAGAGGCTTCTTATTGGACCGAAACATCAACATATTTTTTTTAAGACGTTACTGCAGCTATGCAGGTCATTTAACATGTCTTTTAATACATATATATTGAATTATTTACATCCATACGTAATCATTTTTTAGTGTTAATAGCATAGCAACCAGATAACAGTGAAAAAACAAAGGCTGAGTAATGTGCTTGTACGCCAACTGAGGATTGGTTTTCAAAGGCCTCCAAGTGATGCCTGCTGCACAAAACACTGGACTCAAGTGGTGGGCACTCAAGAGGGCAATCCAATGTAGCCCAGCCATCTGTTGCTTGCCTTTAGACACTCACTATAGGACGTTCTGATGTTTTGGGTTTTGAGGGGTTTTGTTTGGACAACAGCCCCTCAACCAGATGCCATTTGCCTCAGGAGAACCTGTTAGAGGCACGTTGCCCCAGACAATATTGCTCATGGGCTGAGTTGGGCATGCAAGCCCCATCCACTGCTACAAATTAGTGATTTTTGTGATTGAAGCTATTCATTTACCATTTATTTTATGTTCCTGCCCTTATTGCTATGGCCCTGAGCCGTTTCTAGCGGCTGAAGGAATAAAACGCAAGGGGCAGAAAGAGCTTCATCTGCAGGGTGTCCAGGTTCACTGTCAGGATTGGTGCTCTCATTTAAGCTTTCTTCCACAATCCCACACAGATGAAGTGTTTCATGCATGTCCCTGGGTCTCTGGGTCTGACTTGGGAGGGGACTCTAGTGCAGACCTAGAGGATGATGGTACAGTGAGCCGAGATTAGTCTGAAGCCAGGGCCCAGACCTGGATAAGCAGTATAAAAAGGATGAAGGGATGGATCAAGTATTGTTAATCCATATTTATTGGTTGTAATAAACATTACATTTGATATGGCCCTATAATTAAAGGTCTTATGATGGTCCTTAATGTTGCTGATTTTATATCTGTGCTGAAGACTTCTAGAGTGAAACAATGGATAAAAATGTGGTAGGGGACAGGTTTTTGATTGCCTAAGTAATTCTTGAAAGTGCGGTTTCTTAGTGGACCCTATTTAAAGAGCTGCACTGTAAACAGACTGAAACAAGCCGGGAACTTTACGTTTCACCCACTTGACCAACTGATGCGAACCCCAGGGGAGAGCGCAGTCAGCAGAACAAACCGCAAACCAACTGTGTCACTGTTGCTGTAATTGGCTTAAGGGCGTCAAAATAAACACTTGAAGTGCTGGAGCGTTTCCAGTATTACAAAAATAATACAGCTCGAGCCTTTAATATTTTTCACACGAGCAGAAGTAATGTCACCCCATATGGCAGCTAGATGCTGCTTCAATATGGTGCATCAGTAGCACCGAAGGCTGAACACCTACGCTTTCATTTGTTGTACATTTTCCAAGGAAATTGCATGATCAAAAAATAAAGAAATAATGTGACTCAAACTCAGGATGACAGAATGAAAATGTTTTGTTTTGCTACCTAAATCACTAGAAAGCACTGCTGGAAAACAGGTGAGCAAAATAGTACTACATATGAAGCCGAAGCTGTCCAGATGTGAAATGGGGCTAAACTTTCGAGGGAATAAAGTTTTTGCAACTGCAAAGAAAGGCTTTGAATATTTCATAGTGTGGGGGATATTCTCCGTATGCCCTGGCTAGCAATCAACTATCAGACCTCAGAGGTTGCAGGCTTTTATTAAGAGGGAGGTGTTAGTGCACACGACCAAGTGCAGTGTTCTGCCATCCACAGAAGCAGGGAAGGGATCGTCTAGCAGCATGTGACAATTGCTTACAATAACAAATATTTAGAGAATACTTTTAAAAATGTCCACTGTGTCTGCACTCAGAGTAATGAGTGGCTTTTAAAAATGTTGTGCTTTATTTTATTTCATTGGGTTACACAAGGCTTTCCACAGAATTCTAGTGGTTCAATGTGGTTTAAGGACATCTAAGAATAAATAAATAAAATAAAGCATAGTTTCCACTACATGACCCATCTCTCATCCACACACAAGGTTTTGTATGTTTTTAGCTCTAAGTACTAGCTCTCAGCAGCTCTTTAGGTGAGTCAGTTGCTTTTGGATGACAAACAAACATAAACTAAGCTGTATTTCAAAGCTACACTACACGGCATTTTTATAGTAACAGAAAGAAGTGACTGGATGTATTGTGAAGGCTGTTTTTTGCCTTGAAGCGTGTGCACCAAACCTTAGAACATGCTTTCAAACTATTCTTCTCTCAAGCCATTGTCCCACGGGAACTCTGTATGATATTTCGAGAATGAAGTTGAGATGCATGTGAACACAGCAGGCCACTGTTAAGGTCAGATCTTTATGCAGTACTCAAAAAACTCAATTCGGTTTAGGTGAGGGATGGTGATTGAGTTGAGATTGCGCGCGGTAGTCACATGATGCACACTCGCTCGTTGTGAATTCTCAGGACAATTTAAAAAATGTTGCTCTTGGGGAGCTTAAAGGGTAAAGCCTGTTTATTGGTGGGTCTGTTTAATATGTCTGGCATATATGTCTGCCTGGTAGCATCTGTGCATGTTCAGGTTTGAAGGGCGTAAATAAAAATGCTTAGTGTTAGAGTCACACTGGGACAAAGAGTGGTTGGAAATGGCAGCACGAACAAAATTACTGCAGCTGTTGCCTTTAAGATGGTTTCTTAAGAAGATGGGAATAACATCAACAAACACTTGCAGTCTTTAGTGCATTAAGGTGACAGAAAAACTCCAACAAGACTGATTCAGTCTGCTATCAGTCTGCAACTTGACACAATTCAATCTGCTTTAAAAAATTCAATCCTGATGTAGTTCATGCAGGATGGTGATTTAACTGTAAAGTGCCATAAGTGCTCAGCGACATTGCTGTTATAAAGGAATATAACCACAATACAACCAGTTGGCAGCCAGTTTAATCGAGCCCCAATTATCAAAGAGACACATATATTATAAATTAGATGGCAGTTATTTGCAAATATTTGCCAATCTGTCGGAGAATGACTGCAGTCAGTCCAAGTGGAACTGCAGTTGTTTGGTGACTGTGGTCTCCCGCAGTTTGAGGCTGTGGGATTCTGAAAAATCAGCACTCGGTCTCAAAGTGTGAGGTGGAAAAAAAAAATCAGTACAATCATCCGGAAACCACCGTGCTATTTTCCCTCTGCTGTGACTGACTGACATTAAGTAAATGCAGAATGAGTGAAAACAGCCAAAATGACAAATCATAAAACGGTACTTGCCAACCTGCTTTGCATATATCCATAGGTTTATTTTATACTATTTCCAAACTGTGTGTCTCACATTGAAATGTTATGATGAAATGCATGCAGATGGGGCCAAACGACATGCTCGTAGGCAGGAGGCCGTAAACACAAAAAGCAAGCCTTTATAAAATAAACACAAGATAACACTGCAAGGAAATACACAAGGCACAAACAAAGCTAGAACACAGTATGGCACAACAAGGTACTTGGTCAAAATGAGGCTTTAAATAGATACAGAAGGTAACTGGGTTGAGTGGACACACTGGGTAAAAAGACAGCTGAAAGTAATAAAGGAAGTAAAACTAAATACAAGACACAACCTGCAAAAGCCTACCAGAATAAAGCTAACAGAGACGTATTAACAGAGATGCAGACTTAAAAGACTCAAAAGGATTCTAGATTAAAACTAAAACCTCATCTTAGTTTTATTTACTAGAAAAAGTGATATGAAGCAATTGCTGTGTTATTCCTTGTGATGGTGTAATATTGTCAGCCATATGTAGTAAATACTAGTTGCATGTGTGACTGCACTCAGATTGGAGCCACTCAGACACGAACCCAGTAAGAATGATTAGCCGGCTACAGCTCGCCTCTGCAGGGTGAAGTGTTATACTATTAACTCATTGTTCTGGTTTTCTGACCCACAGCTTCGTTTAGCTTTTAGCACTCTTATGAACCTTTTTTGGAAAAGCAGCAGGAGGCAGAAAATGTTTTCAGTGAAAAAAAAAAAACTAAATTTTTTTAAAGGCAGATAGATAGAGAGCTAGGAACTAACTATTGAAGGCGCTGTAACATAAAGCTGCAATAGCCACGGATTTCCCTCTAGAGACGAAAATCAAACGAGAAGGAGGCTGAATATTAGATGGAACCTAAAATGTGGTAACATTACAGCTCATTAAGAAGTAATAATATATCAGTTGTGTGTTTACATCTTGTTTTGCAGTGTTCAAGTGGTCAAAACATCAATTTTAAGTCTTGGCTTTTCATTTTTAATCCTGACTAACTCACATTCTGTGCTTTTAGGGAACCACTTTGGCGAGGCAGATTGGCGCCGTGGCCTATGCAGAGTGCACCTCAAAGTATTCGGAGAACAGCGTCCGCGATGTATTTCACGTCACCACCCTGGCATCTGTGTCCAACATTCATCGGCCTCAGCTCAAACACGCCGGATCACGCCACGGCCTCAAGCGGGTTTCCCAGCAGCCACCTCGGACTGAGATTCACGAGCGTCCGCCTGCCATTAGAAAGGACCGAGCCAAAAGCTGTGTGCTCATGTAGGACCAGAACCTACCTGCTGCCTGATCTGTGTGTGTGTGTGTGTGTGTGTGTGTGCTGACGGAGCATGCCACACATGAACTTAACTTATTGGTGAATTGTTGTCAGATTCTTTGCACTGCATAAAGGACGATGTGATAAAAGCGAGAACGGATGCTATCCTGAGGAGGTCTTTGAAGGGTTGTTTGTCCATTTTTAGCAAAACTCTGCTTTTTACTTTTCTTTGTGGCTGTGCGCTCATCAGGGGAGGACATCGTAGCGGCAAAAGCAAATTTCTTTAACGCTTGTACCTGAACAAGTGGACAAAAAAACTGATAAATTAAAAACAAGACACAAAATAGTGCATAGGGAGATGAAAAGGAAAAAAATATATATTTGAAAGATCGTCTTGCAGGAAGCAGCGGTAACCGGGCTGGTGTTGACCTCTATTATTGTTGTTTCCTGTTTTGAAATGCTCCTCTGTCTTCAAGTGTTTAAGCAAATGAAGCACAATACGATGCACGCAAAGCGCTCTGAGAAGTCTGTAAATGTCAGGGAATGAACTCTGCTCTCCCCGCTGTGCATAACAAATTAAAAATGAAAATCTGGACTCGTGGGCTGAGATGACACTAATTTTCTTAAACCACAAGTGCTTTTAATATTGAAAAACGAAATAATCACTCACCACATAATATTGTTGTGCTGTGTAATTACTGTTGTTCAAATAATCAACACTGGAAAGGAACGTCACAGAGGGCGTTGAGATGAATATTATGTTGTACATGTGATAATGAAATAAAAAAAAATCGTCTCTGCTAAGTGTTGGAAGATCTTTAATGTGACATATTCATCTGCTGGATGCTTGTCAAAGCTAAGAAACTGCACCTCAGTTTCAAGACATTTTCTTGCCCAGACAAGAAAATATCTCTCTGAAAAATAAAAAATCATTCTGCCTGCAAAGATGTGGCTTTAAATTTGAAAAAGGTGAAAAATAATAAATGAGACAAAAAGTACACACAATGCTTCGGAGCAGCGCAGACCCACAAAACCTGCAAATCCTACATTTCTGTAATCATGGGTCTGTGATCGTGGCAGCAGCTCTGTGAAGCAGTACTTCAGCACAGCAGTGCTTTCAGTTAAATGTGAACATGCTGACTCACCTGTATGTCGGTGACCTGTCATGTAAATGGACTGGTGCCTTTCGACTCTGTTAAGAATTCAAAGCTCTTTCTACTGCAGGTCTCATTCCCACACAATCACAAATAGATTCATTCTTTTATTTATGCTTACATGCACTCGCACTCTATCGGGGGCAACTCTGGGTTCAAGGATACTTCGGCATGTGGACTTTCCAAATGGTAGATGAACCTCTGCCACCTGAGCCACAGCTGTACAGTAGTGCTGCTCATCTACAGAAAGACCACCTATGACAATTTGATGTCAGCAGGAAGTTTCTTGGGTAACCGTTCAAATGGTGTGGGCAACTCGGTCGTGGGTTGTCCCAGCGCTTCGCACACTTTCATCACACACGTGCAACTCAAACGCTCCTTGTGATCCTTTTTCACTGCGGTGTCTCCTAACCAGTCTGCTGCGTGCTCTGTTACTTTCTACTACCTCCTCTCCGGGTCCCAGCATGCTACCGAAAGGTACTTGTGAGATATTGCAGTCTGGATCAAACTAGTGGACCAATCATGCAGTTTGCAGAGCAAACAGAACAGAAACGGACTACTCACATTTCCAATTGCATATTGTTAAGTCATGGTAAAACAATGGCTCTGACCTCCACATTTAGATAAAAGTCACCTTCTCACTCCAAGGTATAAAGAAAAAACATGGTCTCATCAATGTTTGTCCATGTTTGTGACTTGTGAGTGCAGATCAGTGAATAACCACACAGTATAACATGAATTTAAAGTGTAACCCGAATGTTTTCTCAAACAAGTTTGATTTGAAACAGTTACTGGAGTGGTTTTAAAAAGGTCTTGACTAAAAGAGGCATTAATAATGAAAACCTTGGTGTTTGTACACTAAATAAAATATCAGTAGTCTAATTGCTGACTCCTTAATGGCAGCAGCTATTAGAAACCTACATTAGTCTGAAATTCAGTGGCTATTTTGCACACACTTATACAAAAAGTTGAAATATATATGTAACATGAATACACTGTATTTCCTGAACGTAAAGAAAAAAAAATAATGCAGTTGGTTTTGCTGCTTTTATGAGCCTTGTAGTCTGACCTTTAACTGTTACTTTTGTTCCATTTTGTTTCCTGCCACCATGGATAAGGCCCCACAGCAACTCTCTGCCTGTGCGAGTACAGCAAAGTGACATTTTGCGGCATCACTGCCATGTTGCCACGCAGGGAGCGTTAGGTCACTCCACACGCTAGAGGCCAGGCCGGTGCAAACACCCTGTCGGGGGGAGATGATGTCCACACCAACGAACGGAGAGAAGAAAATCTGCTCAGTAAACTCTTGTATAATGATTCGCACTAATACGATGTAATTCTAAATAGAGTACATATGTAAATATAGTTACAATACTGGTATAGGTGTAGTAGTTTCATGCAGTATTGTCCTGTGGCGGCTGGACTCTGCCGGGGCTGCCCTTTATCACTGACTCTTTACATAACTTATATGGACAGATTTTCTAGGGATAGCAAAGGCAGCATTGAGTTCCCAGTTTGGTGGCCTCTGTATTACTTCTTTGCTTTGTGTGGAGGATGAAAGCTTGCTGGCTTCAGCAAATGCTGATCAGCTCATGCTGGGAGTGCAAAGTGGCTGACAGCAGAATTAGCACTTCCAAAAATGAGGCCATGGGTTTCAGCCTGAAAAGGGTGGAGCTCTTTCTCCAGGTTAGTGAGGAGCTCACCATCACATGTTGGAGTTCAAACATCTTGAAGTCCTATTCATGAGTGAGGGGAGGTTGGAGCAGTACCTGCAATGATATTGATGCTTTACCAGCTTTTGTGTGGTGAAGAGAGCTGAATATGCTGCTCCTCCAAATTAAAAAGGGCCCAATTACGGTGATTCTAGTAATCTGATTCGATTTCCTCCTGGACATCTCACAGGTGATGTGTATGAGCATACCAGGAGAAGACCCTGAGGCAATCTCAGGACATGCTGGGAAGATTATGTCTCTTGACTGGCTTGGGAATGCTTCAGTGTCCTTGCAGAAGAGCTAGCGGCGTCTGGTTAGTGCTGCCGCTGTGACCGAGACTCGGATAGAAGGCTTGTTAGAATAATAGCATAAAAAGCGAGTAGTTTCTTTTATAATAGAAGGACCATGAGTAAACAGGAACTAATTAGATTATAATTTCGACTACACCAGCGAAAGCACCCCTCAAGGATCAGTAAAATCAAGTGTCAGCCTTTTTCTGCTGTTTCTTTGATGCTGCACTCAATGTGAACGACGTCACGTAATAGGCTCTCCAACCTCTCGGCTGAAGTGAGTAAACATATTTAGCAAACAGTCATCTCTCCTGTCCTTGCAGCCTCACCTGGCTCTGTAACATTCCCAGAGGTGGGAAATAACAAAATGCAAATACTTTGTTACTATGCTTAAGCGAATTTTCAACCATCTGTACTTTACTTGGCTATTTATTTTTCAGATTTTTTTTTTACTTCCTAGATTTAAGAATAAATATTTTCTACTCATTATTTTTAAACACCTTGTTCCTTTAAATCCTTTCGGTGTAACACTACTTCCTGGACATACTTTCCAGTTCCTCCTGGGGAATCTCGAGGCATTTACAGGCCAGACAAAATACAAAATCTCTCCAGAGGGTTTTGGGTGTGCCTTGGGGTCTCCTCCCCTTTGATGCTGCCCAGAAAGGCTCCAAAGGGAGGAGCACAGGAAGCATCTGAACAAGATGTCCGAATCACCTCATGCTGCTCCTTTTTTTCCAAAAAAAGAGGAATGGCTCTACTTCAAGATCCCTCCGGATGTCAGAACTCCTCTATCTCCTCTGTCAGTGGTTTTATGTAAGACCATTATCAGCTGAAGATTTTAATTTGTGTAATGCTTTGGCTTACATCCAAGTTGCTGCTAAACACTCTTTGATATTTTACTAAAAAATAGAAATAAAAAAAATAGCTCTTTTTGCACTAGACAAAACAGAAAAAGTCATGAGATCACTAAAGTCAGCATGCTTTATCCTCTGGGAAACCACGCTGCTAACCTGGCTAAAGATTCCTGACTCGGGTGAAAATATCAGCTAAGCAAGCATCTGTTCTGCACACCAACCTGAATGGAAAAGGACAAAAAGCAGCATTTTCTTCTAATCTAAGGCGATGCAAATGGAAGCTGTGTGATAACAGAACAAGAGTGGCCTGCTTATGAGACCTAAATGTGTATCCCACCACTGCATGCACTGTTTTTGATGAAAGAGCACATTCAATAAAACAGAGTCCCAGTGGTTAAAGTCTGTATATGAGAAGCTCATGCTTTACAAACCTGTAGCTCATGCATGAAATGTGCAGAATCATCTTCAGAATGACAGAAATTATTCATTTATGTCTTCTTCCCGAAGGAGAAAATTCTCTTTTAGCCTGTTGTTCTAGTGACGGCTGAGCTGGTAGGCACCCGCCCTGTTGCACGCAAGATAAAAAGTAACTTTCTCAATTATGTTTAGGGGTTCTGGCGTCAGCGTGATTGAATTACAGCTCTCAGGTAGGAGGATGATTACAATTAGACAAGTGGTTCTCAGTCCTCCGTATTCAGAGGCCTGCTGTTTCCAATCTAACCGCCTAATCAAAAGGCATTTATCAACTGAAAGTGTTACACTGAGGTAAAAATGAACTCTACCAACAGCCTCTAGGTTTCGAGACGGCTTGCATTACACAAGTCCCTTGTGGAGTAAATTAGCCACATATAAAATAAAAATGTTTTTATACAGTTATGAAAACTGTGACATGTAAAATCCATTATGGTTTCATGGGAAAGTTTTTTCGTACACTTTTGAGCGAGACGGGAAACTGGTCGGGTGAATTGCTTCTCCTGCTTTATTATTATATGCACCATTATCTTGATACAAACACACTCTGCAGGGGGTCCATTTTTCATTTTAATTCTGCTATAAAGTAGCGCTGATCACTGACCACCGAGGCTCAACCCTTTTGCATCTTTAATGTCCTTCCTGCCTGCACAGTGTCAGTAGCCATAAAACTGCACCCTAATGCTCCGAGGGTGGGATGTGGCCGACAGGGCTGCTCTGTTATAAGTTCAGTTTTACTCAAATCTCTGCTTTTGAGACCACAAGGCTGGCAACAAGCATCGGCTACCTAATATAAGGCAACGCAATAACAACACTGGGGTAATGGCTGTCGTGTCAGCGGGATTCATTAAAAATGCAGGAGTCATTTAAACAGTATGTAAAATTGAGCAGATTAAAAATATATGTGCCCCGTGTCCACGAGCCGAAAGGCTGCATCTTTGCATCTCCGGCTCTGAGTGACAATGAAGGCAACGACTTTGTAAAAGCACACAGATATGCAATGCAATACATGCAGGGAGCAGGTTTACAGTAAAGACTGTGTACAGACTCGTAAAGGCATCATTAATAAATGGTCAATTGGTAGTTAATTAAATTTTAGGTAAGTCAATGAAATTATACTCACTTGGTTTGTAAAGAGAATCCAAATAATGTTCACAGAGCCTGTTAAGATATTTACTTTTGTTTTTGCTGCTTGTTTTTCATAACTTTTACAAGCTGTCTGGTTGGATTTAGATACCAAAAATATCCTTTTAACCCAAAGCAACGAGATTTCTGTTTGGACAAGTAATGAGGGAGACCTGCCAGGGACCGTTGCCAAAGGACAGCTTGTGCAGGAAGGAGGATCGTCTCACTGGTAAATAATAAAAGGCTTTATTGCAAAACAACAATAACCTTTCTTAATCATTAATGTATAGCAAGTTGTGCGCCAGTGTCACCAGCATGGAAATGTTCTTTGCTCTTATCAGCTATGCTATCATGGATATTACTAAACTCACTGACCACTGCATTAGGTATACCTGTTCAGCTGTTCATTATGAAAATATGCAAATATCAAATGATCCAATCACATGGCTGCCAATTAATACAAAAGTCTTGTAGACATAGATTGTGAAAATTAAACTGGATGAGCAATAAAAGTGGTTGAAAAGTGGTGTTGGTGACAGACTGTCAGACAGTTTGAGTGTTTCAGATCTACTGTGATTTCCCAAACAAACATTTCTAGGATTTACAGAGAATGGTTTGCAAAAGAAAAAGTGTCACTTTTCTGTATGACAATGTCATCTTGTCAGAAGTCAGAGGATGGCCAGACTCCTTTGACTTGCAACAGACATTCAAATGACTTGTTACAACCAAGATATGCAGAAGAGCACCTCTGAACACGCAACACATTGAACCACATACGTAACAGCAGCAGAAGACGCACTCGATGGCACTCCTGTCAGATAAGAACTGAGGGTACAGTCTGTGAAGGTTCTCAGTCATCCAGGTCATCGTAGTCAAAGGAGCTTGCAAAGAAAAGCGTCTGGACTTCTTTAAGCTGCTTGAAGACGTTTCACCTCTCATCCAAGAAGCTTCTTCAGTTCTAAGGTCAAATGGTGGAGAGTCCCAGATATAAACCTAGTGGGAGATAACCCCCCACAGAGGGACAAAAGGACCCCCTGATGATCCTCTAATCGCCTGAGCCAAGGTGTGAAACTGGGTGTGGGTCCCGATCAGCCAGAGTTTCGGGTGAGCTCATTGTGAAACCTGGCCCCACCTTATCATGCGAATTCCTGAGATCAGATGGCCCAGGATGTGAGTGGGCGTTAATCTCAAAACTGGATTATAGATGGCAGAGAGTTGGTGTCGTAAACCCCCGCCTCTGTTCAAAGACGGTCGCTCACAGTGGACATAGATGGCTTCTTTCACTCCTCTTTAAAACCATCTGTCCTCTCTGTCCAAAATGTGAACATTGGCATCCTCGAAAGAGTGTCCTTTATCCTTAAGATGCAGATGGACTGCTGAGTCTTGTCCTGTGGAGGTGGCTCTTCTGTGTTGTGCCATGCGCTTGTGAAGTGGCTGTTTGGTCTCTCCAATGTAGAGGTCTGAGCATTCCTCGCTGCACTGTACCGCATACACCACATTGTTAAGTCTGTGTTTTGTCTTTCGGGTGAACCAATTTTTGTCTGAGCGTGTTGCTGGGTCTGAAATGCACCGGGATGTCATGCTTGGAGAAAACTCTCCTGAGTTTTTCTGATACACCGGCTACATAGGGGATGACAATGTTGTTGCGTCTGTCCTTCTTATCCTCCCTCGCTGGTGTCTGGTCTTCGTTTTTGTGCCTCTTTGCTGACTTTAAGAACGCCCATTTAGGATAGCCGCACGTTTTGAGTGCTTCCTTTACATGTGTGTGTTCCTTCTTTTTTCCTTCAGGCTTAGAGGGAACATGTTCTGCCCGGTGGTGTAGGGTCCTAATTACTCCAAGTTTGTGTTCCAAAGGGTGATTGGAGTCAAAGAGGAGGTACTGGTCCGTGTGTGTGGGCTTCCGGTAAACTTCGATGTTGAGGTTGCCGTTCTCTTCAATGTGCACGGCGCAGTCCAGGAAAGGCAAACAGTTGTCCTTTGTGTCTTCCCTGGTGAACTTGATGTTTTTATCCACAGCGTTAATGTGCGCAGTGAAGGATTCCACTTCTTGTGTCTTGATTTTGACCCAGGTGTCGTCTACATATCTGTACCAATGGCTGGGTACTCTTCTCTTGAAATGGGTTCCCCCGTGTCACCTATTGTAGCCAACCTTTACATGGAGGAAGTGGAAAGGAAGGCTCTTGGCTCTTTCGACAACAGAAGAGAAAAACAAGAATTTAATGTAAAGCACATTAAAGCATGGATCCATCCTGTCTTGCATCAATGGTTTGAGGCAGTTGTGGTGATATAATGATATGAGGGATATTTGCTTGGTACACTTTGGGCTCCTTAATTCCAACTGAGCATCATCTGAAAACCCCATCCTACCCGAGTAGTATGTTGACCATCTCTATACCATCATGACCACAGATTGGAAGTAGTCATCAGAAGATTGGAACAAAATCTCTGAGGAATGTTTACAGCATCTTATTGAATCCATGGCATGAAGAATTAAGACAGTGCTGCAGGCAAAAGAGGGTCCAACTTTATTTCCAGTGAGTAGTGCTAATCACTGTCATTTTCACAGTTAACTATAAAATAATTATTTACTACTGTTTAAATAAATATGCTATAAATATTCCTTAAATTTATAGTAATAAAACATTTCATTGATGGTTACTATGAAGCTCTGTTGACTTCCCATTTGTGACACAGCTTTAAGGAGACAGTGTTTGTGCTGCAGCCAAGGGAGTCGGACCAAAATACAGTTTAAATGCTCTCGGAGCCAAGAGGTTAATGAGGATCACAGCGGCAAAGTGCAAAAGCAGACAGGACCATCACGGACAAGTGCGCTCGTTATTCACAGCAGCTTGACTGACATGGGAGCGCATGTAATGTGCACATGAACATCCGAATTACTAAAGCAGGTGAATTAAAGTCGATCCTGACAGGGTGCGTTACATTCACATTAGAGATCCCTGTCTGTGTCAGAGGTTCATTTTAGTGCATTAGCTCATTTGAATAAAAGCTTGAGTGAATCTTTTTAATTTGATTTTTCTTTTTAAAATCAGCTAACATGCTGTTGGTGGGTGAGTGTAATATCGGAGAACGTTAATCTAAGTTGTTGTGGTGGTTCTGCTGTTGTTTCTTTCACGACAGTGTACGTGAACAGAAGAATCTCACGCGACCACACGATCTCTTGCCACTTTAAAAATAAATAAATAAATAAAAAATAACAATACAAAAAGCAGGAACGATCTCTGCGCTTATGCCAAATTTGGCTGGGGGGTAAGTTATTGCCCTCAGGTGTTGGAAGCAAATGGAAGTCAGCTTGTACATGTTTGCACACATGCACACAGATGTGCAGTTTCACAAACAAATAAGCACACAGAAATATTCCAGATGGTCAGGCAGATTGTTTCGTGCTAATTTCCCCTGTGAAATAGGAATATCTTTCACAGCGGGATACCCTGAACTACAGTGATGCATTAAGACTCAACAACTGGATGCATTCAGAATCATCAGAATCAGAATCAGAATCAGAATCAGAAACTTTATTGTCATTGTCATGAGAACAACGAAATTAAGAATGGTCCCCGATCATTGCATCATCCCTAGCAATATCAAAATATAAATAAAACAATAAAATTCAATAAATAAAATAGATAGAATACTTAAAATACTAATAAGATATAACAGTAAAACATTCACATACATTCCCACACACATGCTTCAGACCGTGCATAGATTAACACAAGAGTGGCGTGATGGACATTTTTTTGTAGTATTCAGATGTGTTATTGCAGTTGGATAACAGCTGTGTTTGAGTCTATTAGGCCTTGCTCTGATTGCCCTGTACCGTCTGCCTGAGGGCAACAGTTCGAACAGGGAGTGGCCAGGATGTGAGGTGTCTTTTATGATGTTTTGGGCCTTTTTAAAACAGTGGGCGTTGTGTAGAACTTCCAGTGTGGGGAGAGGGCAGCCAGTGATCTTTTGGGCGGTGTTAATGATCCCTTGGAGTGCTTTCCTCTGAGCCCCTGTGCAGCTAGTGTACCAGATGCATATGCAGTAAGTTAGAACACTCTCAATGGTGGCTCTGTAGAAGGACACCAGCAGTCTCTGTGTGATGTTATTCCTCCTGAGAATTCTCAGGAAGTACAGTCTCTGTTGGGCCTTTTTCAGCAGCTCGGAGGTGTTCACACTCCAGGAAAGGTTCTCCTCTATATTGACTCCCAGGAAGCGGAAGCTTGCCACCCTTTCTACACAGTCCCCATTTATGAATAGTGGTTGGATCTCTGCCTTTTTCCTTCTGAAGTCTATTATGAGTTCTTTGGTTTTTGAAGTGTTGAGGAGGAGGTTATTGGCCTTACACCATGACGTCAGCTGCTCCACCTCGTCTCTGTACGTAGACTCGTCTCCCTTGGAAATGAGCCCCACCACTGTGGTGTCATCTGCAAATTTCACAAAGATGTTGCTGTGGTGGCGAGGAGTGCAGTCGTGTGTGTAGAGAGAGTAGAGCAGTGGACTGAGCACACAGCCCTGGGGTGAGCCAGTGCTGAGACTCAGGGCTGAGGATGTGTGATGGCCAACTCTGACTCTCTGTCTACGGCCCGAGAGGAAGCTATTGATCCACATGCAGGTGCTGTATGGAAGCCCCAGGTCTTGTAGCTTGGCCACCAGTTTGTGTGGAAGGATGGTGTTAAAAGCTGAGCAGTAATCCACGAAGAGCATCCGCACATAGCTACCATGCTCTTTCAGGTGAGTTAATGCAGCATGGAGTGCTGTGGCTACAGCGTCTTCCGTGGATCGGTTTGCTCTGTAGGCAAACTGGTGTGGATCCAGGCTGCGGGGCAGGGCTGCTGTGATGTGTCTGCGGACCAGCTTCTCAAAGCATTTCATTACCACTGGGGTGAGTGCCACCGGTCTGTAGTCATTCAGGCCGGTGATGTGGGGCTTCTTAGGCAAGGGGACTATGGTGGAGGACTTCAGGCAGAGTGGGACAGTCGCCTGTGCGAGGGATTTGTTGAAAATCCTGGTGAAGATCCCAGCCAGCTGTCCTGCACAATCCCTCAATATTCGACCTGGCACACCATCAGGACCCGCCGCCTTCCTCGGGTTAACAGCCTGCAGCATGCGCCTCACCTCGTGCTCTTCCAGGGTGAGGGTGGTGCTGCTATGGGTGGCGTGTTGCTGCTGTGGCTCCAATACCTCCGGTACCCTGGTCTCAAAGCGGGCAAAGAAGATATTCAGCTCCTCTGCCAGCTCCAGGTCACCGTCCGCAGCTCCGAGATTGATCTTATAGTTGGTTAGGTGCTGGATGCCTTGCCACACCTGCCGGCTGGTATTACTCTTCAAATGGTCCTCGATCCTCCTCCTATAGTCCCCCTTTGCCTCTCTGATGCCTCTCTTCAGGTTGGATCGGGCTGTGGTGTAGTAATCCCTGTTGCCAGACCTGAACGCAATGTTCCTCTCCTTCAGCAGCTGCCTGACCTCCCGGGTCATCCAGGGTTGGGATAAGCCCGGATCCGTTTGACTGCTGTAACAGTGTCTATGCAGTGTTTTATATAGCAGAGGACACCGTCTGTGAACATTTCCAAGTCCTGATGTTCAAAGATATCCCAGTTAGTCCTGTCAAAACAGTCCTGCAGCTGCTGAGAGGCACCCTCTGGCCATATGGTAATATTCTTTGTGATGGTAAGAGCAGTTTTCTTGAGGGGGGCATATGCAGGGATTAGAAACAGTGACAAGTGGTCAGACTGACCCAGATGTGGCAAAGGTCTGGCCCTGTAGCCCATTTTGATGTTGGAATAAACTTTGTCCAGAATCTTGTCACCCCTAGTGGCACACTTGACGTGCTGGTGGAATTTGGGGATTCGTAAAGCAACCTACTTTTTACACAAACACCTATTCACCCATGCATCCATAATTCACTGTTAAAGAGGCTTGAGCACAGAACTGCATGCTTACTATTTAATTCCTGTACTATAGTAACCTCAGCACCTGCTCTTCCAGTTCTTATTCAAAAACTGAGAATTCAAATTATGCTAATGTTCAACTAAAGGTTTTGCTTTTTTTTTTTTTTAAGTCTTGCACTTCGATGCCTTCTTGTCTGTTGGGCCACTATTGGGGCCTTGATTTAAATCTCTGGCCTGACATGGTGACTGCAGTCGGAGTGCAATCACTCTTTGCCAAACACCCTGAATGTTTCTGTCAGTAATGATGCCTCAAAATTTTATCCATCTCAACGCTGGGGAAACCGTGGCCTTTATGATTGGATGGTGGCCCACTCGCCAGAAGGACAAAGTCCACCACTAAGATTTTGGTAATGTTTTTAACCAGTATTTGCATTTTGAATCTCACAAGCTCATTTAGTTTCTTTCTTTCTTTCTTTCAACAAATTGCATTCGATTAGCAGCAATTAACTGCCACTTACTTCTTAATTCCTATGGAAGCAGTAAAGGTGTACTCACACACTGCTTCCACATCTTAGTTTAGTTTTCTTAAATAAATAATGTCACAGAATAACATGTCCTGTTGTGTAATTCACCCAAGCTTGCATTTTAATCATTTTAAGACCTAATTATTATTATATCCTTTGTCATGTCGGGTGCTGTGCAGCAGGCAGGATGAAAGACCCAAATGCAGGACTCAGAAATGAAAAGTTAAACTTAAATCACAGCTTTTATTGCTGGAAAAACTCTTCATTAACACAAGGAAACAAAACAAGAAACTCAAATCACTGAGGAAACAAGGGAAATCTAGAAAACTAAACTATGAACAGAGAACTGGAACCCTATCGTGACACAGCATGGTGAGGGTACAACACAACACAGAGCAAGGAAAACACAGGGCTTAAATACACACTGGAGCAATCAGGGAATGGGAGACAGGAGGGAAACACAGCTGGGAGAAATCAGAACTAAAAAGACAAGGGGAAGCAAAACCAGACACACTGCACACAGGACAGCGACTATCAAAATAAAACAGGAAGCACACAACAGGCACAGACTAGACTGAACAGAGGGGACAAGGAACCCTGACATCATTTTTTACCATTACTGTATAAAATCAGCCACTAACCTACAAAAATGTGCAAAAATCTAATATTTCTACTCTCGTTACCTCCTTTTTAAATGTATTATCCAGTCTTGCACAGCAAAGGGTGATTATTTCTTTTATTACCTTTTAATTAACTTCAGAATTAGTTTTACTAACACAATCCAAATTGTATTAATTAAGGACTTGCATCCCCCGTTCTTCCTGCCTTGTTCCATGGACACATGTACTTGTACAGATGTGTGCTGGTTTTTAAGTAAAATGTGAAGCACTTTATAATTTTATCAGAAAATGTACTATTAAGTTGTGAGAAGGTATCTCACAGAGAAGTAAGCATGACTGTACATTCTTAATATTGTTTTTAAAAATGCTAGAGGCTTGAATTAAATTACTAAACTAAACTTTACATTTTCAGTTAGTCAGTTAGTGGGTTCAGTTTACTGCTGACATGATACTGGAAAATCTACTTTTTGTCACCTGGCAGTCGATAAAGAGGATTAGCTTTTCTAAGTGCCACTGCCCCTTTGTCTGTCTATTAAACTGACAAGACACTAAGGCTGCAGTTATTCAGCCAGCTGTACACACAATGGCGGTAAACAGTGTCGCATTGTGTGAGCGTCTGCCGTGTGCCGTGCTGTAACCCCAGGTCCCACACAGGGAAACTGAGCTGAATGTACGCTCGGCTGCAGCTCTGCACTGAAAAATCAGCTGACTGGAGGAAAGCAGCGTCCTGGCACGCTGGCGTCTGGCACCACACATCTGGCATTTAAAAGGCCTCAGAGCAAACAAGCTGACATTATTGTTTCACGCAGGCTCCTTTTCTATTTTCAGCCACCTGGTTTTTGATATCTGTTGTTGTCATAGCGATGAATGTCAAGGAATTCAGTATTTTTATTCATTCTGCAACCAACCGAAAGTCACAAATTCGCAACACAATGCCGACGTTGGCATAAATATTCTTTTCTCGGATGATTTGTTATTAATGGAATATAAATTCAATTCAAGTTAAAGAACGCTATTACAGACTTTTGAGCCCAAAAACACCTATTATTAAGAAAACATAGGAAGGTACAATCACCACCACTTTGACCTTTAAGCAAACATCTATACGGGCTTGTTATATTGTGTAGCCGTTCAAGCAGACTCATGTCCTTGAGGCATAATTGTTTCCAGCTCAGAAAGTTGAGTGTGGCTGCAGGAGCTGAATAGGTTTTTTGTTATATCTCTGACCTTTAAACTCGCATGCCTATTTTCACGTTGATTACATTTTTCATCGGGCATGAGCTCTGGTTTGTTGTTACATCGATTACAATTGCCACAGTTAAGACCACCAACGCATCCTGATTAACTGTGAGCTAGTGGTACAAGTGCAATATTAGGGTGCTATGCTTTTCACACGGACTGCATATATCTATATATAATGGGAATTAATTAGCCTGTAAATCAACAGTTTATGCAGCTATTCAACTCCTTGAATTAAAGCTGAAAGTTTGCTTTTGATTTTCATCCTGAATGTTTAAGTCTAATTTGGTGGCCTACAGAGCTGAAATTATGTAAACTACATCAATGTGCCTGTATTTAATTTCATTCACCTTCTATTATGTTTACTACTTCTCTTGGTATTTCTCCCACATCCCAGGCAGCCTGAGATTTTTTTTACTAATATTTTAACAGCGCAAGCATATGTAACTTGTGTCCCCTGTCACTTATTGCTTTCCTCACACATCCTTGTTAAAGCATAGACGTACTGGTCCATAAGATGTTTGCCTCTGCACACCACCAGAGGGGATTTTAAATCCAGCAATTAAGAAGTGATTAAAGTCGGGACCTTCAACTTTAATTCAAGGGCTTTAACAAAAGTGTAGCATTCACTGTTACATTAGAGTCCCTGTTTTCAGAGGCTCAGAACTAATGAACAAACTAGTTACATGAAAAAGAACTGTTTTTAATAACGGGATGAATATTTTCTGAGCTCCGTCAGGCCTTTACAGCAGCCACCTTCAGTTGTTGCTTGTTTGTGGGCCTCACTGTCTTCAGTTTTGCATTTAATAACTGAAAAGCTCTCTTTTGGGTTGAGTTCAGGTGGCTGACGTGACCAATTAAGAAGTTTCCATTTCTTTCCCTTCACAACCTCTTGGGTTTCTTTTGCAGCATGCTTTGGATCGTTAGACATTTGCTCTGTGAAGTGCAGGCTGATCAGCTTTGCAGCGTTTGGCTGAATCTGAGCCGAGAGTAGAGTCCTGTGCACTTTATAATTCATCCTGCTACTCCCAATAGCACTCACATGATCAATAAACACCAGTGACCCAGTTCTACTGGCAGAAATATATGCACATGCCATCACCTTGGCTCCATCATGTTTGACAGATGATCTGGTACGCTTCGAATCATCATCTTCCTCTTTTCCCTGCATACTTTTTTCATTCTGGTACAAGTTCACTTTTGTCATTAATCTGAAGGGTGTTTGTTGTTTTAAGATGTTTTCTGTCAGATCTCTCCTTCCTGTTCTTGAGTGTAAAGAGTGGTTTGCTCCTTGTTGTAAAGCCTTTCTATTAACATTCACAAATGTCTCTCTTGATTGAAGACTTTTACAACAACGCGCCTACATGTTCAAAGTGTTCTTGACTTGGTTAGAAATTGCCAAAGAAAGAACTCCACAATAATGCACTTGAGTTGTCTTCTGTGGCTTTTCAGGCTTCTTGTTGTTGCTGAGTTGGTCAGTGTATTAATTCTTTTAAGAATGTACCAGATTATTGGTTTGGCACTCCTGAAGTTTTTGCCTCTCTGTGGTGGAGTTATGTCTTGTTTCTTTTAGCCCAGTGATGCCCTCCATCACTTGTAGTGGCATTTCTCTGGGCTTTCCGCATAAAATTACAGTGAAAAGTTTTTAAGAACTACATCGTTCAAAGTCCAACAACTTCAGGTATTCCGTATGCTTCATTTTTTCATGAACTAACGAGGGAGCAGGCCTCACCAGGTCATAAACTGCTCTTCAGTCCAATTAAAAATCCTCGAAAAACAGGGTACCATGTATAAAAACACCAAATTTTTGTAAGAAATGGAGAAGAAAGCAGGCTCATGAAGTCATCTGTGAAATGTTTGGTTTATACTTTTTTTCCTAAGCAATAAAATTTAATTAAAAGTTAACAAGTCAAGTTGGTGCGTCTATATTCCTTCACAAAACGCTGACACCACAGGAGTGAAGCGCAAAGCCGGCATCTATTTCCTTTAAATGCTTCGTCAGATTACTGTATCGTGGCAAATATTAGCACTTTAGTCTTTTTTATGTTAGTTTGCTGCTCCAAAATGGTACTAAATATTTTAGACTGTTGATAAGATTTGAAAAGGAAACAAAATATTTCCTGCCCTTATCTGATCCAGCACAGTAAATCTTTTGTGCCATTTTATTCCCACAGCGGCTGTTCAATAATGCAGAACATGTTGCAGTTTGCAAACCATGTTCAGGAAACTGAACAGGCATTGTATAGTCCTCATAGACAGCACTGACATTTGTGCTTTAAAACCGGAAGAAAAACTCAATTCAGGCCTCTTTAGTCGAGTACTTTATATACATCATACAATGAGAGACACAGAAATATGTATAACAGGTGGATATTTTGGAAAAACAAAAAATGGAACAGTTAAATTCCCCATAAGAGGTCATAGTGAAGCCGTGGGAAGATCTCTGGGTTCCTTGGGTTATGTTCTGTAGCTGCTGTAATTTTGAAGGGTGTAGGTCGCAACTGTATCCAACAACCAACCACGGGTTACAACAGTAGCTTGTTTGGAAAGACCTGCAGAGAGGACAGATGTTAATGCCTTCTAAAGATAAAGTATTGAAAGTGTGAACACGCATGAAACAGGACATGAGTGCGGTGTAGGTGTAGGGTTAGAGCAGGTGAAATTCCAACAAAAAGCCTTTGAGGGCTTATAATGTCTCCAACTTTTACATCTGTATGATTAATGCTCTAATAACAGTAAGAGCTAACAGTTGAAGGAGAACCAGTATTCATATTTTAATGCATGAGGCTTGTATTACTCTACATTATCTCCATTTTCAGCAAATGCCATGAAAAGATCTTCCTGCAGTGTAATAGTCCAGCTCTCAGGCCTTTCTGACTACCCTAGCCTTTCAGCGGCTAAGTCCCAAACCAGCTGCTACTGCTGAAAATATGGATCTAGAAAAACAAACAAACATGAATATATAATTTCATTTGTTGAAAGATGCCACATTCACTATTAGGAAAAAATAACACTGCATTTATCTGGGACTATTTTCAGCTGGGGAATAATTGTTAAGCTTTTATGAGGGGATGATGATGCACTTATTTGTGTGTAGCTCAAGTTTTTAATTGTATCCACGATATGTAAGGGGTTAGGTTCCAGCACACAAACCCTAACAGCTGTAGTCCTTTAGTGAAAGCATACACTTAGCGACCACCCTATTAGATACATCTTGCTAGTACTGAGTTACCTTCAGTTTTTTGCTCTCGGCTGACAGGAATTGCACTTGGTGCGGTCTTCTGCTTCTGTAGACTATCTGGTTCAAAGTTTTACACGATCAAAGATGCTCTTCTGCACACTTTGATTACAACCAGTTTGGCCATTCTCCTATGATCTGATATCAACAGGGGATTTTTCTCCAAAGACTGGACATTTTCTGTTTTTTTAACCATTCTCTGTAATTCCCAGAAATGGCGTGTGGGAAACTTCCAGTAGATCTGGGACTAACAACTCTGCCGCATTCAAAATCCCTTAAAATAACCCCCGCTCCCCAACCCTCAATTCTGATTCTCAGAAATCCGACAAAACAAAATAACAGTCCTTAAGTCAGTGTTCTGTACTTACATCTCCAGATAAGGTCTTTTATAACACATATCTATAAATGCTGCCTTTACACCCATGAATTATAAAGGATGGGTGACTGAGAAAGGCAGTGATTTCAATCAGTGGAGCCCAAGCAGAGGATAGCAGACGATACATAGCGGTGAACGAGTGGAGGAACTGCTCGTTTACCTGCTCTATAGGTGCCAGAGGACATGGAAGAGAAAAAGCTACATTAAATATGTAGCAGCGCAAATTAGGATGCTATGAGGAGGGAAACGAGGTGTTACTTGCTCCCCTTCTCTTTCAAACTGTCAGCTCTCCTCATGCAACATCAGCCCCTCTGTTCTGTGGCCAATTTGTTTTGACATTCCCCACGCTGCAATCTGAAATTTACTCTTGGCCATTTCTCTGCTGCTCAACTCCCTTCACACATGCTTCCCTGAAAAGTCACTCTCCTCGCTCTTGTTGGGGACCTGTCTCATTTTGGTTGGCAGCATCTGCCATTTTCACCGTTCTGTCGCTCTCCAATTGGTCCTTACGGAAAAAATGCATTCGAAACCGCGCACTGATGGACAGACAGGTGCGCTGACATGCACAGCAGCCCCGGATGTCTGTGCTTGTGGGGAATATTCGTTCATTACAGTCAGTTTAGATACAAAACCTCACCCTTAGATAATCTCATACCCAGTCATCAATGTAATAAATTGATTTAAATTCAAAATTTATTTGGGAGACTGAATAGGATAGCATCGCTGTTAAAATGAAGATATTTTGGGGGTGGCAAACCTGCAGTAAGATCCACCACCATGCGGGTACACAAAAAAAGTTTTTAAAAGCTGCAAAATTCCCCCAAACTGAGCTTTTCAGCAGGGCATGAGGATGCTTAAGACCAGAACTGTGTGAGAGACTAACAGTGCAACAAGCAATGGGTCCGTATTAGGATACTATATCCACGTAAATTAAACTAAAGCTTTTTGAAAGTATGAAACTTCTTTTACAGTGTAACGTGCATCATTCAGAGAGCTAATGTGTTTTTGCTTGTGACGACACCAACTATTTCCTCCTGTAGTGGGTGTCATTTACTCTGTCTCTGTGGTGCTTTCATGGGTTATTTTTAAAGCCTAACCCTTTTGGCGATCATCAGTAATGTAACAAGATAATAAATAGACCTTAGTAATGTGTACTGGCTAGCACTGGCTAACTAGACATCATCACCCTTTGTGTCTCTACAATCAGATTAAATCTTTAGTTAATATTCGGTTAACTGAATAAAATACTTTTATTTTGAAACAAACAAAAGCTCACTGGTAAAATCTACTGTAACTCGGTCACAATAGATTATAAGTAATCAACAAACAGCCGGTTCCCAAATGATTGCCTTACACTTTTTCACATCGGCAGTCAATTTCGAGTAGCGGCAACCAACTGGTTGCCCGTTTTCAATCACAAGCCAATTATATAGGTCGTTTAGTGCAAGGAAATATGTTTCCTACAACTTCAGATTGATTGATGAAGCTTTGCAAACAACTGCTATTTCATTTTTCTTTTCTTTTCTTTTTTTTCTTTTAAATGCAGCTAGATTGCCATCATGTTGTAATCCATCAGAGTCAATTTGCCCTGATGAACCAAACTCATCTGTGATATGTCTGGAATGGGACTCAGTTCCACTGGTTTCCATCGGTCCGGCTGCAACTACATCACTAATTTCTGATCAAAACGAAGTAACGCAGGTGGACTGTGAATGTAAGCAGCTATTGTGAATATAGCCGTTTCACACCCATTTCAAACCCAACAAGCTCTTTGCACACTGTTGTAATACACTGCAGAGACTAAATCATCAGCTAAATTAACTGGAATGCTAAATACTAGTTACAGAGAAAAGCCAACTTTCAATAAATCTATAAATAAAACTTTGTAATAATTAAGAACATTAAGAAAAAGAAAAATGTCTGTCTCCTTTTCTTTTTAGCATTTGAGCATAATATTAAAAAACAAAAACAACTGACTCCTTGGCACAAACTCATTTTGTAATGAAAAATCTTTTCCATCCATTATTTGCCTACAAAATGTGTCATCACTTGGTGTCACTTCTTTGTTGCACCATATCAAGGCTTATGAAATCTCATCTTATATAATAACACAAAACTATATTAGTACACTGTGTGTCACACACAATTCTTGTCTGTCTCTGTAGTAGCCCGAACCCCTCGGTGAGGCTGTGTATGAATATGTAACCCCTGTTACGGGGTCAGTCTAATCTCTGTCTTCACGACCTCTGCGTGTGGAAGCATGTAATAGACTATTTGCTTGTGAGAGAGACAGAAATAAGCCAATTAGGTTAAAATAAAGTGAGTTATGATCAGATATTAAAAAAATAAATTAATTAAAAGGTGAAAATTTATTTTTATTTCTAGCCAAGACTCACTGTTGTAAGTTGAAGATGATGACTCTGGTTTAGGCTGTACAATGACGAGCTGCCGGGACTTCTGCGGAACAAAAGGAGTAGAAAAAACAACAATTTCTCATCATAAAACGAAGCACAAATAGAACAAACAGTTTAGTACTTACAATCAGTCAAAATGTTAAAGCGCAGTATTTTTATCCTTGCCTGTCGATCGATCTTGTCTGGAACTTTCTAAATGACTCACGGCTGATTAAGCAGCGACTGTGATTACTGCATCTCTGACTGTCAGTAATAATAAATGTTGCCTTTTTAACCATAATTAGTGTCACGTCTGCTGAACAATTCAGCATTAATGTGTCATTTTCAAAAATGAAATTAAACCCAGGAGACAAATAAGAGGCACTAATGCAGCTTTGTGAGACAAAGAGTTGCTCTGGGAGGCATCTGCTTTACCGAATGCTGCCTGACTTGTACCCGTAATGGAGCGCATCGCGGGGATCGTAAGTGAAACAGAGACATTAACGCTGAAATTTCATATACAGGAATTTTTTGCCTTCTCCCTCCCCTCACCCCGAACCAGTCGTGGCAGATGGCTGCCCCTTTCCTGAGCCTGGTTCTGTTGGAGGTTTCTTCCTGTTAAAAGGGAGTTTTTCCTTCCCACTTTTGCCAAGTGCTTGCAGACAGGGTTTTTTCTCTATTATTGTAGCATCTTACCTTACAGTATAAAGTGTAAGTCATCCTAGATCTAGTTTTAAACCAATCTTAAGATACATTTTGAAGTAAGAGAGGAAAGCATGAATTTAGAACAGCAGTGGCTCTTTGTGGAGTTTATAAGTTGAGCGGCTGGACACTCTTACCTGTTTACCATCGAGTAGAAGTGGATCTTTCACTACAGCAGCTCCACAGAGCTCCACCATCCACTCCATTTTATCTGTCGGAAACACATGAAAATGTCTATTTCAGGAAAATAAAAGATGATCAGATCTGCTTTTACTGCCTCTAACCCCAAGGGGACACACAGCAGACCCATTTCAAGCTAAGCTTTACTTTGATCAGATGGACAAACACAGGTCAGAGATTCACTCGCTGCTCCAGATTCATTTGTGCAGTTCACTCGGTCAACACACATTTAACTTCATTCAGAAAACTGTGTTTATATTCCAGCAGCTCACAGGAAATACCACAAGTGCCATCAAAAAGATAAATCAACAACTCATCTTCCTGGGTACGTTCATTCATGTCAGGAAAACACTGATGAGCGTCTTCTGCGAGCTCTAGATAACATCAATATGTATCAACCCGAGTGGTTAAATAATGCATGAAATCCCAGAAGAAAACAGCTCCGTGTTTGTGCCATGTTAAAAAAAAGAAAAGAAAGTCTTTTAAACGACTCACGCGAGCTAGCAGATGTCAACCCATTAGCAAAGCTTCATCGATCCAGCAAGCAGCGGGGAGGATGCGGCAGGAGCACTTTTAGAGCCCCAGGAAGAAGGAAAATGAAGAATGCTGCCTTCAGGGGTTTTAAGCAACGAGGACCCCCCTGAGACCTTCAACCATGATCTCTCTCTCTCTCCATTCAACCATGTTGAAAGGGAAGAGCCAAGAATTATGCTGTATGAAGGGCAACCGAACTGCTTATAAGCTTGTGTTGGGAGGTCATAAACAGTTTAAATCCTTGGCACCAAAGTTATAAACCTCTTACAGAAACTGCAAGAGCATTCTGGAAAAGGAGTCTTGCAGACGACTTTGTCCATGGTTGGAAGCTCATTTCCACTTTCTGTTCAGAAATAATTTCCAGACTCCATAGCAACTGCTGTGCAATGTGACAAAACCACACCAAAAACATCTCACACGACTCCTAAGTACGTATTCAACCCACCCACACGCTGGAATCACTTGTCATTGTTCTCCAGTGCTGAAATGACAGAGGTTAAAAACAGCACAGGTTTCAAGCTATTCTCAGTGTCAGTCAAAAGCTGTGTGAGCTACTTTAACTGTCCCTCTCCTTATTGTCTTCTTTCTCCCGTGTGTCTATCAGAGTCTTGCAGGACGGAGGCATCAATAAGATGGAATAAGGGCGGTCGAGAACAGTATTTCTTGATTGAGAAAGCAACATTGCAAACAGCAAGATGGAAACAATGCAATAAAACACCACCTGAGGTTTTCAGACAACTATAAAAAAAGAAAGTTTTAAAATCTTTGTTTTTGCAGCCAGTAATTTGAGGCACCATGTGGGTGTTGCTTGCCCTGTGGTGTTTTAGAGCTTTGTTCCTGAATCAACTGGAAACAGAAAATAGAAATAGAAAAGTGGAGATGACAGTTAAAGTTTGCATAAATTTGAATGTGCAAAAGAAAAAAAAAAAAAAAAGATGCAGGTTCATTGCACAATGAAAATTCAAAGCAGAGTCAAAGTGTTTGTGTGTGTTTTTTCTATCCAGGTATGTTTTTACTGCATTGGCAGTGTGTTTAGGATCACTGTCATACTTAAAAATGAAGTACCGTATTTTTCGGAACATAAGGAGCACCGGGTTATAAGGAGCACTGTCGATTAACGGGTCTGTTTTCATACATAAGGTGCACTGGATTATAAGCGAAACAAAACAGAACTTTACTCAACTCATTCTTCTTGCTTCCTCCACTTCTGTACCATTGACTCGTTAATGTTGAATTCTATCACAGCTGCTCTATTCCCATGTTGTTGCAGTATATTAATGACCAACTTCGTATTGTGGATGAATTAACTCAGTTGTTCTCCTGACTGAAGTTTGGTCCGTTTACAGCATCCTGCCATGCGATTGCATTTGTCCCTAACCATCAGGAACCCTCACGTTAACTTTTATCGAGGGGAAAAAAGTTAGCGTTCATCCTCCAGCTTCACTGTGTTTATGTTATGCTAACACAGCTGCGTTGCTTGCGATCACGTAACACATCATTATATACCAGCTAGCCCAACTTCAGTAACCCTACAAACGTCACAGCTGTTTATTTTTTTGTCTTTATTTATGTTGGAAGTGACAGCAGAGCTGTACGTTTGAATTTTTTTCAGAAATCTCTCAGTCAGAACATGCTATATCATGTTTAGGTGGAAACTAGAGAGCTAACTTCCTGCTAATTTCTAACTCCATTAAATTGAATACATTCTGTTATCATGGGTGCCTGGATGTTAAACTTAATTGTTACACCTGGTAAAGATCATTTTATTAAAGATGAAAGAATTTAGACAGTTTTTAACTCTCTGTGATGCCGCAGTGTTTGTTTGACTTTGGGACCTGAAGAGGACGGAGTTTTGGACCCAGATTACTTTGAGTCCGCAAGGCTCCTGACTACGGTAAACGTAATGCTCCGACAATCCATCAAGCGGTGCGGCTTCGTAGCTTACCGAAGTCGTACTAAAACATTTTTGACAGATTTTTGAGCGCCCTGTGCGACATAAAATTGGTTCAAGGTCAGTAAGCAGAATTCATACATAAGGCGCACTGTCGATTTTGGAGAAAATTAAAGGATTGCAGAAGTGGAAGTGCGGAAAATACGGCCCCAAACCATCACAAAGCCTCCACCGTGCTCTTTGGCAGCAACTAATGAGGAGTGGTTTGACACTTCTGCACAGTACTGTGCTTTTTGGCCACTCTGGAGCATCTCTAACAGTGTAAGAGATATATATCATAACACTGCCTGGTTTGCATGTTCAATTTTAACCCTAAATTTACTGCAGTACACAATAAGCTTTCTTTCTGGAGATCTCATGTCACATCATGTTTCTTACCTGCAGTCATGTCTGTAAAAGGCCCCTGGAAGCAGATGCTGAAGCCCTTCATGAGCAGCTGAAAACAAAAGGAAGACTTAAAAGAAGGATAAAAAAGCTGCTTTAAAATGTTTTCAAAAATATGTAGAGTAAAGCAAGTAAAGAGGACATTTACTCAGTGGATTTAACCTTCAAACAATGCTCAACAACACTGGATGAGAGCAACCAACACTGCTATTACCATTACAGCTGAGTGTGTTTCTGAACTCTTCACCTGTGTAAAGGGTTACAGTGGTAGAGCTGAAACACCTCTCCAAGCATATCCTGCAATTTACAACATCTATTCCTCACTTACTGGGTAAAATAAAGCCTTGAGACCTCGTTGATTTTTTGCCCTCACTGTAATACAGTAAATGAAGTGATGAGTAAAAGAGAACCGTGCAAATAAAGCTACCGTCACCGAGGTAATATCACACTTAAAGGAGGCAAAGAAAAACGAGAGGCTCGACACCAGGGACGCTGTTTTATCACACTCAGGGTCAATAGGCTTGCTTGAAATGGGAATGTAAACTTGTTTCTTTGAACTATGATAACCACTGAAAGGAAACTCATGACACGGCCTCATCTACAGCGTGTGGCAGGATGGAAGTGTTTGAAAGATAAATGTCCGAGCGACAGGGGAGAGAAATACTCATTTCTCACGCTTCCCTGTACGTCCATAATCATCATTAGCCAGAGGTGCTCGGTGAGATGAAAAAGTGTTTCTGTTACAGATTTTTAATTTAGACAACAGCTAATGTCCTTCAGGAGGTATTAGAGTGTGATAACAAGCACACACAGGCACACACACTCACGCAGTTTCTTTGACTGATTTCCAGAGCGTTCTGGTGACAGACTCCCCGACTCTCCATTTCATCTGTTAGTCCGTTTGTCACACTAGTGCAGGTGACAGAAAGTGAATATGAACGGGACAATCTGCCTGGCTCCATCAAATTGCCGGCACGGTGCACATGCCACTTAAATAAGCCTGAAATTACTAGCTAATTCAATTAGCAGAGGTTCTTCAAAGGCAGTGATACGGCCAACATGACATCTAGCCATTTCTAATTTCCCCCCTCAGTGGCAACAGTAGTGGTCCTGCTGGCCTTACACCAAGGGGAAAATTACAATTAGCTCCTCACAACAGGGTCTGAGCTAAGAGGCTGGTGCAACAAGAGGAAACAAGTTCAAGTGCTGCTTGTAATTGGGCCATTTTATTTTATTTTCCTCTCTGAATCACAGACTATTCTTTGTGGACTAACACTGTGCTTTTAAAAAATACGAGCAGTGGTAACTGTTGATAACAGCAGGAATTAATGCGCCGATTTGCTGTTTTTGCTTTGTTTTCCTAAATAATTGTTGTGTTCTAAAACAAATTTGCTTCATCCAGTCAACATGTTGACATGCTGCAAAATCTCTATAAGCTACAGTAAAACAGACTGACAGAATGGAAAGGCATTGGTGGGCTAATGAACTGAACAGATGAAGAAGATGTGCATCTTCGTGGATATATAACTAATGAAGCTTTGAGTATTTTAAAGGCAGATTTAGGGAGGAGCAATATAAATGTGGCAGAGCCACGAATCCTGTGGTGCAGGATGAAGGTATAGCTTAGATTTTCAATGCTATGTAGATGATACCCAGCTTTATTTATCCATGAAGCCAGAATGCAGTGTGTCTTAAAGACATAAAAGCCTGATGACCTCTAAGTTTGTGCTTTCAAATTCAGATAAAACGGAGGTTATTGTACATCGTCCCTAAAAATCGTAGTAATCTGGTATCTTTACCTTTTCTAGACAGCATTATTGACCTCCAGTAACACTGTGAGGAAACTCAGAGTCTTTTTTAACAATGATATGTCCTTCAGTGTGCACCTTAAACAAATATGCAGAACTGGTTACTTGCATTTGTGCAAACATTAGAAAATAGAAATAGGGGAGGAGAGAACTCAGTAGGTAGAGTGTTTGCCCCATGATCGGAAGGTCGGGGGTTCAACTCCACCGAATAGCTCCCCTGAGGTACCCCTGAGCAAGGTACTGTCCCTACACACTGCTCCCCGGGCGCTGGATTGGTGGCTGCCCACTGCTTCACTGAGTGAATCTGTTAAATGCAGAGAGAAATTTCCCTACAGGCGATTAATAAAGTATACAAAAAAAAAAATAATACTGTCCCAGTTTGATGCTGAAAGACTTAATTCATGCATTTATTACTTCTAGGCTGAACTACTGTAACTCATTATAATCGGGCTGTCCTAAAAGCTCCCCAAAGACTCTTTAGTTGTTCCAAAATGCATCAGCTAGAGACTAACAGGGACTAGAAAGACAGCACCCATCTTATCTTGCAGACCTCATAGTACTGCATTACCCCAAGAGAGCACTTCGCTCTCAGACTGCTGGTTTACGTGTGGGTCCTAGGATATTAAAAAGTAGAATGGGAGGCAGAGCTTTAAGGCTTCAGGCCCCTCTTCTGTGGAACCAGCTCCCAGTTTGTTTGGGAGACAGACGGCATCTCTACTTTTAAGATTAGCCTTAAAACTTGGATTTTTAATAAAGATTACAGTTAGTGCTGAATCAGGTGACCCTTAGTTAAACTGCACTAAGTCTAAGCTGCTGCGGGACTTCTTATCACGTACTGTTTCTTCTTCTTTTTCTTATTCACTCAGAGAAATACCAATTCAATCTCTGGTTCTCTTCCATAGTGTGTCTCCCTCCCCTCACCGTAACTGGATCACAGCAGGTGGCTGCTCCTCCCAGAGCCTGGCTCTGCTGGATAATTTTTCCTGTTAAAAGGGAGTTTTTTCTTCCCACTGTTTCCAAGTGGGATTCACAGGGACTCATCCGATTGTTGGGTTTATTGCTCTATTCTTGTAGGTTCTTTACCTCAGAATATAAAGCGACTTGAGGTGATTTTGTGCTATACAAATCAAACTGAATTGAATGCATTGCAGTTTCAGTGAGCATGCAAATTATAATATCCAATAATTATACAGGTAATATGATATAATGATCATCCAAAAATAATCTACAACTAAAAAAATCCTGTGGAGCTATAAGGCTATGTTGTTAACAATCAAGCACACATAGTAAAAAGCTATTGTGCCATTCATCAATACCATTTCTCCTCAAAAGTAACAATAATGCAAAGCCACATACTTGACCCTACCTGAAATCTTTGTTATGCACCTCTTTAACTGTACCTTTTGTAGCTGTACCGCTCTTATCAAAGTTTCAGAGTACTTTTAGATTTTCTTTTAAGCCTCAAGCTAAAACATCCGTTTTAAAGCTATAATATTAATTTTATGTGGCATAGGACTGCACAATTAACTGAATTTTAATCTTAATCAAGATTTTAGCTTTCCACAATTAAATCAAGACGATCGACTGATATTGCTCCATCAATCGAATGCAAAGCACCGCCAGATCACTGCCTGATGATGTGGCTGCATATGCCAGTCACAGCTGTTCCCCTGGAGACTAAGGTTTTCTGGATAGAAAGTAGCACTATATTAAAAGACTGCTTTACAACACATAATAGTCCATTAAAACTAAATACGGATGTCTGGCACAGCTGAAACGAAGAGCTTGTCCCTCAAAGCAGATCATTGTGTGGAAACACTCCAAACACAGCAAATGACAAATAATATGCAAGAACTGCTGGACGAGGGTGCCTGCACTGCAAAGGAGCACAACTCACTGACTCAAGCCCCTGAAAACGCACCAAACAGTATAACAAATGTATGAATATTCATATTGTTGTCTTTTGTATTGAATTGTAAATAACTGGAGATGAGTTATTATTGTTTGTTGACAATCCATACCACACTTGATCTATGAAGCTTTATGATCAATTTCTATTTTTATTATATGAGTATATTTATCAGTCCCCTTCAGTTAATAAAGCACTCACATTACTGTCTTCAGTGGTCCGAGCTCTTGAGGGGCCCTGGTGGTTGGGCCCATTCACCACATCCCCTCTCACCTCAAACGGACTCTGGTTAAGAAGAAAGCAAAAAGACTCAAATAGGCAAACATGAAGCTCACAGTTAGCGTAAAAATTTTCGGCTCAGTTATTTTCTATTTTCATTTTCGTTTTAAAAACAGCCTAAGTGATTATTCAATCTCAGGACTGAATTTAAACACAGAGTCTGTTAAGAGTAATTAATTTCTTCCCAGAGTCAGGTATGCTCTTATGAGTACACTGAGCATTCTTCAATGTGACAGCAATCAACTTTTAATCGTAAAGAGTGCATTTCTGTGTTCATGATATAATGCTTTTTTTTTCTTCTTCTTAAAACTGCCCCAGTGATGGATAAAATAACTTGAAATACCGATACTAAATGTAGCCTGGCTGGATTACACTGGCCTATCACAGAAGCAGACTTGCTAAAACAAATGGATGGCTAATCATTTATGGTGGTATATCACAGCAAGCCACAGCCAGAGATTCATCATGTGGCCTTAATTCAACATCGGGACAAACACAGATGTGACTGTAAGCCACTGCTGCGCTGATTCAACGAGCACGCGGGCGAGCGTACCTCATCTAAGACTTTCTTTTGTTTGAAGCACTCAGAAATCCCTACAGAAAGAAAAAAAGAGCAAAAGATTGCGAGCTTATTATCTGACACACAAAAACTTTACTGTGTAAAACACCCTTTTATTCCAGCCTACCTTTTCATGCCATGCTGTTTTTTACATTTAAATTTAGACTAATTACTCTTTACTTATTAGTTAAGTTAAGTTATACTTACACTGGAAACTCAACACCCACTTCCTGCCTGCAATTCCCAGGAAGTATTTCAGTGTGCGCTCACATACCAGCTGTTCATCTGGCAGAGAGAGAAAAAGAGCAGACGCATGAAAGGAAATGCAAAATACGAGAGCTCTTTCATGAGGTGATTGTACAAATACACCTTATACACTGTAAAATTGACCAAGTATCTTTTAAGGCCTACAAGTCACAAACTTGCTAAGTGTGAGTCCATGGAGCTATACGAGGGGCTAGAGATGCTCAGCTGGCTCCTTACTACCAACTGAGCATCCTTTGAATACCATGGCCTACCTGAGCCTTGCTGACATGTCCATATCTTTATGACCGCAGTCTATCCATCTTCTGATGGCTGTTTCTAGCTGTATAATGTGCCATGTATCAAAGCTTAAATAATCTCACAGTGGTTCCTTGAACATGGCAGTTCACTGTGATCAAAAGCCCCCCCCACACTAACTAGATTGTAATCAAATAAAGCAATATGGCATGTGATGAAATGGGAGATTCACATCATACATGTGCTGCCAACCAATCTAACCCATGAAGAGTTCAGGCAGTTAAGAAGACAGAAGGAGGTTGAATGAAGAACCAGCGAGTTGTACCTAATAAATTGACCAGTGAGTATAAAGGTTATTATATGTTATTAAGGTTATTAACCGTCTGAGCTCTTGGACGCAACGCTAAAAGGTTTCTGTTGCAAAACAAAGGACAATATATGGTTATAACTTCTGCTCACTCTTGCCAGAAATTACTTTTTTAATATGTTATCATTTGCAGTATTATCATTATTACATTTAAATTTAATATGGAAATCCTGGTAAAGTGTTGTAAACAAAGTATAGTCATTCTTTTTCATTAAAAATAAGATTAACTGATGGCCTATAGTTGCAGTCACACAAGACTTATTATCTCAAAGCAAATGTAATCAGTAGCAGTGTTGCAGTGCAACTCAATAGACTTACAACACTTTGCGTTCCAAGTTATGAGTTATTTAGCTACTTTTTAATAAGCAATCAGTTAATTCTAACATTTTTCTCCTTTCCTCTGTTCTTTCTGTTGCCGCAAAAAGGATAAAGCCTGATGCAATCCAGCTGCTCTCCAACTAGTGTCAGTTACCATGTGGCTCTGCTCACGAGATTTGCAAGGAGCCATTTATTCTAATATTTCAGATTTACGAGTGAAAAGGACAAGAACAACACCACAGTGAAATTCAAATTGCGTCTGGGTGATAATAAGTCAATAAGTCTTTCAGGCTCACAAAGAGCTCACTTCAAGTTTGAAGTAGCACTTTCAAGCTAAGAGCATCTTCACAACAGCTCCAAAACATCAACAGTTAGGTTTTAGTTCAGCGGAGTCTGGTTAAGTGGCGAGACGAGATGCTCCCAGTCTGAACTGGGAACGAGGTAAAGTCAGTGTACTCAGAGGTAGATTCACAGTAGACTGCACACACAGTACAACCTAACATGTGCAAAATGACTTAAACACGTTTCTTTCCCCAGTCGAGAATAATATTATATAATTGCTATTAAATGGCATAAATCGGGAGACCTAACAACAAGAGGAAGCCAAGACAGATCAGAAGTCAGATGGTCTAACAGGTGAGTCAATACAATCGTGTCAGTGCATGCACAGGAAAAAATGTCCAACTCTGGCTCATTCTGATGATTTAAAGGAAATCAATCTGCATCTTTTCTTCTCTTTTCAAATCCGTGAAAGAGGCAGACAGAAACTTTTTAATCCAGGTAAGAGTCAAAAATGCCCATTACTGCCAGTTCTTCTGAGAAATGCATTTTAAAGGCTTTAAACTTATTTTCTACTAATGGCAGTAATATGAGACCTCCTGCTCCTTTCCCAAAATTTAACCATAAAGATCAAGAGGCCTACGATTCCTATTTTTAGTTGCCCAGGAAACCGCTGCAATTAAAAGAAAGAAAAACAAGAAAAAAAAGGAGGACTTCTTAAAATGTGACAGTTAATATGGTGCTTTGGAGACAGCGAGCTTTGAAATTAAAAATAATCTATCAGAGAGGGTAATTAGCAACTAGCGGATAAATGGAGGAGAGAGTGTGTGGGGTGGAGAGAAACAGAGAGCTTATCTCCGAGGAGCGCTTTAAAAGACGCACGAAACAAGCTGTAACTACACGTAGAAAGAAAATGTCCTTTTCTAATTGCAAATGTTCTTT
This sequence comes from Maylandia zebra, assembly GCF_041146795.1. NCBI lineage: Eukaryota > Metazoa > Chordata > Actinopteri > Cichliformes > Cichlidae > Maylandia > Maylandia zebra. Next base: position 17,922,033 of record NC_135174.1, on the reverse strand, counting down.
TAGAAAAAAAACACAAGAGCTAGAAACAACTAAAGTACTAAAGGATTTAATTGCTCTGTTGCCTATCAAGCCAATTTGTCCAGTGGCTCCCTTTGACTCTAAAAGGAGAGCATGTGACTGTACTTACCTGTACGCATGATGACATGAGTCACTTCTGGTGTTACCTGGGAAACCACACGGGCACCAACTCTCTTGGCAAACTTTTTCACCATAATCTGTTGGCAACAGCGTCATATCAGTTTATTTATTCTAAAACTGACTAAGTTTAAAAAGCAAACAAACTGACTGATTGTCTAAAAGGTCACCTGCTCATTTGGGCCCAATCCTGATGACACAAGCACCAGCTTAGCTTTGCATGCGTCTTTTGGAGGGCTGTTATTTTCTTTGTCTTCTTGCCCATCGGACAGAGAACTGCTGTCCTTCTGAGTCTTAGCTGCTGAAGTTGAAGAAGGTGTTTTGGAGACTCCAGTGCCTTTGACACCGACCCCTTTATGCGCAGACTTCTGCGCTGCTGGAGAGAAAAAACATAGGACACACAGTCACCTGACCTGACCCATTCCTCTTTCACCACTTTTGGTGATCCTTCATCAGAGATTAACCTTATCAACCACAGTCAGGCTAAATCAAACCGACTCAAAAAAAACTGCAGTAATGTCAAATTGCTCCTTTATGTTCATGTGGTATTAAATGTGCAAATAGAATAATGAAGCTATCTGAAAAAACATGTTTCTACAGTTCACTTCATACCCATCTGTGTGTCACCTTCAGGCTCTGACGGGTTGGGTTCGGGAACACCTTTGCAATCAGATGGTTCTGGGTTTAGGTTCGGTCCCGCTTCTGGAACAGCTTTCCTGCAAAACAGATGTGTCTGTAAGCTTGGCATGCATTGGTTTTAACTTTACATTTCCTGGATTTTTGACCTGCATGTACAGACTGTGCAAAGGTTCTTTGTATTTCACTTCCAAAGAGCCAGATTCCATTCTAATATTTTAAGTGGTCTTCAGCAGTACTTTTCCAGACTTTCTAAAGGTCTATGAACATTTTTCTTTGGACCCTGGTTGCTATTTTTTCCATTCATTTTGCATTTGGTTTTTGTATCCAGTTGCGTATCCAGAAGATAATTGTTACACAATGTTGGATCTGTGGATCCCTGCATATTTGGGATGCACCGATTGTGAAAGTTTTGATTTCACAATCGGTGCGTCACAGAAGGTGTAACAAATTGTTACATTTGAAATTGTTACAAATTCAAATGTAACAGAAGGTGATTGTGTAACAAATTGTTGCACAATCACCTTCTGAATTTGTACAGTTCTTCCCCATAAAACTGTATTTCCATGTGAGTTTTCGTATGTTTCAATAAATCACTGCACTTTTTCCCCATCTCCTATAATATAATACACATACTACATATACACATATAAAGAAATTATAAAACTTTTGCACAAAACTGAATTAGTACCACAGGTCTCGAGTGCCTGTTCCCCTTTGAATAACACTCCAGTTCTAATTCCTAGCAACACTTTAAGTTTGCAGAGCGGGGCTGGGACAAAATATCAATATTTTCCTCATGTGATGAGACTATGATGGCAGCAAACATCAGTATTTTTATTAAAGCATGCAGGCGCTCTAAATGGATACCCAAGCCCATTTAAATGACCAGAGTCACTATTCATGTCTGCTGATGGTGAATCTTACCAAATGAATCAGGACAAAAATAAATAAATAAAAGAGCTAATGGGAGGGAAATGGTGAGAAGCGGGGCAGAGCTAAGTAACAGAACTGACATATCATTAAAACTGAACTCTTCTCCTTCAGTTAAACAGATATTGTGATATTTCATAGATGACTGCCTTGCAATGTATTGAGCAGAGCACTATATCATGCATGATGCATTAGAATATCATCAGTTATCATCAGGATTCCCAACTCAACTGCACGCTACAGCGTAAATGTTGATCCAGGACTTGACAAAGAAAGAAAGTTGATATCAGTGACACATTCTTATATAATTTTCGGCAGAGGTATGCTTTTATTCTCCAAAATGAATAAAGTTGGTAAAGTTTCCTTTCTTTGTTTTCTTTTGGGTTTATTTCTTCACTCAAAGTCTCTGGCAGAGTGCCTGCGTTTAAATTACCTGCACCAGCTCACTGAAAACTTAGACTGCAGTGCCAACTAATCTTTCCAATTTCACTACTGCAGTTCTGGAATATGTGCTTTTTCATTTAGAACTTGTATAACCAAACCCCTCTGTGTTCTCATCCGCCATTTCTCCCACTCTCTCGCCCAAAGGACAGCACGTAGAACTCTGGGAGGCGAGAGGTTGTATGTGTGTGTCTGTGTGCGCAATCAGTCGCAAGAGATAAATTACTGTGGCGATGCAAGTTTCCCGCTAAGTGCTCTAAATGACATATAAGATGCAGTCAGTAATGACTTTTTTATTCTCCACAGCATAAGCAGATTCTGGGTTCATTAGTGAGATTATCTGCCTGTCCTCTTGAGATGCATCACCCTCTGAGAACCACCAACACACACGTACACGTGCCCGCACACACACACTCGCCAAATTTCTCCTTCAGTTACAGACTGAAAGAGGCCAATTACATGCTACTTACTCCAGTTATTGTACTGGCTAATATAGATGTATTGAAATACGGCTCCTTTTAAAATCTATAAACAATATGTAGAACCCTCTAAGGAAAGACTGCAGCGCGGTGAGGCGGGCGTATTTAATTACTGAAGTCAGGTTTGAGTTCGAAGATTGTCACATGACTGGAGGCCAACATTAGGCGAGGTGATTGGTTAATTAGGCTGCTGAGCAAGCAAAGAAAACCTTCTGATGTTATGACTCATAATTCCTCCTGTGTCTTTCACAGACAGTGTTTTATTTATTTATTTATCTATCTATCTATCTATCTATCTATCTATCTAGTTATCCTTTTTCACTTGCCAGCAAAAAGTTACAGGAGCTGCTCAGACACAAAGAGACGTCAAAATGTTGCTTTAACGTTAACTTATAACACAAAGGTACTTACACTCACACAAATGACTGGTATAAAATCAGACCGTCTAAAGACTCGGCTGTTTTTAATCACCAGGTGAATACAACGGATTAAGACACCAGGAACTCAGGAAAACAAACAGTTAACATGTGGAACTGGTTTCTAGCTTTCTAAGAGTCATTTAGCTGTGATATTATCTGTTCCTCTAATCATTTCCTGTATTTCCTGTAAAGACGGACTTAATGTCTTTCAGCTTTCATGAGGTCATGGTGGACAGGGGTTAAAATAGTGTTTATTTGTGGTTTTTGCATCATGTCTATTGTTTCAAGGAATAAGTTTAAGGGTTTTTTTTCCATAGGTAAAAGAAACTGAGCAAAATAAATCAGAAACACTGACTTTTTCAATGCTATTGGGACTTATCTTACGACTTTTTGCCGATCTGTTTGTTTAGATCGAGGAGATCTTGTGAGGAGGGAGTAAAACTGATTGTGGGTATAGATATTTCTATGCAGCAGCACTGAGCAAGTCTATTTTTACAATCCTTTACTTGCCTGTCTGCGGCGTGCCCTGCGTCCTGGTCACGAGGAAGCTGTCTGTGAGCGTCTGGGCCTGCAAACACAATATTTATATTACATTTTATGACTTTCAATACTTCAAAAGACAGAAAAAAAGACTTTGTTTCGGGCATACTTCAAATTTTTGTGTTCATTCAGTTTCAATTTATCTACAGAATATTTCCTTTACAAATTGTCCAGCATGTTTTGGCCAATAAACGTCAGAAAAATTGTGAAAAATGCCCATCTTCATCTTACCAAACCTCAAATATATTTAGTTTACTACCAGGGGAAACTGACTCAGTCTTCATATGTATTTGCCTTTTGAGAGTCTGGAATTAATCAGTTTTGGATATTTTTCCTTCAGATGCTGTAAACACATAATTATCTACTCATCTTTTTTGTGAACTAATCTTTTCATCTCTGAAAATAAGCATCTGCTTATTATCTTCTTACCCATGTCTCTGGTGCTCTGATGGGTTTGTGGGGGGATTTCTTTGGAAGGACTGCTCTCTTTCTCCTGAAGCACCTCTGAGACCAGGGCCATCAGCTTCTCCAGCCTCACCAGCTCCTTCTGCATTTCTATCTTTTGCTAAAAAAGAAAAAAAAAAAAAGGGGGGGGAGAGAGATAAAGCATATCAGCTCATAATTACAATTAAGTGACGCATAGAGTGGTAATAAGAAGACAACAGAAATCTGCAATGCAGCATTTTACTGCATGAAATAAAGGAACACATGCTGGCGGCATATTTGACGTATTGCACTGATGCATGAAAAGAAGTGACAACTGTCAGTCAGTGACGAGGGACCCACGCGCAGTCATTCACATCAATTAAAGGGCATTGGTGGCTTTTGAGCCAGTGAGCATCTATTGACTGTCAAATGTTTTCATGAAGGAGCTCAAAAAGCAAAAGAGAAAGCAGGTGATGGAAGCTTTTACCACCAGGCCCCGTTTCCAACAGTGTCACTACGCTGTGCTTTTGTTATTTTAATTTCCTCCTGTGAGTTTACACAGCAAGTACATTGATTATGTAAAAAAGACGCACTGCTAAACAACAGAAAAGCTCTGTATCCTCTGATTTGCGTAATCCTGAGCCCCCCCCCCCCTTCTAAACCCCAGGGCGTCAAACTTGAACTCCCCAGTCAAATCCAGTCGACAGATAAAAGTGAGAGTGCTGGAAGATGGATGGGGTAGAAAACAAGAATCATCTTCTAGGCGGCATTTCCTCTAACGTAAATGAAATGCAATTTAGAAAGCTGCTGAGGGGGACATTTTTCACTGAGCGAGGTAGTCTGTCATCCAGGCGGCTGACAGTTCGGTGCGGGGAAAATGTGGTGGCTGCCCTCTATGGGACGTAACGTGAAGGTGCATCGCTGAAAGCACAACGAAGCCAGGTAAATGCTGAGCAAGCGGAAGAGATTAGAGTGTTTAAAATAATGTCAAATCTCATTTTGATGAGAATCACAAGTTTCACATACTTTTCTTTTTAACATCTGGCACATTCATGCAGATATATATGAAACCAGTGAAAGGAATGCAATGTAAATATTGTATATGTACCAAACAGTTTACATGATCGGTTTGGTTTTCGTGTTCGTTTAGTTGTTAGTCAAAAAAATGAACTGACCGGCAAGAAATTTCTACCAGAGGTGGAGCGTGGCTCAACTTAGAAGTCAACGTGTAGAGCTGATGTGGATCCAGATCTACAGCTCCACTTTTTGGGAGGACTTTCTTTTAATTTCCATTGTGACACACAGCAAAACTGCTTTTTTAACCAGATCTTCACAAAGTGTTTTTGATGTCTTAAACAAGAAGAAACTATAAGAACATAATCGAGATCCAGATCTCCTTCATGCATCCTGTGGAGAGAATTTTAAGATATTCTGGCCCTGCTCGTTTACCTGTGTAACAAGGACTTCGCTTGAAAACTGTGACGATTCTATGGTAACACTGGTGTCATTTACTGGAACGTCACCTGCTGGGAGAGAATAGGAGCTTTTTCACATCTTATAATGGAAAGATGTTTAACTTCTTGAAGCAGGAAACCACACAGCAAGCACTCACACACGTGCATTGGCTTATAGGCTACTTTGATGCAAGCATGAAAAAAATAAAACTTCAAAAAACTATTTCAGTTAAAGAGAATCGTCTTACATTCTTCTGGCGTGCCGAACAAGTCCACAGATGCTTGACTGGAATCAACGCAGTCGGGGCTGGGGCATGCAGGTGGTAACCGATCTGCTGCATCAGCTGTTCCCTCGCATCTGTCGTCTTCACCGGAGTCGCTCCGATTCTGAGCGGAAGGACGAGCTGATGTTCCAAAGATTTGTGTCAGAGTGGGTAATTCTTCTTTGGATCCACTGCTATCGGACTCGGATGAAGGCTCCAGTCTCTGAGCCTTTCTCTTCCTCCTCGGTTTCCTATTGATGGAGGAGTTGATGCTGACCTCTCCACTACCGTTGCTGTTAATCTCTGCTTTGTGGATAGTTTGGACCGGTGACGCGATAAGGTCATCAGGGGTCAAAGAAGACTCTGGAACTCCCCTATGTTCAGCTGTGTTGACTGAGGAACACTTTAAAGTGGCAGGTGCGTCATCTTTTATCCCCTTCACATCCTCACAGTCAGCCCGACTCTCTGTATTTTGAGAGGCTTCCTTTAGCTCGTCACATTCAACGGCTGTGAAGCGGAGACCAGAATCTACGACCTGAGGGACCACAGAAAGAGGAGGACTTTCTGCACCACGTTTTGCCTCCTTGTTAGGACTCAGTCCACTGCTAGGACTACTCCTGAAGCGACCTGAACAGTTTTGTTCAGAGATCAAGGCTTCCACTGCTGCCGGATCCCGTTTCTCAGAAACAGTTATTCTCGGCTGGACCGGTGAGTTGGAAGGAGAGATGAAATCATAAGAGGACTTGCTGGAGTCTCCTAAAGCCTTTTCTGCAGATTCAACACCAGAACAATCTTCATGTTTCTTCTCTGGTTCTTTGATGGCGTCTTTGTCTGAACCGCGGCTGCTTTTCACGTCTGGACTTCCAAGATAGAAAGATTTCCTTTTAGTTGCTTTGAAGCTCTTGAGAAGTTGCTCCGTGTCGAGCTCACTGTCGTTCCTGTCCTCCTCGTTTTCTGTTTCGGTACATTTAGTTTTACAAACCGAGGCCTGTGACTGAATACTGTTTTGATTGTCACTTTCAAGCGTTGGCCCTACCACGGCTGCATCATCTAGCTGAGCAGAGCCTGAGGCAGCATTTAACTCTTTAACAGCTTCTGTTGGCCTCAGATTCGATGTTCTCTCAGCACACTCTATGTTTTCAATCTCTCCTATGTCTTCATTATAAACACATCCATTTTTTTTAGCTGACTTTACCACCTTATTTACATCATCAAGCGCTTCGCCATTAGCATGTTCCGGCTGCTTTGCCACACTGCTGTTTCCTTCAGTTGCCTTAGCTTTCTCGCTCACCTGCTTGTGACCCTCCTGAACTTCCTCAGCAAACAGCTGAAGTCTTCTGCTTCTCCTACTGCTCTTAACGACAGGAGTTACTTGGTCCTCGCTGCTAGGGTAATTCTCAATTTGAACCTGAACTTCTTCTGCTCTCATTCTAATAACAGGGGTGGTTTCCCCATTCTGAACTCCAACGAGGACAAGGGGTTTCGGCACTCTGGAGGGCTTGCCTTTTTCGGATCTTGTGTTTCTACCTTTCCTTTTGTCAGTTTTCTTTTGCTCACCACCCTCTGATTTTGCCCGAGCTTGCTCTTGTAAGTCGCTGTCTACCTGTTGCAAAACATTGCACGTCCTTTTCCTCGTCTTCCTCCCCAGTTGTTGTTCTACATTATCAGGCACAACACTGGAAACGTCATCTCTGCCTCTGTTTTGGTGACTTTCTGGAAAGTTGTTGAACTCGTCCACATGCATGCCTGTATCAATTTCTGTCCCGATCTCCATCTGTTCTGCTGATTTACAAATGCCACTGCCATCATTTATTTCTTCTGTCATTTGCTGCTCACCCTCCACGTTACTTTTGTTTATTTTTGCAAAAGAAGCAAAACCGTTTTCCTCTCTAACACTGGAAGCATCTTCACTCTTCAATATTTCTTCAGCTATCGATGGCTCTGTAAAAACTTTAAGCGGAGGAGAGACGTTCCTGTTCACTCTTCGTCTGTAGACAGCCCCAAACACCTGCTCTTCGAGGGCTTTGGCCCGCCCTTCTTTCTTCGGATTCAGTTCACTGTTGCATTGCCTGATATCTATTGTCGAAGCGGAGGAACAGCTGTCAGAGTCATCAGAGTTTTCATCTGGTTTTTCTAACTCAAGACTTCCTTCAGCTGGAACTTTCATGAGCCACTCTGCAACCTTCTCTAAACTTTTCTTACGCTTATGGTCAAGGATCTTGTCGGGCACCACATCTTTTTTCTGCTTCTTCCTAGAGGACTTTCTTTGGGATTGGTCTTCGTTTTCATCTGGAATGAATGATGAATAAAGGGAGGCATTCTCCCGGCTCCTTTTGCCTCTATTCCTACGCGTTTTTGAAGTATTCGCCACAACGTCTGACATTTCAGCTTTCACTGGTTCCCCGTTGTCTGTGGGGCTGGACATTTTCTTGTCAGACGTTAGTGGAGCATCACCAAGCCCGCTATCCAGAGCTTCATTTTCTGTCGTCAAAGGAGCGGAATCTTCAAGCCCCATGAGTCTTGCAAATCCATTCCGGGCTGTTACAGAAAAAAAAACAGTATAAGAAAATCAGGTTCATTCGCAAGCTTTGATTAAGTCATATTCACTTCACATCCATCTCTTTACTCTGTCCTCTGTAAGGACTTTACACATATTTTTTTTCCCAACCCAAAGAAAAAGGTGGTAGAAATGCTGATATCACACTGTGGGCAGCAAATATACACCTTAGTAGTGTATGTTACACCAAAGCACTGGCAGTAATGTGAGTAATATGACAATTGATTTGAGGAAGATTTCACCTGCAATAGTTGAGGAGTGGGATTCTGGAAGATCACCAAAGAGTGCATTTTGTTCATTGTCAATGTCAGTGCCACATTCATCTCCAGATGTCAGAGCTCCTTTAGTAGTTTCTGCACCTGTGACACTGGATAGAAGAAAATACGCAACGCTGTATCTGAGCAGACTGAGTCAATAAATGACCATTACTGTGAAAAATAAATCTTAATTGTTCCAACCCTGCACATCGCCCTTGCTGGGATGTTCCAGTGAAGTCTGAAAATGTATAGATGTAATGTTAACAGGTGACATAATGCAAGCCAATTCCATGACATCATTTTAGAAAGTCTGTGATATAACCTTACAGTTTGTGCCAGTGTCATGCTCATATGCTTGGATCATGTCCTGCAAACCAGCGACAAGTTTCTGAAACCCAGGGCTCTCCTGTAAGCTCCTGTAAGCAGAAAAACAATTACAATGAGCTTTCACGTATTATAATACATGTTAAACCATCTGCATATATATTCTGTCCAACCTTTTGGTGACTGTGCTTTTACACACGGGGCAGTTGGCTTTGTTTTGTTTGGATTTGTCCAAAAGTTTCATCATGCAAAATCTGGTAGAAAAAGAGAGCTAAAGTCATAAGCATGAAGCCTGTGCATATTTAACAGAAGCTTTTCAGTTAAGAAGACACTTACTTGCAGAATTGATGGTCACACTTAGTAGATACCGGAGCAGTCATAAAATCCAAGCTATAGACAAAAGAACACCTACGTGAAAAAAACAATCTAAATCTTGTAAAAAAAATAAATCAATACTACAAAAGCAGAAGAATGATTTTATATATTATTAACACAGGCTCTTATTCTAAATAATGCTCACCAAATGGGACACTGCAGAGTCTCCCAAAGCGCCAAAATCCCTTTCTTGACATCTGAGACTTTTGGGGTTTTCATGGTGATTCTAAAAGACTAAGAGATAAAAATCTGTGTACACATTACTGTGATCAGCATCTATAACACATTAATATCAAGGTCAGTTGTATCTATCCCTGTGTCAGAGAGGCATTCTCGTGCAGGGTATACCCTGCTGCTCGCCCTGTGGCAGCTGGGATGGGCCCCAGCCCCCGCCACGAATGGATGGATGGCACAATGAGCAAGTCAGAGATGTACTGGGAGGTAATGAAGTAGCTTCAGTACTGGGGTAGCACGTTCAAGCTTCTATGCATGTGCAAGGAATTTGTCTGAGTCATTCTGAATGAGATGAAGTCCAAAGAGTTCTACCGATGACTCGGATGGTCCTGCAAATAAAATCCAACCTGCTTGGCATGAATGCATGGAGCCTACCTTTACAACCTATTGTTGACTGAATGTTTAACTATTCATTGCGTGTACTTTGCTCACTGTACACACAGCATGCACTGTTAGCTTGGCAGATATCTGGACAATAGGAGGATAGATTCGGTTATGTTGCAGAAAATCATGTTGTCTGAGACGCGATGTTTTATTTGTACTGGGCTCAGTGGAAACCGCACAACTATTTTCTCATCAATTGAATAAGTTATTATATAAATGGCACAAGTGCTTCAATTATACACAAAAAGTAGTCTGCCTGCTGATATTAAAGCATCATTACGTTGAAAACAGCGACCACGCAATGAAGCGGCATTGTGAAGTCAGTCAAAAGCCACTGATTACATATATTGGCAACTTTATAAAACACCGTTTAATGTTCGTACACGGTCGCTTAAAGTAGTTAAATCTCGACATCAGGCTGGCTAGCTGTCTCTGTTTTGGGGGTGTAACTTACATAACTAGCTCTGTTCTGAAACTTCTGAGACTCGGACAATCGACAAAAACACCCCGACAGACTAACATCTCATAAGAAGAAACAGATCGCGCAAGTAAATAACTGTACATATTCATAAATATTCCTAAAACTACCTGTTTTCTTGCAGTTTGGAGCCTCCAACATGAGAATCATCCGCTTCAGTTTTCCCGCAACTACCGTCTTCTTCTGCTTTGATTGAAAAGATGTTTTGTATTTAATGTAACAGCGCCCCCTATTTGACTGGAGAGTAAACCACACAAACGCACACAGCTGTGTTTCAGTTTTCCAGACTCCTGGACTGTTGGGACAGTATCATAGCTGGACTGGCCATCGGGCATACCGGGCATTTGCCCGGTGGGCCGCTGGCGATTTTTTGTTTTTATGGGCCGATGGATTTTTTTTTTTTTTAGGAAGGGTATATATAATGAAAGGTGTTGGATTGGCCAATTGGTCATGATCGACTCTGGGCTGGACCAATTACAGCCGAGGAGGCTGGATGCACCCTCCCCCTTGTTTAGCAATCACGTGATTTTCGCGCATTGCATGCCGGGAACTCGTGGCAAAACAATCCAAGTACCGCATCAAATGCAAGCGTTTGCAGCACCGCAAAACGTTCATTCTCCGGTTCCAATACCTTCTTGTTTTTTCTTTGCCGCACAAAAAAGGAATGTACAAAACAAAAGGAGAACAATGCCGGTCCATACAAAGACAGACTCGACGAAAAGACAAAGAAAAATATGAGGAAAAAATCAAAGGAGTGAAAGGGTCAGACCCTTAGGAGCACCCAGAGTGGACAAAAGACGTCAGCGTGCTGCTCAACTTTCACCACGCTCAGATTTATAATTATAAGGTTCTTGGAGTGAGTGCATACACTCGTGAAGTTTAGTAACTTCAGATCACTGCAACAAGCCCAGGTACAGTTTACCGACAGATGGGTGCAGGACCTTGAAATGCACCGTGTAGAACGAAAGACCATCGTACATATCATAAGTTTACCAGTCTCACAAATCGTCCTCATAAATACACATTCGTTAACCGTTTATTAATATAACCTTTGAGCTCAACGGTAATTAATTAGTAGTGGAAATAATTTCTGGTAGCATCACAGAAATGTAGCAGTGACAATAATATTGTATGCTGTAATCGCACTGGACAATTAGTGATACAAAACAACTGTTTTACCCTGTGAATAAAAGTATATGTTTTTGTCAATGTACCATAATAACAGAAGCGAAACGCAATATTGTGTCAGGACAATTCACTATTTATGCACAATAAACAAAGGAGCATAGCGCGACAATTTCTGTTCAGCGCCAGACTTGCTTGTAACCTATATCACCAATTATGTTAAGAAAAATGACGCATTAACTACAACAAAACTCTGACCTTTGTGGGAATGCTTGGAGCAGACTAACATGTGAGCTGGAGTGTTCTGAGACGTTATATTTGGTATATCCAGACCATCCGTCGGCTCTTACTTCGGAAACATGGCTTAAAAATTTTCTCTTCAACGACGTAATCCGATAAAAAAAAAACGATCTCTTTACCCGTCGGCTTCCCGTGGCTGTCATGCGACCAGCTATTGCAGTTAATAATACAACAGCTTCTTGGCATTTTTTGGGTTTCTTTTTATCGCTAGTACCTCTTGCCACAAGTTCCCAGAATCCTTTGCGGTTTTACCCCTGAATGACGTCACATTTTCAATCTTTATCCTGGTGGGCCGGTCTCTAGTCAAAATGCCCGGGCCGATTTTTTGTCCCAGTCCAGCCCTGGACAGTATTCAAGGCAAATGAATGTGGTCACTAAGGAAGGAAAAAGGCCTTATAACGGTTGGCTAGACAAAGAGCTGGAAAGGATGTGCAGCAGGTTAAGTGATTGAAGATAGAGATGGACATGTGCTAACCAGTGAAGAGAGCGTGCTGAGAAGATGGAAGGTGTACTTTGAGGAGATGAAAAGAGAAGAGAAAGAAAAAGAAAAAGGAGGATAGGTCAAGGACAGTTAATGAATCATGAAGCGAAGAGGATTAGTAAGTAGAAGGAAGGGCTGCATGATCGTCATCGTTGTATTTTTACTCAGTTGTATATAGTATTTGTATTTGTATTCTATTTTTATCTTATTGTATTTTTATTTTATTTTATTCTACTGTATATAGTATTTTATTCTATTCTGTACAGTTGTGTACTGTATTTATTCTTATTGTATTCTAATTTTTGCCTCATAACTTTTGCACTGTCCACTTCCTGCTGTGACAAAACAAATTTCCCACGTGTGGGACTAATAAAGGTTATCTTATCTTATCTTATCTTATGATGAGTAGAAAGGCATTTGTCCTGATGTCATAGCTGTAGAAGTATGGAGCTATCTAAGAGAACGGGAAGTGCCTGGAGTTATGTACTAATCCCGAGTTTCAAGAACAAGAATGTTGTGCAGAGTTGTAGCTGATGATCCATACGCTGAATCTCTGGGAAAGAATTGTTGAAGCTAAGTTAAGAGGACAGCTGACGATCAGTGAGCAGCAGCATGGCTTCATGTTGAGAAAGAGCACTACAGATGCAATGTTTATTTTGAGAGTATTGATGGACAAGTACCTAAAGGTCAGAAGGAGCTGCGCTGAGGATTTGTGTACCTAAAGAAGGCATATGATAGTTTGCCGAATATAAAAAATGATACTGCATGAGGAAGCCGGGAGTAGCTGAGAAGTATGTGTGATGCAGGACATGTATGAGGACAGTGAGACAGTGATGAAGAGTGACAGATGGATTCAAGATGGGGGATCACATGACATTGTGATCTGTATTGAGAGCAGGGAGCAGGTGAAAGAGAGTCTAGAGAGGACAAGGTATGCTCTGGACAGATGTTGGATGAAAATTAGAGAATGCTAGGGACAGGATGAGGAATCAGGAGTCAGATTATGTGCTGTGGCCAAAAGACGTTTCCATTGAAAAACAATGTGTTTGTAACTTGCATGCTTTGGCTTTGAAAAACAGACTCTTAAATGCTATATAATATATTGTTGTGTAAAAGAGGGGTAGATGACAATCAGTTAAATTACCTGAGCAGAAGTGTTTCTCAGCAGGTGGCTAAAAGCAGCAGCTTTTTATCCCTCATTCATTTACTTTCACTGGGTGATATAATCTGATTTGCTGTATTTTCTATTTACCAGTATTGAAATGTACACTTTTTAGTAATGCTAAAAGCACATGTTATGTTAAATAACAGTTGACAGTGTTAATAAAATTACCATGCGCACGCAAAGCAAATAAAGTAGATTTGCTTTGGTGTATCTATATAACCTTGATGAAAAAATGGTTACAGCGGGGGTCTGTCTCCTTTTGTCTGCATTTATAGGATCCCATTTTTTTGGTAGCCGGGAGTGATCAAATCAAATATTTGCAGTGGCAATGAAATGTCTTAATCAGATATTAGTTTGTGACCATCAGATTGAGCTGTAACAAGACTGCAATATAAGAATGATATATTCTATAGAGAATTATATAATTTTATATTAGTTATTAACTATCTTTGAAGTAAACCTTTCAGTGACAGGCTCCTGCATCCACGGTGTGTAAAGGTCTTTCCTCCCAGCCACCGTTAGACCACATATATACTTACATATGTTAATACAAACATACACACATTGGGGACTGATAAACAAATCTGCACTGGTATCCAGTCAGTAATATTCAACTCTCCTCTCTCTCTCTCTCTCTCTCTCTCTCTCTCTCTCTCTCTCTCTCTCTATGTGTATGTCTTTGTGGTTAAAATTGTACTTATAGTACTGTATAGTGTACATTTTTCTGTTGTTGTGTAGTATTCTTGGGATTGCTCAAGCTGCATCTATCTATTATCAATTTTTATCAATCTATATCTATTTATTCTACTCTGTCCAGCAATAAATGCGAAATAATAAACAATAAAACATTACAGCTGTAATAATGTGAATATGGCAACAACGGGACTGATAAAGTATATCTTAATATTAATACGTTTACTAATGATAAATCACAGTAACACAAGGGCTCTTGCTTTCTCACGTGACTAACTTTTAACATGACGTCAAAACCGCCGTAAACAACAATAAGGAAGTGGAGGCGGGATGGAGTCCCTTTAGGACGCAGCATTAGGATTATAATGCTGTAGCGTTTAATTATCACACACGACAGTGAGTCTCTTTTGTGCTTTTACACCCTGGTTGTATGCTACACAAAAACTACCTGCCAAACTTATGGTTTGGCTGTACCCAACCTGCTGTTAGCAAGTGTTTAGCCAAACAGCTAACTAGCTAGCAAGTAAACGGTGACTAGACAAGTGTTTATGCGCTGCTTTTAACCTTCGTCACTAGTCGAAGCGTTCCTACATGAGGAGATAGTCGTTAATTTAAAATGAAACGTGGTTTTACTTATTAACTTGTTTTTTGTTTTTAGCCAGCGATGGAGGGCTCCAAAACGTCGAGCACCACCATGCAGGTGAGCTTTGTGTGTCAGCGCTGCTCCCAGCCGCTGAAACTGGACACATCCTTCAATGTTCTCGATCGGGTCACCATCCAGGAGCTTATTGGTATGTTTAATCGCCGTATTTGATGTTGAACCTGCTCCATTTGTCGCCCTATGTATGACCTCTTTCCTCCTCTTCCTCGTCAGCTCCAATAGTCTCAGTGACCCCCAGCAAACAGTCTGACAACAGCGGAGTGGAGACGGCACCAGAGGTAGGTTAATGCCGAGCTGGAAACTGCTCTGTGTAATACATTATTAAAAAGAAAAAGTAAAGGATTTTTAATCAAAGTATAATCAAAGCCAATGAAACTTCAGACTTTCTGATCTATTTGTGGGAGGAGCAGTCTAACTTCGTCAGGCATTCATTGGAGCAGATGGGGACTATATAAACTGAGTACCATTAAGAGTTGCTGCAAATAAATTTAAGCAAAATGGACTAGCTCATGCTACTTTTTTCAGTTTGATTTTCATGTGTTTTTGAAATCAGGCCTCTGAAGAATACCAGATAATTTTCATTTACGTAAAAAGGTGTGGCATGATTATATCCAGTTATTTTCCTCCATTGAAATCTGATATGTTTTCAAAGTTTTCCTTTTTTTTGCGCAGTGTATAAAGGCTGTATTAGCTCTCTGTCTCTCCTGGAATAACTTATAAATGGACTTGAGAGTCTCATTGCTGTTTACTGTGTGTAGAGGATGTACTACTGAATAGTGTGATTGCTTTTAGTGTTGTGTTGTCTCATTTGTATTCCCTCAGTTACAGATACAGATGTATCTGGTGGTGCTGTTTGTTATAACTGTATTAAGTGCTATTCTGGCCCTGTCACTCTTGGTTTTCAAAGATGAAAAACAAATAATTATTTCAGTTTTATGTGAAAATATGCTGTTGAAAAATTTGTTTGACTCTTAGACTTGGATTCTTTTCACAGGAAACATTTGTTGAAAACAAGCAGGATGGAGTTTCGAGAAAATACATCCCTCCTGCACGGTGAGCACCCAACTCTTTTTTTTTTTTTTTTTTTTTTTTTTTTTTTACTTGCATGTCCAACAAAGCTGACAGAATTGCTTAATCTTGAATGGCGTGCTTTTCCTCAGAATGATGTCAACAGAGAGCGCCAACAGCTTCACACTCATTGGAGATGCATCTGATGGCGGCACCATGGAAAACCTCAGTCGTAGACTGAAGGTGACAAACATGCATTGATTTCACGGTGTATTATCTGTGTGACAAAACCAAATAAGCTTTGCCTCTGATCATATCCCACCAAGGTAACCAGTGACCTGTTCGACATCATGTCGGGCCAGACAGATGTGGACCACCCACTGTGCGAGGAATGTACCGACACTCTGCTGGACCACCTAGACACGCAGCTCAACATCACAGAGAACGAATGCCAGAATTACAAGTGAGCACAAGAATGAGGATCCAGCCTAAGCAGCTGCCCAGTACTGAGAACCACTTAAAGTGCTGATTCCAAATGTTTGTGAATGTATTTCTAGGCAGTGTCTGGAGCTGCTATCGCACCTGCAGGTGGAGGATGAGGAGACCCTATTGGCAGAGCTACAGCAGCTCAAAGAGGATGAGGAAAAACTGGTTCAGGAGCTGGAGGCTGTGGAGGAGCAGAGGGCTACTGTGGCCCAAGACCTGGCCCAGAGCAGGATCCAAGCTCAGCAGCTTGACACAGAGGAGCTACAGTGAGTGAGCTAGCAATGGTGTAGACAGGTGATGGGTGTATTTTAAATGATACAGCACCTAACTCCTCTGTCTTCCCCTTTCTAAAGATACCAGAAGGAGTACAGCGAGTTTAAACGGCAGCAGCTAGAGCTGGATGATGAGCTCAAGAGTGTTGATAACCAGATGCGCTACTGCCAGATTCAGCTAGACCGCCTGAAAAAGACCAACGTTTTCAATGCTACATTTCACATCTGGTACACACACACACACAAACACACGGTGGCAAACACATTGTTGTGTATGCTAAGAAATAATTTAGGTCCTTAAATCAATGTTGACTTTCAAATCTTTAACACAGACTATGAGACGAGCCTATTGGCTGAGAATCCGACTCGTTTCTCCTCTTTTTCCAGGCACAGCGGCCAGTTTGGTACCATCAACAACTTCCGCCTGGGCCGACTCCCCAGCGTCCCGGTGGAGTGGAACGAGATCAACGCAGCCTGGGGACAGACGGTGCTTCTGCTGCACGCTCTCGCCAACAAAATGGGGCTGCGCTTTCAGAGGTACACGCTTAATTTAACTTGCTTTCTTCACCATTTGCTGTTGAGCTTAAAACACACTCGCCAGCCCCTTTATTAGGTACAGATTGTCAGTATAATGTTGGACCCTCTTTTTTGTGGCATAGATTCAACAAGGTACTGGTAACATTCATTGGCTATTTTGGTCCATATTGACATGATAGCGTCACATGGTTCCTGTTGCTTGTCGGCTACATGATGGAAGTCTTCTTGGATGATCTTTGATTACGATCTGGTGACTGTGGAGGCCATTTGTGTACAGTGAACTCATTGATATGTTTAAGATTATTTGAGGTTTTCACATGGAGCTTTATGCTGATGGAAGCAGCTGTCAGTAACTGTGGATATAGTCAGCAACAGTGGAGCGTTGAAAAGGATATACCAAACACCTCAAGGACAGTGCTGCAGCAGCTTGAGAGAGAGAGAGATGGAGAGATGGGATGAATTTTTAATTTTGTCTTTTTAAAACCAACCATAGAGATGGTGATCTGGGACGAAAATCTCAGTAGATCAGCAGTTTCTAAAATAGTCAGACTAGGCTGTCTGGCACCAAGAAGCACATCACGTTTAAAGTCTCTTAAATCACTTTTCTTTCTAATTCTGATGCTCAGCGAGAACTTCGCCAGGTTTTCTTTACCATATCTACATGCCTACATAGCTTTATTACATCACTTACTTGGTTTCTTACAGATTTACATTCTCTCAATAATGTTTGCAAATCATGTTTTAGTTGACAAGA
The DNA here is from genome assembly GCF_041146795.1 of Maylandia zebra. Lineage (NCBI taxonomy): Eukaryota > Metazoa > Chordata > Actinopteri > Cichliformes > Cichlidae > Maylandia > Maylandia zebra. The sequence continues at coordinate 17,904,216 of NC_135174.1, read as the reverse complement.
TTGAATTATTCGCTATTATTTTGTCCTGGAATGATAATTTTCTTGTAATTTGCTGTGCTCATTGTCTGTCTAAATGTCTTAGTTCTGTAACCTTAATGAATCCCAGCCTCGAATCACTAAAATTTAGTGCGGTTTCCAGTTAATCTTCTGTTAGTCTGAAGTGCAATAAACTAGCTCAAACTCTTCTTTGTCCCCTCAGATATCGTCTTGTCCCATATGGAAACCACTCATACTTGGAGTCACTGACAGACAAGTCAAAGGTAGTTCATTCTTACACCCGGCTCTCCTGTGCTTATTTAAACAGTTGTCCAGGTTCTTATTCTGCCATTTTTTGTCTACCATTGTGTTTTCAGGAGCTCCCACTGTACTGCTCAGGTGGACTGAGGTTCTTCTGGGACAATAAGTTCGATCATGCCATGGTGGCCTTCCTGGACTGTGTCCAACAGTTCAAAGAGGAGGTGGAAAAAGGAGACACTGGCTTCTGCCTCCCCTACAGGTCAGATATCAGCATTATGTGTGTATTGTAAATTTCTGTGTGCTCATTGTGTAGCACATCTATGGGCCATTTAAAATGAATTTATAAATATACATGTACCGGTAGTTTGAATGTAAATTCTGGTCCAATGTCAGCCCTATTCTACACAAGTGAACCTTTATTATTAGCATCTTAGTCAAATAAGCAAGTTTAGGCAAGCTTCGACCCCACACTCGGAACCAACGTGAAAATCTACACTTTAGTTGTTCCCTGCTAGTACATCAAGGTTGGAATATCCCAAATCATATTCATTCTTTAACAGACTGATCCTTCATAAACTTAAACTCTGTACTGTGAATACAGACATGTGGCCTTTGGTTCAATGTAAGCAAATCGGGGAAACTTTGGATACTCTGGTGTAATAAGCATTTCAGCCTCTGTGAACATATTAAATTTGTGACTCAGGAATGTTACATTTCCCAGGTTTTTGATTTAAGTTCAGATTCAGTGTTATATTTATAAACTTAGAAACTAGTCTTGACTTTTTTCTCCCTCATACCTCAGAATGGATGTGGAGAAGGGCAAGATCGAAGATACGGGTGGCAGCGGAGGCTCCTACTCCATCAAAACTCAGTTTAACTCTGAGGAGCAGTGGACGAAAGCGCTCAAGTTTATGTTAACCAATCTGAAGTGGGGACTGGCTTGGGTTACCTCACAGTTCTACAACAGATAAAGCAGCTGGACAGTGTCAATATTTGATTAGTCACATTCACATCTGTTGAAGGAATATCATGCAATATATATTTGGATACTTTAGCCAAAGGAAAAGAATGGTTAAGTCTGCACTATACAGCAAAAAGCTTTGAGTGATATCGAGCCCTTTTTTTTTTTTTTTTTTTTAAACAAGTTACAGAAAATCCATTAAAGTCTATTTTGCTGCAACAGGGAGATTTAAAATTGTTGGTTCACTAAAAATAAAGAAAATTAATACAGTTGTAGATATCCCCCTCAAATTAAGCAGGATGATGTTTCATTTAGTTCTTGCCTGCTTTGTTAATACCACGATATGCTTTCAATATTTGTAAGTTTGATGTATTGTCCACTTCCTGTTGCCCCTCACCTATTAAAATTTAAAGGCTGTGTGATAGTTGGAGTAGATTTTAGTATTCAACAAGTCAGTATTTCATTAACATTGAATGCAATTACCAGATTTATCATACACATAACTGCTGGAGGTGCACTGATGCTTCAGCCTTGTGTTCATACTCTGTACCAAATGACTTAATAAAACTGTTTGGAAGAAAATATCTGGAGCTTTTTTTTTTTTAAGATTGCATATATTAAATCACATTGATGTTTGAACTTAATATAAAAAAGTTTGCACAATTTCCCAAAATGAAGCGAGACACCACACAGTTAACCAAATATTCTTTTGTTTTTTTAATGGTTTCATCAATTCAGTTTAATCTTACCTCGCATCACAACAATCACTCAGTCACCACCCACACACCATTCAAGTTTAACAGCGTTAGAGGTGGGGGTGAATCTCATGGAAAAATATGGACTTAACAATTAAAATAAGCTGAATTCCAGTTATCAAGTAAAATATTTCAAATTGGTCAAACAAGTCAGTCTTCTAGAGTCAGCCCTCTTCTATGTCAAGTCATTTATGACCTTTTAAAGAAGCCACGTCATGACGACAGGCCTCGAACTTTGGTCATCAGTCACTCCTCATCACTCGGAGCCCTTCCTAAAAAAAAAGTTCCAGGTTCAATTCTATCAGAACACATTTAAAACGGACAACTATTAATCTGAAAATACTTTGATAGACGATGTATTTCAAGCAGTATGGGGTGACATTTAATTTATGCTTCCTCTTCAAAGCCTTTTAGGAGTATAGGCAAGAGATTTTCCACACATAGCATACCTCTGAGCCTGTCACAGTTATGCAATTTTTCAGGTGCTTCATATATTCGTCATGTAAAAAAGCCTCTTGAAATGAGCCAAAGTTTTGTTAGTGCATGCATATGGGCAATTCTTTGGGTTCTACTGAGCCCGCAGCCAGAGGCTGGCACATTTACACCACTTGAATAACAGTGGTGGGCACATATTCTACTACAACGCCACACCATAGATTATTTTGGTTCCATTCACTCTTTTAAGATGCCTCCTTCCCATCATGCGCTCTGCTTTCTTGCCATGAAGAGAGCAAAGGAGGAGCTCCATCAAGGGTGTAACGTCTCCATGTGGCTTTGGGGTTTTGTTCTAGTTTCTTTCAGCTAGCTCGAATTGGAGGCACTGCTGCTGTAGCAGCTGGAGGTGGAAGGAATGGGAGGTGCTGGAGGTGTGCTGCTGCCCAGGGCTTTTCGGATGTGGGGCATGAGGAAGGGGTCACTGGCCAACTGCAGCACATCCACCCTGTCCTCTTTGTGGTAAGCCAAGCAACGTCGAATGAAGGCCTGTAAAGGGAAACCGTGACAAAAAGTGACTCATTATAGCTGAACACACTTTTTTTTTTATTTTAAATTCTCAGGCTAACTGCTGTTCTGTTAATGCAACATATGTAATGCACTGTGCAGATAGTTATGCCAACTGGTCAACAAGTTTGTTGCAGTTTCAAAGAAATGAATACCAGACCTTTGCTTCTGTGGTGACTGCAGGTTTGGGGGGAAACTGCACCTCGGTGGCTTTTAGTATCGTGTTTTCTTGCAGGATATCCTGCTGCGACTGGTTATGACCAAACGGCTTGAAAAAGATCAAGTTACAGACTTGTTAAGTTCATTTATTCAAAAACAAAACAGAAACCTGACAACTACTGTAATATAGATTAGTGGTTACCTTGCGTCCATACAAGCTCTGGTAGAAGATGACCCCTACTGACCAAACGTCCACTTTGTTGGATATTTTAGGGGGCTCCTTGCCCACTACAAAGCACTCAGGTGGTAGATACCTGTAAGCAAGACAAACAAAAATAACAAATCAGAGAAAAAAGTTTTTTTCTGATCTTTCTTTATTCTCAAACTGCTTGCTGAATACAGAATTAAAATTGAGTTAGCAGCATTACTGTGAAACCGTTGCACATCTGCTAAACCTGCGTAGTCATCCTGGTTGCTTGGTGACTAAATACAGTGCAAAGTGTCTATGTGTACCAGTAGGTCCCTGCTCCCTGTGAGGTCAGCTCCATGCCATCTGCAGAGTTGTAGCTGTCATCGTCCATGATCTTGGAGAGACCAAAATCTGTGATCTTTATCTCTCCGCAAGCTGTGCCGTTGACCAACAGGATGTTCCCTGGTGACAGAACACGTAAAATGAGGGTTCACAAGCATCACGAGTCCTACACTGTAAACATAGCCAGAGATCTTTTATGTTTAGAATAGAAAACACATTTGTGTGTTGCCCATAAAACTCAGTGAGATTACCAGGCTTGAGGTCGTAGTGTATGATGGGTGGCCGAATCTGATTGAGGTACTTGAGGGCATTGACGAGCTGCATGACGATGGAGCGGCCCTCCTTCTCCGTCATCGATTTGTTCTGCTTCAAGTAGAAATCCAGGTCATTGCCTTCACAGTACTCGAGTACTGTGCAGAACCTGCACCAGATTAGATAACACATGGGTTAACTGTGAAGGCGTCAATGATCACCTACACGTTCAAACATATTCTAAGATGCCTGATGTGATAAAAAGTGATAATATCAGCAACACTTTCCAAGTTTACAAAAGACATGAACAAAAAAAAGATCATGTGCATCTGCCAAATTATTATTACTGGAAATCTATAGATTCATTTTATGGTATTCAAATATTCAAAGCTTCTGCTTTCCATTTCTTTTCATCAAACAAAGCAGTTTTAACATTTTCTAGTATTTACTATGAAAAAAGAAGAAAAAAAAAAAAAAGTATCATTGTTAATAAGTAATTCTTAAATATTGTCACCTAAGGCTCTCATCACCTCCATAGCCACTGCCACAGACTACAAACTACACAGAACAAACTTCCAACTGAAACCCAAGCTCTTAAACATCCATAATAACTACAGATGAGAAAATAAAAATTGAAGTTTTTGCCCTGAACACTACCGAATAACAAACACTTATAAATAATCATCGCATTCGCATTAGTGCCACATCGTGAGCTTTATGTGAAATGAAGCACTTACGAGTCTGTGTTGAGCGAGAAATAGTCGTAAAGTTTCACTATTCTAGGATGATCGAGTTCTTTGTGGATTCTGTATTCTCTACAGGCGTGTCTGCAACGAAAAAAAATTAATGAGTCCGAATTAATCACTTGAGTATAAATAAAAGAAATATTTCCGATCACACAGTAACACGTAGAGAGCACATTTACAGAGCGGCAGACTCACTTGTGGTAGTTTTCCTTCTTCTCTTCCCTCCAGTTCTTGTTGAGTTGATGGATTTTAATGGCCACGTACCTCTGCTCTGTGAAATCAAAAGCCTGTAAAAAAAAAAAGAAAAAAAAAAAAAAGGTACATTTCACATCAATACAAAGCAGCTTGAATAGCCTGAATTTCCCATTGAATTCTCTACAGTAGCTGTTTACTGCATACAGAAGTGTTGCAAGACTTATCTTCCTGTACGTCACTCAAAGTTTAGAAAACAAAGAAGGAACAAAAAAGGTATTCATGAGGAATGGAAACCAAGTAAATAGCACTGGCTTACCTTAAAAACTTCACTAAAGCCACCTCTTCCAAGGAGCTGTAACAGCAGATATCGGTCATTCAGTGTGGGGTGGTCTTTAAATCTACAAAGGAACACGTTGTTAAAGTATTTGTTGCTTTAAAAAGACACCACAGAGCTTGAGTAGGGCATGTTAAACTGGGATGATACATACTGCGAGTTGTCCTCATTATGGATTCTCTTAAGCTCTCGAATGTGCAGATTTCTCACACGCTCCAACTGGTCCAGCTCTGCATGGATCTCTGCTTCTTCCTGCATACAAGTGCAGAGATTTATCACCTACCTCATCGTTTGAACGGGTGACTCCAAAAGAAAGAAAGAAAAAAAAGTGGGAAAAACAACAACAAAAGCGAAAAGAAACATTGGCACCTTTTTAAGATGACCGATTCGAAGTTTGAAGATCTCCTCTTGCTCGCGATACTCTGCCAGTGACAACCTGTGAGAGATCAGAGAGCCAGAAATGCATTATTACATAAACAAGATATTAAAAACAGAAAGCAAAGAAAACGTGAGATTTTACTGAAGAAAATATGTTAAATGTCTAAATAATTGTGATCTACAGAGTTAAATATACAGCATTTGACCTCTTACTAAATTTTTTTTCACCCAATGCTGGTTCAGGTTAACGGCTTACTGACAGCCATCAATACCACTCACCACAAAACTGCATGACTGGCCCCCCACAGACCAGTAAACCTCATTATATTCAGGCTACAAGCTTATTAATCCACCATTTATTACACAATAAAGTGATCTGCTCCTTGTAACCGTACGTATCACTCTCTTGGCCGTTGCTTCTGCTTTTTCGTTTGTTGTGCTCCAGGTTGGGTGGAAACGTTTGGGCCATGGAGGGAGGTTTCCTCTTCCCCAGCAGCTTCCTCTGCCTCTCAATGTCCTCCCGCTGAGAGTTGATTCGCTCTTGCTGCCTACAACATGCAGGGACAATCTGGCGTAAGCATTTCTGTATGCTGAATAGAAAAAATAAATAAATAACAATTTAAATGTACGCTTGTGCCCATTTGTGTTCTGACTTGATGAGATTCTGGAAGGCATATCCATCTGTCCACTGCTCAGTGAAGGAAGCTCCGTGGCGTACGGTGGTGAAGTGACCCAGGCGTAGACGGTCCTGCATGCTCTTGTCCCTGCATGCCATCTTCTCCTGTCTTGACTTCAAACACAAATAAAGAAATAAATGAGTAAAACATTGTAGGCACAAAAAAACAAAACAAAGCAAAAAAAAAAAACCTAGATATGAAGTATCAAATATTATTATCAAATAATACTATTCAGTTCCACCTTAAATCACCATAAAGCCTTTTACAAGTTACATTCAGGCAATGCTTACATGCATAAACTGACTTCTTTGGTTTTCACATTGTACTACAGAGGTGTCCCAAATCAGGTAAACATACTTGTGCAAATTCATATTCACACCGACCCTCTCAATTAGCAGCTTCTTGCTCATGGTCACACACTTGTTTAGTCTCTCCTTGTAGCGCTCCAGCATCTTCTGCTGCTCGTCCACCTGCCGCCTCAAGTCACAGTTTGCCTGCCAAAACACGCATCATCACTCTGACAACCAATTCTCATTACAGCAAGGATTCAAGGCCGCTTATTAAACTGACACGATGGGGAAAAACTGCCAGAATTTCAGTTTGTAGCTTAAATGAAAGTGGTGTAAATGTCAGCAAACTAGTGGCGTTTAAAAGTTAACGAGCGTGATGAGCTGTAAGCGGACTGGTGAAGGTTAATTACTGAGAGATTTGTCATTGTTAGCCAAATAAACAAAGCAACAGATTTGGACAATAATGACTCGTCTCACAGTTGTATTTTCAATGGTCCAAGCTATCTGTTAAGAGAAACATTTGAGTAACTGCTGATTTTACCCTCAACAGGTCATCTATCCTCCCTTCCTTCTTCTCCAGGTCAGAGTTCTTGCTCTTCTCCAGTGCTGTCAGTTTCAGGATCGTCAGGTCCGACTGAGGAAGGAGATCAAAAGGTAGCGAGCCCACAGTAAGCATCTCGTTCAAAAGGTGGACAAACCTCTTGGGTCACTAACAAAGAAGTCCATCATTTTAAATTTACATCAAAATCAGCCACTGGTATCGCAAATATTAGAAGTGACTTTTAAGTGCTGACCTTTAAATCAGGCCAATTAGTGTAATTTACAAGAACAGCTGGATGTGTTGCAACTATTATGTCAGAAAACCAGCAGTGTGAGACCTTTAATGCCCTTTTAATTCTAGCATCCACATCCCAACTGTACTGTACTTTTTTAATGGCATAACAAGGTGTGCAGTGTTGCAACCTTACAAGTTTTGTCAGACTCTACAGAACACTTAAACCAGGGACGTGCTTCAACATGACTGAGATTATAATGAAGAAAAAAAAAAAGAGAAAAGAAGAAAAGTCAAGGTGTCAAGCAGTGATTTGGGTCAGTCTCAGTTACCTGGATGGCTTTATGGGAATAGGAGTGTGTGGGGGCTGTTTTAACAGAGCTGCAAGATGAAGAGTCTGTGTGGGCTGATCCTGTGGACGAAGGACTGTTGTGCTGAAGCTGTATTTCAGTGAAAGAAAGAAAAAGTAGAGGAACATGGGGGACAAAATATCAGACCCAGATTCACAGACAGCATCAGTTTATAGAGAAGCTCAAAGGCATTAAAAGGAAAACATAATGTGGAGAGAATTTTATTTACAAAAAAAAAAAAAAAAGAATGAGAAAGAAATGTTTTGACAGTCCATAGTAGTTTTATTACAACTTTCCTTGGAGACATAATGGGACTAAATGCTGGTGAAGGTCTGGATATGCTCCGGATCCAGAAAAGCTCTACTCTGGCAGATAGTGGTGAGCATTGGCCTGCTGAAACAGCTGCAGATAGCGGTCTGCCGAGTTGAGGATAACGCTGCTAATCCACATTGAAAGGAGCCAATTGAGGTGGTTCAGGCATCTGACTAGGATGCCACAGAAAGTCAATTATTGCTCCTTTCATTTAGAACCCCAACGCCATAAATTACTGCTTACAGGGCTGTTGGTTGCTGGGGGGAAAGTTATGGCATGTAACCAAGTTATCAATTATATAATGCAGCCATCAGAGAAGCTTACACATTTAGTGCGAGCAAATGTTTCGTGTAATGTACACATTGATCTTCCGGACTGTTCCCTGCTTTAAATCCCAGCCAGTTAAGCCCAAAACTGAAGGCATGACACCAGCACTAGAAAAGTTAGCTCCCATTTCACTAAAACCACTGACTTAAGTGATGCAGACAAACCAAAGATGTGCCAGTTAGTCCTCCCAGAAAAGAAGAAAACTCACAACCATCGGTTGACTTTGACACTGGCTAAAGGTGCAACAGAGACGAATGCTGTGCTCACCATAGGATTAGACAGTGAATGTTGAGGAGACGAGCGCACCAGCATAGGGATGCTTCGAGCAGGACTTGTGCCAGAGCCGCTGCTACCAGCAAACTGACCACAGGACAAAGAGAAGAAACAAAGAGGACAGAGTGGTTATTTAGCAAAGGATCAATGAAGGGCAGTACTGATATAACCAGGACAAGAGTATGAAAGAGGAAAGCTTCAGAACTGAAAACAATGAGCATCAATGAAACCATGCATTCAACAAATCTAAAGCATCTTATGTCCTTTCAGTTTGTACTCACATCGCAGTAATCGCTCATTTTTTGCACTCTTCCCTTTCCTGTAAACAAAAACAGCCTTTTATAGTAAAGGAAACGTAAATGTGACTCTTACAACTTTGTATTTTAAGACTCCAGTTTTTTTAAACAATTATTTAACACCAAACTTAAAGTGGTGCAACACTTTAAAGTTGAGCAGCTGATCATTTCCCAATACAGAGAGGCATTTCTGCTTTAAACACATAAGATGTATGTGGACTTGCCTTGGCTGTTGTTGTCATAGGTGTCTCCTTTCCTCTTCCTGCTTCTGTCATTGGGCTTCTTCTCTGGTGTCTGACAAACACAAAAAAGCAGCTTAGAATTGATCAATTAACCACATTAACAGCAAAGAAACTGTATAAATGTAAGTCTTAGAGCTTTAAGTTCGAGTCTCTTAGTTAAAATAAACTTTTGAAAAAATATAATAACATTAACAGCAGTTTTTTTTATTCGAGTTTAGTATTTAGTAAACTTTGTAGTGCTTCCAGTCATATTATAGTCATACCAGGTTTTTAAATTTGCCTATGAGGTGGTATGCTGGCTTATTGCTGTGCCTCATTGCGTCACAGCAAGAGGGTTCAGGATTAAGTCTGGATAATGATTCTTTCTCTGAGGGCTTTACATGTTTTCCCATGTTTGTGTGAGTTTCTTTAAGCCAGCTAGGTTCCCCATTTATCCATAAGCATGAACTAAAATTTACAAAAGCATTTTTTCCTCTCTCTCTGGGTTAATTATTGGTTTTCTTTCAATTTCTTTTAAACACATTAAATATTAAATTCTGTTACTATTTAATTAAAGTGTAAAAAAACAAAACAAAAAAAACCCAGGTTGATAAATTATTCACAAAACTCCACCATACCAAAGTGTTTCCATACACTACTGCATGTACTACACAAAATACATAACTAATTCGAAACAACTAATACTGAAAACCTGCGAGCTGCACACACAAAAATCAAAAACCAACCTCCAGTTCCTTGTCACTGAGTGATCCTGCACTGCACAAAGACTGGTTGGATGATTCGCTGTTGGCCGAACTCTACAGCAAAGAAGAGAGACAAAGACCCGATTGGTTAATCATTAACTACTCTTATGGACAGAACTGAAAATGTGTGATACGGGATATTTAAATGATCTGCATGCATGAGATAAAGCAAAAGACGTCTGTGGCCTGTTTAGAGTCTGTCAGCATTACTCTCCAATTCATTTCATTGCAGATTTCTACAGTGCAGTATTATTTTTTAAAAACAAAAAAACAAAAACAATAAATAAAACACCAACCACTATGGCAGAATTCACAACTGTCACACTATGACCCTTGTGAGTGCGCATTACACACATCACCTTGCTAATCTTCACTTGACTTCCAGTTGGCTGAATTGGTTAGGGTCATTAAAGGCCAGACTCTGCACAGCCTGATGGGACTAAGAAGAAACAGCAGGCTTTCTGGGGCAGGAGGCTAATGCTTTTTAAGGCCTGCTAGCTTAACGCTTTTCAAGGTCACAACTATAGCAGACAACTCCTCTCATTCCTTTATATTAACATCTACAGTTTGACTGCAACGTCCTAAATAGCACTCAAAGACATACAGTGGATATCTATAATGTCAAAAAATATATATATCCATCCATTCATTTCCAAACTTTAATGTGACCTATAACATGTGTCATTTAATTGAAGACAAAAAAAAAAGCAAAAAACAAAAGTACAATAACCAGCATTAGTGTCCACACATTTAAACTAATGCTTTCTTAAAGCACCTTTTGATTAGATCACAGCAATCAATCTTCTTGGGTACACAGCTGCCATTAATTAAGGGCAGGGATAGCTCAGTAGGTAGAGTGGTGGCCCCATGATCGGAAGGTCGGGGGTTCGACTCCACTGAACGGCTACCCTGAGGTACCCCTGAGCAAGGTACCGACCCTACACACTGCTCCCCGGGGGCTGCACTGGTGGCTGCCCACTGCTTCACTGGGTGAATGGGTTAAATGCAGAGGAACTATTTCCCTATGGGGACTAACACGCACACTTTACTTTAAAAGAAACCCTGATTAACCCCAAATAAAGTTCAGCTGCCCTAGTAGGATTTTCCCAACATTTACTCCGTTGCAAACTAGAGCAAAAGCCAAGCATCAAAGAGATGTTATCATTGAAAGGCATCAGTCAAGAGAAAGGTTTATAATAAATAAATAAATAAGTGTCCACAGCATTGGATGTAGCATGGAACACAGTGAAGCCAGTCATTAAAAAAAATAAAAAGGCAGAAATATGGGACAACAGTGATGAAAAGACAAGATGAAAACTGGTCAGGGAGGCTACCAAGTGACCTACAGCAACACTGAAGGAGCTGCAGGAAATTCTGGCGGTGAGGACTATGGGGTAGGGTTGCAAGACGGAAGCCATTTCTGACAAAGAAAAATGTCCAAGACCAGCTACAATTTGCTAAATCATCAAGTTTAAAATTAAGAAGGGTGGAAAATTTACATTGATCTGAGGAGACTGGCCACACATGCATACAGAAAGCCCCAAACAAAAAAAAACAAAAAAAAAAAAGGGGGAAAGAAAACAACAAAACAAACCTAAAAATCAACAACACAAATAAATAAGTGGCATAATGCAATATCCATGTTGAAGCATGGTGGCAGCAGTATCATGCTTTTAAAACCTTAAGACATCTGCCAGAAAGCTGTAGATGAAGACGAATTTCACCTTTCAACACGAGAATCACCTGAAGCATATATCTAAATCAATATTTAGACGAATATTGAATCTTTGGATCAAAACAGTACTTCAACAAAGTGTAGGGTGTACTATCTAATATTTGTTTTTCAGTTGAGTTAAGTAAGGTAAAGGTGGGAAAAGTGGGGAAAATGACTTATGGTATCACTGTTAACATCACAAAAACCTGCAATTTTAACAGGGATGTGTAAACTTTTTATATCCACTGTATACCACTGGTATCATACCCACAGCCTTACATCATTTATCCTCCTATACCACAGCAAGCAGTCCTGACAATAAATTTAAGAGTGAAATATAGGTAAGAGCATTTAAAATATAAATAAATAAAAATGGCTGCTTTCTTAGGAGCTGCCATTTTCTCAGATGTGCACCCTCACTTATTAATACCCAGTTCAACAGCAGGGTACAGCAAAGCACAGCCAATACTGTGAACTTCAGCTGCTGTGCCATTTAAGTGTCACTATCCTCCACTGAAACAAAGAGCTGCCGGCCAGCTCCTGTGTCAGCCAAAACAGAGCTTGTCTTGTTGTACCTTTAGCTCATGAAAACAGATCACAGCACTGAAGAAACCTCCTGAACAGAGGGCACACTGTAAACAGAGAGGACTTCTAAGCATACCTCAACTGAAAGACTAACACAAGAGTTCTAACCAATTGCACTCACAGTGGGGTTGTGGGATGAATTCCAGGAATTAATTCAGCAAGAATTGCAAAATTTAGCAAAAACAACATGCATCAAGTCCAGCATCCACAGAAATGACCTGTACCTGCAACTGTTGTCATTTTAAGCAACAAAACAACCATTACAATGTTAAAATGTTCCAACCTTGGCCACACCGACTCCAGTGAACCGAGCCTCAAGCAGCTCCTGCCTTCGTGGATCCAGGCTGATAGCCTGGCTATGAAGTCCTTCCATCATGCCTAGAAAGTAAGACATAAACAGTAAATGGACTGGTACTTGTATAGCAATTTTCTAGTTAATTTGGGCACTCTCTTATTACAAGTCTCATTCACACAAGTTGTTTTTACCTAGGCACTTTTAATCTAACGTCCCAGATTTCACATTGGAGGAACCAGGAATTGAACTACTGACCTCCTGATTGGTGGATGACCTGCTTTACCTCCTGAGCCACAAATATTTAACTTATGTGGAAGACCTGGTTTGAGTTAGAATGACATACACTGAATTGTGTGGCACTTTCTGATTTAGGGAAGTGACCCAACAAGCTTGAGGTCTGACTGGGAAAATGTAACACCTTTTGTCACATTTGCATGGTAACCTAGGCAATTATTTGATCAGTAAACGTCACAGCCTGCTGCTCAAAGGAACGCTTTCCTCAAAACACAAACACCAGGGAAAATTTGCTTAAAGTGACACTCTGAAATTAATTTCAAGAAATAGGTTTAAAAAAAATAAAAATAATAATAATAATAATAATAATAATAATAATAATAATAATAGAAAAAGGAAATTAAATCTGAGAGCACATATGAGACGTGTCATAGCTCAAAAACCACCAAAGAATATAATAATAAAATAATGATATTCATTTCTGAGCAGGCAGCCCAGCAAGCCCGTTCACTTGTGTATCAAAACAATCCTAGAAAGCACAAGTTCCCTAAACAGAAATACTATCTAGCTCAATCTCAACATCAAAAGCAATCCCATGGGCTCATAGCTCCCCAATTCGAGCAGCCTTTCAGCAAAACCATCTTGATAATAGTGGGTGAAAAAAACCGTTTCGATACTGTTGACCGATCGAGTGGACGAGGAATGCCAAACTTGGCTAAAGCTAAAGGTGCTAATCAAAATCCTGGTAACAACAACACAAAAGCGATGCGCTCCCATCAACTGTCAGCTTATCCTATGCCAATCGGCAGAACGACTCAAACTTTGCCTATAAAATGTAGGATTTGAACCTATTACACAGCCCAAACTAGCTAGGGTCAAGTGATGAATCGAGCTAACGCCAGCTACAGTAGAAGTCTTACCTGGAGAACCTTTTGCAGTTTTCACAGCACTCACAACCCCAGAAAGGATGTTATCCGTCCAACCGGCGACAGCAAACTCCTTAACACCCCCGAGCTCCCCGCATCTCAAATAAAGTTGTCTGTATTAAGTTATCCATTTACAATTATTTCGAAATCAGGGAAGACATTTGTTAGCTTAGCTAATGCTAGCTATAAAGACCAGTGTGGCTGGCTCCTGTCGGTGTCATCCGGACAGGAGGCCGTGATCCTCGGGGTTTCCTCGTCCGTGTTGGTGCCCCTGCACGGGCAAACCGGGAGCTGTCAGTGCTCTGAAGTCTCCTGACAAGTGCTGTCACATTTCTGCTTCACTCGTTCTTCTTTTTATCGTTACAGAGCGATGCTTGCACCGGGAGGAGTCATCTCGTTACAGTCCATTATTTTAATGCTTAAGAAAAGATCATAACCTCCCGCAGCAAGGCCGCAGTGAGCTCCCAGGAGACCTTTTACAGTGATGCTTCCAGTGCGCCGGTTTACCACATAATGTACGCTCCCCCAAAACGGACTCAGTACTGTACTCAAGGTTAGATTACAACCGGGTGAAATCGATAACTTCCCACGCCACAAGGGGCCCTAAAAAGCTTCCCTGAGAGCTGCTTTTTAAATCTGGATTTCAACCACTACAGTTAAACTATGTCCTGCATGTACAACATGTTTTTGTTAGCTTATAGGATAATTTAATGCATTTAGTCGTTTGCCTGAACTGTGCATGGATTCCTAGAATAAACAGATGCATTAAATCACCACAAATTAAATTACACCAAAGACATCTGTTGCTGTTTTTTAAACTTGATGAATGAAGTTAGTAAATGTTTAACACTGTATTTGTGTGAGCTTAAGTCCTTGTCATCACTGCTATGCAAGCTACTTCACTGAACATATTATGTATTCAGATATTTTATGCTCTGGTAATTTTTTTTTTTTTTTACTTTTCACATAAAACAGCGGTGTTAAAAGGAGTTTTCTCGTGAAGCTTTACCATCAGTTGAAAAAATGAAGTACACCCGATTGCTTGTAGGTTATAACTTGTAGAATTTAGCAGAAGTAAATGCAATGTTGCTTCAATTCCTTCAGGTTTCTGGACTTCACCCACCACAGCATTTAGTCAGATTGAGGTCTGGACTTTGACTGGTTCATTGCAACACCATCATCTTTTCTTTTTCTGTCATTCTGTTGCAGATTTGCAGCAGTGCAATTGATCATTGTCAAATTTCAACAAGGTTTTAACTGTCTGACAGATGGCCTCACATTTGACTCTAGAATACATTGGTTTACGGAAGAGTTAATGGTTGACTCAATGATTCCAAAGTGTCCAGACCCTTCTACTGCAAAACAATCCCAAATCATCACCCTTCCATCACTGTGCTCCCACATGGTATGAACTTTCTGCGCTGATATGTTGTGTTTGGTTTTCACCAAATGTAGTGCTGTACATCATGATCAAATATTTCCATTATGGTCTTGTTGCTCCAAAGGACATTGTTCCAGAAGTCTGGTGGTTTGTTCAGATGCAGCTTTGCAAACCTAAGCTGTACTGGCATGATCTTTTTAGACAGAAGACACTTTTTTCTAACAGCACTTCCAAAAGAGCAATACTTTATTAGTCTTTTTCTAATTGTGCTTTATGAACTTTTTTTCCCCCTTTCATGAACTTTAACATTTAACATGCTGTCCAAGGCCTGTAGAGTCCGAGGTGTATCTCTTGGGTTTTTGGTAATGTCACTGAGCATGGCATGGTCTAACCTTTGGTGGGATATCCACTCCTGGGAAAATTGTGGCATTGTGTTAACATACCTTCAAACTGCACAAACACTAATGTGAACACTGAGGGGCTTTTGATTTTTTATTAGCGTTACTCTATTTTAAGTTGTAGTTTAAACCAAACCTGTGGTTTGATTTAAACCAGTGTTTCCTTAAATTGCGGAGCACAGATCTTCTGCTGGGCAGACAGAATGACTACTGGGGCCATCTGAGAAAACTTTGGAAAGCAACTGATCAAAATGAAGCATTAACCTCCAGAGGTGAAAAACAAAGCCAGAAATGTTAAAAAATGAAAATGCAACTGTGCTTTCATTGATGCACCTTGCTAACCATGCTCGATAACCTTAGCTGATAGCTTAGCATTTAACCCCCCAAACCTGGTTACGGGCCAAAATGCTAAAGTTGAGGCTTTGAAATGCATAGTCCAAAGACAACAGGTGACATGATGGTGTATACATCCATCTTTTATCTACAGTCTGTGCTGTGGGATGTACTCTAACGGAGGCTTAAATTTAATAAGGCCAGCTTGACGTCATATCTCTACATGTGAATTAGTTTCATTCTATTAATCTTTTTTTTAACCACCTCACAGGTTGTTTTCTCTTTCTTCCACTTGGTGGAGCTAAATAGCTTTACTGGCTTTGTCAGAGCCAGTGAGCTGGGACGTGTTTTTTACCTATTTTCTTTCTCTGTGTCTCCATATTGTGTTCCGTTGAGCTGATGAACTGTACTGTGCACACAAACGAGCAAATTAAACCTGCAGTTTAAGTCCAGGAGATGCGAGTAGTCCGCTGCATTCAAAAAATCCTGCACAGCCAAGAGAGAGTTGAGGATGACTTAATTACACTAATAATTATGATAAAAGGTTTATCATAATTATTATCATAAAAAAAGAAAATATTATCCTTTTAAGCTGATGCATGCACAGACTGAGTGTACAGCAAAATGGGCTCATGGACAATATTTTAATAAAGACTAATTAAAGGGTTACACGGTCGACTGTAAATCAAATGTATTTTGCAGAAAAGCAGATCTCTGATTGTCTGTTTTATGTGTTTTTCATTCATCACATTTTTAACATTCAAAACATAAACTCAGCAGGAGTTAGTCAGTGTTCTCAAAGGGTGGTTTCAGACAGTTTTTTTTCTACTTTTGAATCAATATTACAATATTAATGAGAATGGATATCGTTAATACAATAATCACGAGTGCTGTGAGCACACAAGCCCCACTGACCTATAGTTGACTTAGTAGACTAGACTTAGTATAGTAGACTTTTTCTTTTCTTTAAACACCATGCTTTAACTTTAATGTCTCAAATTATGTGGTTATAACATCCAGTGTATTATAAAGAATAACTAAAAAATCATGTTTCATATCTTCAAAGAAAATGATATTAACACACTAGAAATTTTCAATTTACTCCAAACCACATGATGGCAGTTTATCTTTGTGGTTTTCCACTGGGTGTCACAAACAGGAAATTCTGTGCCCTCTACTGGCTTATAGGAACTGAGTTCACCCATATTACTTTTTAAAATATAATTTTTATCATTTTGCCACAGTGATATGCAGTCATGTGGATCCTTTTGGTTTTATTTTAATAAGCAAAACATTTCCTTTGCTGCCAAGAGTTTTCTATTCAATGTTAATGTTGATGTTATGTTTGAATGCCTGACTACCTTTACACTGGGAAGTATATAGCACTTCTCAAATATTAAATATATTCTTATTGCCTCTGCCAAAAAGGTTATGTTGTTGGTAGCGCTTGGGTGCATCTTTTTTCTGTAAACATGATTGCTAGAAAAGTTTTGAATGCATTCTGATCAAGCTTTGTAGGGGTGTAAAATTTGTCAATGTAATGATTTATTGGTGGAAAATTGACAAATCCGTTTTATAAATTAGAAACTATGATTCTTACAAGTGTGGTGTTTATGGTCAACATATAGAGAGTACCATATCTGAAGACTTAAACCTCTTTTTGACTTCTGACATTACCTTAAAGCTCGACAGAGTGATCTTAAGGTCAAAGTGGTAATAATGCTATGTAGAGCTATTTACAACGATGTTTCTTACTACCATTGTCTGTATTTACAACATATAGGTATATAAGAAATGACATATGATGATATATTGGGATTTCTGATCTTATTTGACTTCTTCAAGGTCAAATAAGATGAAACTTTCATAAAATAACTAGCTTCAAAAGTTGATTCAGTTCATCTAGATGTAGCGTTTTCAGTGGGTGAAACGTTTCGTTACTCATCCAAATGACTATCCTTGTATTGGCAACATTTAAGATAAAATACTGGTATATGGGGTTTCTAAATATCACCTTAACATCTGCATCCAACTATCCTGTCACATATGACCTCACTTTCACATTTCACATTTTCATATTGACCCCAAAATGTGTTATAAACTGCAAACATCTTAAAGTACGATTAAAAAGAACAAAGATAACAAAATTAATATGCACAAAACACAAAACTATCCCCTTAAAAGTGCCTCGGTGAAGGTTTGCACTCTCTTTGTGCTTCTCGTTAAATTTTGTGCTCTTGATTTCAACTTTTACGATTTCAGTGGGCTCTCAACGGATGGACAAAAAGCTGCTTTTGGAGATCTAAACCTTTATTATGGGCTGCACAACAAAACAATTCTCATTCAAAACAAAAAAACAAACACCTTATCTAACATCGTAGTACAGGTGGGTGTTTTGTCTCAAATCCCTGATAAAATGTCTCCTCGGAATGATTTCTACATATTTACAAGCAAATAATTATTAGTTATTGCGTGACAGTAGAGGCCTGCACATGATTCGCTGCCTTCTCAGAGAGGATTGTCGAAGTGCATTATTTCCATCCTTTATTCTTCAGCTTTGTTCAGTAGCGTCAGTCTTTTCCTCTGTATGTGATGTTCGTAAAGGTTGATGTCGCTCCCTTGTAAAGAGGATTGTGCCCCTGTTAG
The DNA here is from genome assembly GCF_041146795.1 of Maylandia zebra. Lineage (NCBI taxonomy): Eukaryota > Metazoa > Chordata > Actinopteri > Cichliformes > Cichlidae > Maylandia > Maylandia zebra. The sequence goes on along the minus strand of NC_135174.1, from coordinate 17,885,874 downwards.
TCAAACACACACGAGGAGATACGAGTCAAGGGGCGGTTTATGGTAATGACACAATAGAAAAGTCCACATTTAAAACAGCTATTTCATGTCATCATTTAAGCAGACATGCTAACTTGAGTGTGTGGTTTTGTGTTACTTGTGAGCAACTTAAACCTACTGTGATTCCTTGTGGTTTAAGGCCTGTGGGATTTAGTTGTGTTCTTTAGGCCACAAACAGGCTTATTACCAGTAAAGGCTGATTAGCGCTGGCTAATTTAAACCCAGCCCTTCCGTTGGCTGCTTTTTTGTTCTGTTGGTAGTAACAGCATGTAACAGAAATAATAAAAAACATCTTCAGACAACGGGAGCAAGACACTGCGTGTGTGGGCTCTTTGTGTGTGTGTGTGTGAGTATGTGTGTATAGGAAGGTGCAGGCATGTTTGCATACTTGAGTGTGTGCAAAGACTGCATTGAATCCTCAGTGCTTTCTATGATAATATTAAACAAATGCTGCACTTGCAGTTTCCCAATTCACTACTTCAGAGTCCGTTCACTTACTGTTTCCCACTTGGCGCGAGCGCGTTCTTCCTCAAATTTGGCAAACTCCCGTCTGTCGTGGATGGTAACCAGCAGCTTCCAGATAAGCAGAGCGGCCAAGCCCAGGAACAAAATGGCTCCTGCCACTGACAGAAGCACTACCAAAATGTCTGGACCCTTGGGGCAGTCTAAACAGAAGGAGGAAGTGATAAAGGAATGAGCAGATAAGCCAGAGGTCAGGCCAGAGGAAATGATTTTATAACTGTGTTTCATCTCTGGTTCTTATTGATTTAATCTCGCTAATATCGCAACGTAGTCCCCTACTAACTGCAGTGAGTTTTCAGAGTCAGCGGTTATAACGCCTGTTATAAAGGCAGATGTACAGCTTTAAACTTAATAGCATGGTTCTTTTTAGCATGGCTGACAGTTTTCTAATTGCCATCAGGTTTTTAAGTGACGGAAGAGAACAAGGGAAGCGTAACAGTCCTGAACAGGATGTTAAAGACCAGAGAGAAGAGTGGAAGATGGCCCAAAGTGGAAAACGGTAACATCTTACAGCAAGGCCACAATCCTCTCCTCCCTCACTGCGGTCAGGCAAAACTCTCCAGTACTCTGATTTGCACAATGTCGCACAATGACGGGCATTACGCTCCTTCAAAGAGTCACGGACATGAACCACTTCAAAAGTGGAACAACTCATCACATTTGCTAGCCTTGTTCGCATGACTAATTTCTCTTCAATAATTCCCCCAAGTTTTACAGTCAAGTAGAGGGACTGCGAAAGTTTAAGTTGCTTGTAAGGTTTGGGAATTTGAGGAGCAAAAGTGTCTTTTATATCTCTCACAATCTCTTACAGTAGTTCACTAATGTTTTGGCTACAAGTTTTGAGGCTTAATTAGTCCCCAGAGTGCAATCTTGCTCCAAAAAAGGTCTGCAGAAGTTCCTACAGTATGAGTTATTTCACATGAGAAACTTCTAGATCTTTATTTTTCCACTGCGGTCTACTTGGTCAATTAAAGCGTATGTGACTCAATCAAAAAAGCTGATGAACTGAAAAATATTTGAGCCAAAATGTGATGACAGATATGAGGTAATCAAATATTATTCAACCACCCCCATATGGTCCTAAATTTAGAGTTCTCAGCATAAAGAAAATGACATTTTAAAGTTTTTTCTTAAGCTTCTCAAAAATGTGTAATGAATTAATACTAATCACACGTAGAAAGCATCAGCATTATGTGAATTTCTCCCTGAGGATGAATAAAGCATCCATACATCATTATTAACTTATTTTCTGGTCACCAGATGAGTCTCAGTGTGATATTTAGCTTGAACTTTTTATTTTTAATGCAATCTGATGCAAGCCTACTATGAAGTTTTGTCATTAAAAAAGTGTTATGGTGCTGCAGTGAATAAATATGTGGTACGCATGTATACACCGGACAACCAAATGATGAGGCGAAAGATGCCAACGTGTTAAACAGTAAGAATGCTCCTAGAGCTGTAATGCTCTATGGGTTCCTCATAATGTCGGTATATCTGTGTGGCGTGTGGTTACATGCACATATGCACGTGAAAAGCGGTGTTGGGCAACCAAAGCAACGAGGGCGAACTTTTACAGCCAACATCAAAGCTGCTCTCATCTTCCTCCTTCTATCATTAAAAATTAGCTCTACTTCCTGCTCTTCAGCCGACCCTTTAATGCTCATAGCCCATCAAAGTCTACATGGAAATCAGTCTTGGCTGACACTATTGATTAATGTGATTTACCAACTTTTTCTTATGTTGTCTCGATTTTTTTTTTTAAAGCTTAGACAGCTTTGAAGGGTGAGTGATACAGCTTCACATTTCCTTCGCTGTTCTTTTGGTTACTTATTTTCTTCCATATCCTCAAGAGGAGAGCACGAGAGGGCTTTCTCTCTGCGATATGTATAGTCAGCATGTTCCCAGAGGAGCTGGGCAGCTATTTACAGCCCTCTTTGACACGGCAGGGTGCCCCGTGTTCAAGGCAAATTGTGGTGTATTTCTCTGATACCCAGTTGTGCTTAAATTAAACACACACATTCATTAAAAGTAGACCCAAGTACAGATTTTCTCTGAGGGCAGAAAGCTATTTTACTGCCCCACACTTTTTCTATTTGGCCACTTAACAAGTGAGAGAGCAGGCATCGGGGAAGTGACAGCTTGTAGTTGGGTGAACACAAAGCACTAAAAAGTTTTGCCAGAAATTTAAAAAATGCAGATGATGGTGAAAGATTGTTATTGCAGGTTTATCCTCATCTATTCAGCATTTGTGTTGATTACATCTGGTAAAAAAAGCAACAGATTCATATTTATAACCCATAATATTAAATTACATTAAATTAGCAATTAAAAGTAGAGATGAATCTATTGACTGGCTAGGGAATGGAATCAGATTACTCCCTTTCATGCACGTACAACACGTACACAGTGGCGCAGGCAAATAGTTGCACGTGTACTCACAGTCATACACTAACATGAGTGAAGACGCAAGTTTGCCACAGTAAACCATGGGGGGGAGTCACTATGAAAACATTTTTAACAAAAAACCTAATCACATACTTAAAACAACCATACCCAGCTATAATGGACATTTTAAAGAAGCTAACACCGGCAAAGCACTTAATGTTTCTTACCTGGCTCTTTGACAACAAAGAGGATGGATTTGCCACTGGCATCTTCATAATACTGAAAACGCTCCACGCAATCGTTCTCATCTTTGTAGGTGCAATTCACCGCATTTGTGTCATGGAGCTCTGTGTGGAAAAATGTTGACGTTACATTACAAGTTAGACAAAATGACCCCTTTAATGGATTGTTCCACCTTGTGCATTTATGGAATTATTATTAACATTAACCAGCAGTGCCAAAATACAAATCATCTCACCTAATTCATCCACAAGAACAATCTCATCCTTGCAGATTCGAGAGCAGGTTTTGTCCTCAATCAGTTTGCCCCTCTTGAAGTGCTTACACTCCACACACTCCCTGTTAAAATGTAAAATATCAACAATCAGTTGATTTAAAGGAGCTAAATTGAATATCTCTGTATGTAAACTCACTTCTTCATGGTACAGGCGTCGGGGCAGGTGGGACACTTGTCACACGTGGCTCCGTAGGCACCTGGTTGCGTGCACTCGCAGGCTCCGCACACGCACTGACCCCTCCCACTGCACAGGAGGCCCAGGCTGGACATACAAGTGTCTGTACGTCTGGAGCAGTTACAGTTCTCACCCTGCCAGTCTGGTGCGCACTGGCAGAAGCCACAGTTACAGACACCGTGCCCTGAGAATAAACAAAAAACAAGAGGAGGACAATGTGACAAGAAATTTTATGTGAAAAAGAGGGCGCAGCACGAGTTGGGGAAGAAGGACGCTTTTGGCATCTGGGATGGTTGTAACGTCAATCATTTGGCATCACATAGTTTACACACTGTCTTACACAAACATATTTATTTTGTTGCAAGTTTTGACAAAAGCTTATACACATGCTCATTATTTTCATGACTTTATTATTAAAGAAATTAATGTTATGTACCATTTTATAATCTGCTGGGCGTAAGGTACCTTTACAAACTCTCAAATTTAAAATAAATGCAATTGGGTAGTCCTTTTTTAGGTGGTCAGCATGAGTTAGTAATGGCTGGCCACTGCTTATTAAATGGTTATGACTGAACTAACCACAAACCTGTGTCATACAATTCTTTTTGCCCTATTTACGGGCTCTTCTCTGTACCTTGAAAAAGATTTACCATGTTGCTTAGCCTTCAAACACTTCAAACCCAGCATCTACAGCCATGCTGAAGTCAAGCTAGCATTTCATGGCAATAATAATAGCCAGAAATCTAACCCAAATTAAATTTAAAGGTTTAATTCAATTCAGTTTTATTTATAAAGCACTAAATTCCAACAAAAGATGCCACAATAATCCAGCAAAAACCCAACAATTAGAAGACTTTTTAATTGTAGCTAGTTAAAAATAAGTATTATTTCTTGCAGACATTCAGTGGTCCTGTAAGTTCATGACTTTACACTGGAAACACTGGAAACCAGAAGCGGAATATTAAACTGCTAGAGGTTAAAAACCTATTTCACTGTTTGTCTGCGGTGACTGCATTGCTTTTATATTTGGCTGCGTGATGAAGCGCATATCTGAGCAAATTTGTACACATTGTCTTTTTGTTATTCCACGAAACTCTGTGTGAATGTGAGTGTACATGCCAGTAAGAGAGACGGGGCAAAAACATTGTGGCTTTCCACCACAAAAAACAATGCCCAGATAAACAATGACACAGGAAGCTGCTTGGCACAGTCTAACTGGATAAAGGATGATCCACGGATAAACTGTCATTATCACATGGCCACAAGACCTCTAGCTTTTAATTAGATCATTCTGTGGAGGAAAATACAATGGTCCACACACTGAATAAGATATTTCAAGACAACAGAAGACTATGTGTGTTCTGCACACACATAGTCTCTGAACATTTCCAGTACTCTCCCTCTTGGCCAAACATGAGTTTATTTTTAGCGTCATTACACCACACTAGCCAATGAGTAAGAATAAAGGTATTTTCATGTTACTCTATGGACTTTGGGGTGCACAGGAAAACATTTCCTTGTGAGACCGGCTGAGATGGATGTGGATAGTTTTTAGTGGCATATGAGCTCTACTTAAAAACTACCTAATACAAGCTGCTTAGCAAATAAATTCAACCTAAATAGCATCAGGAGGTACTAGTGCATAAGTGTAATAACACTATGTCTACATGATATGAAAAGTTGCATTTGTATCAAAATATCTGTCATATAATTAAAAACAAAACAAAAACAAACCAAGAAACAAAACTGAACTATAAAAACGAAACTGAACTGATTGAACTCATGCTGGAAACTAAATTAAACTAAACAGAATATATAAAAATGTAATGTAACATTGTGAAAGCTGTTCACCAGATGTGGAGTTCAGGGTCAATTAGCTTAGTTAGCTTAGCTTCCTTGTTAGCAAAAAGCAAAGAAATAAAGCTAGCCTGGTTATCCTTGCAGCTGTTGTTTTTAATTTTCTTTTGGCACAAATTAAAAATGGGAAAAATAAAACAGTAAGTTTTTAAGTAAGTTTGTGATCTCTGCACTTGGATAACATTTCCCCCTGCGTTCAGTGTTTATGCTAAGCTAGCTGCGAACAATAGTAAGAACGTTAAAAAAAACAAAGAAAACTTTATTCTTACTTTGTTGCTGTTACAAGACTGCAACAGACAGTCATAAAAAACACCTCACCGATCTTATCAAAGCATTCAAATGAAATAGTAAAGACATTAAATGCTGGTAATGTTGGGTTTAGTTTAAGGGAAAGTGGCAAAAACTGATTACATGTTGGATTTTTACTAATCGGGTCCTCATTAATGGGGTTTGGAATTAACAACACGCAAGCACTGCATTAATGACACGAGATTGATCATTTCATCAAACTTCTAAAGCAATAAACTTTTTTATTTTTTTACCATTACCTCTATTCTAACATGAGCCAAAATGTCTTGCCAGCAAACCCAATGATGCTTAGTCTCACGTGCATAATAGTTTTTCTTGAACATGTAGGCATTTTTTACATGACAGCATGTGATGTCATTCTGATACTTTCATGGTTTTGACACAGCAGCATGGTTTTTATTTAAAAGCACTAAAACATTGAAAGTAATAAAAAGTAAAGTGATAACCTCACCTCACTGTTTGAAAATCTCAACCACAACAAAGACACAAAATCTCTTGCGTAGAAGAAAATCACCATCAGTATGTTTTGTTGTGTGTTCATGAATCCCTTCAAATTCTTTAGTACAAAAGGTTTGGATGACACAAACATATAACCTGAGCTGACACTCACACGTAGTGCACATACACCAAACCAGATGTTTATTGTGAATGTAGCCCATATCCAGAGGGGAGAGTTTTTACTGTATATAATTCTTCCCAGATGAGGTGGGTGGCAAGTCAGTGTGGTGAAAGGGACAAACGACCTCAGCTATAAAAGTGCGCGCATTCTACAAAACTCTACCACAACCATACAGAAAAATCAAGATAGAAGTCAGTGGGTCATTTCGACCCACTACAGCTTTCGGGGGGGAACAGCTAAGGTTGGGCTATCTCTTGGCTGGGTATATCTCAGTTGTTTGCCAGCAACTTCACAGACCACTGTGGCCGGCCAAAAATAATAATAGAAAAAAAGTCCAGCACATACAATCTCTCCTGCACTACTTGCTGCCCTCACTAAACCCCAATGCACCATTTTGAAGTTAATCCTTGAACAGAGCTACTCCCATTTCTAGTCTTCCTTTAAAAAGCAAATACTGGTTAATAATTAAAGATATCTACAGCAGGAAATTGAATATTTATAGGGAATAACAGACTATATTAGACTGTCTTAATATTTTTTGTAAATGGACTGATTCTTATATAGCATTTTTCTACTCTCCCGGAGTACTCAAAGCGCTCTATACAACATTCACCAAATCACACCCGTTCTCACAATCACTTTCTCTTTACATAGTGCTTTCTAAATACATTCATACTCTGCTGGGTGCATCGAAGAGCAACTTGGGGTTAGTATCATGCCCAAGTATACTTGACATGCAGACTGGAGGAGCCAGGGAATGAACCACCAACCTTCCACTCAGTAGATGACCTGCTCTACCTCCTGAGCTACAGCCTGTTGACTAAACTGTTGACCATTAAGCACATCACTGATTAATACTCATTCATTTAAAATCCTAAAGCAAAGTAAATACACAAGAAGCCTGCATGTCTTTCTTACTGTAACTCATGAGGCCTTACCCGAGCAGAGTTCTCCCTTGTAGCGCAGGCAGTTGAAGTCATCACACTCACACAGCTTTCCCCACACTTTCCCAAAGTCACTGCTGTGGCACACGCACTGGCCACACACGCAGTCTCCGCGGCCGCTGCAGATAGCCGACTGAGGTCCTCCGGATCCTGCAGGTCCACTGCAGCGATCCTGCGCCATGGGGTTGTAATCGCCTTCGGCACATTCGCAATGTGGTCCTAAGCGACCTGGGTGGCACAGGCATATGCCACACTCAAAGGTGCCATTGCCGTTGCTACATTTGGGGCTATCAGGCTGGGCTTTGGCCTGGCACTTGCAGTCGCACTCAAAGGTGACAGTGATGGAGAGGGCATCCTTGAAGCCCACAGGTTTGATGATAAAGGTTTTCTTTTTTTTGGATGGGCAACCACGAGCACGAGCCTCCACACTGAAAGAGACCTGCCAAAGAGCACAGAAGCGTAAAGAAAAAAGGAGACACTTATACTAATTTTTACTTGTTTCTTTTTTTTTTTATGGCATCCAGACTCAGCATTATCTAATCGCTGTCAGAGAAAACAGCACAAAGCAGATGTAACACAAGGAATGCCTCCAAATGTATTTAGTCAAAGTAATTGTTCATTCAGTGTTGCATGCCAGATCTGGTAAATGTGGGGAGTTACTACATCTGGAGAGATGGCCATATATGGAAATAATAATACCAGCTGAGGTAAAGAGAAAGAAATGTGTAGAGGCCAGAAAATGTCACCTGGAGTGAAGAAAGACAAAGAAAAATAGCCATAGACGCTTAGATAAAGAAAAATGCAAAAACTAACAAAGAGAACTATTTAAAAAAGGATCTTAAGACAAAAAAACATGAAGAATAAAAAATAAAGTTAGAGACTGTCATTTGTTTTTCCATCTTTTACTCCTTGACACTATGAGAAAAAGGGAAAATCCAACTCAGATAGAAGAAATAAGGGAAATGGAAACATACCAAAAAAAAGGACCCATATGGAACTAATTTGTTATTTTTGTTTATAGGGAACAATGGTCTCTCGAGATGGGTTATATTCTGAGTACAAGCAGAATCTTTTAAATATGAATTGTTAAAATATTCCTTGAAAAAACTAAATGTGTTTAGGCGACTGTGTCCTTCTTTAAATAATTACAGTAACAAAAAAAAACTACACTGAAAGTAAGTTAATTAGTCTCATGAAGGATGTTTTCCTGAGTGTGGCCTGTACAGTATGTAAACAATCACGATCACTGTACATCCTTATCTGAAACAAATAAAGCAAGGAAACAACCATGTACAGTCAACTAGGTGCGACAGAGGTTATGGTTAACACCTGTAGATAAAGATCACAGTCAGATTACTGCCTTTCTCCCCTTTCTGTGGTAATTCAGAATCTACCTTATTAATCCTAAATCTTCTTTTATGTGGGTAAAGTTTTTGGGCCACCTTTCTTTGGTTACTCATGTTGTGACTACATTGTAGAAAAAGTGCAGTATTAATCTGAATATATAACTAGCTTTATATGTAATACTCCATTTAGTCAAAATATCACTGAACAAGCATTGGCCAGCCATTACTAACTCATGCTGACCACCTAAACAAGGTCTACCCAGTTGCATTTATTTGAACTATTTTATATAACTGTTGATAAAGATCATAAGTATTGTGAGTATTATGAGTAGATCATGAGTATTACTGTTTACAGTAATGGGAAAAAGTTCACCCTCTTTCAATTCTAAGATTTTACACATGAGAACACAATACAAAGTCCTTAGCAGGTCCTAAAATGATTTGAATATAAGTTCTGATGAACAGCAACACATGAAATATAACACTGTGTTATTAGTTATGTGGCAAAAACGAAACCAAAATGGAGAAGCAGTGTATGAAAAACCATGTACGCCCATGTGCGGGCTAACGCCCACTCACATCCTCGGCCTTCTGCCCTCAGGAAATCACATGATAGGGTGGGGCTAGGTTTCACAATGAGTTCACCTGAAACCTTGGCTGATTGTGTCCTACACCTGTTTTCACACCTTGGCTCGTGTCATTAGGTAGAGAATCATTAGGGGTCCCTATGGGGGACACGCCCATAGGGCTTAAATCTGGGACTCTCCACCATTTGACCCTAGAACTGAAGAAGCTTCTTAAGAGGTGAAACGTCTTCAAGCAACTTAAAGAAGTCCAGACGCTTTTCTTTCCAAGCTCCTTAGACTACGATGAGCTGGAGAACCATCACAGACATGTACACCCTTACTGTTTCCATAGCAACAGGGTATATAACAGCCAGGTCGAATTCATTTTCACTTTGGCAGATGGCCGCGCTGCCTGTACTGGAGGTTTCTTCCTGTTAAAAGGGAGTTTTTCCTTCCCACTGTTGCCAAAGCTCTCGCTCATATGGGGGTCATATGATTGTTGGGAGCTTTCTCTGATTTTTTTGTATTATCGTAGAGCCTTACAGTATAAGGTGTCTTGAGGCGACTGTTGTTGTAATTTGGCGACATATAAGTAAAACTGAATTAAATTAAATTTAATAAACTGATAATCAGTGGTTTGTGTAGTTTGTTGGTCTGGCGCATTCAGTTATGTGTGATTTCCAAACAATATATAATCCATTATTCTACAATGAGAAAGATGATTTATAAATAGCAAACATTCAAGCAGTTACCAGTCTCCCCAGGAATGGACTGTTGGAACGTCCAGTACTCAGAGAAACTGTAAAAAACACAACTCAGACTCTACAGGCCTCTTTTAGCATGTTAAATGTTAAAGTTTGTGACAGTAAAATTAGAAAAAGACTGACCAAGTATGACGTGTTTGGAACTTTTTCCAGGAAAAGGCCTCTTTCTCCAGGCCTCTCTAAACAGAACATGGCAGTATGGCTTAGAAATGCTGTGGGGGGGGACACCTTAACAAAGCGCTACATGAATGAAGGCTTGAAAATCTCAATTAAGGAGGTGGTCATGATGATACAAACTAATGAATCATGGGGCGTGCTTAGTTTTTTACACACAACTTCTGTTTTTGTTCATTAATCATGTGTTGCTGTTCATCTAATGAGATGAGATTTAGTGAGATTTAGAACATGGTAAAGACCAGAGCTGCCTTATAAGAGTCCAAAAGTAAAAATATGAAAATGGGAACTCCACTCCAACTCATACTGTGGTGATTTTGCTGTACTGACCACAGATAGACGTACAGCCACGTCTCTGTAATATGAAGCCAAACCTTGTAGTTGCAGTGCAAAGTCTAGAAGAACTAACCGTATCTCCTATTTTGAGCCCAGAGCAGGATTTGAAGCCAGGAATGACCTCTCCATTCAGGCAGGTGGCGTTGAAGGAAAGAGACAGTTCCTCTGGGACGCCTTGCAGCTCCAGTTCCACCTTGGAACGAATTTTCTGACGGCAACAGAAAAAAGCAGGAAACACAAACACGCACACATAGCAGGTGGTTTTCAAGACGGGTCATTTCCTCCGCTTAAATATGAGTCAAACAAGTAACTCATAGCAAATTATACACGACATCTTACTGACTTCTCTAATGACTTTATATTTGAGTGTATATTGCAGCGCAAACAGCTAGAATTACTTTTCAGCTCATTCACCTGCATAATAAACTCACATTCAACATAAATAATGAAACCCAGCCAACAGCCTCCTACATTTGGTCAGCTTCACACTTCAGCCACTGGGGAATTTCTCCCGAGACTCTGACTCTACACTGCGTATGACTCACATGCTGTGGGTGTGTGTCAACAAGCACATGTCATCCCCTCAAACACTGTCTCGCCAAGGATGTGTGAGCGTGTGTGTCTGCATGTGCGTGTGTGTTGCACTCACTTTGTACGCCTTTAATATGAGCTGAATAACATTTCCCGAGTCATTGGACAGCGTTCCCACTGTGGTGCCAGGAATCAGCTCACTGTAGTTCTACAACGCACGCAGACAGAGAGACTGTTCTAATCCTGCATCATCAGGGAGTCTTTTAATCATTTATCGATTGCTGCAAATGTCATCTGAATCTCATTAGTTGCAAACATAGAATGCACCCATCCAATACCCACCGAATAAAGATTGCTAATTATTTGATATTAAATCATTACTGTCAAGATGATATTTTACTACATTTTCATTAGTTAATTTGTTCCAATGGATTGCTGTTATATTATCCATCCATCTTGTTGTCCCATTCATGGTTGTGGTAGGCTTACCACAGGGTGCTATGTGACAGACTGCACAGGATAACACAAAGAGACAGACAACTATTCACATTTACATTCACACCTTTGGGCAATTTTAGAATCACCATTTAACCAAACTCCACCAACTGCACGTACAGTGGGGCAAAAAAGTATTTAGTCAGCCACCGATTGTGCAAGTTCCCCCACCTAAAATGATGACAGAGGTCAGTAATTTGCACCAGAGGTACACTTCAACTGTGAGAGACAGAATGTGAAAAAAAAATCCATGAATCCACATGGTAGGATTTGTAAAGAATTTATTCGTAAATCAGGGTGGAAAATAAGTATTTGGTCAATAACAAAAATACAACTCAATACTTTGTAACATAACCTTTGTTGGCAATAACAGAGGTCAAACGTTTACTATAGGTCTTTACCAGGTTTGCACACACAGTGGCTGGTATTTTGGCCCATTCCTCCATGCAGATCTTCTCGAGAGCAGTGATGTTTTGGGGCTGTCGCCGAGCAACATGGACTTTCAACTCCCGCCACAGATTTTCTATGGGGTTGAGGTCTGGAGACTGGCTAGGCCACTCCAGGACTTTCAAATGCTTCTTACGGAGCCACTCCTTTGTTGCCCGGGCGGTGTGTTTTGGATCATTGTCATGTTGGAAGACCCAGCCTCGTTTCATCTTCAAAGTTCTCACTGATGGAAGGAGGTTTTGGCTCAAAATCTCACGATACATGGCCCCATTCATTCTGTCCTTAACACGGATCAGTCATCCTGTCCCCTTGGCAGAAAAACAGCCCCATAGCATGATGTTTCCACCCCCATGCTTCACAGTAGGTATGGTGTTCTTGGGATGCAACTCAGTATTCTTCTTCCTCCAAACACGACGAGTTGAGTTTATACCAAAAAGTTCTACTTTGGTTTCATCTGACCACATGACATTCTCCCAATCCTCTGCTGTATCATCCATGTGCTCTCTGGCAAACTTCAGACGGGCCTGGACATGCACTGGCTTCAGCAGCGGAACACGTCTGGCACTGCGGGATTTGATTCCCTGCCGTTGTAGTGTGTTACTGATGGTGACCTTTGTTACTTTGGTCCCAGCTCTCTGCAGGTCATTCACCAGGTCCCCCCGTGTGGTTCTGGGATCTTTACTCACCGTTCTCATGATCATTTTGACCCCACGGGATGAGATCTTGCGTGGAGCCCCAGATCGAGGGAGATTATCAGTGGTCTTGTATGTCTTCCATTTTCTGATGATTGCTCCCACACTTGATTTTTTCACACCAAGCTGCTTGCCTATTGTAGATTCACTCTTCCCAGTCTGGTGCAGGTCTACAATACTTTTCCTGGTGTCCTTCGAAAGCTCTTTGGTCTTGGCCATGGCGGCGTTTGGAGTCTTACTGTTTGAGGCTGTGGACAGGTGTCTTTTATACAGATGATGAGTTCAAACAGGTGCCATTCATACAGGTAACGAGTGGGGGACAGAAAAGCTTCTTACAGAAGACGTTACAGGTCTGTGAGAGCCAGAGATTTTCCTTGTTTGAGGTGACCAAATACTTATTTTCCACCCTAATTTACGAATAAATTCTTTACAAATCCTACCATGTGAATTCATGGATTTTTTTTTCACATTCTGTCTCTCACAGTTGAAGTGTACCTCTGGTGCAAATTACTGACCTCTGTCATCATTTTAAGTGGGGGAACTTGCACAATCGGTGGCTGACTAAATACTTTTTTGCCCCACTGTAAATGGTAAGTGTCTAAGTGCTTTCTATCTAACATTTACACCCATTCAAACTCTGATGAACCCATCAGAAAGCAACTCAAGGTTCAGTATTTTGCCCAAGATACCAGAGTATCCAAAGAAAACCCACAGACTCCACACAGAAGGGCTCCAGGTGGACCTTCTTCCTGTGAGGCAACATTGCTAACCACCGTGCTACCATGCTACTGAAAATTATAAACAGTAATTTATACTGCAAGTAAAACTAATGCTAAAATATTTGTATGTTTTTTCAGTTGTTTTCTGAGTAAATGGCAGAGCAAGTACAAAAAGAAAAACCAATAGTGGGTATTTAGAGAAATTAAGCCACTGTTTCCGCTAGCTTCTGTGGTTTGGTTGATTTTTTCAGTTGCGAGTTATTAGTGCATGAAAGTCGCATGTACCCAGTTATCTTTTTGTGACTTTACAGTCACATTTTTCTTTCATTTATCAGTTTGACTCATTTTATGTAATTATTATATTTTCTTGTTTTATTTTTTATTTCTGTTCTTAGCCTCTATGACTGATTCCATGTTTTCACCTGTAATTTCCTGCTAATACTAACTTTACTGGGAAGTTCTGTGGGTCAGCTGCTGTTGTTTTTAAATGTGCTGTATTCATAAAAGCTACTTGACTCGACATGCAACAGTTTCCATCCAGTAGCCAAAACTATGTATAAAATACTGTTTGACACCAGTTGGATGTACTAGTGTTTCCAGTTTTGGAAAAACTGACTTTGTCTCCTTCGGTGTCTGAGTAGTGTGCAAACAGTGATTTCCAATGCAGCTTCCAAGAATGTTTCATTTTTTTAAAAAACAGTGAGGTTCAGTGGACTTCTCTGAAAACACTACTTCTTATTAAAAGAGGATATTTGTTTTCATTTTTAAAAAATGCTTAGTTTATGTTTGCATTTTTTGTTTTTTGAGCAATTATGTTGTAACAGAAGGGGATCGTGTCCACTGCAGAGCTCCTCACCTGGTAAAGGGCAACCACAGGGTTGGTGACTGCAAAGATGAGGTTGATGTTGTTCTCTGACATCTTCTCCGTGATCAGAGCAAGAGATGGATAATCCTGTGGTAACAAAAGGACAATGAAGTTAGCACATACCGCTTATGTGGTTTCCCTTCATTGCCGTCTGTGCACACAAATACTCGGCTTTAATATGCGCTAACCATGGTCGTAGACTTGCTGTACATATTATCAGAGTTCAGGTGGCATCGTCCATCGTTGGGCTGCACGATTCCAGCCAGACGACCATCCAGAGCCACGTGAGTCTTTGCGTCTGAGGTGAAGATCAGAAGGTGGGAAGCATCTGGACGCCAGCCGATCTGCTCCTGGTTCCCATCAAACCAGGTAACAGAAAAGGAGGAAAGTAAACAATAAAGAATTTTTCAGTTCTTTTCAAACAGCAAATCTCCTTCTGATTAACTTAATTTTACCACCCAGCCTTTAAATATTTCTGAGCTTAGATGTGCGTGACGGAGGAGTAAAAGAATGCCAAACCAAATCTCAAGTTATGTCTGTGAGAAGGGGAAACGTGTGTGCTCGTGCAGTCTGCCGCTCCACCTTGCACACAGCAGCCTGGATGATGGCATCAAAGCCTCCCTCCGGGGCATCTCGGTTTCTGGACACCATCTGCTTCTTCACCTCCTCCGTGAAGCGGCCTACTTCCTCCGTCAGAGACAAGACATGTTTGTAGCCAAACTGTGGCAGACAGGTGGTATTAATGCTGCCAAGTAAAGAGAAATTAAATGTTTACTTTGACAAACAGCATCAGGGTTCATCCAAAAGTGCTGTCAACTCCAATAACTGATGACATCTCCACCCATCACCACCCTCAAGAACAATGTTTATACACAATATAATATGTATGTAAGAAGCAAACATGTTCAGAAGTCATTCAATTAGAACAACTGCAATTTTGTTATGAAATTGAATGCAAAATCTTTACAAAATGCAGTTTACCTGCACATGTCTTCTTGGTTGGTTATGCCTTACAAACCGGCTAACTATATTTTCACATTTTTGACATCACTGGTATTTTAATGTTAAGTAATATATACATAAACAAGAGCGGTTAAGAGTGCAAGTCCCCCTGAAGGGCAAGGCCTATACCAAAACTTTGATGCTATATGCTGATGTCAGCATCGTTTTCTGTCAGTGTGAAGTCCTGTAATGTTGCATTGAAAAAAATGCTTTAAAAAGCTCAGATATAGAGAATGCTTATGTGCTACAATGACTAATAGTCTGGAGATGATCCAATGGAAACTAAAGCTTTTTCTTAATCTGAGTGACCCTAACCTTTGACCTATGAGCTACGACCTTGAACCATTACATACTAAAATGGTGTATTTATCTTTACCCATACAATAGGAGCAGAATTTGCTGGAATCTATAAGCTGCAAAAACTTGAGATTTTAAGCTATAGTCATGCAGTGTATGATTTTGCCAAACTTTATGGTATCATTGTGAAATTGTAGGGTGTCATAATTGAAACAATAAAATGTGTGTTGTACAGTTCTCTCCATGCCCGTTCTTATGATGTAATATTCAATGTGGGTTCTTGAAAATTTTTTAAGCTATCGCTAACCTTAGGTGCTAACAATGAAGGTCAAGGTCAAATCTTCGCCCCCAAGCGCTAGCATAGAGTTGTGAAGTTTGATGAAGAGCCATTAAAAACATGTGAGTAATACAATTTTTTTTAATTGATTTTGACATTTGTTGTGACCTTGGCAAGATTTTCAACAAAATTAAATCATCTTGAGCTTTTATTGATATCTACCATCACACAAAATTTGAAAATGATATCTTGAAAACTGTGGATGCTATAAGTTGTATATAAGTCTAGAGTTGTGAGCGGTAAAGTCTGGGCACTGTTGGTCTCATGCATGTCAGTTTTTGACCAACAACCAAATTACAGCGTCATCCGAAAGCCATCAAATAACCTGGCATGGGCAAAAGGAAAAACAAAAAAAAACAATAAACCTTTAAGAGATTTCTCCTTTGTTCATAATTCATATAAAAAACTCTCTTTACTGTGAACGTACCCTCCTCTCGCTCTCCCTTTCTGCTGCAGCCTACTATAAATTCTTCACTTTTCTTATCTTTTATCAAAACATTCCTACAGTCTGGGTCTCACTTTACATGAGCGGGAAAGCAAATGACCCTGGAACCATCAAATCAACGTCACAGGAGCCTCTGGCTGCACTTATGGCACTGGGATGCTCTTCCTCCCTGAGTAGATTACCTGTGGCTGATTCACAGGAGCTGACCAAGCACTTAGGAGCCACATTGAGCCTTTAACAAGTGCTGAGGCTCCGAGACTGCTCGCGTTATTGCTGAGCAACGCTGTGTTTAAATATGTCTTCACAAGACTGACATCATCTGCGTAATGCAGGTACTCAACACACGCAGACGTAAATACTGAAACCACTGAAATCAACACCGGTGGTGACATATGAAGCGTGAAAAAACATTATGGGGAAACAACACCAGATCTGGTTTAAACCCATGATTTTATCTTAGATTTACCTGTAGCAGGGGTTCTTTACAGCCTCTTTTGGTGAAATGTACATGTAAGGTGAGAGCGGCTTGTCCACAAAAGCTCCAAAGCCCATGCGCAGGTTGCTGGTGGTGCGGTTCATGGCCTCCGCCAGGCCTTTGCCGAGCGTCCTCAGGCGGGTGAGATCATCATTCATGGAGTAGGAGAGATCCATTAAGTAGTAGAGATCTACGGGGTAGTCCTCCACCTGCCGCACCTTCACTGTGAAACGTTTAGCATCATCTAGAAAATGAGATGAAGAAATAGTTAAACACTGCTTCCTGATTTTACTGTTCTTCTCGTTCCCTCAGAGAGAACAGTTTCACTCATTTCCTGTGAAACTGTGTAAAAAACCTTATATCCTTATATGTAGGTGCTCACCCGGCCTGAGGGTGATGTGTATTTTCTGAGGCTTTATCTGGGTGACAACTTGCGTCGCTCCCGCTGCCTTGTTGCTGAGGGGCCGGTCCTCGATCACCTGCAGTTTGCTGGTTGGAAACTCCAGGGCTGATGTGGTACAGCCCGCTGCCAGCAGATTACTTTTCAAATCACAGCGGGACAGGCCAGCAACTCCTTGGCCAAAGTCCTGAAAAAAGATGTAGGACATTTTAAAGAGAAAAGCAGACTCGTTGATCTGAATGTAGATTAATTTCCAGTTGTAATTAAATTCAAGAAAAGGGGAGCATATCTGACTGATTTAAAGAGTAAAGTGGAACGGGGAGGACCAGGAGTCTAAAACGGCCTAATCTTATGTTTCCTTTTAGTACTTCAATAAACTTTGCACCCGAAAGAAGTTCAACCAGTTCCTCTCTTGTAGAGGCTGAAGTCATCCTGAAAAAGTATGTTGACTCCCATACTTAATTTCACTATATTAAATCACTGCACTCATTGGTTTGAACCAGAAAATATGACTGTATCCTCGTACACTAACAAGATGTCAGTCACTGAGTTCTGAGTCCCTGGACTCACATAAGCATCCTACTCAGAGTCAGTGAAGCAGTTAAAACCCTTCATTTTCTGTCCTTCTAACTTTGAAAGAGACATGTTGTCTTGTTCACAAATCCAAACCCAAATATTTTAAAATGTGCATGGAGTCAAAGACTAGAAGTGGCTTCACCACAGAGACCACTGAGAGTGTTCTTCCAAACCAGATTATAGCTGGCTGATGAAGAGATCTGTACCACCGTGTACCAGTCTGGTTGGCAGAAAGCTCAGCTTGTAAATGAAGTGAAGTGGGGGGAAAAAAGGGACCCAACCTCTTTGGAGCACCACGCACAGCTGGGGTGCACATCCAGACACTCCTTGCATGTGCTGGCTCCTCTGGAGGTGCAGACATTTGAACCTGGAACCAGGAGAAGAAGCACTAGATTGATTTAACCGATACTGATTGGTTCCTTTCACTAAGAGGAACATTTGGGATCATCTGCTTTACGTGGGTGTGAATTCTCTTGTTTTTCTGAGAGATTTCAACTTTTTGGCTTCAGAACAGAATTTTAGGTCATTTCTCGTCAAGGAAGATGAAGCTCAGAGAAAACATTCTTAAACTAGCAATGCATTACCAAGTAAAACCAGTCTCAGACATGAACATGTGTTATGCAGTGATAAAAACAAAGCATTGACTGCAGCCACAAGGTGAATTGTGGTTTAAGATAAGTAAATTATCAGCTGCATGTGGCAAGCACTTTGTGTTCACTAAAGCTAGCACAAGCATCTGTGTTGTCTTGAATATAAGACTATATTTCACTGAAATAGGCTTCAACTACTGCACCAACATATGAAGAAAACAATTTTAAAGATCAACTCAAAAACTGTAAACTAAACATCTGCATTCCCAAATGCTAGGAAACAGTGACCAAGATGGTTTATGAAGATCTGTTCTGTTTTGCGAGCATGCTTGTGAGACTGCATGTATGTGCCCACTCTGTGTTATACGTTATGTTCAATCCAGTCGTTTGTGCCACTTAAAATACCTTAATAGAACTGTTATGTTATAGCTGTTGTATTTTCTGCTGCCCTCTTGGTCAGGTCTCTCTTGAAAAATGAGGCTTTTATCCGGATAAATAAAGAATTTGCCAAAAACTGATTGCAGCTTCTACCTTTCTGGCTCAAATAACTTGATATCATTCACAAAAGTTTGATGGATTACAGCAGTTTAAATGCCAGTAATCATTTCTGGCAAATACCGGCAATCACTTTTTGGCAGATGATCACTTTTTAAAGTCTTAGCAGAGTTCCTTAAAGGAAGGAAGAGACAGAAAACAGTTAAACTCACCACAAACTGCTGCTATTCCCGCAAAGAACAAAACCCAAACGCACAACATCCTCTGCGTCTGGAGAGCGCTCATCGTGCTGAGGGCTCTCTGAGAGGACACAGCTCGCCAGTCAGCTGAGGTGTGTGTTTGAGGAGAAACGAGCAAGAAAAAAATACAACCCTCTGTAATCTAGGCAACTCCAAATAGAGTCAAATGTCTCAGAGCCACCCCTCTACTCCCCATGCTGAGCTCTCATTATTATACTACTAAATATAGTGGGCGGGGAAAGCGCAGCATCCAAAATTGCGACTTTAGGAAGTTTTCTGTTGGCGAAGGGCAGGTTTCGTCATCTGATATGTCAGATTAATGGAGTACGTTTTTGAAACACTGTTAATAAAGTAAGTTTCGTAGGAAAAAACCCAATAAATTAAATATATCTAAAGCCTAAATGTTATTATTTAACGTAAAAAAATCGGTTTCTGCTTAAATGAAGGTTGTTTTTTTGTTTTTTTTAACACAGTGGGAAATATTAAACATATGTTTTTAATTAGGATTTACCGAGTAATACCCGTGAACGTCAGGTACACCGACTGCACGCTGCCCACTAGTGGACAATAGCTGTAAGGACTGAAAAAACCACAGTGCTCCTTTTTGGCAGGTCTGAACAATTGCGTGCAGGGTGCAGGACTGGAAGAAATGTCCACTGTTTCATAAGTGAGTAATACAAATGTTTCTTTGGCGACTTAAAGGCAACAAAATTAGAAGAATTTAGTTTGTTCTGGAAAAAAAATTCATTTAAAACTAATGAAGCAAACTGACTGATGGACACATAGCGAAATAATTTAGTTTCTGCTTCTCCCTTTAAAGTCCCTAAGAAGCACTAACTTTGAATGAACTGAAGAGTTCTCCCTCATGTATGCTCTTAAAGGCTTTTATGAGGAAAGACAGATCTTTATGCACATGACAGGTTTGCTGGTATTAATGCGTCAGCCGGCTCCTTCAACTAAGGTATTTTAAACTTAACTGGAGCTTATAATTCTTAGTCTGATGTTGAAATACTGTAATGGTACTCTGTGTAGTACCAGCTATGTCCAGCAGATGTCAGCCTTGCAATATGTATTTTTTTAGAGCCACTGAAAGCATCTGAATGAGTCAATGATGCATCTATGCGCTGTGTCAGACAAATGCAATTTTGCAGCTACAGTGTCAGATTTTGGCTTTTAGCAGTAAGAATGGTTATGAACACTGAACTGAATTTGTTGGGATGCAAAGATCTTTAGGAAAGGAAAAGTGGGACTGTTTGCAGGTTTTGTTAAAATCAGAAAACCCAAATAGTCCTATCTATTCCCAGTTGTTTATAAAATCACTCAAGGTAAAACTTCACGCTTGACTTCGATGACTTTATGGATGTTTTGACTTCTGGACTGAAAAACTGAGTTTTTGTTTTCGTGATGTTATAAAAAGTGGCGATGACAGATGTGTCTGGTTAGGTGAGGGGTGATTTTTGCTGGATTGTTTGACTCAAATGACAGTTACAGCTGAGCACACTTGGCCTGGCAGCGTGATGTGAATGAGACTGGCGAGCGGGATCAGAGCTTTGAGGCATAACATATGTAAACAGTGGAACTGCAGAAATACAATCACTGGCAGAGACAGTGAGGACTGGTCTCATTCACTTGAGCTTGTTTATTAGAAAGCCACTGCTGCCACATGCGAATGTAAAAGCCTTAAACAGAAAAGCACATTTTGCCTTCATCCACTTTTGTCCACCGTCACTCAGCCACATCTTTTTCTCTCCTGCTTTTCCCTCCATCCTTGTCGGGTTCTTCCTCTCTTTGTCTTTGTTACCTTTTTCCTTCCTTTTCCCGAGCCTCCTGTTGCTCAACTTTCCATGTGCTACTTCTTCTCTTGGCCCCACGTTTGCTTTCCCCTCTCAATTTTTTTAAGCTTCTGCAAGCAGTTGCACAACATTCTGCGAGGAAAAAGCTCCCTTTTTTCTCCAGCAGGCTTGATTGACAGCACCCCTTGCACGCTCTGCAGTAGTCGTAGTGTGTGTGTGTGTGTGTGTGTGTGTGTGTGTGTGTGTGTGTGTGTGTGTGTTTGTACGGGATGCATGCATCTCAGTATCGTCCTGTGCCTTTTAGAAGTTTAACTGCAGCATTTAGTCTTTTTGCAAGAGCCTGTGTTGGTATGTTTTTCTATGTGTTAGTGCTTTGGGGAAACAGAGCTACAAAAGCCAGTTTAAAGGTTGCAAAAGAGCTTTCACACTCATTCATCTGTGGACTTCAAGCGCATGTGCATGCACGTACACACACACACATACACTCACACGTGCATGCACGCACACGCAGGGGTTGTGTGTTGACTTAAGAGTTAATGAATGGATGATTGAGGGCTGCAGGGGTTGGGGAAAGCAGTGCCGTGGAAACAACCCCTCTTTCCCAGGAAGGGAGCACAGAACAAGAGTTAGAGACAAAGAAAGGGATGGAAAATGAGTGTCTCAGAGGCAGAATGAAATTCAGAGTGTGTGTGTCGAAAGCTCAGGGGGCTGTGGGGCAAACTACTTAAAGCAGAAGCATTTGAAGCCCCTAATAAAGCAAGTAGCATGTACTTGACAAGCACCCAAAGGGAAAGAGAGAGGGAGAGAAGCAGCTGTTGGAGGAGGAGAGTGAGACAAAGAAGGAGCAGGGGGCTGTCCTTACTTGCTCTTCACTGAGAGGACTGTATGTGGGAGGAGGCAGAGAGAGAGCTGGAGAAAAGAAGGGGCACAAGAAAGAAAAAGAGCAAGCAGGGAGCAAGCAGTATGTGTGGTGTGTGAAGGAGAATACATCTGAAATCCTGTGAGTGGTTTGCATAGTTGCAGGCAGCCTCTTCACCAGCCTCTCCTGCGCTGCACAACCTGGGCTAAGGGACCATGCAGCAACCCTGGACTCTTCCCTGGCTCTGTGCTCTCCTGCTGGGGCTGATGGGGTTCCTGGTGTCGGGCTCAGACTTCCAGCATCACAAATACGAGGACATGGTACGAGCTCTGTTTGCAGTGCAGAGCGAATGCCCCTACATCACGCGCATTTACAGCATCGGGCACAGTGTGGAGGGTCGCCACCTCTATGTCCTGGAGTTCAGCGATAACCCGGGCAACCACGAAGCATGTAAGTAACACCTGATCCGTTGTTTGACAGCCCAGTGACATGCTGTACAATGATTTCATGTTGCATTTTATCCCAAAGTGGATAATTGGCAGAAAACGTGATGGATGGAAGTAATTTAACAGCTTAATAATTTAATCCCAACTCCTCAAAAAAAGCTGATAAACATCTGCAAATGATATTAATCTATGATAGATTTCGAATGCACAACCTGTGCTACTGGCTCCTCATCTGTCTTGTACTTTTTGCCACACACAATGAGAAGAGCTGGCAGGAGACTGAGTCTGCAAGAGGCTTCGGTTTTGTCTCAAGCTTTCGATTTTGCCTTTATGAAGCCGAACCACTGTGTGACTTAACAGTGAGGAGGAAAAGGTGAAATTATCCCGAAGTGGGTGCTTTGAACATCACTGGCTGTAAACTGAGGAAAACTCAAAAGTGAAAACAAAAAAAAAGGAAAAGAAAGAAGAAAGTGAAAGAATCGAGTCAACATCTGTGATTCATTTTGATTTTTCTTTGCCATCCGACCACTGACAAAATGTAGCAGATGACAAACAGAATCACTTTGAGTCATCAAGGATTTAACCCTGAATACACTCCCACAAAAACCACTGAATCAGCTCTTCAGGTATTTAGTTTGCAGCTAGTGTATGATTATATCCAATGTTTGCATTGGAAATTGGCCAAAATGTCATATCAAGGAAATGCTGTGGAAGATTTTTCCATTCTTGCATTTAAAAAAAAAGCTTGACAACTGAAGGGAATGTTTTTTTGGCTTCAGCCAAGCCTGCTTTTTTTCTGCGTGTTTGCATACTCGGAAGCTTCCTTCAGTAGAATTGAAGGATGTAGGCCTGTTCTGTCGCAAGGTGACCGAGGGTGAAAAACAGGAACTGAACACTTCATGAAGGGGGAGTGACCTGAGGTGTAGTCTGGGTCAAGCCTCCTGCACTCTGTACGAAGTTCATGCGTTTCACATACTGCTGAATGAGTGTGTGTGGGTTTTCTTTCTTTCTTTTTAAACTACATGCTGGAGCCAGCGCTGTTTTGTGAACTCATGGCCAGTTGGAACTGTGCTAAAGAAAAAGAGGGGAGTTGCAATGCCCAGCATGCCATTTGGATGCCTGAAACAATTAGTGAAGGGCGCTGATAGATTTGAAAGTATCAATGACGAAAAAAAACACAAGCGCTTATTCTTTGATGTGATGGTTTTAGTGTCAAATTTAGCGCAAATTTGTATCTAGTGTTAAGTCATAAGTCTGACCTCTGGCAACCGTGCTTGGGGTTTTTTTGCTTCCCTCAGTAGTGATTAATAAAGGGATCCTCAGGGGGAAGAAACCCTGCACAGAGAGCAAGGCTGAGACATTGGTGGCAAATACACATAACTCATCCAGATAATTCAATCAGCACAATTTCCAGAGCTTATGTCTGTAAGAACATCCTTATCAAGAAATTTCTGCGACTGTGGCGTCCTGCATGTGTTTCCTCAGGCCATCTGTTTTAAATGTGGTACTTGACAGCTCTGTGTGGCTTTTTTCGTAACTTCATGCCCCCTCTGCTTCTCCACTCCCTCCCCAGTGGAGCCCGAGTTCAAGTACGTGGGCAACATGCATGGCAACGAGGTGCTTGGGCGTGAGCTTCTCATCAAGTTCTCCCAGTTCTTGTGCGAGGAGTACCGAAACAGAAACCAGCGAATCGTGAGGCTGATCCACGACACGCGCATCCACATCCTGCCTTCCATGAACCCCGATGGCTACGAGGTGGCTGCCAGACAGGTAATTTGAGCTTTAGGCTTAGACGTGCCAAAACAAAACTCCCTCTGGGACGTCTCTGGCTGTGTTTTTTCAAAGAAACCGTCCCCCGTGCAAAGAAGAAGAAAAAAAAATCTATATTTTCTTTTCCCTTGGTTTTGTTCTTGGCAGTGGAAATATTAGAAATGTTGAGGTCCCTGAGTGAAACTAAACACCTGCGAGCCACACAGCTCAATCCATCTGATCTTTTAGGATTTTTAAACAAATACGTGTGTGTGTGTGTGTGTGTGTGTGTGTGTGTGTGTGTGTGTGTGTGTTTGTGTAAGACGAGCGACTACGAGTCAAACAGTAGTTGATGATTTTTCTCCACCGTTTGCTTGCGTCTGTAATAATCCCATCTATCAGCTTCCCAAGAAAGCCCCTAACTTTGTGTCAGGGGTAATTATGGGCCGTGAAACAACTGATACACTGATACAGACTGCTGCAACACAAATACACACACAGTCTCTTGCTGGCTAATGATATGTCCTGAAGCGACCAGCTTCACATGACAGTCCCTCTCTTTGCCACTCAGACGACACATACATACTGCACTGTAATTAGTTGCGTCAGCAGATGTTTGGGTGCAGCAGCATCTGTTCAAAAACGGCAAGGCAGTTTCGTTTTAAAGCATCCTTGGCGACTCAATGTTGTGATCAAGCTTTTAGGGAAAAAAACAACAACAAGAAGAAATCTTATCAGAAAATGTAAGCTATAGACACCAACACACAGGTCAGTCAGCTCTTTTGCAAAGTCTTAGAAAGTCTCACACTGAAATACAGAAGAAAGTCAAACCAATCAAAAAAGAGCTTCTTAAATTGCCCCCTTGCTTTACTTGATATATAAAAACATATAGTGACATTTAAGATTAAAGGTCCAAGCTAAAGATGCAAACAAATAAGAAAATTCCAAGGCACTCATAAAATAAAACAAGTCTACAGTTAGTGATGCCCCTGTGACGCTGCATTTAAGCAAAACAGACCTTTTAACTAAACTGAAATGTTAGCATCCTAACATGCTTGCAATGACAGTGCTAACTAATTCGATGTTTAGTTGGAGTATTGTTTACCATGCTCACTGAGGGGGAAAAGCTGTTCCCTTTAAGCCAGCTTTCTTCTGATTGCCTGTCCCTTGCATCCAGAAGGCATAACAGCAGGTAGGAGGGGCTTCTGTGCCCACAGCAGGTGTATGACATCATTAAGATCCAGCAGTAGAAAAAAAAACTGCCTAAGAGTGAGAACTTGAGCTTTTTGCTTAAAGTGCTTTGACTTTGGGTACTTTTAATCGATTGTGACAGTCTATCTGTCCGGCTGTTAGCACACTCAGTACCATGGATTTGTTGCACGGTCTTAAAACTCCGTTTTGGGAAAAATACTTGACTGTTGTTGCTCTATAGATAGCCTCTGAGGACTGGGGAATAATAAATTCAGCTTTGTTTTACTGCTTCCGAGAAATTGGAGCTCATAACTTGACCTCCGGAAACCTTAACGTCACAAGCCAAAATATGATCATTTAATCATTCTGGTGGGAAAGAGCAAGATTACTCACCAGTTTTAAAAAAATGTTTTTTTTGTGATCTGTGCATCAACAGGGTCCGGAGTTCAACGGTTACCTAGTGGGTCGAGGGAACGCCAGAGAAATCGATCTAAACCGCGACTTTCCGGACCTGAACGCGCTCATGTACTACTACGAGAAAACCAAAGGACGAAACCACCACCTGCCCCTCCCGGACAACTGGGAGCATCAGGTCAGTTCTGCTGAATACAACTGAATACAACTGAAACCGTTTGAGGGTGTACGTGTGTGTTAAAGTGTCCATGTGTGTACGCAAGTATGTGTGGCTCGGAGCATATGTGGGTGAGAGAGAAGGAGGGAGCGAGGAGGAGGATGGATGAGGGCATTTATCATGCTCGTGTGAGCGTGTGAGCGAAGCTGAATAATGAGCAGCTGTAACATAGTTGGGTTATCTTGGCTTTAACTTTGTTGACATAAACAAATTCATGAGATCTGCACTGGATGAGATTCCAGTGCCAGCTGTGTCTCAGCTAAATAATAAAAAAGTCCATATATTTAAATGTGAGTAGACTCAGGAGACTCCTTGGTCGGTCCTCTGTATCATTTTGTGACTTTTTTCTGCGTGCCTGTATAGCCTAGACCTGTTTGCTTATCTTGCACATAGCAGGCTATGGCTCTTAGCATAGACACTGTGGTTGCCCTCATTTGTATTTGGAGTCTTTGAAATATGAAACAGGTGGGGTAACTGGCAACCTAGCTCCGCAAACTGGAACAAACTGGAACAAAAGCATTGGTAAGTCATATTAGTTTGCATATTTCTTTAGATGCTGGAGCTGAGAAAACACCCCAAGAAGAAGAAGCAACCCCCCGCCAACAGCCTTCTTCTTCTCTGGGTCATAACATGTGATTAACTATATGCACTGTTTATGAGGACTTTGAGCCTCAGCTAAACATTTTTTGGTTTTCATCACCATCATGAGAAGTTACAGTGAGCCACTCTGCAGCGTCAGAGTGTAACTGTTACCCTGAGGCACTGGCTGACTCCTCACTTTGCTGCTACTTTACCCAAAACTGTCTGCACATTGCTATGTCTGCACTATAAAAGTACAGATGCTCTCTACATAGAATAGACACTATATAAACCTGCCACACTTACACGGTGACTGAGACTAAGGAAGAAAAATGTGCCTCAGAGTTTCGGCGTAAGCAGCAGAGTTCAGATTGGCTGTGGGAGAGACCTGGCTTTATTCTGGGTGATTGAATGGCCTTTGTAGCGCAATGTGTACTTATTTCAGATCACTGAAGTGTAAAATGAACAGTGGAGAGTAACATGAGAGTGCGTGCTGTCAAACAGTCCACTAGCCTGCCAAAAAGTACATTTTAACTATTAAGGTCAGATCCTTGGGGGTGTCTCAACTGCAGCCTCCAGTAGGACTGTTGTTCATAGTTTCCTTGAAAAATAAAATTCCTCCCTCTTAAGGACAGTCAGTTTTTATTATAACTGCTAGATAGCTTCATGTTTTGAGAACTGAAATATGAACCTAAAGTTGATTATATCTTGAACCGTCCAAATTAAAATACCTTTAGCTAGATTTAGTGATAGACTCTAAAGAAAAGATGGATATAATCCTCGTAGAAGTGTCTTAAACATACATTTAAACCCTTCTTCTTATGGGGCGTCCCAAAAAGAATTCAACTTCACCGACTTACGTGCACGTGCGGAGGAGGGGCGGGGGTATTTCAGCTGTCACAGGGCAAGAGGTGGGTAGAAGCCTACGAGAAAATGACCCTCATTTGGTTTATGACCTCAGTGTTTTCCTTACGCATTTATGGTCTCACTTGCTTATGTCAAGTCTTATTAAATATAACATGTTCACTTTGTAAATTATTTATTAGGGGGGAAAAATGAAACAGGGTATGCTTTATGACAGGGTGTCAAACATAAGGCCCAGGGGCTAGAAATGCCCAGACAAAGACAAGGGTGTAAATTTGAGACTTCTAACTGTATTTTTGTAGTTTTAAATTGCAGCTTTTCCTATTAATAAAGCCCTTCACATGGACATTGATGCTAGCTACACTAATACAGTCACAATCAACTATAGACATTTCTGTTGGTCTACAGTAAAAAAAAACTAAACATTTTCTCTGAATTAGTCGTGATAGTCTGTTCTGTATTTACAGGACAGTCTGAGCAATGAGCTACCGAAACCTTTTCTGTAATTTTACACGTTTAATTCTTATAATTTAAAACCAGAGTCGTGCTGATGAATTTCTTTAATTTAATACAGTTGCATGTTTGTTACCATGTCAGAAAAACTGAGGTGAATTCTTCTTTGTCCTATATTAAGATATCTCATGGATTAAAGGTGTAGTTTACTTCTTTATACTGGCAGAAATGGAAGTTTCACTGGTCCAGTTAAACTCAAAGTGAGCTGTATATGGTCTGTGAAATGAAAAATTTGAATGAGTTTGATATCTCGGCTTTAATCCAGTTGCCAAGTGGATTGCAAGCATGCAATGTGCTTGATTTCAGTTTATGAGGAGTAAATATTATCCTTTAGGAAACAAAGAAAGTCATATCAGTGCTTTAAAATGAATGCGTGATTGATTTCTCTTCCCTCAAAATAACTCTTTTCAGTGTTTTAAGCAGTTTTGACAGGGCATGTCATTACAGAGAGGTGGTTTCAGTATAGTTTTCTTTTTCTTTCCCTGTCGCCACACCACTTTTGTTCCCAAGCAAAGGTGGAAAATTTTATTTTTTAACCTCTAACTGCAAAACCAGAGAGCCAGGGAGTCTGTACATATGACTGTCTCCTGATGCAGAAACACAAAAGGGTAACTGTGCTTGTCTTACAACTGCTTTATTTATGCTGGTCAGGAATACATTCTCACATAAAGCCTCAAGCCCTGCAGGCTCGAGAATGCAGCTTTTACTAATTTAGCTAAGTGATGAAACTTTCTTCACTGGAACAAGTGCAAGACTAAACTGAGATGTGCTAAAATAAGACTGAGAACTGGGCGGCAGCACATTTTCCAAGTTTCACTTTCATTTCTCTTAGAAATACCTTATTTACAGAGTCCCAGAAGAGCCCGACATAAAACAAGGCTCCTTTTGCAAAAGTATCCACTGACATTTGACTGGCCTCCAGAGGACATCCCTCACCCAGTGTGAAAACTAACTTCAGACTGTCAGTGATCCTATAAGTGATCCAGAATGTTTGATTTGCTTCTCTTTGCATTTAATATGGGGTAGTATCCTCTGTTGTTAGTAGAGCTCTGCGATATGGCCGTGTCTGTCCTTCGTGTGTAACCCTACACCGCGGTGACAGCCCTTATTTCAAAGGATGCACAAGTATATATAAAGATCTACCGATAATAAATTCCTGCCGGCGTTCAAAACGGGAGCCAGACCTCTTGGTTACAGCTGCTCTGTTCAAGGTCACTGGTTTCTGATCAGCTTGATTATTCTTGAACAGAGTCAGACTGTGTTTATTGTCCTACATACCATATTCAAGGAGAGGTATTACGCCTCGTCTCCAAACGTGATAAATGGCTCTGAGAGTGTGAGGAGAGTTAACGCTGACAGAGAAAATAAATGGCAGCCCCAAGTGGAA
The DNA here is from genome assembly GCF_041146795.1 of Maylandia zebra. Lineage (NCBI taxonomy): Eukaryota > Metazoa > Chordata > Actinopteri > Cichliformes > Cichlidae > Maylandia > Maylandia zebra. The sequence goes on along the minus strand of NC_135174.1, from coordinate 17,856,704 downwards.
TTTCAAGGTCTGCAGCAATGCAATGGAGATGCCATCTGGCTGAGGCTGATCCCGTTCATGCAGAATTTGATGAATTAATTAGCAAAAAGATCAAAAACCTTTAAATCAGTTTGCATATTATGAATTATATGTACACGTAACTGTTGTGTTTCCACTCCTTTGTTGCTAAGTCCAGCTTCAGTTTGTGAATTTTGTATATTCTCATTAAATTTATCATTAACTGAAATGGTTGGTATTCTTTAACCATGAAGCTAACCATGCCTGATGCATTTAGGAGGAGCTAGGTGAATCATTAAATGTGCTTGAGCAAAGTAGAAGATTCTTTAAACTCTAACCATTTTTGCAAAATGATTAAGTAAAAAAGAAAGGCAGAGAGAAAATATGTCCATAAGGCAAAGCCAGAGGAAACCGGGGTTTGTCCAGATAAGCAGCCAACCAGAGAAGCCAGCAGCTTTGGATGAAAAGAAAACCAGATGTCAACCCGCTGATGTTGTTTGGGAAATATCTCAGGTGACGTAAAGGACTGTATGGGATTCTGCATTATAACTTATTTGATGATTTAGAGACATTTTGACAGGTTCTCAAGTGGGATTAGATTGTTTCATTTGGGGAATTGGAATAAAGATGCATGCACGTGGTCCTGCAAGTACAGTAAATCTTAAATGTCCTGCTTCTCATCCTCCCCAGGTTCAACCAGAGACTTTGGCTGTGATTAAATGGATGCAAAACTACAACTTCATCCTGTCAGCGAATCTTCACGGAGGAGCCGTGGTGGCCAATTACCCCTTCGACAAGTCGAGAGATGGCCGCATTCGAGGGCGGACCACCTATTCGGCCACGCCTGATGACAAGATCTTCAGAAAGGTGCGTGACAGATTAAAATTTCCAGATGTGACACACATCTCATACCGTCACTGCCTGTTGTGTGGGTATGAAAACACGTGGATGAATGGGCCCGTGTCCTTTTGTGTGTGATGACAGTTGGCGAGGACCTACTCATACGCTCATGGCTGGATGCACAAGGGCTGGAACTGTGGCGACTACTTTGATGAGGGGATCACCAATGGGGCCAGCTGGTACTCGTTGTCCAAAGGTGAGCAAAACGTCTTCTCCTAAGCAGAAGGGAAGACAACAGAAATGCGTAGTAAAAGCACAAGAGACTCACTTGGAGCAGTCTCCAAATTATTACTGAGGCTGGCTTTCGTAATTGAATTAATCGTAATTGAAACTAAATTATTTACACGTTGTTTACATCTATTTTTGGCCAGTGAGTCTGCATCTGGATTTATATTATGCTGCTTTGGCACCACAAAAGTTAGTGCTGTAGCTCAACACCAACAACACTAACTGTTGTCCTGACCTCTTAGGTTTCCAGAGAAGTACTGGTTGCCAACATTCCAGTATGTACAAACTCATAATATAAACAGCTACTTAGAAAATAAACTATTACACCCCCCAGACATTTTGGAATTTGAAAGCCAAAGAAGATAATAGCTAAATTATCAGTTTCAATGAAAAATGAGCTGAAAAAATGCCCCGCCACACGAGCACACAGTCCTCTATCCTATGTACAAAACACATTGTTCCTTGCCTACATGCAAAATTTCCATGTGCTGTGGAACAAACGCTGTAATTCTCCTGCTAAAGAAAGACAAGACCATCTGAGTGATGGCTTCCTGCTGTCATTACCTTCAGCATGAATGAAATGCACTGACTGGCTCGCAAGGCATGCTTCTCCAGTGTCATCATGCACTGGGTCTGCGCTTGCCTTAAACCCCCTTACCTCTTGCACACTGCCAGCTAGCAGTAGAGCAGTGGACAGGGGGTGTAAAAGGCACCCATTCAATACGATCCGCACCATCAGCAGGCAGTGTGCAGCACTCTGAAAAAGTCTTGAGTCACCTCTAATTTCTTTATATTTTGCTTCCAGGAAGCCAGACCTTGAGCAGTAGTTCTCCAAGCTTTCTGAAGGTCTTTCAAAGTTCTTCTTTAGACTTTTTATTTTTAGTGGAGTCTGTGGACCTGAACATTTTCAGTTGACTCCGTTTTTTTTTTAATTTGATTTTTCTAGCAATTATTTATTTCATGGTCCAGGCTTTAAAGGGTTAAAGTCTACAAGGCAACCTTAGTGGTGACAATTCCTTTTTTTCTTTAAGTAAAGGATCCTTTAAATTTTAACTAAGGTGGAGAGGACCTCGCCTTTTAGTGAGGTTGAAACGAATCATACGGCTCAGCTGGCCTCCCCACCGCTCTTTTTTTTGTGTAAAATCCCATAAACTCTCTATAAATGGAACTGAAGCTTGAAGAGAGTTTTGAATTTTGTGAAATTTCTTGTTATAGCTGAAAATATGCATTAATTAAACCTCCTCCTCCATGCTGGCAGAGACCCTCTCAGGAGTCACACAGCCTTAGGCGCTCGCACGAAACTTAAACTCCTCACCCTCTCATGGTTCGCTTAAAGGCTGGAAAACTTGTGTGCTGCTTTTTAATGAAAGCTTCCAGTAATGCACTGTTACAGTAATGAATTCTTGGAAGTTAAAAAATACCAAGTTTATCCAACTCTCTGGGCATATATTCAGTTTCAGCTCGGTTAATCTGCAACTGCAACAATAACAATCCCCATTTCTTTGATGCGTAAGTCCTGATCCAGGCTGCTCTGGTTTCTCCTCAGCACTGTGAGTCTGATGAGCTTTTCACTTGAGTCATGCGAGCTTTTGAACTGACTGAAAACGCCCAGAGTCTCACTTAGAAGCAGCATGCTATGTTTATTTTACCAGGTCTTTATGCTCCAAGTGTTATGTCAGGGTCTGTGGGGTTACATATGAACCTTCCCTCCCTTCTGGCTCCTTGTACATTTGTTTTTGATGAAAAGTGGAGCCATATTGTAAAGCCAAAAACAAAAGGTTTTTTTTTTTAAAGCAACTTATACTCCTACAATTTTGAACAGCTTCCTCAAGAGGCAAAGCGTGGTGGAAAAAACACTTTGAATCTATAAATATAACTAATGTGTCCTGTTGCAAAGACCTAGAAATCTAAAGTGAAGAGCCACATTAATACATTTATTGTCCTCCTAAAATATTTATCTGTGTTTCAGGCATGCAGGACTTCAACTACTTGTACACCAACTGCTTCGAGATCACTCTGGAGCTGAGCTGCGATAAGTTTCCTCCGGCATCAGCACTGCCGAGAGAATGGCTGGGCAACCGGGAAGCGCTGGTTTCATACCTAGAACAGGTTTGTACATGACGAAATTTGGCAAATCAGAGTTATACTGAAAGAGTATTTAATTTATTGGAGCTCAATGCACCACACATACACACTATTACACATAAAAACCCAACTGCCAGGAGTCGTGAGTCTGCTACCCTGGTGTCTTGTGAATATTGGCAGTCGCCTCTGGGATAAAGTGACCAAAAAATTAGATGCGTGAAATTCTGTGTAATATGAGTAATCTGACTTTTAACCTTCTTCGAGGACGGAACAAGGCCGTGGTCTGAGGACAACAACATGTCCTTTATTCCACTGAGATTCAAAAAGCGATGCTTTGCCACTAATGTTTCTGTAAGGGTGGGCCCCCAGTTGCATACATTTTTTGCAAAGCACTAATTAAACAAACTAAACTGGGCCTGCAGATGCTGTTCTGGTCTTTCTTTAGCTGCTGAACACTGCTGAGCCTAAGGAGTGTTAATTAAGTCTGAGGTGTAGAAATGTAGCTTAGGATTCCTTCATATTCACTCGTATTTATTAGCACATACAGTATTTTCTTTAAAAAAAACATATTATTTAAAGTATATTCAAGTATAATCTTTCTCTTGTAAACATTAAGCAATAATTTTGAGCAAAATGCAACTGAAATGTATAAATAATTAATCATTTGGGAAAATATGTTTGGTATAAACTGAATGTATACTGAGAAAGTAAATTTAATTTGAACAGATTCCATTAAATCTAAAGTTTTGTAACAAATTGTACATGCAATCAAATCACTTTAAGTCAGTATTTCAGACTTTAGGTTTCAGGGTTTTGAGCGTATGTGCTAATAAACATGAGCAAGTGCTGAAAGCTTTGAAGAAACTTTCTGGATGAAGTCAAATGTCTTCAAAAAACTTAAAGAGGTCCAGTCACCTTCCTTTTTTAAGCTCTTAAGACTACAGACAGCTTTACACATCAAACAGATGATAGGAATCCAATTTCCAAACCTTAGATTTTATTAAATATACTTCAATATTTGAAGTATGTACACGTTTTGTCTTTTCTCAGGTGCATCATGGGATAAAAGGCATGGTGTATGATGAAAACAACAACCCCATCAGCAAAGCAGAGATCTCAGTAGCTGGCATCAATCATGACGTGACCGCAGGTAACAGGGACTTTTGGTGTATATGTGGTTGTTTTTTTTTTTTCTTGATAGGTGTGGAAGCTGGATTTATAGTGACTGATTGTCTAGTGTCCCAGCCAGTGAAATAGAAGACCAGTGTTTGATAACATCCGGTGTCAGTCTGTCATTTCAAAATGAGACAAGGACACATACTGCATGACTAATGGCAGGCACTAACAATAACTTCTGCATGAATCGAATGCCTCGAGCAGCCAGAAGTCGACTTTGAGTCTCAGTTCCATAAAAATATGATCCTTTGGAAATAAACCAGAATGAAACAAGACGCAATCTCGACAAGACTTTTAGCGATGAACTAAATTTTAGTATGATATCCAGATTTTAAAAGTGCATTCAATCCTCACACGCAAAAGGACAGTCGAGTGCATCTAATGGTGCGGTGTGGAAGTCAAGCACAGATATAACGGAGCAAGTCATCCTCTACTGGTCAGTGGTGGAAATGCAACGTGAGAGAAATTAAAGTCACCTATCAAGACACTCACCAGCCAGTTCAACAGGTGCATCTCGCTAGTACAGGGATAAGCCCCTTTTTTGCCTTTAGAACTACTTTAATTCTTCATGCCACATATTTAACAAAGTACTGCAAACATTCCTCAGAGGATCCATATTGGCATGATGGCATCGCGTAGTTCATAATCAGTTTCCAATTTGGCACCTACAACTTTCTTTATTTAGTGTGAATTATTTTTTTATGTTAAAAAACTACCGTCATTGTCGACATATTGGTGGCACTCCAGGAATATGTTTAATTAAGATACAGCGACTGTACGAGTCTCATAATTTTCCTTACATGTGCTCCTTCAGGAGTTGATGGCGACTACTTCAGACTTCTGTTGCCAGGCACTTACACTGTAACAGCCTCTGCACCCGGTTACCTCCCTTTCACCAGCACTGTCACAGTGGGACCAGCTGAGGCCATACAGGTTGGTTTCTGCTCGTATGGTTGGTCTGACCAAACTTGAGGTTATTGTGTGGTGTCTGTGTTTTTATGTCTACTAAATAAACTAACTCACACCTTTTATTCCATCTGGTCCCTGACAGCTTCATTTTTACTTGAAACCAGCACCAAAACAAAACCTGAAGGTGAAGCCGCACCACGGCAGGAGGAACCTCTCATCTCCTAAAGCTCCCTTGAAGCTTGGCCCAAGATGAGGCACGGACAATCATTTAGAGGGCACACAGTCATAAACAAATACACAGAAGAGCTCGTACAAAAAACATACACATGCATACGCATATGAATTATGTAAATGATACACAACCTTAACATACCTTTGTAGTCCTAGCGTCTATTTCCTTTTTGGGTTTTGTTTTTCTGTATCAAGAAACTGTTGAAAGGCTGGTGTATTTATCCAACAGTTTTAATTTGTATGAACACAGCTAGCCTGTATTTGTAAAGGATATTTTTTTGGTTTTGATTACAATAATTTGATGGTAAGTGAAAATGAAATTAAAGAAATGTTTTTACCATCTGTATTTAAGACTTCTTTATTATTGCTGGATTATTGCTCTGAAAAACAGGGAAATTAAAAAAAAAAAAAACGTGTACTCAGGTACACATTTAAAGCATATAATAGATATTAATACACTGATTTGCTGAAATGGACATTCATTTTTAAATATTTCGCATTTAATGATTTCAAAATATTTCACAGAATTGCCTTTTTCACATTATAAAATACTTAATTGGCCTTTAGACTTGATCTTAAAGGTTAATATTATTTACCTTTTTTGGTAATAACAATTCTTTTTAAAAAAAATCAATGTCAAGTGAGTCAAAATGTGAACTCAAAAGTAAGAAAAATGACAATAGAACACACAGTAAGATGAGGGTAGATTATGACACAGACAAATGAAAACACAGGGCTTAAATACACAGAAGGAGAGACAGACAGAATGGGAGACAGGAGGGAAACACAGCTGGGGCAAATCAAGGCTGACAAGTCAAAGGAAGCAAAACCAGACACGTTAACATGAGATACGGACTTTCAAAGTAAAACAGGAAACACAGACTGAACTTACAGACGGACTCACAAGCAGACACTGCAACAGAGGGAACAGAGACTGGGAGCATGGCAGACACAGAACAGAGGGAGTATGGAAACCCAAACTTAAGAACTACAAAATCATAAACCAAGAAGGACCGGGGAAAATACAAAACAGAAACCAAAACAAAAAAACAGAAACCAAAACCTTCACAGTAATAAACCAAGACGAGAACACAAATAAAGGTACAAAACTGAAAACACTGGGTCAACGACCCAGGTACCCTAACAATCAAAGGGAATTGTTGCTGCAGTTGCAGTCATCTGACTTTACATCTTGCAGCAAAATAAATAAATAAAAAATACATAAATCTGTATTAATCATTTATTTTTGTATGCAAGTGCCTATAAGGAGCTTTATAAGGAATTTCAGTAAAATATTTATTTTAGAAGTTGGGATTTTAATAATAATTAGCAACAGTAAAAACAAAAAAGGTAACATAGGTAGTACAAAAAGGGTAGTATAAAAATACATACAAAATGATACTAAATTTCTATTTATTCTTTATTTACCCTTTTAACTCCTGTTTTAATTTATATTCCCATTTTTATTACATTTTTACATTTACACATTTCTTCATTTATTTATCTATATTTGTAATTCTTCTCAACAGACTGTAAATTTTTCCTCAAACTAAAATATTTGTTTTCCTTTCTCACATAGTTATGTTTTATTATACATGCGAGTCTTGCTAAAGAACAGAGCTGATTAATCTATTTAAATGAATATTTATTTATATTTATTTTATTTATTCATTTGGGTTCTTTAGGACTATTTCTGTGTGTGATGGAAATAATATATGGACATAGGAAAATGTGCATTTCAGGGTGCATACAGTAGATGTCACTGATGCATAAGAAACAAAGCAGGACTTAGTCAAATAGTTACATATTCTTTCTGTTGAATTGAATTTCTCAACAAAAGGACGCCTTTGTTTTTTTACTCCAAAAGATATTCCCTCACACAGGATTTAGATGGGTCCAAACTGTCCCACAGATGTCACCGCACATAGCACATGTTCAAACTTCATTCAGGGAGCCATCGTTCCCATCATTTGTTCCCACCATTTGTTATCATTAAAAGACACCGATCCCCTCAGCACAGTAATGTTTCCTTACAGGGTAATGATGGTCCCTCAGAATAACTTAATAATAAGAATAACCTAAAATTATTCCTGCCTTTATGTGGACCGTGGCAAAAAGTTAAATCCCCTCACTTTAGAGTTAGTGGCTTAGATGTTTGGGTTTTATCTTCATACAGATTACAACACTGTTATAAGTACATTTGAGATGTCTGTGATGTAATGTTGTTACAATTTCCTTTTGTATGGCAGCAGGATGCTCTCAGACACTAGTTTTTGATAGTTGTAGAGCCATATCATAGTGCTGACTTGTTGTTATTTATTTGGTCCTATAATAACTCACTGAAGTTTGTCTATTTGAGACACATGAACAAACTGCTGATCAGTGTGGTGCTTCAAACAAATGATACACAACAAGCTAAAGTCACAAGACTGAGCCTCGACTTCCTGCAGATGGCAGCAAAGGATCCCGTTAGGTGGAAACATAAACATCACTGACATCATATTTCATGATAACATTTTGTAGGCAAAAAATTGTTGTGTAATTTTATGATATGTTTTGTTGACCAGAGAACAAACCTCTAAACGTGTTTTTCAAACTGGAGTCTCAAACCTGCTCTTTCAACAGGTTTCCCTCAGGCAGGTTGAAACTAAAGTGAAACTATGTATGATTTATGATTTATGGTTCGACAGCTTCTCTGGATCTATTATGCGGGCCTAAAATTCACCTTCAATTCTTTTTTGCTGTTAACAATTGACCTTTTCAGTGTGTGTGTGTGTGTGTGTGTGTGTGTGTGTGTGTATCTATCTGCTCCAGATATCTGCCTTTCTGTGTCATTTCCATAACAAGCACAACAGCCTCTCTCTGACAAACAGGAAAGAGGGAAAGCGTACTTCACCAGGCATTCTGTGAATTTATGACCCCGACTTTCCACAGAAACACATGAGGAAATCCATAAATAGTTAAATACAAAGTAAAAACAGTAGATTACTGTAATTCAGCAACAAATTTTGTAAGTGATAATGCACAGAGAATCGCACATATCCGTGTGTTTCTTTGTGTTTAACTTCTGATCTCTTCTGTTCTTTGTAGATTTAGTTGATGTGTTAAATTTCATCACCCAACTTCAATAAGAGTGTTGTTTTAATTGTTTTAATAAAAAACAGATATTTCCCCTTTTTATTTTCTGAAGAGAGAAAAATGAAATGGTGCTGGCATCACACGACTGCACAATAATCCTGAAGTCAAAAAATGACTATTGCCTGCTTGAGATTATCATGTGACGTTATCATGTGACATTAAAGCTTTTGTTATGGTAAAATTGAATCATAATAGTCATTAATTCATCCTTACTGCCATCAGTTCAGGGATCAGTCTGGTAACTACAATAACTTTTCTTTTGGCCAGTCAACCACCATAGCTCATGTTTCTCAGAGGCAACACAATCGGATGATTGTGTGACAGCCAGTGTATTCTCTTCACACAAACCATTGTAGTGACGCTTAACTGGCAGGAAAATATTGAAAGACAACAATAGACCCACATTTTGCCCTTGGATGAAAGTGGCTACTGTGAAAAGAAACAAAGCTGGTGATTCATAAGTGGTTAATGATCTGGAGTGTTCCCAGCTGTAGTATGCATTTGTGTGCGTGCACGTGGGGTTGCACTTGTGTAGACTGGTTAAATGTGGCGTCAATGAAGCCCACCAGCAGTCCAGGCATCTCCCACACTGATTTATCCACATTCAATGAGTCAGGATGATGGAGACAGTCAATCTATCAGCTAATCACATGGCAGCAACTCTGTGCATTTATGCATGTAGATAGCACAACCAGCTGAAAGGTGATTTAACAGAGTACTGACAGAGATTAAAAGACAGAAAGCTTTTCTCTCATATTGGCTTCCTGTTAAATTCAGAATTTAATTTAAAATCCTGTTCCTCACATACAAGGTCTTGAATAGTCAGATGCTATCTTATCTTAATGACATGATAGTACGGTATCACCCCATTAGAGCTCTTCACTTTCAGACTGCAGGCTTACTTGTGGTTCCGAGAGTGTTTAAAAGTACAATGGGAGGCAGAGCCTTCAGCTTTCAGGCCATCTTTTGTGGAATCAGCTTCTAGTTTGGATTCAGCAGACAGACACTCTTTAAGATTAGGCTTGCATATAGTTATGGTTGGATCAGGTGACCCTGTCCTTCCTTAGTTATGCTGCGATAGGTGTAGGCTGCTGCATTCCCATGATGCATTGAGTGTTTCTTCTTCAGTCACCTTTTTTACTCACTATGTCTGTATACACTTCTCTGCATTAAATTATTAGTTATTATTCATCTCTGGCTCTCTTCCACAGCATGCCTTTGTCCTATTTTCATCTGCTCACCCCCAACTGGTCGCAGCAGATGGCTGCCCCTCCCTGAGCCTGGTTCTGCTGGAGGTTTCTTCCTGTTAAAAGGGAGTTTTTTCTTCCCACTGTCACCAAAGCACTTGCTCCTGGGGGTCATAGGGGTTTTCTTTGTTTTTCTCCATTTTCTTTGTCTTATCATAGGGTCTTTACCTTACAATATAAAGTGCCTTGAGGCAACTGTTGTTGGGATTTGGCATTATATAAATAAAACTGGATTTTAAAAAGTTTAATTTAATTTAATGTCAGAGGACTATGGCCAGACTGCTTTGACCTGATAGAAAGGCAACAGTAACTCAAATTACAAGTCATTACAAAAGAAGGTTTGCAGAAGGCCAGATGGCCTACAGCAGCAGAAAACTATAGGCATCCACTCCTGTGGGCTAAGAACAGGACAATGAGGATAAGATGCAAATTTTCTCACCACAGTTGGTCTGACGTGATGATTCTTGAGGTAAACATCATGGAAGCATGGATCCATCCTGTCTTGTATCAACAGTTTAGGCTGCTGGTAGTGGTGTAATGGTGTTGGGGATATTTTTCTGGTATGCTTTGGATCCATTAGCACCAAATGAGCATTGTTTAAACAACACAGTCCACCTGAGTATTGTTGATGATGATGTCCATTCCTGTATGATCAAACTGGTTTCTTGAATAAGACAAGAAACAAAATATGGCAAGAAGAAAGTGAGTTCAGCGTACTCACCAGATCTCAGGCCAAAAGAGCACATTTGGGATGTGGTGTATGGGAGATTCACATCATGGATGTGCAGCCGACACACATACAGCAACCGTGTGATGCTATCACATCAATATGAACCAAAATCTCTGAAGAATTTTCCAAAACATTTTGTTGAATCTTTGCCATGAAAAATGAAAGCAATGCTGATCACAAAAGGGGTTCCAACACAGTGATAGTGCTTTTTAATAAACCAGCATAAACAAAAACTGTAAGCATTTCTGTTTATGCTGGTTTAAGTCCATTTCAATGTAGGCGACAGTGTGTCCGGTCCTGTATCTTTTCCTTTTCCGTGTCCTCTGCTCAAAGCTAAAGCATCCAACTGACTGTTTCCTCCCATTGTTCTGCATATACAAGATCACATATGAGGAAGCTGTTATTACTGCAGAGGCAGCAAAAACTGATTTCACACCACAACACCATGGCTGCGAAAAGATCTACCCAACATATAATTGCTCATGCGGCCACTATGATTTTCTGTCTCTAAAAAAAGATTTCAGCGTCCTAATGACTCCAAATGAAAGAGCTGCAGTTTGAGAAGACAGCCACATAAGAGGATACTAGTGACACCTTCCTGCTGGGTGTCAGAAAGCTGTATTAAACTAAATTCTTCTTCTTTACATTTACTTCTAGTCCCAAAACACTTACCACATTAAAGAAAAAAATCTCAACAGTCAGGATTAATTTCAGTCAAATGACTTGTGCGGTCACCAAATAAAGAAAGACGGAAACTCACAAGTTCCAAACTTGGGGATGATGTTACTTCCTAAAACTGCTGTGAACACTTTTTTTTTTTTGGTTTGGGTCAACGTCACAGTACAAACGAGTGCTGACCTGTGGTGAAATGAGACTGAAGAACCGAGAAAGCATTGGTATATATTTATTCCCTGCTTGTAAACGGGTTTGTTCTGTCTCTCAAAGGGCTTCTACAAGCAACATGTGACTGTATTATTAAAGCTGATTAAAATGACTAGGTTAAGCAGCAAATTCTAACGTTTGGATACATGGTTTACAAAAATATTAACTATGCTAGTCCAAGAAGACCCTGAAATTAAACAGAATTAAAGATTTTAAAATTTAGAGAGCCACTCTAGTGGATTACATTTGAAAAACTGTAATCAGCCAGTTGACTGATAACTGAAAAAACAGAACAAAACTGGATGCTCTCTGTTCTTGTCTAATAATAATGTGTCATATGTAAAAATGGCCCAGGTCGAAGTAATTTTCAGTGATCTAGAGACATATAGAGAGTAATAAAATACAATACTGGATGCAAATGATAAAAAGGCCCCAAATTTCGGATCATGAAGTTAGAATATTCAGGCTCCTCAAACATTGAGTTTCCTGCAATTTTTTTCTCCTATATGATGTCAAAGACAGCGAATAACCAGCTGCACCCATGTACTGTTTAAACCTTCTGTTTTGGAAGAGTAACCAATCACAAGAAACTTGGCCTAAAAGCACCATTTTAAGCCAAGCTTCTAAGGTTGCTTTATACAGTGGATTAACCTAGGGGCTGCTAAATTATAAATATTTGAAATATGAGTCATGCCAAGCTACTTTAGCTGATTTTAGGAGTAAAAATATCAAGATGTGTATGCGATAGCATAACGTAAGCTAATGGGCTTCTGCACTGAAACAGGCCCCAGTAGTTATCACGTATATACTAATCTATTCATTTTTGAATAAATAACAGTGCACACATACATACTCTTCTAACACTACTTTTGAAAAACTTCATATAAAGCTAGAGTAAAAGTAGCCAGGTTGCTCAAATCTTTTCAGTCAGGCATCAGCCGAGCCAGCCGCGGGTCTGTTCGGGAAAAGTGGGTGGCGTTGAAAGTGTGTAAGCATGGAGAGGAGAGGCGCAGAGCAGCTCGGCTCTTCTCGTGGCTAATGTGATGACAGCTGATTACATCGACACCCGCAGAGGACCACAGCCGGACCGCTTCTTGCGTGTCAACATGTTTTAATGCCTTTCGCAAACAAAACCACACAGCTCTTCTAGGAAATAATGACTCGGCGCACAGCTCCGAGGCTGTGGGACGCGTAGCTGTTAAAAAGTTGCGGTGTCGTGGAGAAGGGCAACTCCGCCAACACCGCACCACATCACCAGGCTCGAGAAGTTGGGTATCTAGTCTGAGTGGATCTAACGGCCTGGTCCCAAAAGGTAAGCAAAGCGCATTGAAAGTCAAACGTTGACTGCTACACGGTGCCAGTCGAAGTTTATAAGCACCGGGGTTCAGTTACATAGAAATACGCGGTTTTTTGTCTATAGCCACGACATCAGTTTTTTCTCTACTAGACCTGAGACTTTTACAATTTGTTCATTGAAGTGTGCGCTCTAATAGCGGCACTTTTGGGGTGTACCCCATACATGACAGTCCGCAGACACGTCCTACGGTGTGTTAATACGCAGCTATTACTCCAGCGGACTACTGACGTGAGCTGAATGAGTGATGGCAGTAAACACAGGTGCTGCAGACTAAATAATCCCCCCGCTGTCTGTCTGTCACCTGTGGTCGTCGCTGTCAGTTGTTATGCCATGTGAGCGAGATCAGCACACACACACACAGCCACACACACACACACAACCGTGTTTCCATCACCTCAGAGGATATAGCATTAGTGATTTACCCCCCAACTCTTGACTAGCGTTAAAGTGAAGGGGGATTTCTTCTTGATCTTTCAATGAAGTCATCACACACATTGTGATTTTGTAAACAGATGTCCTCAAAACGAGAACCGCAGGCGACATTGTGGTCTGACGTAAGTGCACGGGATCTTCAATGTTACATCACATACTTCCGAGATTAGCGATATTGGTCATTTATCGATATGTATATAATGGCAATAATGTAACTTTGCAGATATCTTTGTGGATAAAAGTTTGATAACTTAGAAATAATCAGATCTGAGCGCGAGACAAACAGTGCTGTATATGGTGGACCAGTCATGATACCAGTTTTCAAGTTAACAAAAAATATGATATTGTTATTTCACATAAATGAGGTGTTTTAGGGTTATATTTAAAAAGGAAACCGATCTGGTCATTGTTTATTACCATCCTAGTAATTTACCATGAACATGTAGCTTTCTCTGCCACTTTCTCTGCAGACAGAATAACAATAGTCCACTAAACAATAGCTTTTTCTGTAACAAAAGCTTTCCTTCACAGGAAAACACTTGATTCTCAGTACTGTTTTCAAGATGATAACAGGGTAAACTGAGAACAAAAAATTAAGGTCGTAAACAAAAAAACCCCCAGTAACATCATAGCACACTTTTTAGTTGTCTGATGTAATGAAAAAATAATATATAGTAACGTTAAGTGTAAAGTGTGAGAATGTTTTTTATCTGGTTTGAGGTAGTGCTGTGTTTCTTGTGACTTGGCACCATGTTTTTTGTTGACGTTACTCAAATAGAGTTGGTAAAGTAGGCTGCTGCTGTTTCTGTCTAGATGCTAAATTCTAGCTGGTAGATTTTTCTGGACTTCAAAAGAAACGTAACATATTTTCAACACAAACATTTTTTGTTTTTGGTAAATTAATGCTGTCTGTAGACGTTACTGATAGGTAGGAGTGTTGAGGTTTGATTGCTGCCTGTCTCCAACATTTACATTATTGTTTTATTATTATACATAGCTGCTAGTCAGTTTTGTATAATACTAACAGATGGCTAATGTGGCTATTGGGTAATTGCTAATGGTTAAACAGCTGGTGTTAACCTGTGCAACAGCCAAGTTACAGTAAAATACCCAAGTGTTTTTGAAACAGAGCTTTACTGACCTTTCGAAGTACCCCAGAAAGAGCTGTTTAGTGCTGTGAATTGTTCATGTGTTCAGCTGCTAGTGAGGGGAGGGGCTGTGTGCCTGCCTATCTGCACCCGTGATACTTGAGGATGGCACTGTTTGTATCAATATTGTTGCAAATGCGTAGCTAATCTGTTCATTTTTTTTACAAACCTTACCGAAATAAAGAGAACCCAATAGTGTGATGGTTAACACATTCACCTAATTCCTGGAGATTGCATCAGGTGGGGAAGCTGGTGTAAAAACACATGGCGCTTCTTCTATGGCGACCCCTTGTGAAGAAGAAAGTTGAAAGTAAAGAAAAACTAAGCAAGCGGCTCCTTAGCATTTTGTGTACAACTAAATAGTGAACAAGTAAAGAGTTGGATCTGGATGAGAAACTGAAGACACTGCGTGCTGATACGGACATGACCCGTTCTTTACAGGGTAGCTACAACCTACAGCATAATGTACGAATAGAGCCTCATGTTGAGTTAAATTGGTAATTGAGATCATGAACTCATTAGGAGAGTGTTTACTGAGATCATAAGGAGGTTCGTGACAGATTTGTATACAAACTGACTTCATTTTGCAACCAGAAGAGTCGCCTCAACTGGTCACTCCTGGCACTTTCACATTGACTTTAGGGTCGGAGGTTGTATCAACTTTTATACACTCTTTGGGCCCCATGGTGGGTTTGTCATTGGAGATCAGTTCTGTACATATACATCCCACTAACTGCTTAACAAACAGAATATTTACATTTATGAATAAGCAAAGAGTGTTTACAAGAGCGTAACTGTACTTTCAATTTTAATGTGTCTATTTCCTGATGTGCATGCTTTTACAGTGAGTTAATGGGTAGAGTGATAGATTAACTAGTTCCCTCTTGTGCACCATTTATTTCTGCATGTCTCTTGCAGGACAATGTATGTATTTACTTTGACCGTGCAGACTAACTTATCAACATGGATTCGCTCTGCTGGGTTGGTGATGTTTGAATCTTCGTTTATCGCCATCTTTGGTGTTTGTGGTTTTATTCTGCTCCATATCTGCATGAGCATAAGCAACAAAAATGGTTATGTTATTTCGGTTTTGCACCTTTGACATTTTTAACACAGTAGTAAAGTCATGTGCACATGTAGACTCACACCATCGACTGGCAGTCAGTCAGAGTATCTGTAGTCTTTGCTTCAGTTTCTGTATTATACCCTCATGGTTAGCAATCGCACTGCTTTCGCAGTGACACACATCTGTCAAACATTGTAATCCAACTGAAATCAAAAAGTTACTAGCTTTAATGAAATTTTAGGTATCTGTTTCTGTTATCTTGCCCTCTTTTTGTGTTTACCATCCAGTCACAATTTTGGATGCACAGAAACTTCCTGCACACTAAATTATTAATACTGGCAGCACGATCCTATATCAGCAAAGAAACCTGAGATGTTTGACTCAGTTTGCTTGTATTACACGCAGCACAAATGTTATACATTATTATGATTGTTACAAACAATAAAATGCACTCAACAGCTGCTGCACAGTATCCCGAAGGACAAGTAGCAAAAGTAAAAGTAACTTAAGAAAGCATGGGGAATTCCATTTTTTCTTCCGATTACAAAGTATTCCATCACTTCCAAGACAAGGTATTTCCCACACCTTAACAATGACAGCATCGCTCGCAGTCTTTGTTGGCAGCACAGTTTTGGTTTGGTTGGCTTAATGATGAGAACGGTTAGTTATTTTGGACTTGATGTACCGGTAAAAAAAAAAAAAGTGAAGTGTCCAAAGGAAGAACTTAAGCATGCATGTTTTGGAAGAGGGAACTAAGTAAATTAAGGCCTGCTCGTGTTCATACGAGCCAGTTATGTTGGCACAATAAGACACATTGTTGACAAAAAAGCTTAAATCTAACAGACAAGTTGGGACGGTCACCGAGGCGGAGAGACTGACAGAAGTTTTTCTTACTTGTAATGTGATAGACTAAACAAAAGAAACTCAAAACTTCACCAAGGCTGAGTGATTTGCTCAGTTTGATAGCTGGCAGACATTACAATTATAGACCTTTACTTTACTTCTGAGTAAAGCTACATCTTGTACTTTTTCTTTCTATGACTCATCGTTAGCTTTGTTGAGCTTTTACATCCTGTTTCATGCAACCATGTTCATTTTTCTCAAATATCTTCTTGTCATTGCACAGTGATTTAAAGATAGGTGTGGTTCACGCTTCAGTGTTTTTGGCAGAATTTGTGCCAAATTCCTACAAGGCTGGTATTTCAGTTTTGTGCCCAGATGATTCCAGGCCAGTCCCAGTAAAAGTTATCCCAAGATATAATTAACAAACATCAAGCCCCGTAAGGAAAACGCGTTAAAGAAGGCTAGAAATCGCCATCTTGGAAGTCTCTCGCAGTGTCCTCAGTTCACCCCGAATTGTGTAAAAGTTTGGAGAGAACATGTGAAAGGTTTCACCCTCCATGAATTTATAATTTTTCTGCTGGCACGTCATGGTTTGATCCCTGAGGAAAGACATGTTATGTAACAGCTCATATGCAAGCTATTAGGAGTCATCCATGTTTTAAGGGTGCGGCATATCCTCGGGTACCTCTGGGGTCCTCTCAGGAAAAACCCTCTGCCATCCAAACACATCTCTTGTATCTATGACAACGAGGCCTCGGCTCTCTGAGTGCAGTCGTCTGAGCTGTGCTGCTCAGTGTGGAAATGTTTATGCAAACGAACAGTTCCACCCTGTGTGTGTGTGTGTGTCATGCAAGCCATTGATATTCAACACGTGTAGGCTTTAGAAAGGAATGGAAGGACAACTATGTGAGTGGAGTGAGTCATGGGAGGAAAGAAAAAAGTAGTCAGGATGAAGTGGAGTCTGAAAAATAACTGCATTCCCTTGTGGAATGTTTGTGCGCTGGCCAAGCTGCAGAGATGCAGGAAAGCAAACTCAATGAAAATGTGGAGGCGGAGGTGGATCTGGCTCTATGGATGAGCCAAAAAAGAGTGTTTCCACCCAGGGTTTTTCCCTACATTCAGCAGCAACACTTGCAATGTTACTTGAACTTTCCTCATAGCTTTAACCTTACCAGCCCCATAATGGGCATTTGAAATCAAGTAAATAAGTGAAATACTAATTGTCATTGTGTCCAAAATAATTGACTGCAGAAGATTTTGGTATCTAGAGGATTTATAAACAAGACTGGGTTGGCTGCACTGCTGGAAAACATAGGTGTGGAAGATGACTGATATGAAAAGCACCATAGATGGGCTTGTCTTACCATGACCCAGTTAACTGTTAGGAAAGAAAGCAAGTAAGAGCTGCTTTGTATTGCAGTATGTTTTGCTAACCAGAGGATATTTTTGTGTAATACTGTAATTTTACAGTCCTCAGACAGATATGATATGTTTAAGATAAACAGCATAATGCACAGGTCTCCAGGAGTAAACTGCAGAAGATCTATAAAATAATGACATGGCTTCAGGAGGTGGAGAAGTGCCTGCATTTGTTTTAAAGGCCAGGGGGGACCTATGACATACTCACTTAATTCTATACCTCGAGAGACACCTTCCCTAATTATTTCAAGGTCTCAATGACTAGTTTCAATCTAATCACATTTGTTTTCTAAAAACAAGTTGGTGACACCATGATGGTTAATTCCAATAATTATAGTTTAAAGGCATTTTCAGTTTAAATCAGTTTGTTACATTTTCAGAAATAGCTTAGTGACTTTCTTCTTCCTGAACATTACGTCGGTATCGGAGATACCCTCCAAACATCTGTTAACGATTAATCACCAACCATGAGTGGCCGGTGTAGGTTACTGACAGTCGTTAGCAGTCGTTGCCACAGCTGCCTGTAGTTTGCATGGCAAACACTGACTTGTCAGCAAACACTCGTGAACTAGTAGCCGAGCAGTATTTAAACTTGAGAAAGTGCGACTCAAAGTGGAATCTTTGAATATTTGCCTTCAAAGTAAAAGTTGCACCTTTAGAAATGTGTTGGTGGTAACAGTGAGGCATAATGTTTGCTTTTTTTGGTGCTTTCCGTGCAAGCTAATGATCTAATGATCAAAGCAAGATTACAAGATGTTTCTGTGCACAGCATATACCTCCTTGCATCACGGAATATACATTTTTTGACGGTGGTTGCCAACCAGTATCTAGGCCTCTGTATTAGACTAGTGAAAATCTAGTTGGCTCTGTCATATTGTTACCATTATCATTCTGTTCTTGTATTTATGTGTCCAAAATACTTACGTTACATGATGCCTTGTATATTACTTCACCCTTTACACTTAACTTGAGTATGATTAGAAGTAAAAGGAAGAGTTTTTTTTCTACTGTAGAAATTGTTTGTACTGATATGCAAAGTTGGCATGTTAACATGCTGTCTAGTAGGTTTGGATGCTTTTGCCGTTTTTCTCTGTGTAGTCACTGGGGCCTGCTCACATGTCTGAGTAGAGCAACATGGGTCCGCCAAATATTTAAACAAGAATTTGGCATCTGCGGTCATTTGAATCAGCTCGCCAGATGTGTTCTCTACATGCAGCTGGCTGAGGCCATGGAAGTGCTGCCTCATCTGGATGAAATGCATTGTAAAGCAAGGCTGCGCTCCTATTTCTTCTGTGCCCTTTTTATTTGTTGTTTAGAGCAATGCGAGCTGCTTTTTATGCATGCATGTGCATAAGTTGACTGCTAGAAAAACAATCAGCAAACATTATATTTTTGTACTTTGACATTTTTTTTAAAATTTTTCAGACATTTTTATGACTGATATTTTATAAAGCAGACATGGAATATAACATAGATTAGACCATCAATCATTATAATATCGTAAACTAAATAATCCCATGTTTACGCTCTGCTTCCGGTCTTTGTTTGTTTAAAATAAAACTCCACTGATATCTCAATTGGTCATGTCATCACCCCACAGGAGGCCTGAGAGCCATTCACTCTATAA
This sequence comes from Maylandia zebra, assembly GCF_041146795.1. Taxonomy (NCBI): domain Eukaryota; kingdom Metazoa; phylum Chordata; class Actinopteri; order Cichliformes; family Cichlidae; genus Maylandia; species Maylandia zebra. Next base: position 17,837,289 of record NC_135174.1, on the reverse strand, counting down.
ACACATGGCCATAAAACCACATGACTTGTGTTGACAACTGTCAGGCCATCTCTTTCTCTCCCTCCATCCTATGTGCTGAAAGACCAGATGGCCAAAAGCGAGACAGCAGATGTCCCAGTATTTCTTTTTTTTAAATATCTAGAACAGTCCACCTGCTTTGATTATGCTGTTTCGGGGTGAATGTGTTTCGCTGGACTCAGCATTCTGGATGGAAGCACGCTGCACTGCTGCACAGCCAGAGTCCCCGGTAAACAAACTCAATGAAAAGACGCCCAGCCAACTCCAGAGGATTCTAACAGTGCGTTAGTGTGCGTTTGTGGGTTGCACAGGCACGTGCCAGCCTGCCACTTTAATATGTCTGAATAGGATGAATGGCACAGAGGTCACGCGTCAGTGCAAGCCCTGTCCTGGAAGGCACGTAGATAATGAGGCAGCGGCTTTATTGTTGGCATCAGAGTTCGTTCAAATAAAAGATACAGGCAGTCAGCAGATCCCACTTCCTCCACTGTGGTCTCACACTGAGTCACTGCTTCAGCTGGAGGATACCTGTGTGCAGGGAAAAACTCGAGATGCCACGCAGCAGTGGCAAAGACGGATGAACTGATGTAGTTGTAAGAACGCGCTGAACTCCTGTCGCGTCGTTAAAAAGCAGTTATGGAGCGTAACAGCTGCAGCTACACAGTTTTGTTCTCATTAGTGATTCCTTTTTTTTTTTTTTTTTTTAAATGACATCAGAAACAGCAGTATGCGACATTACGTGATGGCAGAGCTTCAGTTCATCCTTTGTCATTTTTTTTTTTTTTTTTTTTTTTTTTATAAATAGAACAGGGGGAATGAATGAGAGAAAGAGGGGGAGAGAAAGAAAGAAAACCAAAGGGGAGAAGAGACGGTGAGAGGGGGGGGGAAGAGAGAGAGAAAAAAAAAAAAGAACTCCTGGGTCACCTGTATGGAGAAAAAAAAAAAACAAACAAAAAAAACAAACAGAGGAGACAGCAAACAACAAAGAGCAACATAATAATAGAAAAAACAAAGCACCATCACAATAAACTAGCTAGTCATAGATATCAATATTTACTAAATAATAAATGATATTGTGCAGCACGCAAGATAGACAGCGCACAGTGTGCTTTGAGGCAGCAGCCAAGAAAGCTTTAGTCCGCGTCTGTGAATACCCATGTGTGCATACCTGTGTGGATCAGCATGCTTGCATTCCAAAGGTTTCTCCATGTAATGATCTGCTAGGGAGTGTGGGGGGGCCACAGCCCCGTCCTCCAGGGTGTGAAGCGGGTATGGAGGAGATCAAAACTCCAGACATCCAGAGGCCCCCAGAACACAAGAGACCATGGAAGACCAACAGAGGGGCAGCCGCGCCATTGTTCCAGTAAGAGCTGAGGAGAGTCCCAGATGAGGGCTCGCCCAGCAGCCGCGGAGCAGAAGTCAGGGGGAGTTGCAGTGACGCGCCCGTGAGCTCCGCCGGCCCCCAGCTGTGCCTGAGTGACCGAGCCCCAGGCCGAGAGGCCGGGGGCACCCCACCTCCAAAGGGGCCCGAGCGAGCCCCAGGCCCCGACAAGCGGCCGCCAAGGAGTGAGCCGGTGTGTACCCGGACGCCCACCCCCAGACACAAAGAACCACCAACACACCGACACCTGAGGGAGTCCGCCACCGGCAGGGGAAGTGGTGGTGGGTGGAGATAGGCCTCCAAACCTTGGAGGGCCTGAGGTGTCCCCAGAGAGGTGGCGTCTGATACCCAACCTGACATATAGACACAGACATACAGGCACCCACAGACACAAACATCCATTCCCACCCTCATGCTCTCATATGCACTCACTCCACACTCAACCAACGTGGAGACAGACATAAAGAGACGCTGTACACACAATCACACTCCCCAAGCGTACTCTACAAACCGGGTGTAGGTACCCTTGCCCCTGGAGGGGGGAATTGCACCCAGACCCAGGTGGTGTTACCCTTTTCCCTGCGGTGGGGAGAGGCAGACCACCCCGACTCCGCAGCAGCAGGGAGGCCCCACACCCCAGACCGCAGTCGGACGGCCAACTCCTCCTACTAGCCCTCCCGCTCCAGCAGGCCGCAGAGAATGGGAGTGGGAGAAGACTCCAAACCTCCCTCCACCCGCTCATTGTAGTGTTGATGCATATGTGTTCTAAGGTGTAATTAAAACCCAGGAGGGCATGGAGCTACCTGCCAAGGAGCAGCAGGTAAGCGCATAGTCCCTCCTGCTAGCCCTCAATGACTAAGTGTATTTAAAATTGAGAGGTGGGCAACGACGTCAGGGGTGAGGTATACACCCTGATGGTAATTTGGACTCCGTGATTGTGCCCACCCCCAAGATCCTATATGTATGTGTAATGAGAGTGTGAATAATGTGAATGTCTAAGTTGTGGGATAAAATTGAGGCAGAGGCAGCCAGAAGGGGACGGGGGGGGGTAGCCTCCTCTGCACCCTGGTGACATACCCCCACTCCAAGGCCCTGCATGTGTGGGTGGTTGTGGAGGAGCAGGAAGAGGGAGGCAGCTGGAGATGGGGAGGGAAGGAAGGGAGGGGCAGGTAACCCCTCCCTGGGGCCAGCTCCCCCGCTGACCCCAGTAGGCACTCCCACCCTCCGCGACCCGCCAGGGAAGGGGGGCCCAGGCCCATCAGACCGGGGCCCAGTGCAGTAGCGCCCTCCGGCTCCACAGAGCCCTGGACAGTCCACCCAACCCCACCACAGAGAAAACTGCACCCACCCCACCTTCCACACATCTTCCAGACTACATTGAAGAGCCCCCCAGGCGGCTCGACGCACCGGCGGCACCCTGCTCCAGGGCCGGGCCCCCATGCACCCACCCGCCCACAACCCCGGCAGCACACCAACCAGGACCCAAGCCCCCGAGGCCCGGCCCGGGCCCCAGCCCAGAGACGGAGCGCCCCCAGAACCTCACGCCCATCCCGGACCCACCCAGGGGCAGCCAGGTTGCCAGGTCAGTAACCCACGTCCGTCAGCACAGACCCTCCCCTAGCCCCGCTGCACGCAGCCGCGAGGAAACAGTCACCTGAGAGCCAACAGAGCCCCCAACCGGACGTGACCGCTACCCCGGTTGAGCCCCCCAAGGAAGATGCCTCCCGGGAACCCCCCGACGCCCTAAGCCTGTCCCTACCCCCTCACCAATCACAACAGTGAAGGCGGGACCAAACTATGACCCCCCACCCCCACTAGGTGATGGAGCTGATAAAAGGGGCCCAGAGCAATTGATCTAATGTGGTGGCAGAGGCTGTGTCAAGACTAATGTAATCTAATAGATAATTTCTATATTGGTTAGAATTAAGATTATTTTTATTTTTCCAGTTCATGAGGACTGTTTTCTTGGCAATGCATAGGGCAGTGAAGATCATATGGGCTATATTCTTTTCTGAAGTGACATTATCTAAGCTGCCCAGTAAACACACTAAGGGGGAGGTTGGAATGTTACATTTCAGACACTTTGATAAGTCTTCACATATCTCGCGCCAAAACTTTTGCACTGGTGGACAGAACCAAAGAGCGTGGATGTAATTGTCTGGTGTATTGCCTTGACAGTGTGAGCAGTTGTTGGAAGATGTAAAGCCCATCTTGAACATCCGATGACCTGTATAGTGCACTCTATGAAGTATTTTGTATTGTATTAATTGCAGACTGGGATTTTTAATTAATTTAAAAGTTTTTACGCAAATCTGAGACCAGAAGTTTTGGTCTAGGTTGACTGATAAATCTGCTTCCCACTTTGCAGTAGGAAGGGATATTGATTCATCTAATTTAGAAAGTGTTCTGTATATTTTAGATAATAATTTGGGGGATTTAAGAGTAAGAAAATGTGCCGCACTTAGTGGTGTTTGTAATTCAACTTGACTGAGGTTAAATTTCTTTTTTACTATGGATTTAATTTGTTGATATTCTAAAAACCTTGTCTTGTTGATCCCATATTGTGCAACTAGTCTGTCAAATGGAATAAATTCTGTTCCCTCTAATATATGTTCTAAGTATTTAATTCCTTTACAACTCCATTCTGGGAAATTAATCATATTATTGTTTTGTAATATGTCAGGGTTATTCCAGATAGGTGTACGTTTGCATGGGATTAATGAAGACTCCGTTATTTTTAGAAACTCCCACCATGCTGTTAGAGAAAAGCTGATGTTGATACTTTTAAAGCATTCATGTCTTTTGATGTTTGAGCTAATAAATGGTAGGTCTGAAATCTCTAGATCCTTGCATAGTGCCTGTTCAACATCTAGCCAGGGCTCAACTAAGAAGGTATGTTTTAACCATTCTGAGATGAACTGAAGCCTGTTGGCTAAGAAGTATTGGTGAAAATTAGGCAGATCTAATCCTCCTCTATCCTTGGTTCTTTGTAGCGTTTTTAAGCTAATACGCGGGGGTTTATCTTTCCAAAGGAATTTGGAAATATATGAATCCAGAGATCTGAACCAATCTTGTGATGGTTTGTTAGGGATCATCAAAAATAAGTAATTTATTTTTGGCAAGATCATCATTTTTATAGTGGCGACCCTTCCCATGAGTGATATGGGTAAAGATTTCCATCTAGTCAGATCGCCTTCTACTTTCTTTAGAAGTGGGATGTGGTTTAGTTTAGTTAAGTCTGAAAGCTTAGGAGAGACATTAATACCTAAATATTTAATATTTCCGGATTGCAGTGGGGCAGAGGAAGAATTATGGAAGGAGCAGTTAATGGGGAGAACTGTAGATTTTGGCCAGTTAATTGAATAATCTGAAACTCTTGAAAACCAGTTTATTAAAGTAATTACCTCAGAGAGGTTGGTTTGTGTGTTTTGCAGAAAAAGCAACACATCATCCGCATAGAGACTGATTTTATGTTCTATGTTCTTACATTTTATGCCCTTAATTGTTGTAGCCTGTCTAAATGCTGCTGCTAGAGGTTCGATAAAAATTGCAAAAAGTGAAGGGGAGAGTGGGCATCCCTGTCTGGTGCCCCTCAGGAGACAGAAGCTGGAGGATGTCTGGTCATTTGTTCTGATACGAGCCGTTGGGGAATTGTATAATATTCTTATCCAGTTTATGAAAGAGTTTCCAAAACCAAATTTGTGTAAAGTTGCGAATAAAAATTTCCAATTAACTCTGTCAAATGCTTTTTCTGCATCTAGAGATAATATTATGGTTTCGATGTTTTTATCGTATGAGTAGTCTATTAAATTAAGTAATCTACGAGTGTTTGTTGAGGAGTGCCGACCTTTTATGAAACCAGTTTGGTCAGGATGAATTAAGAGGGGGGTCATTTTCTCTAATCTCTTTGAGAGAGCTTTGCAGATTATTTTAAGGTCTACATTTAAAAGAGAAATTGGACGATAGCTTGAGGGAAATAAAGGGTCTTTGCCTGGTTTTAGCAGGAGACTAATGTTGGCAGAATTCATATTTGGTGGTAGTCTGCCCTTTTCCTCGATTTCCTGCAACATTCCGTGGAATACTGGTGCCAAAATTGTCCAGAATTCTTTGTAGAATTCTGCAGGGAAGCCGTCTGGACCTGGAGCCTTATTATTGGGCATACTTATCAGGGCTTCCTGGAGTTCACTTGGCGTCAGTGGCGAATCCAGTTCCATTGCTTGACTGTCTAGTAATTTTGGAAGAGTTACGTTGTCAAGAAACAGATCAATTTCATTTTTAGATGGGTTTATTTGTGGTGAGTATAAAGTTTCATAGAAATCCCTAAAAATGTTGTTTATTCTTCCAGGATCATATATTGTGTTCCCCGATAAATCTTTAGCAGCACATATAGTTATTTTTTCTTTATTTATTTTTAGCTGGTTAGCTAGAGATCGACCTGATTTGTTACTGTGTTCAAAATTCTGCAAGCGAAGTCTTTGTATAAGGAATTGTGTTTTTTTTATTAATAGTTTCATTTAATTCTAGTTTTGTTTTGCATATTTTGTTCAATGTTTCCTGATCTTGGTGGGACGCGTAGGCTTCTTCTAGTGATTTGATGTTTTTTTCTAATTCCTGAATATTTTTGTTTTCTTCTTTCTTTTTGTGTGATGAGAAAGAAATTATTTTACCTCTCATCACAGCTTTCCCTGCTTCCCATAGAACAGAAGCAGATATTCCGGGAGTGTCATTAAAGTCTAAATATGAAGTCCATTCCTTTTTAAAGTATTTAATAAAGTCTTCATCTTTAAGTAGTGATATATTAAATCTCCAGTTTTTACTTGGCGTAGTCTCATTAGTGATTCCTTTGCTGATTGGTTCCTGAACAATCAACTCACTGTTTGATCTCCAGAATGAAAAAACATGCAATCATTTTCAGTTATGGCTTTTCCGAACTCTAGACAACAGCAAATGCTGGTTTTTATTAGTGAGTGGATGCCACAGCTTTAATCCAAAAGACAGCATTAATCTTGTCTTGAGTTTTGAGGTTTAGCTCATTAAGAGCTTGTTGTTAGCTTGATGGTTGTAAATCGACCAACGCTCATTTTTTTCTCCCAGTAAGTCATAACCGGGAGGAAGCGCGCCTCTGGAACAGATAAAAACATGCGTCCTTCATCCTCTATTCTAAACGCCACATACCTCAGTGCGTTATTTACAAATCAAATTTTGTCTCCGACATGCTCAATATTACTTTTAGTTATATTACTGACATTTCTCTTAAAAAAATGAAACAAACGGAAAAAACCATAAAGAATTAAATTGTGTTAATCTATTTTTCTTAAACATATGCAGACAGACAGAGTTTACTAAAAGGTGAAGACGTTTCAGGGCCATGTCCCAGGTCAGACAGTAGGTTCATTGTGCGACGTGTCAGCTGTGAAGTGTGTGTATGTTTACACTGTGTGTGTGTGTGTGTGTGTGTCAGCTGTTGACTTAGCTGTCTGTCGTAATCCTGTTACTTTCTACAGGACGGTGCCAAGTGACACACGCTAGTCCCAATGAAGCTGTTTCATTCTCCCTGAAATAATCATTATGTACTGTTGTGTTTACTGTGAAGATGTATATAAACCTGATATTAAGCTTTAATGCAAGTCCAAGTGCTTATCAAGACCTCATAAATCATAATGGAAAGATCTTCAGTGAGGATCTTCCACTCTGTGAAATGGCCCTTGTACTTTACAAAGAGGCATTTTATTGCTTTGGGTTAACGCCTAACACGTTACAGTCAATATCATTAATGAACGCATAATAAAAAGAACACGTGTCGATGGCTTCTAGCTTTCTGTGGGTTTTGTTGTGGGTATTTTCTAAAGTTAAAATGTAATCTGTTACCATCCAGCACAGGTCTCCTGTCTTTTTGGTTGAAATGTATTTTCTCCGGACATGCCTTTCCCCCCCCCTGACGCGACTTTGTTTTTTCACTCTTGTTTTATTTTTCTTTCATTCAGATCCAGGAAAAATAATCCTCAGCTCTCTGTGTTGTGAGTCAGGATGAGTCACTGACATCTTGAAGTGCGTTATTCTTTTACAAAGTCGGGGGGAAGAAACGACCAGCATGTTGATTATTAGACATGTTAAATGTGTTGTTGTTTTGGTATTTGAAACTGAGGGAACATAATAAAGGAGTATCCTGGCATTCTTTCTGTGTTTTTCATTGTTGGGATGAGTGGTCTGCTGTTTTTGGTGAAAATATGACACTGGCCTGATGAGTAAAATGAGCAGTAATTAGCTGAGATGACACCAAACAGGCCGGCTGGGGAGTGTTTTTATAGTACAGCTGGGGCTTATTGTGACTGAGGCAGGGCGATATGACCAAAGATATTTATCACGATATACATTTGAAAACATTTGCGATAACGATATAACTGACGATATAATTGACACTAGACAAAATACTTTACAACTCCACAACTTTATTGGAGCAAAAACCCCCATCAATGTATTTTCACTTAAACAAGCAGCTGTTTTATGTGCTTTAAAGTTATACAGAAATGTAACAGTGCAAATGCAAATCCTTGCTGACAGTTTAACCAAAAGGCATTTCCAGTGGAAATTGGCCGACATATCCTCAGCATGACCATGTATAATATCCGCAAAACTTAAAAAGAGGTTATACACACACAATACGGTAAAATTATGTTGAAGCACAGTACGTATCACTCCGCGAGGCTCCTGCCTACGGTAGCCGTAATGCTCCGACAATCCATCAAGCGGTGTGGCTTCGTAGCTTAGCAAAGTCGTACTGAAACATTTGACAGATTTTCAAGGGCCGTGTTCCACATAAAATCGTTTCGAGGTCAGTAAACACAACCAGAATTCATACATAAGGCACACGGGATTATAAGGGGCACTCTTGATTTTCAGAAAAAGTGTGCCATATTTTCCAAAAAACACGGTAATAACGACGGCCCGCTAGCATGCTCTACCAAAAATACTGCTTTGTTGTGTATCTGACGGACGAAAGCCAAACCAGTCCCACACCACTGAAGTTGGAGCATTTTTACAAACCAATTCTGGTTCATCCGTTTCATTCAACGATCCGCTTTCGCCCTTCTCATTCTGCATCGCTGCCATGCTTTTTCTGCCATGTGTGTATGAAAACAAAGGCACTGCACACGCGTGTTTTACCCATATTATCGTTGCCCAACATTATAACAGTATTACCGTGAACGGTATGATATGGCCCAGCCCTAATTGAGAGCTTCAAGAAGTTTTGCCTTATATTATATATGGGAATATATGTTATGTTTTCCATATTTCTTAACTAATTATATCAAAAACACTAATACTGATATTAATATAATTGATTTTATTTGTGTAATAATGATGATTAGCACAGGTTGATAGCTCAGTGCTGTTAGTGCTTTATCAAAGCTTTGCTTTAGTTTCCACAGAAAGTATAAAAGATGGATGTAGCTACTGCCACGTCGCTTATTGGTGTCTGAAATCCTGTTTTGAACCCTCGAGATGAGCGTTTCTGTCATCACCATGTTGGCTACAATAATAACGGATGTGGCGAGAAAGGCAGGTCTGACTGAAACTGTACGCTCATTGGCTCCTTACTTGTGACGGACAAGTTTTTACCCAGTGAGTATCTGGTTTTGTAACTCAGGAAAAACCCGAGTTAAAAACATGGTGCGACCAAGATTTTAAAAATAGAAATAATTTTCTCATTTTCAATATTTTGTTCAATATAACCCAAAAATGTGTGAATGAGCCCATAAACTCAACAGGAAAGTGGTTACAGAGGTTGAGACGGTAACCTGTTTTCTCATAGACTTCAGTAGGACCAGAGATGGCAATCACAGCAATCGCCTTCTGCTGGACTTTTGTTTTTTTTAACCTAGAAGCCACCTCAATGTTTACTTTGTACAGCTCTTATGTGTTTTAAAATGCTAATCTCGCTTTAGAACGAAATTTCAGAAACCAGTGGATGATGTAGCAGTCATCAAGTCCACCTTTTATCCTGTTCGTGGTTGCTACCTGTGTGGACGCTCCAATGTTCTGGTATTTTAACAGAGCAGAAAGTAAAGTGGAGGGATGGAGAATAGTTCCCGCATGCAAGAAGCATTTAATCCATGGTTATATTACAAGCAGCAAAGTTACTTTTTTACAGCGAGCAGAGTCGTTCGCAATGTTTCAGGTTTCAGTTCACTTTTCTACAGAGAGCGGTCTATAATGAAAACTTCAGAAAGTACAAAAGCCTCTGTGTTTGCTCTGTCTGTATTTAGCAGCATCTTTATTTACGAGTGCATACACACAGAGCTCTGCAACATCACTTTCATTTACCCCCTTTTAGTTGCCCATAGCTGACTATGAGTAAGATTCCTTTCTTTGACTTTAACAAATGCTTTAAGACTTAAAACAACTCACACATTTATTCACGTGACACATCAACAGTAAGTTCATTCACCAAAACTCGCCCAGGATCTGATTGCAGATTATGTTTTAAGGTTTTATTCTACACATCCAACAGGTTGGGTGTAATAGGCAGATATATGTAGGTTTATACAGTGGACCTGTGTGTAATAACTACAACTGTGTTGAAGTTATTCAGCTGAGTACTGTTATTGTGAGTTGTTTACTTGTAACCTCATCAGATGTAGTAATTTGTGACCTGCTTTTGCACTGATCTTTGTGAACTGCACTGATGATGATGGCTGAAATGAACTGGCTGCATTTGATTAAAAAACGTGTGCATTGTCAGAATGCCTACAGAATTTTCCACTGCTTTCTGCCACACAGTAATTTTGTTTCCTTAGTAAATCTGTTGCTTATTTATAGGTGTTTAAAGGAATAAGACAAATTGAAAGTTGGGCCTAATTAAGGTGTTAGAGGCATGTTATGCAATCAACAAAGTTTTCCACTTCTGGAATAGTTTGATTTTATCAGTTTATTTATTATTATTTTATTATGCGTGTCTGAAACAGAACTCTCTTGTAAATAAGACATTGAATCTCAGTGGGACTATCTGTATAAAAAAAGGTTAAATGTAGTAGTTGTCGTGGTATTTCACTCTTTCTACTCTAAAGTTTGCAATATTGCATGTCTGGGGACTGTTGTGTTGATATTGATTGACACTAGGGCTGCCACGATTAGTCGACTAGTCACGATTATGTCGACTATTAAAATCGTCGACGACTAATTTAATAGTCGACGCATCGTTTGAAGCTTTGTAAGATCACAAAGGACGCAGGAATGAGTAGTAGGATTTAAGAGTGTAATAACGGACTGAAACAGAAGATGGCAGCACTGCATGTCCAAGGATGCCAGCTGCCGTTAAACCCCGAAGAAGAAGAAGCTGTGTCCCAGAATTCATAGCGCAGCTGTCAACAATGGCGGCAGCTAGTTAGTTTTAACTTTACTCTTATTATTCTTTCTGGGTCACAAAATAAACGTTTAACATATTTTCAGGCGAGAATGTAGCTGTGTAAACCTCAAATATCTGCTCAGTTTATCAAGACACCACATATTTTCAAAAGCGCTCCGACGTTTTCGGAGACGTCTGTTACCCACTAGCTCGTTAGCTAGGCGGGGGCAAGGCTAACTAGAGCCGTGAGAACACCGGACTCCCGGCAAATCGTTTTCAAACCCACCGCCGTCTTTCGCTAGTCAGGTTAAACATATATATAAGTCACTTAGATAACTTAAATGTTATTGTTTGGCTTTTTTCAGTATTTTATTTGTTCCTGAGTAAATCGGTTTGGCTGAGATTAAAGGTATAGTTTTTGCACAGCTAAAACTGTCAAGCAGACAGCTGATTATCAGAAGTGTGAGATGCTGGAGAATATACTCCGGTGTCCTGTTATATTTTAGAAAGCAAGGAGTTTATTAAACTTCACCGAAACAATCTGCAAATTTCATTAAAAATTAATAAACTACCATCTTGTCTTTATTTTTAGTTAGCACAAACACTTCAAGCTGTAAGCTAATGATAGTTATATAAGACCAGATGCTGCTGGTGCAATAAGCTGTAGTCCAATGGATGATGATCTGATTAGTCGACTAATCGCAAAAATAATCGGTGACTAGTCGACTATCAAAATAATCGTTTGTGGCAGCCCTAATTGACACACACACATAGATAGATAGAGGGATAGATTTATTTTCTTGCTTCTAATATCTGAAGTTAATAAGATATTTGATTTTGGCTTAAACCTTTTTTTCCTAGGAACTGGAGCCCTGAACCTTTTTAACTATAACCTGACAGATTTGCATATGACAACACAAATAGCCGCTGCACTTGGATCACACATTAGCCAGTGTTAAACTGCCAACTTGCTTGTAAACTCTGTGCAATGCTGCTTTGCATCAGTATGAAAATACTGATCAGTGCGTTGCATCATGCATGCACCGTCAGCTCCCTCGCCTAAAGCAACACAGGGTATTTTTTGGAATGTGAAGACTTGTGAAGTGACACAAAGAGGACGGCTGTGAAGAAATGTGTCGACCTCCCAGAACTGTACAAAATTTCTTTCTTGTGTGCTTCATGCAACCTTTTTATCTGTAACAGAGCCAATAAACAAGATTGTAGTCATGCTCAAGCATCGTTATAATATTCATTAATGTAGTAAATATTCACAGTGCTACTTGCGTGAAATATTTAGTACTGCGTTTAGCGACGGCACAACCATTTATATTTCTTATCAACAGCATTTCAGGAGTGGAATTTCTGTGTGATATACATAAAAGCTTATTTTTATGTGAACTGCTTCAAATTTCATTCAGACTGTGGTCAGTTGCTATATGCTTCTGCTGTACTGCTGGAAAACCTCTACCTGAAGGCAGCTTTTTTCATCTGCCAGGGCACGGTGGAAAAAGCGGCAGGGGCCGCTGACACACTGACGTACCCATAAATAAAACTAAGAAGCTTGTCTGGCTGGACGTGGATCTGAGGATTAACTTCAAAAAAGATCCAAGATCCCACTTACCCGTGGCAGGAAAGAGGTTTGGCTTTCTGGGTGTTGGTTGTTAGCTTTGCTGCGATGATGGACAAGACCAGGCTGGTTGAAGATTAAGAGACCGAGGAGTAAATATCACCTTTTTTCCTCCCAGTTGGAGATGCAATTTGAGCAGCATAATGTGACTTTGAATATCATTAACATAAACAAATACGACTTTTGCTGGTAAGATCGCCCATGTGTTTCACATTGGGTGATTTTTAAAAAAAAAGAAATTACGGGAAATTTGCTCAATGTTTACAAAACACTTGTTTTATATTTCATGATTCATGATTTATCGTTAAGCAAACCAGGAGCAAACTGCTCACGAGTGCAAACACTTAAACTCTCACACCGTGAACGCATGCCAAACCATCAACCCATTTTATCTTGAGTTTTAATAGCAGACTGCTTTGTTTCAACTTCTGGTTTGGAGGTTTCAGCACAATCAGAATGGATTGGACACTTTGTACACCACAACTGTACGTAACAAACCAGCCGGAAGTGGCTGAGCTTTGTAAAACCCTGCCGGGTGTGGGTTCATAGTTTCACTTGTGTTTTGTAAAGCGCTTCAACGACTGAAGTTCGAAGTTTGAGTTGAGTTTGCATTGTTTTCATTTGTGACTAGCTTGACTACTCTTGTTCTGTGTCATTGAGAACTTTTTTTAAACCTCTCTTACCTTTAATGATTTAGTGTCATTTACTCTAGGAGGGAAATAAATTCTTATTTATTCATTTCTGACTCACCAGACACAAAATTCAGTCTGTATTTGTTTACAGGAACTGGTCTTATTTACTCCCAGCCTATCAGGCTGTGAGTGCGATAGATCAGTATCATTCATTGTTTCATGGAAACCATTCCTCAGAGGTGCGTGTCAGGGCATGTCTAATCCTTGTGATGTTGAAGATGCAGCTGCTGTTGTCCTGTCTTTTCAGGGGTTATGAGGCGATATATGCTGCTTAAGAAGTTAAGGAAACGCTTAAATGATACAGCGGGTCTTGATGAAAGAAATATTTAAATCCTTACTGACGTTAATATTTTCTTTTACTCAAAAAGCAAGAAAAAATGAATATTTGTATAGACTGTATGAGTAATTTGATATTTAAATTGTTAAATCGCTCTTTGTAAAGATATCTTTCAAGACAGGACTCTTCGTCTGAGCCAGCAGCAGTGACCAAGCAAACTAGAGAGTGATTAATGAGAGGGAGTGATGTTGGCGGTTACATACTCTAATTGTTTGACCACAATTAAATTCAGAAACACAAAAACTAAGTTCACTCATTTGCAGCACTGCTGAAATGTGATGCTGAATGTTGCGTGAATGCAGCTGTCATCTGTGGCCTCTGTTTGTGTGTACGCGTAGCTTTTTATACAGATGTGACACAGACAAGAGAGCAGGGACTGCAGTGTTCACAGAAGCTCGATCTGTTCGTGTGATTTCAGTGGGAGAAACATTTCGTCACTCAACCAAATGACTAATGTAGTCTCAGCTGACTGCAATTTTCCCAAACCCCATAAACAGCACATTTGCATAATGGCTGACCCTAGCACCGCTGGCTAACAATGGGCCGAGCGGTCAGTTTCATGATCATTAATATGCAAATTGTCATGACCAACCAATGAGTACCATTCACATAGAGTTGGGGAATGGCTGCAGTCACAGCATTGGAAGATGGCCCCCTCCTCATTCAGAGATGGACTTTTCCTTTTCACGTGAATGGCCTCCTTGACTCCTTGCTCAAACCAGCGTTCCTCCCTGTCCAGGATGTGCACATCATCAACACTGAAGAGTGGCCACTGGCCTGTAGTTGTGAGTAGACTACGGAGTCCTGGATTGATGTTGTAACTCAGCCAGAGGTTGTGTGGTTCACCAGAAATGGCCTTTGAATGTATAGGTGTGTTGTTGTATGAGGTATGCCTGATTTTTGAGTCATCTGGGTTACTTCCTCATTCTCTTTAGAACTACTGTGGCCTGTTTACTGCACAAATAATAATAATGAGCACCGAACAACATAGTGTTCTTTATAAATGATTAAACAGCCCATTTGTTTTTCATTGCCTGCACCGTTTTAAGCCTCTGGTTGGACCTCTCCCTTTGGCTTGCATTAGTTGCAGCCTCTGCTTAGGTTTCATTGAGGTCTTTATGGCTGAGCGGTGTTGAGTTCACGATCTGCCACACAGAGAGCACCAGTTATGTTTGTTACGCAAAACAGTGTTGGTTAACCTTAACAGTGTAAGAGACAATAACCCGAACACGCCCATAGACGCGGTTGCTTAGGAAACCTCTGTTTTTTTAACAGCTGGTCATCTGCTCCTTTATTCCCCTCGTCGCCACATCCAGGATAATCTGGACCGCATCTCTCTCCAGAGACAGTGGCACAGAACTGGGATACGGTCTTGTCCCCCCCCTTTCAGAGACAGAGACCCCTTTCACTGTGACAAACTGCAGCCCTCTTCTCTCATTTCCAGTCTCCTTCAGCCTGTCTATCCCCACCTGTGGTTAGTCTGACTGTCTCCAGATAATGATACACAAGGCTTTGGATGTTTTGGGTATTTGCTCATTTTACTGATAATTGGAAAAAGTCTGCTACAGAATACAAATGTGAATATTGATGCTCTGTGACCTGAAGTACAATTCATTATATACCAGTTACAGAGAAGCTGTAAATGCATTCATCCATGCATTTAATTATCCAAACACTGTGTGTTGTGCTTTTTCAACCATAGGTTGAGACGATTAGACATAATTGCTGAATTGGTTAAATTTGACCCAGTTATTATACTGGTGTAGTATCCCCTTAGTATCAGCTGAACATCAATTAAATGCCTGTCTGAGTATTTTTGGTGTCCATCCCTTTAAGGCTTCAGTGAACCATGTCACAGAGACTAAATAACCTCAGACTGGTTTCTTAAACATGACAGCGCCACTAAATCTCAATCCAACGGAGCACCTTTAGAATTTGGTGAAACGAGATTACGATCATGGATGTGCAGATAACAAATCTGCAGCTACTGTGTGATGCTGTCATGTCAATATGGGAAAAAAATCTCAGAGGGATGTTTTGGAACCTTCGCAGTGATTTTGTTTCTTTCCCATTGAGGTTTCTGCTTGGTTATTTATTAGAGTATTATGATAATAATTATGTCAAAATCTTTAATCATTTGAGGCCTGATGAGTGAAGCTTTATGTCGATGTGATGTAGAACATGTAAAATGCTAGGTTCACTGCATTATACCCAAAACAAAAACAGTAGCTTAAACTTGTGACTCATATCCAGGTTTTCACTGGCTTCACTAGAAAATCTGTTTGCATATTTCTGTGATACACAGCGTCCAGTCGAAGGAAGGAGTGTGCCGTTTGAGCTGCTGTTGCTTTCCTTTGTAATGTTTATTTCCTCAGGAGAAGTCAAAGAAAGGGGAGAATAGAGGAGGAATGTCCTTCAGCCTTCCTAAATGGAGGCTCTCTTTTTCTTTTTCTCTTTCTTGTCTGTCTCCTTTCTATTGATGGTTTCTCACGCTCTCGCTTCCCCTTTCATTTGCTGTTATTTCACCAAGGCTAGCTCTCTCCCAGAGGCTGTAGATCTTTTTTTTTTTTTTTTTTAAATGAATCACCCTTTTAATTGAAGTTGTACATGGACTAGTTTGAGAGTGACCTTTCAAATCTCTCTGTCTGCCTCTGCAGGTTATGAGTAATGGAAGCAGGATCTGTGGTGCGCGCTGTGTTTGAGTTTCTCCCCAGCGTCTCCGAGGAGCTACCACTATTTACTGGCGATGTCATCGAGGTGCTCAGTGTCGTGGATGAGTTCTGGTTGCTCGGCAACAAAGATGGCGTTACAGGTAAAGTGACCGTTTTCGTTATTACTGTTGAGGGACCTGCATGAATAAAGGTTTCCATAAAGATAAATAGAGACACCTACTAAGAGTTACTAAACATGGAAACAAGCTACATGGAATTTTAGTGACTTATTGCTATTTTGACATTCACACACTCATGCACATGATCCTCCTTTCTTCTGTTTGTAACTTAACACTTTCATGACTGATGAGGGTGAAACAGAGAGGTTTAAATTATTAACTAGTCTGGAAATAATCAAGTAGCAATGATTATTTGTGATCATCTGTTTTGACACATGCCTGAACTTTCCTGTGTGTCCAGCCAAACTGGGTATTACACAGTGTTTAACCTACAAGAGCACAACACAAATTCTGTGACTGGTTTGCAGCACAATACATCAGTGTGAGAATAGTGCAGATGAATGCACAGCTAGCGAGTTCCCTTTATCCTGCAGCTTCTGACCAGGAAACCTCCTCACCTTAATCAATTCGAGTTCCAGAAGTAAACCTGGATCTGAAGTGATCTGTGTTAATGTGTGAGAGAAGCCGAACAGTCAAACACCGCTGCTCATGCAGAGGGGAAGTCAACAATAGCTTGTTCAGCTGATCCTGAAAATGGGATTTGTTGATATTTTGTACACGTGTGCAAAATGCCAACAAAAAAAAGTGAGATGGGTGTTACAGAAAAGCTGCAGGGAACAGAGGTAGTGAAGATAGATGAGTTTAAATATGTGGGGTCAGCCATCCAGAGCAATGGAATGCACACACGAGAGGTGAAGGAGGTTGGAGTGGGTGGAGATGAGGCGCTCATGGGGTGCCAGAAGGATAGCAGCAAGAGTGAAAGGGAAGGTTTGGTAGTGAGATCTGGTGTGATGGTTTGGAGACGATGGCACTGACAAAAAGACCGGAGGCTGAGCTGATGATGTGAAGATTTTTCATTGGGGCGAGCGGGATGGAAAGGTAGGGACAGCTCAGGTTGAGTGGATTGGAGACAAAGTTGGAGAGGCAAGGCTGAGGTGGTTTGGACATTTGGGGGCACATGATCTGCTGTGGCAACCCCTAAAGAGAAGAATTATTCAGGAAGGTGTTGTCACTGCCTGACATTTCAGGCATTTGTAGGAGATGTCTTTAATGAATTTACCGATGATGTTCACATCTGTTCCTTCAGGTCAGTTCCCCAGCACCTTTGTGGAAGAGGTCACCATTCCCAGCACCAAGCCTGGAGACAGACTGTATGTGTGCATTAATGATTTCAGCTCAGCAGAGCCAGGAAATCTGTCCCTGAAGAGAGGTACGAACATACTGCATGCTCTCTCACACACAGCCGGTGCTGACTTGTAACATAATAGCAAAAGTGTGAATGACTGCTTTTGGTTTGTCGTCTGATACTTTAAAAAGGCGATTTTGAACTTGTTGTGACTTAACACACTTGTTGCAAACAGTGCTACATATAACACTAACAAATCATGTTTTCTCACTTAGCTTAACACTACTTGTTGATGTCGCAGTACTCAGGTAAACTGATTTTGTGTCAGAATGTTTAAGTTATCTCAAAATTTCAAGTTATTAAATCGAAATTTTGAGATTCCTACCATGAGATTTTGAATTTTGAAATTCAAAATCTGTTATCTGATTGACTGGTAGGTATGAACTCCATGTATACATTAAGGTTAAAGCTGTACTAAGGTGTAAAGGCATATTAAGTTGGTGGATTCTAATTTCAGTATATTAGACAGAAATGAATGGGGGAGTCTTACATTTCTCTACGGAGGTCATAGCTCTTGCGGATTAGCGACCTACCAGCCAATCAGATAACAGTATTCCTTGATGCTGGGGTACATTTTTCCCCACCTTAATGTATATCAATATGTTACAAGCATTCATCCGTCAATGTAGTCCATCCATTTTGCACAAAGAATAAAGATATGAAACTCAATACAGCCTTTAGAGATTGTATCTCTATTCAGCTCATTGTGCTTTTCTGCATGTAAGCATGATCGGATCATTCTTATTCACAATGCTCAAAGATCAAGGCCCAGTGAAATATTACTAAATATGTCCAATTTTATTCATATAACATAAAACCAGCAGGTATTTTTTGATGGTAGCTGCTGTATGTACTTAAAGAAAAGAGATGGGCTTAAATGATAAAAACACAAAGCTGATTCCAGAACTGGCCACTAGATGTCCTCATTGGCAAAATTTAAACCAACGTCCCTAGATGATGATTTTTTTTGTTTTCTCTGCATGTTTCTGTTTCTCATTGTGGTGTTTTTTTCTTCTTTTTTTACGATTTGTCACTTGCAACACTCTCAGGCAGACAGCACAGATGTTTGCACAGATCTTTTATATTGGTAACACTTTTCATACTTTTAATGTTATTAGTGCTAGTAGTAGCAGTAGCCTTAGAAGTAGTTGAATTAAGTGACCTTTCACCCTGGGAGTTGCTATAGAACAGTAAAAACCCATGCGACTACACCAAAAAATACCCTTTTTTCCATGTTCTGTTGTGTGATTGACTTAACATCTTACACTGTTCTTCATACTCTGACTTATTTGATCAGTTTTATTTTCCTTGTTCTTTTTATATGATCAGTTCCTATTCAAATTCCTTATTTACTTAATTACTGTGTACTACTGAGAGATGGCAGTTTTGTTGTGTGTGAGTATTCATGTAATGACAAGAAAGATCTTCACGATTTTCAGAATTCAACTGATTTTAAACAACAGAATTTTTTTACTTCATGTAGCTGATCACTGCTGGTCGTGCTGAAGCATTTGAATCCAACTGTAGCAGATAATTAGTTAATAATTCACCCAGCTTTCTTTTATTATCCCTACATACTTATCATTGTGTTTGCCTTCGATTCTTATCATAGCCCATTATCAGCCGTAGTCACTTGTGCAGTGCAGTGTATGTTTGTATTGTCATAAATAGTAGAGGACACATAGGAAACAGTCATTACTGGCCATCCGAGAGTTGAAGCGTTCATTTCCAGTATGATTTCCACGGTCAGGATGGCTGTGTGCCAGTTTTGGTCCCAGACACAATGGGAGGTGGAGCTGCAGGTCTTTGGAATGTGACCTCCATGACTCCTCACCATCCAACCCACATTCCCATAATCCCGGATTCTCCAGTTCTATGTTAGTGTAGACCCAAAACAGGTTATTAAAAATGCTACAATTAAGCAATTTACTTGAGCCAAGCAACTTGATTTCACACAAAAACATGAAAAAAAAAATCAATGTTCTGCAAAAAGTGAAGAAAAACAAGTAACTATATATCAATAAAATTGCTCTTAGTTTATGGCCGCACACAAGCAGGAGAGCTCTTGTTTAATTGGTTGAATAGTAAGAATATAGACAACATCTTTACTGTAGATTTATTTAGGGAACTAGCATGAGCTCTTGTGTGCTTAATGTGTATCTTATCAACAGTCATTTAAGTGACAGAACAGAAACTCTCTGTCCTTTAATAATCTTATTTTCATTAATATCCAGATTAAATTAAATCCTCTTTATTCTCTGTCTCTTCAGGTGATGTGGTAGTTGGGGAGGCAGGAGGGTCCGTGGACCTCGGAGAAATCTGGCAACGTGGCTGTAATGCCTGGGGTGCCCGTGGTCTCTTCCCGACATCATGTGTGAAGGAGCTGACCCTTTCGTGCCGTTCCCGGCAGCTGTCTGAGCGCTCAGCCCAGGCCCAGGCGTCAGAGCTCCCACCTTATGCTCTAGGTCAAGCCCGGGCCCTTATGAGCCTCCATGCGCAGCTCAGTGAGGAGCTGGACTTCCGTGAGGGGGACGTGATCATCATCACAGGCCTGCCTGAGCCGGGCTGGTTCCAGGGCGAACTTGATGGCCGCAGGGGAAACTTCCCAGAGGGGTTTGTGGAGCTATCAGGTCCCCTTCGGTCTCCTCAGGAACCTGTAGACTCCCAGTATTTGAACAAAGACCCTCAGCCATGCATCTACGAGGATGCCTTTGAGGCTGAAGAGGGCAATGAGGAGGCAGGAATGGAAGAAGAGGAGGAAACGTTGAGAGAGGAAGAAGAACAAAAAGTAGTAGAGGAAGAGCAGGAGGAAGAGGAGGGCGGAGTCTATGGAGTAGCACTGTATGAGTTTCGAGCCATGGAACCAGGCGAGTTGGACTTTGATGTGGGGGATCGAATCCGTATTGTCGGCACATTGGAAGATGGTTGGCTGGAGGGACAGGTGCGAGGGCAGCGGGGTATCTTTCCTCATCGCTTTGTCAAAATAGAGGGGCATGTTCAAAAAATTGCAGAAGAAACGGGTGTTGTTGAGCCGGAAGAAGAGAAGGAGGTCAGCAATACTGAACACACCTCTGATCCTTTATGTCCCAGTGATCCAGAGAAAGAGTGGAGCATGTATGAGGATCACACAGTGTGGGACCTGGACTATTTTGAGAGGGCTGAGGAGCACCGGTGGGCATGTGAAAACCAAAGTACTGTTGCTCAGACTGGTAACGCAGGGCAGACAGACTGTGGTCAAAGGGCTGACTCTCAGCCACGTAGACCTGCCCCCCCAGCACAAAGGGGGCCTCAGAGGCCGAAATCCACTCCAGAAAGGCCCAGGCTGCCACCACGGCCTAACTTTCCCCCACATAGCCATAGGCAGCACGTTGGCCCAGCTACTAGCAGAAATCTGCCTACCTCTACCAATGGTAACCATCAGCATCAACAACCCAGGTTAAGTCATAGCCTAACACTTCATAACACCCAACCTGGGTGGTCTAAAGACAGCAAATATTACCAGAGGCAGCAAAGAAAGAACGCCTCCATCAATAACAGAGGTCAGGTATTAAACAGTGTGGAGGGCCAAAAGTATAAGAGGCTAACTCGCCATGCAAGTGCCAGCGATGCTGATATGATGAGCTCTGAGATCCGCCTGCGTAACCAACAGATGACACGTCGCTCTAATGGGCTACTGCCTTCATCCGTAACCTTAGAAACCTTGGCAAGTTCGACCAGTGACCTGGAGACGAAGCTGTCACAGCAGCTCCTTGAATTTGAGAAAAGCTTGAGCAATCAGCCCCATATCTCACGGCACTTTTCTATCGTGGACTACAAAGACGAAAGGGATATCATTCGAGGCTCCTCACACTCTCCTGTGTCCCACCTCCTGCAGTCTGACTCTCACTCTTTGGAAAGACGCAGAACCCTCCGCCCTCCGCCTCCTCGTCCCAGAGCCACGCGCCCACCAGCTCCAGCTGCGTACAAACCGACTCGCCCGGCTCCACGCCCTCCTCCCCGGTGCCCGAGACAGAATCGCACTACTCCTCCAACCGGCAACTCCCTCATCAACACACCCATCTTTTACACCCCTGACGAGCCGGCTGCAAACCTCCTCGACCAAACAACGGGAGGCCAGGTTGAGCAGGGCGACCCTGAAGCTGCCCAGGAACATGAGATCCAGTGTCAGCTTGAGGCAGAGCAAGAGCTGGAGAGAGATGGAGAGATGGAGCTAGAGACTCAGACACAGAGGGAGGAAGAGGAGGAGGAAAGGCAACAGCTGTTGCTACGGCTACAAGAAGTGGAACGCGACATGGAGGCTTACGCACACACGGCGGAGGAACTCAGGGCAATGCTGGAGGAGGAGGAGCAGGATGAGACAGCCCGCGTCCAGGCCTTGGAGAATCTAGAGTTCTGCAATTACACGCTGGAGACGCTGGCCCTGGAGCAGCAGCAGCTACAAGGTAAGATGGTAAAACTGTCGGAGGATCAGGTTACATGGGATTGCAAGTTTTATTGGGCGAGACCGTAAACTAGGTATTCTCAGTAATGACGACATGATAGAAGTCATTGGAGTTGGAGGTGAGGGCTCGATTTTAAACTTGTAAATTTCTCAAGGACAGATTAAAATAGAGCTATGGGAAGAGCTGCAACAGTAAGTCGAATAATTAATTAGGTGACAGTCAACAAGAATCTAATATGCAAATATTCTGATTATCGATTTATCAATTAAATATTCATCATCTGGAGACAGAAGTTTGGATATTTGTAACTATATAACAGTGCATGTTACAATTGTTCAACTGCTATTCCCAGCAAATGTATATTTATTTAGTCTGAATGTGATATTTTAACAGAAAGTTAGAGATGCTTCTTCAAAGTGCACATCGGCATCTCCATGTAGATGTTTTCCACAAGTTTGACGGTTTGCTTACAGGATGAGTTGCATACACACAGAAACAATGCAGAACAAATCAAATCTGAGGAAAGTCTTGTTTTTAGTTGATGTCATAGCTGCTCTTGTTGCCCGTGGGTTACTTCACGGGATAATCCTCATTCGCCAAAGACAAAATGTAATATAAAAAGAATTTTAAAATGAGACATTGGTATTTACTAGATTTCCTCTTTGACCTGTTGTCCAAATCTCTGAGACACACACTTGTTTTCATATCTTAGTGAGGACATCTAATTGATATAACGCTTAAGCCCAACCTTAACACTTAGCCTAAACCTAACTACAACCTAACTGCAACCCTCACACTAAAAGCACATTTTGAGTCTCAAACTAGTGGGAACAGGCATTTTGTCCCCATAAGGGACCGTCGCTCCCCACAAGTGTAGTAGCATTCCAATCTTTGGTCCTCACAAAGATATCTAAACATGGTGCACACACACACACACAGACACACACACACAGACACAAGACAAATATAAACATTTTAAGCCAAACATCCCTATTTACTGTCTGCAGTCATCAACGGAAGGGGAACTGTATATTTAAATTAAGGATTATCATAACTGTCTGTCTGTCTGTGGTGTGTATGTACATGTCGGGGGGGGGGTTGCTTTCCCTCTGTACAGTGCTAATGATAAAACTACAGCGAATGTGGCAGAACCACTGTGGAGCGCCTTTACAGTGAGGTTTTTATTGCTGTTCACAGTTTTTGTATCTCGTTTGCTGTCAGTGATTTCCTGCTTCAGCAGTAAATTATTTCCATAACTAAGTGTAAGAGTATCTTAAAAACGTAATTATTTGATTGGTAAATAACATGAAATTAAATGATCTTCGTCCAGAGTTGTAGATAAAATAAACCAGCAGTTGATAGATCACTGTCATTCAGAGCTATTGGGCTTTCATTGCTTGCTGCCGTCCGGGCGCACTGTGCTGTCTTTGGTAGCCCAACATTTTTTCACATAGATATGAATTGCATTCCTGCACATAGTGAAAGGGTTAGCAGTGCCACATAAGTGGCTTTCGTACTCACTCCAAGTTTCTCCCTCTGGACCTTTTCCCCTGTTTCCCCCCTCCATCGTCGCTTCCTTTCCAAGATGAGTAAAGATCCCGGGGGAACTGAATGGGATTTGGGGAATTTTGTAATAGCATAAAGTGGAGACGGAGCATGGCCCACTCTAGAGTGGGAACCAAAGTGTGGTTGTGGCGAGCTGTGACATGGCCCGTGGCACAGCTCTCCTCACTGTTTGGACTCAGAAAGCAACGGCACACAGAATGGCAGGTGAGACTGAATTCTATGGGGATGTAAGAGGTGTGGTTATTAGATATTTACCAGTCTGTGTTGTATTGACTGAGTAATTTATTTTGGTTTGGACGTAAGCTGCACAACCAAAGTTACGGTCCCTGTGGGTTATAGCAGTATAGGAGTTGAAGGTTTAGTGCTACTCTGAAAATATTAAAAATATTCACTTATAACAAAATATTACGTTATAAAATATTTTTCCTATCATAGCTACCACTTCTCAAGTTTTATATGGCTATTAAGGTAAATCCTGCATCATTGTAATAAATGATTTTGAGGTATTTTCCCAGCAGATAATGTCTTTAAACTTCTATATGATAAGGAGTTATATTATGCCAATATTTATCTACATCAGATAATTATGTCTGATATTATTTATGCCCTGAAACCATCTAGCAATGGGCTAAAATGTCCCATTTTTAGCATTTATACCCTTATAACTCTTATGAAGCATTGTATGATTTTAATTTCATGACAGAAGAGTAATTTATATCCACAAAGCTTGATTTTATTATATATATATATGATGCACTGTGCAAGTCTTGAGCCACCCCCTCATTTCTTTATCATTTGCTTCTGTTGAACCAGCCTTGATTTTTGCTAAAATGATTTGGAGCAATATTTCTCTAGGATCTTTGGAGGTCATTCAAATTTTTCCGTGGACATTGAAAATGAGGGAAAAGGCAGCCAATCTAGTCCTTGCACCTGACCATTTTCAGAGGATTTTATTGCAGATAAATCACTTCATAATGACCTAAAGATCATTCAAACATAAACAAGACACCTAAGGAACCAGTGTTTCTAGACATAAATTCGACCTTTAGGCACTTTGTACTAGCAGCCTGTTGCAAAAACACAGAATTTTCTTTAGTG
This sequence comes from Maylandia zebra, assembly GCF_041146795.1. Classification (NCBI taxonomy): domain Eukaryota; kingdom Metazoa; phylum Chordata; class Actinopteri; order Cichliformes; family Cichlidae; genus Maylandia; species Maylandia zebra. Next base: position 17,812,706 of record NC_135174.1, on the reverse strand, counting down.
GAATTTCGAGTCAAATTTATGTGTAGTTTTCACTTTATTGCGTCACTACACATCCAAGTGCTTTACACAGGGATAGGAAGAGGAACACAAAGAGACATTTATAACATCTAAAATATATATCCTTGCTTGTCAAGCATGCGATGCATGCCTAAACAATCATGATAGAAATATAACAATACTTAGAAGTGGAAAACCACTATAAACTTGGTAAAAGCAAAACAACTGTAAAACTATGGGAGGAACCAATCCTCAGCTGCTTTACTGTCCACCGTAAATGAGTAATCTTTAGATAACATGCTGGCATTGGAACAGCCTATTAGAGAAAGACAAACTGTCTACAGATGAATAGTATCTGAAAGCCACGTACTTAAGAAATATAAAGATGGATGACTTTTATCGATAGAATTGTACAAACTCAGATTTTTTTGTCTTATATGCTTGTTTACATGCATGTTTCTGTAAATTGAATCACGTATTTTTTCCACGTTCCCAGTAAAATAAAAAGAAATAAGAGATGTCTTTTTTTCCCAGGACCTTTTCACAGTAGTGCATTTTGATGTCACCATCTGAGAATGGATTAAAATGACATTTTTATAGTAGCGAAGCTAAAAAAAGGACACTTAAAAAATCTGATCCCTATTTATCTTCTGTTTGTATAAACAGCACTGTTTATTACTTTTTTCATAGTGAGTAAGTATATCACTTTGTCAACAGTACAAGCAGACCAGATAACTGTAGTATGGGCATGTACTCGTTTAATTAATTAATACACTTTAAAATAGTTTTTTAGTCTTCATTAAGAAGCCTTAAATCCAATCACTCATAATGATTATATTTTATCAATCACTCTCCTGTGCTTTTGAATTCTTGGTCTTGGTGTTTGCTACTAAAACAATCAGCCTCAGGGCAGGAACAGGATCTGGTGGCTACAGGTTCCATTAAGGGTCATACAGCCACATATTTTCTGTTTCCTTACAACACTGCAGGAATTCTTTCACCCTCCATTCACAGCAATAAATCAGATATTCAGTCTCCTTTTTCCTTTGGTATTTGCTGAAGAGGAAAACAGTGTTTGACATGATAATCAAAGCATTGCAAAGAAAAGCTTTTAGTCTACAGTGTAGGTACAACATTACATTTGTCTTTGTTATTCCCATTTAATGCTTGGATAAAGGTGTGCACATATCAGGAATTCTTTCAGGATCTTTGTAGCAAAAAAACTCGTTTGTCATCCTGATGCTATGTGTCTGTATAGACACACGCGCCACTTAGGAATGAATGCTTTTACAGGGTGTGTTTATAAGTGTGACATCAAAAAGACAATAGAAGCTTATTGTGACAAGGCAGGGAGTAACTTCAACACTGCTCTGCCTTTTATTTACTTTCCTGAGGCCACTTCAAACCCATAAACAGGGATAATATTTTTGAACACATGCTACATTAATCAGGGTTTATTAATAAGTTTTAAATGCTAAACACGTCCCTTTTGGGGTGAAATGTTAAACGATATTCCTCCCACTGAAAATGCTACATCCAGATGAACAGCATCAATGTTTTGGGAACAGCGTGTTATAAAAAGAGGAGAAAAATGCATTTAAGTATTGTTTGTATGGCTCAAACCTATAGCTGATGATGCATGTCACAATATGGCTTATTGAGGTTCATCATATAATCTCGATATGATTTCTTTCATGTGCAGTTAGTATGAGTTTGTGGATATTGTAGGACAAAAATGTTTTATGTGATACGACTGTGCCAAAAGCTAATGTTTTGATCTTTTTGTCCAACTAGTACCATATGTTCTATATGCTATAGTAATTATGTGACAAAGCCTGTTTAAAAAAGCCTTTAAAAAGTGCTTGGTGGCAGTAAACAGTGCTCCCTTTCTTACAGACAAGTGCAGGGTTTTCTTTTCTCTTTAAGCTCTTTGACCTTGAGTACCTTTTAATTAAAACGCCTCCCTTCAACTTTCACGACACCACAGCCCGATCCTGATCTGTTTGTCACGGTTTGCAGTATCCGTGTCAGATTCAGGTTTCCCTCAGTTGGCCCACTATGAGAAAGTAGAAAGGCTTAATATATGACCTTATTTCTGGATGTTGCTTTTGCAAGAAATCTAATTATTAATCAAGTCCCGCACATGCACGTAAGCGGACACAGCCACAGAGAGGAATGCTGTATTTGACATTCCTGCAGCCAAGCACACAAACACAGTTTCGGTCGTGTTCTGCTATTGAAAGCTGAGATGTTGAAAACTGATAATTAAACAAGTCTGATGTAAGAAAAGAACAATGTCTAAGTAGGATTTCTATACTCAGTCCTACCTTGTGAAACTGAGGATTGACGGATGAGTTGCTAAATCATGGATATTAAATACTTACAGTAATCAAGACTAAAAACAGCTGTATTTTGTAATGTATTCACAGACTCTGAAGTCTGTTTTAGCTGCATCTGTGCTTGTGTTTCATTTTGACTTTTCTTCTCTGAATTTAACATTCGTAAAGCCTTTTATTGAGACATAAGCTCTGGTTTTATAAACTAGCCTGGTTTTATTTGCCCTGTAATTCCTAAACTAGGTATTCAGTGAACCAACCAATTATGTTTTAGATTAAAACTAGTTCATGTCTATGTTTCCGTGTGTATCACATAAACATTTAAACATTTTAGTTTAAGCAGGTCCCTTTAAACCTGTCCCTTTGGAACTGATGGAGATTAAGGGAGGCGATCTTATACTCCCGCTTTATGAATAGCCCAGTTTTTTTCTCACACTCAAAGGATCGTGTCTCTTCTGAGAGTGGGGACAGTCTCCAACAATAGTTCATTGTACTCACCAGCAGCTACGTTTTCACTAGCTGCTCTGGCTTGATCAGGCTGCATATGCTTTCAAAGACGTTCCCTCTCCACACTCGGTGAATAAATACAGATACTTTACTTGTTTGCTGCTTCACACTCATCTTTTAATCATTTATACATTTAAAAGCGAAATTCTTTCCAACGACATCACGTGGCAGTCTTTGTGCCTTAGTGGTTGCACTTTCATGATATGCAGGGGCAAAGTCAAACTGTAAGGATGAAGTTAGTTCAAGGTTAACTCATTCACTGCCATTGACGTCTATAGCCGTCAATTGCAGTGAATGAGTCAATGGGTTTAACTCATTCACTGCCAATGGCTGGCAGTGAATGAGTTAAAGATAACACCAGAAAGTTACAATAGCAATACTAAAGCTGGTTGTACACGCAGCCGAAAGTGAGTTAGGTCAGTGATGTGGTGGGAATTGCACTGAAGCCCACCGGAAAGAACAAAAACAAAGAAAACAGGATACAAGAAAAGACAGGATTGTTCATGCGATGGGTGGGGTGGGGGGGGGGGGTGGGGGGGGGCATGCAAAGGCAGACTGTGAAGTTTGTCCTCATCTACCTTCAAAGAAAATCTCCAGACAGGCTGTTTTCCTGCAAACACAGCTACTAACCAGTTTAAACAATGGGAGGAGCTGTTGGGCTAAGCTTCCACTCATGTGACTCTACTGAATCATTAACCCAAGGAGGCCACTCCTTCCCTTCCATGATTCGCTGAGGTGGCTACGGGGAGGACTGTTTCAGTTGCGCTGAGGGTTGGGGAGGTGCTTTGGCCAGGCAGTCCTGCGGAGGCAGTGGAGAGGAGGCAGAAAGAACAAGTGGAGAGTTACAGACAATATGTCAGGCAGGTGGAGTCTCCCACAGCGCTTTGTTATGGAATGCAGGACTTTGGAAATAGATTTTAAGCCACGTTGAGCAAGAAACTGTATCAGCTCCAGGCAGGCTGATTTAAACAGCAGGAGGCATGAAGAGCCCCGCAGTTTATGGCAACCCAGTCATGTTTGGTCCAGTGGATTGGAATCATCCAGGTGGTGCTCCAATGAGGAGAGGAAAAAGCGTGGAGGAGCTGGGGGACGCTGACTTGGCAAAAGAGAGGGAAAGGATTGCCCATCTGCAACATTTACAACAACTGCAGCTACAGCAGCAACAGGTTGGATATCCAGGGTATGGAGTCGTTCCTCCTGGCACTCCTCAGGCACCAGTCTTATTAGCGCATCCCGGTGACCCACTTCCAGCTCCACCTATGCCAGTACATGGTGGCCCAATGGTGCCAGCTGGCCCAATGGTGCCCGTTGGCCCAATGGTACCCGTTGGCCCGATACAGCCTCCTATGCATGTACCACCTCCGTGGCAAGTGCAGTACCAAGCCCAAGTTACACAGGGCAACGTCATCCACCAACAGAGCTGGGAGTATGAAGACCGTCATAGGGCAGCTTTCATGGATACAAGGCCTCAAGGCCAGGACGTTTACTTTCACCCTCGTTCAGAAGATGGTCACCTAAACTTGAGGATATCAGAATGGAAAGGCAAACATTGTTTTTATCAGGGTCCTGAAGATTACAGCCACCAGGGCTACAACAGAGTGCCACAAGAACAAGGAACTCATGATTTCAGAACTCAAGAAGGTTATAGTACACTGGACAAGGACAGAAGGAGAGATGGCAGGGTAAGAGAAAGTGACTCTGAACGTTATGACCATCGTAGTCACAGTGACATGGAGGAGTATGAGTACAATGACAAATACAGGCACAGGGATTATTATGAAAGGAAATACAATGAGCGTTACGAAGACAAGGAAAAGAAATACTATGAAAGCCGGAAACACCGTAGACATGATCTCAGAGAGCATGAAAGTTACAACAGTGAGCTTGAAGACTACCATGATCATAAAAACACTTATTCACACAGAGACAATTACAGGGACCGTGAATACTACAGTGACCCTGACAGGGATTATTATGACTCGAAAGACAGGCATCGCTCCAGAGACGAGGACTCTCACCATCGTCGAGATGAGGACCGCTACTATGATGAGCGAAAACAGAAGGACTATCACTACGATCGGCGTGCCGACCATCACTATGACCGCAGAGAAGATAACAGGGACGCTCACCGAAGAGCTGACGAACGGTACACCAGTAGAGGAAGACACCAGTATGACTCTGAAGTTGATGGACGCTGGAATTATAAAGAGAGGGACCGGTATTACAGATACAAGGACGCAGGAGATGACTGGAGAGATGATCAGTACGACCACAGACAGAACTACAAAACAAGGGAACACCTTGACCTGAGGGCTGCGGGCCACTATGACCACTACGACCGTGAGGATGATGGCCGATACTCTAAGGAAGAGTATCGAGACAAGTATCGAGACCGATACCGAGATTTGCGTTCACTGTCTATAGATTCACAATATGAGGAATACCCTACAAAAGATCGCAAGACTGAGGAGTGGGTTGAGCAGCAGAACCAAACATTGGCCCTCGGTGAAATACAACCATTTGAGGATCCTGTTGTGCACAGTGATGAGCAGGAGAAGGGATATGAGTCAAGCGGGGGGAGCGCAAGTTCAAAAATGGGCCGGAAGCCTGTTTATGTGGGCTCACTGGATCGTAACAGCATCTACAGGAAGACTGCTCCAAGCTCACTGCAACAGTCCCAGTATGCCACCACCAGGAAAAAAAAGCAAGGTAAACAAAAAGATACTGTCACATGAAAGAAGGTGCTTCCCATATTTGCACAAGTCAGGTCACTTGATCAGTTGTAATTCTGGTGAACATCACTCTATAGGCCATGAAGGCCTCAGTCACAGTTATTGTGGGTAAAACAGGCTTAAGAGGTTGACAGTCCTCACTTGTCATTTGTGACCTCTAGAGGTGCTTTTCTAATCAATGTTGGGGGGCCTCAGAGTGCTGACTAGTCACACTCACCTCCTACCTCATTTAAGAGTGAGTGCTGAAAGTGGTGTGTGTGTCTCAGTATCACCTATCTCAGATGAAAGTGAGCTGTCATGTTTTTGTAGTCATAAGAAACTGCAGAACGGGTTTTGTAGGTTCTTTACTTGGCTCTTGTTGGCTCTCCTCATTTGTGTTTCCTGTTTGTGTTCATGCTCTCCACTCACTGATGGTGTGCACACGTAACTCGTCTGCTCAGTTCTTGCATGACTGAAAGGTCAAGATTTTGTCGACTTAATTGTTTTAATGAGCCTGGCTTACAGTTAATTCCCCACTTAAAAAGGTTGTTGCCTAAAGTGGCTCTGATTCTGACAGAATTTGTTCTGTTTTGTACAAAAATCTTTTCTAAATTTATACATATACAGTTTTGGGCAGAAGTTCACCTACACTTATCGTTCTTTTAATATTATTTTTGAACTGTTCTTTTTCCAAGGTGGTAATGGTGGTAATGACTAAAAGACAAGAAATTACATTACATTTAAAGCCAGGAAGTCAACCAATTTAAATGAACTTCCATTTCTGCTAAGTTAACTTAACCAAAAATTAGTCGAGGTATGTGTGTATATATATGAGCCATATATATGAGCCTGTATGTATATCTTTGAAAAACAGTTAATTAAATTAACAGTAATTAATATTGAAAAGCCTAAATTTACCATGACATTCTCATGACTCTATGTAAACTTCCTACCATAATTTTACATTTGAGCCAAATGCAACAAAAAACAAAATCACTCAAAAATTGTTTTTGAGTGAACAATAGAGCAGCTTTTATAACTGGATAGTATTTGTAAATGGTCACGATACCTGAGTTTTAGTAAAAGAAGGAAAACAATATCAATCATTAAAAACAATATTGGCATTTCAAGAACCTCATTTTGGGGTTATAAAGAAGGGTTAACCCCCTTAAAATTAATTCTCTTACATGTATAAAATTCAGTACCTGAATGAATGAAAGATGAATCTTTGCATTAAAAGTATTGACTCTAAAAACTCATAGTATACATTAGTTAATGGGAATGGTCACGTACATTTTTAATGACTAAAAGACAAGAATTCAACACACAAATTTCTTTGGCTACTTTGTTACTAAGTTATTAATATTAAGTTCCAAAAACTACATAAAACTTGGATGTGTGGGATTCTTTTGTGGGGGTTTTTCATGGTAAATGTAAGTGAGGGAGAGCACTACTTTGACTCACTTTGTTTTGTCTGAGATGAAGCAGGTGGCGCCCCATGACCCCTCCCCCAGTCACCTAGAAACACTCACACTCAGACACACAGAGTCCACATCAGCCCCCACCGCACATTTCGGCAGTCCAAGTATTAATCCCTAGCGTCAGCATGGTGAGTGGATGGCGGGGGTCTGTCTGGTGCCAGGCAGTGGCCGGCACTGCCCTGACTCCTTCTCTGCAGGACTAGACTGATACTCTGAGTTCATGCGTGCATGTGTGTGCGTGCATGTGTGCTAGAAAGACCCTGGAGGCTTATTAAAGAAATAATTGCATTTTTGAAAACACACACGCGCACCACTTGCCTCAGCAGTGTCATCCGTTAATCTTGTTACACTGTTTCAGCCCTGTCAGGGGTTTGTCCTGAGTAAAGCATTTGATTGAAGGGCTAAAAACATTAGTCCATCTCCTTTACTGGGCTTACGCTGTGACATTGAGGTGTTGGTTAAGGCTTTTTGAGATGAACCTTACACATAGACAAGAGCTTCTATTCTTTGTAGTCCAGCATTATTAAACAGCTTCCTAAAAAAACAAAAAAAACAACCCTATTGAGTTGAACTATAAAAATTACAAAATGAAAAATTAGCTTGTTTTTTTTTTGTCCGTGATTGCTTCTGTTACAGGCTTCCTTACTTTAAATAGGAGGGTAAAACAACTGGCAAAATTATTCTTGAAGGAAGACATATCTTAACAGTTGAGCCAATTTAATGCACAAACGAGCCTAATGAAGCAATTAAATTGTAGTGGTGGCTTTATGATCCCATTTTTGAACTTCTAACAAATATAATCTGCTGTATACGCAGTTTTTTATTGCCTGTGTGTGAGTAATGTGTCGTCATCCATCTATGATCTGGCAACATATGCTGTGTTGTCCACTGTAATCCTTGAACAGTCTCTGCTATTGGTGGGCAGTGGGGAGGGAGCTCGGGTAGGGGAGCAAGGAGTTAAGACAGGAAATCTCACATCGTCTGACAGCTATGCTGTAAAGACGTCTTATCTCAATGCTGGCAAGCAAAAAAAAAAAGTCAGTCGGCAAAAAATTAAGTCAGCTTACTCAAGTGTGCATGAGTCACCAGTAACCACGCTCGTATGGTGTGTCCATTTTTATACTTGGTCCATCCTGGCGTCTTAAAGATTTTGTTTTTGAATTATGTCATCGGGCTTTCTTAAACCATTTGATAATCATGCTAGTTTCATCTAGATTTTGTGATAGTTTAGCTTTTCCATCTCATCTGAAGCCATTTTTCATTTACATAGCTTTTTATCCACTACTATGAAAATGCTAAGCGATGTATTATTTAAGGTGTTTTATTTCGAATTTTAAATGTACCAACTTTTCCAAAGAGTTTGAAAGATTGATGGTGCCACAGCAACTACAGCATTCAGATCTCTACGTGCTTTATTTTGGTGTTAGATGACACTGCTGGTACCTGCATGAATCAAGACGGATGTTATCTGTTTATTTGACGTCACACTGTGGGAAAAGATGCAGCATATTCGTTTTTGACCTGGTGGACTTCCCACTTTTAGGACTAGTTGTCCTCCTGACAAGTACAAGTTTATTCATCAGGCTTATATAGTTGTCAGTCTTCACGTAGATGCAAATTCCAGATATTTAATTCATTCACCAAAGACATTACTTAAATATTTTATGTTGCAACATTGGCTATATTTTCAAGACTTCGTCTGTGGCATTATGTCTTAATGTTTTTGGTTGAATGTGTGCATATGTGTTGGAGTTGTGGAGGGCACTTCTTGTAATTTTGAACAAACAGCCATTTGGACTCAAGGATGGTAGTCCGAGGTCAAGTTTATTGTGATGCAACATAATGAAAAATGTCATTCATATGAGTACAATCTCTCTTTTTGGACTCAAGAATGAAGCTTTTTGAATCTGGCCATCTTCATGATATATATCATGAGTTTTGTCAGACTTGGACATTAATCTGGATGTTAACCTGTTAACCGCACAGCAAGAAGGTCCTGAGTTCAATTCCATCATCAGGCCGGGGTCTTTCTGTGTGGAGTGTGCATGTTTTATGATAGCTGGGATAGGCTCCCGGGACCCTGAAAAGGAGAAGCGGATGGATGGAGCTCAAAACTATTATGACTACCTGAAGCGTACAAGCTTAGCTGCTCTTTAGGAAGCATGAAGATTACTATCTGCAGCGTTTAGACATTCATTGCAAGTGTACAACATATTTTTCTTTAGCTGTGGGAAAACCGACGATGCCCCAAGCAAGGTCTTTGTTATTACATGTCTAAAAATTAGCAAAGGGATAAACCCACAGGTTTCGTCATCCCAAACTCTGAAAACCGTTCTCACACTCTGATCACACTGCATTTATTTTCCCATGAAGAGCACTAGTTCTTGGGCCATAGCTCTCAAAGTATACATGAGTGTGAAAATATAGCATAATGGGTTTTTTTTTAAATGCATTTGCATGCATGAGCAGGTGACTGTGAAGCCCAAAAAGACTCATTGTCTTCTTCCTTTCAGTAAGGCTGAAGACTGTACTGCATTTGTGGTTGAATAGATCCCCACTTAATGCTTTTACTTCCTGCACATTTGCAAAACTCAAGTTCTCTTGAAGTAATTGCATATTGTTCCTTACAAAAATCAGGGGAGCTGAGAAACTTAAAAGAAACGAGGGATCAGACTCTTGGCCCTATTTGGTATACATTGTACCAGCTTTTTTTTTTATTTCAGTATGTTAATTAAACTGTAGCCTCATGTTGTTTAATTACCCCATGAGCTAGAGAAATGCTGTAGCTGTTCGTACACTTGGTCCTTTTTGTTAACAAGTTGGGTTATATCACTCGGCGTCCAAGAACGAGCAATAAGGACAGAATTAAATCCCGTATCAGCACACGGCCTGCTTTTCTTATATGAGATTTGAAGCCAGCCGTGGTAGACAGGTTGCTGTGAGAGTTTTCCAGGAGCAGGAATGTGACCCTTCTGACATTTGAACCTAAAAAAGATAAACAGGATGGTATGTCACTGAGTAAACTCCTTTTTTTCCTCTCCATTTTTAACTGACCTTCTACCTGGGACAACAGCTGGTCATACGCAACGTGTGAAAATCTAGCATATTGGCTTTTCTTGTGCATTTGCATGCATGAGCAGGTCGTTGTTTTGAATAGTTGCACAACTCGGACTAATAAAGAAAACCCTAATCTTTTTCAGTAAGCTCTGAGAAAAATTGAAGAAGTTGACACAAACCGGTGTCACCTCTTTTTTTTTTATTGCATCCAGTAATCACAAGTCAAGGCTTGTGAAGTTTAAAAGCTGTTGCAAGTGTTGGCATTTTATAGTGAGCTTGTGCTCAAGCAGCTGCATGTCCCATCACACACTCGCAGACTTGCCCGTGTGAGCATTCGAGTAAAAAAGCACTGCCGCCTTTTTAAAACTTTGTTTGATATGAGGAAGGGGGGGAGCCCCTGCTATTCTTGTTGCTATGGCAACCGTGCACTGCGTGGTGAACTTTGAAGCACAGCACACAGCACTGATTGTGTCTGACCTTAGAGCGGCCTGTGCAGGGCAAACTTTCGACTTTGCACAGCTATTAGTGCAGCAGAGAGCGAGACGAGTGTTCTTGGCTGTGTTTGTGAAACAAAGTCACACATCATAAACGCACAGAAGTTCTTAAAAGGAAAGAATTTCGTTGACTTTTATATAATCTATAAAATCCTCAAAGGGTAAAAACCAACCAAACATATACTTAAATGCAAGTTTAATAGAAAGATGATTTAGAGAGTAGATGCTTAATCTCAGCTTCCTAATTTTGATAAAATTCAGGCTGGCACAGGAGGACCCCAGAAAGATGTCAGCACATTGGGAAACGTGAACTAGATTAATCTCGGGAGTGGACTACACTTCCAGAAACTGGACTTCTCCCAATCTCTTTCACAACTGGTGCTGTAGCCACATGTGAGCTCATGTGGTGCAGTAAATCAAAAGTGTTTTTCCATCAAGAAAGCTGTGTGAAGAATCCAAGAAGTGGCATGGATTTTTTATTATTTATACAGCACATTTTATTACATTAAGGACACCTCATGTGCCTTACATGAGGTGAAATACATTTAGAATCACATATTTAGCGGAGATGCTTCTGTCTGCACTGTATTTGGGATCAAGAGGAAGTAATATATGAGAAGGAATTTGATTTTCCTCTATCAAAACAGCGTATTTGACATAAATTATTATTATTATTATTATTATTATTTTATTTTTATTTTTTTACCTGTATTTATATAGCGCTTTACTAGTCCCTAAGGACCCCAAAGCGCTTTACATATCCAGTCATCCACCCATTCATACACACATTCCCACATATAGACTTAAATAGCATCAGTACATTCAATAGAGAAATCAGCTTTTGCATTCGGCGTATAAGGTTGAGCATGACACAGTGACAGATGATTTTAGCCAAGATAGATCTGTGCTCACACAGCAGCTCATAGCAAACCTTTCCAAATCTGCACAACATAATGATCCCAAGCAGATTATATATTAATAGAGCCAAAATAAAAGTATACTTACAGCCATTCTGTGGCAAACAGTGTGTTTTCTAGGATAACACTGATGCACACTGTATGCAGCATGGATTTAGGTCAGAATTTAGTTAATGCAGGACACCTGAACAACAAGCAGGCACAGTCCAGCTCCGGGTTTTACCGTCCTCCCTGGTGTGTGCATGCTTGTGTGTAACGATGGTGGGCTCCCATCCTTTCTCATGGTAATTGGAGCTCTGGAATGGACCTGCACGTCCTCCACAAGCCTCGGGAGCTGGACTTCAGATTGACAATGGTCTGTCTTAGAATGGGTAGCATTGTTTGAAGCGCTATGCGTGAAGGGGCGTGTGCTTGTTTTTGGAGCGGTTTTGGAGGAAGTTGCACACAGCAGGTGGGTGAAGCCTCAACATCTTGTCTTCTCTCCCCTTTTTTTCCCCTTGGTAAAAACACCTTGCTTTGGAGAGACATAGGGAATATGTAAAGCTTTGATAAAGGGCTGTGAAATTAAATCTATTTCTTTTATGCATTTAATATTTAGCCTACTTGGGAATTTTCTCCAGTCAAATCTGTTTTTTGTGCATCCATAACCCAGGAATTCTGACAGAGTTGCTGTTTGTTTGTTCTGTCTGATATCTGAACTCATGGTGGCCCGTTCTAATGTATCAGCTGTGACTGTATCGCTCACATAACAAGTATGTGTGAGTCACCCCGGATGACAGAAGGTTGACAGCGCAGTTTAGCAAGAGCTGTGTCTGTCTTACATCACTTGATAGTGCTGCTGATTGACGTATACTCCCTGCTGAGGATTTGTGCTTTTATCTATAAGCTCAGTACTGAATGTGATTCATAAGGCGGAGGTTTGTCACTGAATTTCCATGAAAGTTTACTCAGTAAATCCCAGAACCATCCCAGCATGAAACTGAAGGAAAACTTTTTATTCTCAACCCTTCTCTCCACCTGTTCCAATTTCACCTGTTGAAGCCTGTTGATCACAAATAGTGACACCATGCCTTTGTGAGCCCTGACTGTGGAAATAGACATTTAGTATCAGGATGTCATGGATTATTTATCATTTGTTGTCCTCAAAAGAAGCCCTGACCGGTTCTTGTCATGTTTTTACAGTCGTCTTTCTGTATATAGGACTTCTTTTTTATTAAAGGTGCAGAAATATGGCAGTTTTTGCTCCAAAATCAGCAGATTCTGAAGTATTCCTATAGGACATTTAGTAAAAAAGATTTATTTTTAATTATGTCCCATATTAGTTATCCTGGATAGGGCTTTAATAGGAAGTCTTTGTTTGTTTTTAATGTAACTGGGTCAGTGTTTGAATGTAATTCACAGAAACCCCCCTCCCAGTCTCCTAAACTTTAGCAGGCACTATGTATTTTAAATGTTTACTGGTTAGCAATCAATGGTGTTTAAAATGAACAAAATTAGACCTTTTTATATTAAAAAGAACTAGTTTACAGAACTCATCTGGCTTCAGATCATTGAGAAAGCTCATTACTTATAACATTTACTGTTTGTGCTGAGGGATCGGCCTGATTATTGGCAGTAGTCACAGGTGTCTCATTCCATACAGAGATATGGAATTATTGTTGTAAGGGTGTTTCCTGTTGGCTGAGTTTACTGCTAAGTGACTTGTTCTCGACCTGTTTTGGGGTTGTATTCGCAGCCATTAAAGCAGGCCTACAATAAACCCTCTTTGCATTATTTTACACAACAAAGAAAAATAAAATTCCACACAAGTGGGTCAAAATCCGGTCTGGCGGCCTCGCGAGTCAGAAGCGTACGGAAAAACATGTGAAGTGGAGCATGCGCCATCGCCGCGTTTGTGTGAGCGGGATCAAATGTGGGAATGAGCCGATTGCTTCCAATTAAAGCGGGAGCCTTTTGTTTTTCCTCTCCCGACTGTGTCACCGTGTGACTTTCAAAAACTAATTGGTGAACTACTTTCTCGTGGGTGGGGAGACACATGGGTGCGAGTGGTGAGAAAAGCTCCTTTGAGTTGAGCTTTAGCCCCGTCACGTGAGGAGAGTGAGGAGGAGGGCGAGGAATGCGCACACAAACACACACTGCAGTTACAAAGTGTGGATTCATCCAGTTTTTGTTGGGCTTTTTTGTTTGTTTTTTTAAAAGGTTTTCTAGAGTCTTTAAATTCGTCTTCAACACTCCTTTAACATGAAGCTAGTTTAGATATTCTAGTCCCGTTAGGGATGTGACGCAAGGCTGTGACTTTGTTGTGGTCTGAATGTGTGTTTGTGTGGCGTACTGCTGCACTGGGGAACATGAGGGTAAGCAGAGTTAACTTCATTAGCCTCCGACAGCATCTGTCAGTGGAGGCAGGGTGACGTCACCCCGTCGGTCGGTCCAACACGCCACACGCTGGATCTACTCAGTGTTTCCTCTTCTTGAGCCAATACCTAGAGGGGAGAGTAAAACTAAAGTCCCAGCAGGGTCAACGGATAGTACAGAAGAGAGAGAAACAGTGAGATTTTGGTAAATGGCCTGTATTTATATAGCACTTTACTAGTCCCTAAGGACCCCAAAGCGCTTTACACAACCAGTCATCCACCCATTCACACACTGGTGATGGTAAGCTACATTGTAGCCACAGCCACCCTGGGGCGCACTGACAGAGGCGAGGCTGCCGGACACTGGCGCCACCGGGCCCTCTGACCACCACCAGTAGGCAACGAGTGAAGTGTCTTGCCCAAGGACACAACGACCGAGACTGTCCAAGCCGGGGCTCGAACCGGCAACCTTCCGATTACAAGGCGAACTCCCAACTCTTGAGCCACGATCGCCACGATTTTATGAGTTATGGTTCAATTAAAACCAAAAAGATGGAACAAATAAATCTTTATGTGCATTTGCACTAATGTAAACATCTAATATGTAATATATGCCTTAATTTGATGCTGTTTAATCGTTTTATTTGCCACACTGCAAACAGGAATATTTGCATCCCTTACTGTTCTAATATCAGATGATACATTAATGGCTAAATTGTTTAAATGCATGATGAATAATTTCGGTGCTCATACACTAACACTTTTTTCCCTCTAAGTGGACCTTGGACTTGCAGCGTCGTTTATTTTTTGCTTTGTGGTATTGAAGGATTTGCATGTGTGTTCCACCTGCAGTGGGTTCAGCGTACATGTGTGACACAGATGGATCCCGTTCTCATCACCCACCAGTTCTGTTATCTTTTCATCCTCTCTTCCCCTCTCTAACTGTCTCATCTTTAAAGTCCATAGAGCCTGTGTGTCTGTAGTTGCTGTTGCAAGCTATTGTCCTGCACACAAAAGGCCCGAGTCCACTCCAGTTTTATGTCCATTCATAAAAAGCAGCGGCGCGTAAACAAGGCTTTCCCTCCAGTTCAGGGCTCCCGAAGAGATCAGGCCTCCGTGAGCGATAGCGGAGACATTGATCAAAAGCTAGGCAACGAAGAGCAGCGGGCAGACCGGGTGGCTGGGCAAGAGCGTGTTTGGTTACAAATGAGAGGAGACGTGGGATGGGAAACTTCTTCTCTTGACTCTGCTTACTGTCACCTTGGCGAGAGCAGCAAGTGATAAACTAGAGAGGAAATTCACCTCTTAACAAAAAACTGCAAGAACTAGATTTTAAACAATTATTCTGACAAAAACGTAAAACACTGATGTAAAATGTTTGAACGCTCTCCTGTTTTTGCAGAGATGACGCTTTTGCCGTCTGAACCTAAAACTCTGGAGTCCGCCCCCGTCTCCGCGACGCCCAGCACCAGCACGGGGTCTGAGGATCCAGAGACCAGGATGCTAGAAAAGAGGTCAAAGGTCATCGAGGAGCTGCTGCAGACAGAGAGGGACTACATCAAAGATCTTCAAATGTGTGTCGAGGAGATCATTGAGCCTCTGCAGCAGAAGCAGGTAAAAGGATGATAAACATTGTGTTTCCAGCCACGTTAGGACAAAAAGGGAGTTTAGCAAATACAAGATAAAGCAGCTGTGTGTGGGACAGTTGGTGCAGAAGCATTGGAAAATTTGACAAATGGATAAATACATACAGGAATAATGGCATATAGCTGATATGTGGCGCCATATTCAATTAAAAAACCAATAATTTTTGCTTATTTTAACACGTTCTGTCTTCCCAAAGGTGAAGAATGTGGATTACGAGGGGCTCTTTGGCAACATCAGCTCAGTGATTGACCTGTCACAGCGGCTGTTGAATTCACTGCACGAGACTGACTCCATAGGTAAACAGCCTGATATTTAAGAAAAGCAATACTTCTTTTCCATGTTATGCTTTGTACTTTTCTGCTTTAGTTCATCCAAATCTGTCACCTAGTTGAATTTTACTGACCGAATGAGCCTCTGAATACACTTAAAAATCAATCTGCCATCAAGGAGGTCATCTGTGAATGTGCGCGTGCGATTTTTAAGAAGAATTATGTCTTTTACAGGAAATCTTTGTGTATTTAATTTTTTTTCTTTTAATGAATGGACCTCTTCCTGCACACTTTGCTTTTTATAATGAACACGTTGCATTTCTGTACCATTCCCTCTCAGGTAAGGTATTCCTGGACTTCAAGGTAGAATTGGAGGAGGTTTACAAGCTCTACTGCCAAAATCACGATGATGCCATCTCTTTGCTGGAGACCTACGAGAAAGATGACAGCATCCAACACCACGTGTTGGAGTGTCTAAAGAGACTGAGGTGAGTCACACACACACACACACACACACACACACACACACACAAAGCACCCTTTAAAGGTTTGCTCTTTAAGTTGAGATTTCAGCCATGTTTGCATGGGAGTGACTGAAAACATGCATGCTGTGTGAGCATGAAAACACAAAGGCAAGAGTGGGTTCAGTGTTCAGTGTTTGCCGAGCGAGTTCAAAAGGTGGAAAAATGATTAAAACATTTTCATAATGTCACTGGGTCATCGTACTTGGATTTAAATGAGTTTTATAGCTGAAAAGCTGAAGAAGAATACTAAATATACTATGTAATGAATTTTTGTATAGTGTACGTTGAGATTTTCCTGTTACTTCATAGCTTGTGGAAGCGATTTCTGAACTTTGAACTGCAGCGTGTAGGCGAGTTATGGAAGTGAAGTTCATTTTCTGGTACATCTGCAAACTAAACAGCTGTTTAATCAGTGAAGACGAGAGAGACGTCTCGTTTTTAGTCACTGCTGAAGGGAGTGTGCTCTGTATGTCTGTAGACTTGAGTTATGTGAAGCAGTTCAGAAATGTGTCCTACCTGGTCTCACCTGTCCAGTTTCAGCATAAGTGACTCAGATACTTGAGTTTACACTGGCGCGTTTCTGTTATGTGTGGTTATCGCTCTAAAGTTAAAGATAAACACGGGTTGTGTTAGGCCGGAAGATGTTAAAGGGGGGGAAAGGAGGCTGTGTTTAGAAAACAAAAGGAAAGAGGACATTGTACAGCTCAACTATGCTCGCTGCTAATTCCTTGTTGACAACAGGTTGCTAGTGTCCGTTTTTGGTAGCCTCCTCATGGTGTTAGCACTCTTTTTAAATATGTTGCAACATACAAGGCTTTGAAAAGGTCACGTGTGCTGGCCCGTTCCAGAAACTGCCAGTGGTTGTTGATTGCGCTGAAGTTTTACTGCCAGCCTGGGCATCCGTCCAGGTTTCAAAGAGAATCTACCAAACAAAACCATAACAACGGCGGGTGGAGCTGGCTTCAAAGTCTCATTCGTTTCGATTCGCCCTTTAGTTTTTAGTCAGATCGTAAGACAAAGTCAAAGAGAGCTTTATTGTCGTCTCAACCCCGTGGAAGTGAACAGAGACGAAACTATGGACGGTCCAGGGCCCATAGTGGGATTAAAAAGACATTATGCTTAAATGCCAGGATTTACAAATATAAGCTACAATATACCAAATATATGTATAATATGTATAGACCAGTATCCAAAATACAAAAGTGAACTCTATGGTTTAAGATTTTAACATTCCTGAAAGTTCAGGCTCAAGCTCACGGTGTAAACCTTGTTCCTGTCATTTCTCTATTTCTTCCCATTTATCCTTCAACAGGGCCATTTATCTCGAGTGGTAAGTCTCCATAACGAGTATTGTCATGATTTCCAGCATGAGAATCATTTTGACAGCATGACTGTCGCTAACTAACCTATTAAAAGTGATCCGTGTTTGTGCATGTGTGTGTTTTACAACGTGCGATGGCTAAAAAATGAGTGTGGAGGACTTTAAAACCATCTCTCCTTTTTAATTATTTCCATTTTCCTTTTCTGGATTTAGCTGGAAAATGGAAAATATTGCGTTGTTTGTGTTTTGCATGCGCATGTGTTTTGTTTACTGTTGCTATGCAGACAAATGTTTATTTCAGTGTCTTTTTTAATCCTCTTCTTTCCTGGTGGTTGGATGAAAGAGTTCGATTAAAAAATGAACTAATTGTGGAAGCTTGGCTCCACTACTGAAGACTTTGGGTTATTATCTCAAAATTTCAACTCCTATGCAAATTTCTGAGAAAATAACAAAATAACTTAAAAAAAGGAATTATTAGGTTGAAATTTTGAGATAACTTGAAATTTTAGGCTCTACCTGGTTTAAAAAAAAGTATTTTCAGTGGTGGAAATAAACTTCTATGCTCATCTAATGCCATCTCCTGGACTAAAATTGCAGCATAGTCTTATATTTTTTGACAAAACACTTGAAGTATATTTATGGCCTGCTGGTCTGGACAGAATCAGGCTGTAATCAGTGTCATAAACTTGTGAAATTTGGTGAACCTCACCTATAAATTAAAGCTGATATTCAGAAAAATGTAGTTCCAGCTGAAAACAACCAAATTAAATGGTTATATTGTTTTCGCTGTCTTATTTCATTCATTCATTTTTACTTGTGTCAAACATTAGTCCTGTAGATTGCATTAAAGCTAAGTAATTTTTTTCCTCTGCCTCCCCTGCTATGATACCTGCCATCATCAGAGTCTATGTATATGTGGTGATGGTTCCACGTCATTGGATAGTGCTATCCACATGATCGCCATCATGCTGAGACATGTACATGGGAGGAAGCTGTGGCTTATGTGCTGAAGTGTAACATGTTCTCATTTTCCTCTTACCCAAATGCTGCTTGTTGTCTCTGCCCTCCTTTCAGGGGTAAAACGAATTACATCAACCTGGGCTCATTCTTGATTAAGCCGGTGCAGCGAGTGATGCGTTACCCGCTGCTGCTGACGGAGTTGCTCGGGGCCACCCCGGAGAGTCACCATGACCGGGCCCAGCTCACTAAGGCCGTGCAGGCCGTCAAGGACATCAATGTAAACATCAACGAGTACAAGCGCCGAAAAGATCTCGGTAAAGCATCCGGGTGTTAATTAAAATCCACATTTTGCCCTCGCGTATTTCCAGCAAGCTCAAAATGTAGTGACAGGTGTCAGTTTGTTTTGTCTGTGCTTGAGTTGTGCTTGTCGGGTTCTTAAATATGCGGTCAGGGCTGGTTTGACGGCTCAAGTTTTCCCTCTGCTGTCCACAGTGGTGAAGTACAGGAAAGGGGACGAAGACACGTTCATCGACAAGATCTCCAAGCTGAGCATGCACTCGATTATCAAGAAGTCGAACCGCGTCAGCAGCCACCTGAAGCAACTCACAGGAATTTCACCGCAGGTATATTTCCCGCCATCGGTGGAAGTGTTTGGAGAGAATGTTGCAGATGAAAGCGCGCTTGTCTGAAAAATGCTTGATCTGATGTTCTGTGTTTTTCCCCAGATTAAAGATGAAGCGTTTGATGAAGCTGAAAAAAGGTTCAGGCTGCAAGAGAGACTGATCAAGTCTTTCATCAGAGATATTTCCCTGTACCTGCAGCATATCAGGGTAGGAGTTCATTATCTTAATAGTAGCTGAAGCTTTTATTTATTTTGGCAGTCTTTAAAATGATTGGTAGTGCATAGTGTTTGACATATTACCTAAGACATTTTGATAGTAAAATACAACTCCTGCATATCTTTTCTTTTCATATACTGTATAATAACTGTGAAAATGCACCTGTCATCAGGAATCAGCATCTGTGAAGGTCCTGGCAGCCATCAGTTTCTGTGACATCTACACGGAGCGCAGTGTGCTGGATCCCGACCGATTTCAGAGAGCTCACCGCTACATCAGCGACAAAAAGTTTACAGAATTTGTAAGTGCTCTTCTTCTCCTTACCGTTACTTACACTGTGAAAGCACAACCTCTGATGATCCCTTATCTGCCCGCATCATCTGTCGAGCAGAAGGAGCGCACAGAGGCCTTAGTCATCAACCCGCTCACCCAGCTCCTCCTCATGTTTGCCGGGCCCCACAAACTCATCCAGAAGCGCTTCGATAAGCTGCTGGACTACGACAACTGCAAGGAGCGCGCCGATCGCTTTAAAGACAGACGCACCCAGGAAGAGCTGCAGGTGACACGCAATACTTACGAAGCGCTCAACGCCCAACTTCTGGACGAGCTACCGAAGTTCCACGGCGTGGCAGAAGAGCTTTTTACAGGCTGCGTGAGGGCTTTCGCTCAAGCCCAGAAGGACTTCATGAAGACGACGCTGGGAGAGCTGAAGCCACTCCTACAGGTTGTGAGTGTTTGTTTATGACAGTGTGGGAGGAGCATAAATCTGACTTTTTCTTAATAAAAATACGTTTGGGTATCTTTAATGTAAAAATACTGTTTAAAAGATTTAGATGTAGGTGGCTGTGGCTCAGGACTATGATCAGGCCGTCTAAATGCAGTGTGAGTGTGTAATTATATATTTTTTTTTTAACTCTGATTTTTTTTCTTTACCTTTATGTCCAGTTTTCTAACAAAGTTGGCACGGGGAGCAACCTGATTTCACAGTTTCAAGAAGAGCACAGTCAAGTCCTCCAGCTTCTTCAGAGCTTTAGCTTCTGCCCAGAGAACCTGCCTCCGGCCTCCGCCGCCACAAAAAAGCCCTTTGAGAAGAAAACTCTGGAGAAGCAGACTTCTAAAAAGCAAGTCCAGGGACCTGTGAGTAGAATTGTGATGACATTTCATTTCTTATTCAAACAAAACAACAAAGGAGTTTTGCCAATGATCTAAACGAATGTCTTTGGCATCCTTTAGCCCAGCCACGTCCCGCAGACAGACGAGCACCGTGCAGAACTTCTGGTGCGCTTTGGCCCTGAGAAACTTTACCAGGCAGATAGGAATTTTAATGCTGCGCAGGATCTGGATGTCTCTATACAAGAGGGAGACCTTGTGGGTGTAATCAAACAGCAGGACCCCATGGGAAGCCAGAACCGCTGGCTAATTGATAATGGAGGTAGTGTTTATTTTTTGTCTACTTTAATTGATATACTCTTCAGCCAAATGTTGCAGCAATATAATCTTGATATTCTTGTTTTCCAGTCGGCACGGGTTTCGTATACAGCTCCTTCCTCAAACCCTACAATCCTCGAAGGAGCCATTCAGACGTCTCCATCGAGAGCCAGTCGTCCAATGAGTCGGGCTACGGTGGCTCCTCCCCTGTTTTCTCCCGCCAGAACAGCAACAGCACGCTGACCTTTAACCAGGAAACAGCCACTGTCAGCTTTACGCAATCCCAGAGCCATTCATCCCCACAGCCGTCGCGGGACTCTGCCTCATCTCGTAGGAGTCACCAGAAAGACGTACCGCACCCCGACTCTGCCAGTCAGAGCAACTCCATGAACTCTTCACCCCGAAACCCCTCAAACCGCAAGGAGTTTTCAGATCAAACGCACCGAAATACCTCCAGTCACAGAGACGTAGAGCCTTCTTACCGGCACTCGGGCAGTCACAGAGACTCGTACGACACGAGTTACGGAAGTTCAAGCGGACACAAGGAGATGTCGGACCTCTCTGAGACAGACTCTTATTCTTCGCAACGTGACAATCACTCGCAGCAGTATGGACACACAGACAAAAGCTACAGTTCATATCAGTGGAGAAACGGAGACAGCAGCAATCAGAAGAAACCTGTTTATTCCAGAGAGGAGTACATCGAGCCAGAGCCAGAGCCAGAACCAGAACAGGAGAGTGAAGTGGACGGACATCAGGTAAGATTTTATTTGCTCAAATGTCTCTATAAATGGATTTATGATGCCAAAAGAGTCAACTTCATTCAGGCGTTACTGGATGTGTAAATAAGCAAATATTCCAGTTGTATTGGAAAGATCTGCTCCCCCTAGTGACCAAAAACACTAAAGACATCTTTGACGTGTTCATTTCAGATCTACTATGCCCTCTACTCCTTCACCGCCCGTTGTGCCAATGAACTGAGCATCTCAGCCAATGAGCAACTGCGAATTCTCGACTTCAAGGACATGAACGGCAACAGCGAATGGTGGCTGGGGGAGGCGGGCGGTCGGCGAGGATATGTGCCTTCCAACTATATACGCAAATCTGAATATACATGAACAAATGTTGCGGGGGAGAAATGAGACTGAACTTTAAGAGGCATTAAGAAGGTTTAACTCTGTGAGCAAAGAGACAAGAAAGTGAAGTGTTGTCTGAGCAGTGCTGCAAACCGCCCCTGAAAGTCTATGTTTATAGACTTTTTCTTTTTTTATTATTATTATTTTTACTTGCTGAGAAACTGCACGCTCCCCAAGCCCCACTTAGTTTCCTGTGGGGGGAAAAAACCTGTGAATTGGAACAAACTTGCCATATTTCTTTTTTGGGGTTTCAGTTAAGAGAACAGTCTTTAGGATCAGCTCATTGGGAGATTGCAATGAAACTGTGAATGTTTTTGGTTCAGACTGACTCTTAAAGCATTGAGTGGTATGTGGACAGACTGACCTGACACTGTGTTAACTCCTTTTTTTTCTTTTTTTTCCTGCATGTGGTTTGTTCCACCACTGTAGTGGTAACTATGAGATGAATTTATAACATTCAGTTGAATAATCAGTGTTTGAGGCAAAGTTTGAAGTGTCTGCAGAGCCATCGGCAGGATTTTGGGGTGTTGGACTGAAATCAACATTCGTCATATAGTTTACAAGCACTCCTTTTAACCTTTGGGTGAATTGACTCCCTGTAAACTGGTTCTTTAAGAGAACAGGGAGAGGGAGACTTGCAGTCTGATTGGACCCTTCTCTAAATGCTTCCCATGTATTTTATAGGATATATGATGCTGTATATTGAGATGGTATTGTACCCACTGTAAAGTGATCACTGAATAAAAAACAAACTAGCTGAAAAAACTGTTGACAGTGTTTGTTGGGTTTTTTTTCTGCTCAGCTTAGGCATAGTGGGGTTAGTAAACAGTGGAGTTACAGTGTTGTAATCTGTGCTACGTTCCCACAGGCACACGAACACAACACACACAAAAACAGCACAGTTCAAAAATGTTTTTTTTATCCTTATAAAGCTATGGATGAGTCAAAATGAGTAAAATTCAGATCATCTCAAACTTTTTGACTAAACTAAATGAACTAATAATAAGAATAACTTTGATTTACCTCTTGGGATCAGTAATGTGTCTGACTTGGCTCATCTGCTAAATTAGTAAAGTTTAAGTTTAATAAAGTTTAATAAAATTGAAAAAACTAATGTAGAATTTGCAGTTGCAGGAGGAGGCTTCCATAGCATCTGAACTAGCTATTCTGAACTCTGTAAAACTTAAAGGACTGGTTTCCTTCTACTTCTGATAACTAAAATCAACAGAGATTTATATAAAGCAACAGTGACATGACATAAAATACAACTCTGGGGCCAGGATGAACCCCCATCAATCGGATTTTGAACAGGAAATATGACATTTGAACTTGTCACTGTGTTGCATCAAGCAGAATGATTTATAAGAAAGAAAGAGAATGGATGGATTTCACTAACTTGTGCTCTGTGTTTATGAACGTAGGACACCAATTGTAGGATTCTTGAAAACATGCTTTGCTACTGCTGTTTCTTTTTAAATTCACACAAAAAATCTTGACATGTGGCAAATTGGCTCTCATCTGTAGAGTTATAAACCATGCCGCTCAAGCAGGTGCAGAATGTGGTTTGTTCGAGACATTATCTGAAATAACACATCTGGATTGGCCAGATGGCAACATATGTTGCTCTAAGTTACTTAATATGTTAAGTATCAATTTGCTTTTTCCAGGGAAAAAAGTACATATGTTTATTTTGTTGTTTTTTAGAGAATATTCGCTTTTTTGTGCCTTGCATTTATTTTCCTTATCTGAGCTCACTTTACAGTTTGATAACTCTGCTATAGTTTATATACTTTTTGTCTACTTTTGTCATGTGACTGTTATATTAGAAATTGAGAGACAGAGAGAAATTCA